>NW_024429195.1:25685960-26358460 GCF_017639785.1 Mesocricetus auratus | reverse complement strand
CAGGAATGAACATACTTTTATTTGTTTGTTTTTCCTTTTTGGTGGGGGGTATTTGTTTGCTGTTTTTTTTTTTTTTTTTTTTTTTTTGTCTGAGACTGAGTTTCTCTGTGTAACAGCCTTGGCTGTCCTGGAATTCTGGAGACGAGGGTGGCCTCAAAGTCACAGAGATCCACCTGCCTTTGCCTCCCCAGCGTTGGGACTAAAAGCGTGAGCCATCACTACCCAGCAAATACACTTATTTTTAAGGAACATCTGCACCCATTCTTTTCACTATCAGCTATTGCAACAGCAAACCTCACCCAACTGCCTGCCTAGTTATGCATACTTCTTGCCTTTTGTTCAAACCTTCAGGTTCAAATCTAGAACCTGAAGATGGACTGAGAGTAGGAGGGATGTCACTAAGTCTCTATGTCCCTCTTCCCAACGTGTCCACCCTAAATAAATCGTTCTCTGTTTCTCTCTAATACTTTTTCTGTTTACTTTGCCCCTTGTGGACAAGTGTCTGGTTTGTTAGAACTGCCCGAGTTCAAGCTCTTACCCTAACTCTAGTAACAAACGTAAGACTTCCATTGTTGCCCTTGAGCTGCATCCAGAATCTCAAGCTAAAGCTAAAGCCCAGCAAGTACCCCACATTTTAAATTCCAAGATCTGCCATACCCCGGAGCCAAGCACGTGTTCCCAGGCTACCGTAGCTGAACGGTTCCTTCTACCTATGCTGCAGCCACCCCACTTCCTGCCACCAATAGGACTGAGAGGGAAAGTAGGGCAACTTCCCCTCCAGAGCCACAGGAAGGAAAACATTGCAGTTTCTCTGCCTCCAAGAAGAGACCAGCATTCCCATCCCTGTGGTGGAGATTTGCTTCCCAGAGGATCTTGCTACTTAATCCACGAGATGAAATGGGGGCAGAGACAGCATCTTAAGGTCCAAGGGCCATGCTGTTCTTCATTTGTCATTTTCTAAACTGGAACATGGATTCTTGTGCCTGTTGTCTTGGCTGCTGATGGATGAGGGTGGGATTGCCTTATTGGGTGCTGTCCACAATGCACGGCTGTGTACAGTGGGAAGAAGGAAGGAGGATGCTGACAGTGAGACATGCGCATGGCAGGCTCAGTACCACCAACTGGGAGACACCAAGGTTAAACGGCCAAACCTCACTAAGTGAAGTCACTACTGAAATAACTTAAATAAGCCCTCATTCGCGAAGGGCATTGAAACTCCTCATCAGCCTATGCAGACAACAAATGGAAGCCATAGTCAGTCAAGAAGAAGTCTAGATATTCAGCCTCCCAGGCATTGGGACCCCCAAAGCTGATCAGAAGGGGTATCTATTCCCCATTACCCCCAGCATGTTCCCTCGTTTGTACATCCATCCTCCCCTTGGCCTCATGTGATGGGAAAGTTCATGGCTTATTCTATTTATTACAGTTCTGAGATGGAGGGAGAGGGCTCAATGGATCAAACTTTTTTCTTTTGGTTTTTTTTTTTCAAAACAGGATTTCTCTGTGTAGTTTTGTAGACCATGCTAGCCTCAAACTCACAGAGATCTACCTGCCTCTGCCTCCCAAGTGCTGAGATTAAAGGCGTGCGCCACCACCTCCTGGTGGATCAAAAATTCAAAATCTGCGCACTTCTGGGTCAGCAGAAGCAAGCTCTGTCTCTAGTCACGCAGTTGCATGGGCATTAGCTCTCCAGTCAGTCAGAGTAGACGGTGCCGATGCGGTGAGAGGCTGGCTTCTGCTGTGTGGACACAGCTCAGCCTCCCTGCTGTGGGAGAGCGGCAGGGACAAGGGAAGGGAAGAACACAGCAGAATCTTATTGTGGCTGTACAACCCCAGCGCTCTGAGCACTGAGGCAGGAGGCTGGCCTAGGATGCACAGCCACGCACTGTTCAAGAGCTCAGGGGCTGGTGGTGAAGCTCTTGCCGAGTGTGTGAGAAGTGTTGCGTTTGATCCCCAGTGTCACAGGAAGTAGACAGAGAGAGACTGGGGTGGGGCATGGATCTTAGCGAGTGTGGTTGTAACAGAAATACTCAGCACATCACAGAGAGCTCACTTGCATTGTCTTATAGAAATTGCTATTCAGTTTTTGCATAGGAACTGTTAATCAATAAATATTTCCATTAAACTAAGTCTTTCTTATGATTATCAACAAACAGTTGCAAACACTAGGAAAACTAGTCAAATATTTGACATTTGAGTTTCAAAAAGCAGAAAACATGTGCCCAAGTAAGTAAAACAACACGGAGAAACATGGGATAAACACAGGTTGTTTCGGCAATATGTGTGTGTATACATAGGCACACACACATACATGCCAATATGTACACTAATAATCAAAACATACCAGGAGGATGAGATCTATAGACACACAATTCCATTTTAGTGACTGTATTCATTTCTTTTCTCATCAGCTTGGCCACATTCTTGACAAGAAGGAACTTAAGCAAGGGGTTGGGGTATTTTGGCTCATGGCTTGAGGGTACAGTTCATCATGGCCAGGAAGTCATGGGGGCAGAAGAAGCTCACAGTTGTGGCTGCAGGACCATGAGTGTGGCATCTCAAGCCTCAGAGAGCTCAGAGGGACAAGGAGCAGGGCCTGGCTACAAATCTCAAGGTGGGGGGAGGATTCCCCAGAAACCCACTTCCTCCAGGAAGGTTCCACCTCCAGAAGTCCCACAACCTTCAAAGACAGAGCCACTAGCTGGGGACCAAGTGCTCAATGCGTGATCATGTGGAAACAGTTTGTGTCTGACACGACAGTGATTTAGCATTTAAGAAAAATGTATCTACCAACTTAACTGCTTCATAACTTTGGGGAAGAATTTCCCCTACTTATGGGCATAATTTTGGTTCATTTATGTAGGAACCTCCCTTTGGGACTTAAAAAGGAAATTTATTCAGTGTTTCTAGAAAATTATCATAAACTAAGAAATGACATTAAGAGATGTAGTCAGTTTGTTCTAAAGCAGTAACAGATATAGGCTAAAGCATGTGTTAGTAACCAGCTGTGGAGGGAGAATCCACAAGCCTGCTTAGATCAATTAAGTCCAAGCAGAACAAGATGGAGACAGACACGCCCACCCACAACTGTTTGTCCTGGGGAAAAAGAAACCATGGGACCACTTGGTGCCACAAGGCAGCAGGCTGTTAGGTACCATGGTAAGCAAATATATGGTGGGGTATAAGAGAGAGAGAGACAGCATGTCCTGTAGGGAGAAACATATCTGAAGAGGTGGTGAGGAACAGGCTAATGTGGGAGATCTGCTTGCCACCTGGGGCCACAGTGACATCCTGGGCTGCTGCCAAGGCCTATGTCTGGGTCTGTGGCCCTACCACAGCCAAGGTCTGTGTTGATATCCATGGCTCCTGGTACCATTGAAGGCTGTGCAGATCCCGGAGGTCTGGGCTGCCACCTGGGGCCATGTTTTTGTCTGAGGGCCACCTTGCAGCTGTGCTGATGCTGATCTGAGTGGCCTGCAAGTGTCTGGGTCTGGGAACCTACTTGCGTGTGTTGTGGGGGCAGGGGGGAGAGGGGGAAGTGCCATCTGTGTTGATGTCCATGTCCATGGCCTGTGTTGCCTCCAGAGGGCTTCTGGGCTGCTGCCTGTGGCCAAGCTGGGGTCTGAGGGATATGCTGCTGCCTGAGTGGCCTGCACTGCCACCCAAGGCCATGGTGTCATCCAGGCCTGAGATCCTGCTGAGGGCCATGTCTGGGTCTGTAGCCCTACTGTGGCCAGGGTCTGTGTCAATGTCCATGACTCCAGTTACCACCAAAGGCAGGGCAGATGCCCAGGGTCTAGGACAACATCTAAGGCCATGCTGGTGCCCAGGGTCATGCTGCCACCAGAGCCATACAGATGGGGGTTACCTTTGCTACCACCCAGGGCCATGTTGAATTCTGGGCCAAAGCTGTGGCCAGGGGCTATGTCTGGGTCTGTGGCCCTACCACAGTGAGGGTCTGTGTTGAGGTCCATGGCTCCTATTACCATTGAGGGCTGTGTGACTGCCTTGGATTTGGGCTGCCACTTGGGGCCATATTGAAGTCCAGGGACCATGTTGCTGCTGGGCCCAGTCTGATCTGAGAGGCCTGCACTGCCATCTGGGTCCATGGTAACAACCAGACACAAACCACACTGTTGATGGCCATGTCTGTGTCCATGGTCCTGCTGCAGCTTGGATCTATGTTGATGTCTATTGCCTGTGTTACCACAGGGGCCCCTGCAAACCACGCATTGAAGCACCAGGGTCCTGCTGTGCTGGTCTCATCCTGCACTGGCCCAGGGACAGCTGGCCACTGCCCCCTCGCTGGAGAACTGACCCATCCCTTCAAGGGCCCTGGGATAATGACCAGATGACACAGGTACAGGAAAGCTGTATAGGAGAGCCACACCCCGACACTTGGGAAAGCTGGCCCTACCCCTTACCACAGGTGTGGGAGAGTGAGAGAGCTGACTCAGCCCCTCACCTGAAGTGGGTGGTCCCAGCGGCTGGGTCAGAATAGCCCAGCTACCAGCCAGACACACATCCAGGGCTTAGACACACATCCAGGGCTTAGACACACATCCAGGGCTTAGACACACATCCAGGGCTTTGAGTTGGCATTCCCACCATTTACCCCATCTGTGACCTACTGGAACGCATGATGGGATTGGCCTACAGAACTGTAGCCACAGGATCTCCTCACAGCAGGATAGCTGTGAGGTGTTTTGGTGAGTGTCCAGTATTGATGACGTACCAGAAGTCAGAGGCCTGGAACCTGACCCACAACTCACTACATCATGAACACTTACAGCTAAGCTGTGTGTTTACTTTTATCTTATTAGTATTATTTCTTTTTTAGTTTTCCTTTTGGGGGGTGACACTACCAAAGTGAAGCGCTGATACAGGGAGGGACTGGGAAATAAGTGGGATTTAGATGCATGATGTAAAATTTCTGAAGACTCAATTAAAATTATCTTAATAAAAAAATCAACTCTGTTGCAATAATAAGTAACTTCACTCTCTATCTCTCTGACCTTCCCCTTGATAAAGAAAATGAGGACGGTCCCAGATTTCAACAGACTTCTTGGATACTTCAAATAAATGTCTTAATCACGATTGTAACAAAAATACCATATGCATTTTTTATGTTTAAATTTTCTTCAAAGCTTTGAGATCTAACAACCAAACACCTAGATTCTAAAAATGGTCCTGTTGACCAGTTTTCCTCTGAGGTACAACAGCCTAAATCCAAGTCTTTTTGCCAGCGCTACACATATTTGCCTGACAGTTTGGAGCATGGCTTCTCTCCCCCCGGAGAAGGGCATTGTGGTGACACAGATTCTTCATGCCTAGCATGATGGTGGGCTCTCCAGAAGGGCACTATTTGATTTATTAACATGGTTCAGCTGTGTTTGAGTATGACAGAAGTACGTGGACATCTGGTCAGAGCCAGTGATTAAATCATAGAACCTTACGGAGGAACTGGAAAGAGGCTGAGTTCCCGGTGCCAGCTATGATGCAGAACTGTTTCCCAGTTTCCCCCAGGAAGCTGCAAAGTGGAACTTAGCAGCATTTGTTGGTCCCTCACTAAGATCAAACATATGTGTGTCACCCCAAACCAGCCTTACCTTTAGTTGACAGATGTTGAACCTGTTCCTGCCAACCCAGAAAAATGTCACAATGAGTGTAAAGAAAAGGGACAGTGGGCTGGCAGGTATGACAGAGACAGGAAGAGGGGAAGAGAGAGGAAATAAATCCACTGTGACACACAACTGTAAAATTCCCTCCTTAAGAACACTCAGAGCCTTTTTTTCCTTCACATAAAGGTACTATTGGGTACTTTTCCATTAAATTTTCAGAGGGCTTGGCCTCCTCAAGAAAAGTTTCTGACTAAAAGGGGTTTTCCTCAACCACTTGGTTCCTTCTCTGCCTGGTCCCACATGAATCAGTGATCCTGTATTTGGCCCCTCAGATAGTTGCCATGGACACGGGAGCAACACTTTCAGCTTTCAGCTTTCTAGCCTGGCTGTGGGAGAGCCTGCACAGAGTCAGACCGCTGGCAGAGAACCTCTCTAAGTAAAGTGTCACCTAGCAAGTAAGAGTTTCCAGGAAAATGGTGACACATGGGAATGAAAATAGATAGTTCAACTCATCTTTAAAAAATCCATTTTGATTCATAGACTGTCTGCATGATTGAAACATGAGAAACCATCTTGTCTTGATTCATACACAAACACCTCAGACGGCAAATAAACCCTCCCATTGTCACAAGGAGAAATCATGTTAACCAAAGGAAAACAAGGCTCTTGAGACCTAACAAAATGTAGACCAAAGAAAGGGGGTCAGATGGCGTTAAGTGAGCCATTGTGGTTTAAATTCTGAACAGCAGTTTAGAGGAACTCTAATAGCACATATCCTTGTAAAGAAATCCTGAAACTACAAAATCAAGAAAAAGTAAAATGCAGGGGATTCTGAGATATGATGTTGTGTAAAATGTGACATGAATAAAATGAGTTTATACTTTCTAGACATATACTTGTATAGGCAAAAAAATCTACAAGCAGTTTAAATACACTTACTAGTATACTTGCCAATTATGTCTGACTCAGTTAACACAGCAGGATTTTGCTGCTAATTAGAATCAGCCATGTAAGATATCTGGTGGGATTCTTTAACTCAACTTCATGAAGTGAAGGAGGCCTCAAAGGATGACTAATTATGCCAAGAGATTACATATAAATGTAATGTAGATTATGTGTAAGTTCATACTACAAATCTACTGAGAACATAGCACTGAGAAGATGATGTTAGATGTTATTATCTGTCACACAATAATAGATGCCTACCCAATGAGGATTTTAATGGGCTCTTGCTCAAGTTATATTCTTATCTTTTTCCATTGTCCATATTTGACTGATTTTCTAATATGTCCAAAACTGTTATCATAGGTTGCTTCCATCATCAGAACTTTTATTTATGGGGGAAGAATAAAGTTTGTTTTCCTGCTTATCTGACTACTTATTCAGACTTCATTTTAAAATCCCATCGTGGTAAGTAGATGTTCTGAAGGCACATTCTTGTCCCAAGACTCCCTATGTTTTCCAGTCAGATGCTGCCATGATAATTCCCTTCTAGCAAAGATGGTTTAACTCCATTTCTTTGGGAAGAAGGTATGTCATTGGGTTTAACAGTAATGTCAGTCAGGTAATATTACTTCTTGTACTCACATTAAATGCTGCTGTTGGATGTCTGTGGGTAGTACTATGGGGTAGCTATTTTCATTTGTAGATATTTTCTTCATCATTTTTATATGATTTGGCATTAATATATTCATGACACATGTCTAAGAGAAGTTTAAAAGTGCTTATAGGTTTCTAATAAAAAGCAATATAATGTCTGGCAGTGGTGATTCATACCTTTCATCCCCAGCACAGAGGCAAGAGGAGCTCTGTGAGTTAGAGGCCAGCCTGGTCTACAGAGCTAGTTCCAGGACAGCTAGGATTGTTACACAGAGAAACCCTGTCTCAAAACAAGTAATATAGCATATGTATGTATTTTTCTACCAGCTTAAAATTAATATAAAGAACCTTATGTTGGACATAATGTTATGAGTATATTTTTTATTTCTATATTGTTATTTCTTTTGTATATGTTAGATTTTTCCAAATTTACTTGTATATCCTCTCTCTCTCTGAGTCTGTCTCTCTATCTCTCTCTCTCGACAGGGTTTCTCTGTGTAACAGCCCTACCTGCCTACCTGTCCTGGAATGCACTTTGTAGACCACAGAGATCCACCTGCTTCTGCCTCCCAAGTTCTGGGATTAAAGGTATATGAGGTATATGCCACCATACCCAGCTCTAACTCTTTCATTAAATGTCGAAAAATATGTTTAATTGTCAACCAAAGTGGTATATTTGGAATAACACCAAATCAAATATATGCCTTTTGAAATTTATACTAAATAATAGCTTATTTATTCAAATAGTTCTCATCTTACTCCCCATTTCAAAATTAGAATAAAAAATGAACAGATTCTATTCTTTAAGCTTTGTCATATACAGTAAGAGAAAAGCCCTCTGTGAAGATGTGGTGTTAACACTTGCTTTTTGGGGACTGAATGTTGAATACCTACTAATGACATGTTGAGGCTATATTTCTCTATATCCAGGCAGATTATATGTTTAGACATTTAAATTTTACTTTAATAAGTATTGCTTTTTCTTTTTAACTTACAGTTTTAAAAATTATGTTCATAAAAATTCAAATAAAACAGAGGTGTGGCAAATAACGCTCAGACATTTCCCTTCTTTCTCAAATCACGTTCTTGTCAACTATTTGATATGACTCTTTAAAAGCTATATTTATATCAAATAGTTCGGTTCCTCCTACTTAGTCTGACGAAACATCAGCCATCTTTATAAGTGTGTTAGGAGGGAAAGCCTTCCTCAAACTTTCAAGTATTTTTCCCTGAAAATTCCGTGACTATAATTACAGGATAGGATTTGAAGAGAAACGGTTGACTTACATTTGCATAACTGATCAGTTATCAAGGACGTAGGTTAAAGGATAATACAAGTTACTAAATAAGTTATAGTTTTTGCTCTGGTCTGTCTCTAAAACCTTCATTGCTTTATGTAAAAGTATCCCAATGAACATAAATCAGACCACACCCTCGTTTGGCAAACTGAGACAGGACCTCACCGCCCTCTAGTGGGAGAGTCTGTTCCCCTCCATGCACGACAGAGCCACCAATTGCAGTGATGAAACTTGTGAGCATCTCATTGCTGTTGGCATCACTCTCTGTGGCTCGTTCTGACACATGATATCAAGTAACTCATATCCTTAAGAGTGTGAATCACTGGCCTTCATCTGTCCTGACGATTACTGGCCACATCACACCTCCCTACCACTGAATTTAGGAGTGCTTTTAAAAACTGCTTAGTTTCATTTTTTTCCACTAGTACTTTTCTGAAGTCTACCTTCCTTTATTGCTCCAAATAACAAAAACTCCGTTTTTTCTTCCCTTGAAAATGTAAACTATCAGCATTTTTCATTTGAAAAAAAAACTATTTTAGTAGAGTTAGGAGCCTGAAGGCAACAAGCTTGCCCGGTTCCCCACCCCCAGCATTCTCCTCCTAAACTTAGAATGAAAACAGCATCCAAATGGGATCGCCTCCAGTAAGACCTGAAAGGAGTGAAACTTCTGCAACACTGTCAGCACTCATGACGGGACTTTTCCTCAGAGTAAATGAAAACAAGGCAATGCGAGGGAAACTTTGAATGCAAACTCGTTCTCTAAACAGACATGGCGGATTCCTGCCTTCCTCGCTTGTTGGAACACAGTCCAAGAATGGGATCATGCAAGAATTCTGAGTGCTTCTGAGAAAACTCCAAGGAAACAGGCGTCTTGTGACCTCAGTTTCTTCAAAACATGGAATTGTTCTTGGCATGTGTTTTCGTGCTCCTCCCAGGTAAAGCAGATAGGAGTGAGTCTACTTCAAATCTTTCATTACAACTGGCTATTATTTGTTTATACGCCTCTATGGAAAACGTTTCACCATTGTGGCCTACCCATAATGCTCAGCTTGCTCTGGTGATTGCACACTCTACTCAGGGGACTCTTCTTTTTTTAATGTTATTTAATTTTTTTCATGTATTTTACATACTGACCTCAATCCATCTGTTCTGTGCCCCCCACCTCCCGTCTACCCCTCCCCCATCTCCCTATTCACTCCTACTCTGTCTCCATTCAGAAAGGGACAGGCCTCTCATGAGCTTGAATAAAACATAGCACATCGATTTCTGGGCTCCTTCCCCTGCATCAAGGCTGGGTGAGGTAATGCAGCATGGGAAACAGGCTCCCAAAAGCCAGCTCAGTGCCAGTGACAGATCCTGATTTCACTGCTAGGAGCCTTACAAACAAAAAAAGCTACACAACTGTCACATACATACAGAGGGCCTTGGTCAGTTCCATGTAGGCCCCCTAACTGTTGGTCCAGAGTCCATGAGATCCCATGAGCTCAGGTCATTTGTCTCTGTGGGAGCCCCAATCATGATCTTGACCCACCCCCCTGGCTTGTACAATCCCGCCTCTCTTTTTTCAGGAGGACTCCTGGAGCTTGGCCAGTGTTTGGCTGTGGATCTCTGCATCTGCTTCAATCAGTTACTGGATAAAGGCCCTCTGAAGATAATTAGGGTAGTCATCAATCTGATTACAGGAGATGGCCAGTTCAGGCACATTCTCCATTATTGCTAGGAGTCTTAGCTGGGGTCTTCCTCATGGATTCCTGAGGGTTTCTCTGGTACCAGGTTTCTCCCTAACCCTGAAATGCCCCCCTAACAAGACATCTCTTTCATTGCTCTCCGCCTTCCCCAACCTACCTCTGGCAACCAGCCTTACCAACTGGCTCCCTCAAGTTCTCCTCCCCGCATCATCCCCACCCCCTCTCCAGGAGATCTCTTTTATTTCCCCTTCCCAGGGAAATCCATGCATCCCTCTTTGGACACTCTTTTTATCTGGCCTCTCTGGGTCCTCTTTGTTATCTGGCCTCTCTGGGGCTGTGGATTGTAGGCTGGTTGTCCTATACTCTTAATATCCACTTATGAGTACATACTGTGTTCGTCTTTCTGGGACTGGGTTACCTCACTCAGAATGCTTATTTTTTTCTAGTTCCATCCATTTGCCTGCAATTTTCATGAGGTCATTATTTTTTACAGCTGAGAAATACTTCATTGTATAAATATACCACATTTTCTTTATCCATTCTTCAGTTGAGGGGTATCCAGGTTTCCAGATTCTGGCTATTACAAATAATGTGACTGTGAGCATAGTTGAGCAAGTATCCTTGTAGTATGATTGAGCATCCTTTGGGTGTATGCCCAAGATAGCTGGGTCTTGAGGTAGATGGATTCCCAATTTCCTGAAAAGCACCATATTGATTTCCAAAGTGGCTGCTCAAGTTTGCACTCCCACCAGCAGTGGAGGAATGTTCCCCTCACTCCACATCCTCTCCAGCATAAGCGTTCATTAGTGTTTTGATCTTAGCCTTTCTGACAGGTGTAAGATGTTATCTCAGAGTCGTTTTTATTTGCATTTCCCTTATGACTAAGGATGTTCAACAATTCTTTAAATATATTTCAGTCATTTGAGATTCTTATGTTGAGAATTCTTGGTTTAGATCTGCAAAATCTACTAAAACTGATTTGAAAAACACCCGAGGAAGGGGATAAGTGAGCTCCCACTGCGGCAGCATGGGGAAGGAAAGGCTGGGACTGGAGAATTTCCCCATGAAGGAAGCAGATTGGAAATTAGAGCAGACAAAGTGGCTTGATTTGAGAGGACAAACTGTAGAGACCAGGGACTAAGGGGAAGCAGAATAAAAACCAATTGTACTCATTTCTGGAGCTCTTGTCTTGCGGGTCCTATTTTCCAGAGTCCCATCCTAGGCATGTCTAATTAGCCAGCAACCAGAAGTGGGATGGAGAGGATCAGGCATGAGGAGACCATGAGCCCAAGGCTAAACTAGGCTAAATAATAAGAAAAAAAAAGATGGTGTTATATCCCAGACTTTGAAAAGAATGACATGAATCTAATTTAAGTTGGCTGGTAGGTGAGCCCAGTTAAAAAAAATTTAGACTGAACTCTACTGTGGGGTCCTTCTGTACACTGTGGATATGTATTACTCTGGTTGTTTAATAAAGAAACTGACTGGCCCATAGCTGAACAGGATGATAAGGTTAGGTGGGAAAGCCAAACTGAGAATGTTGGATGGAAGAAGGGCAGAGTCAGAAGAGATGCCAGAAGACACAGAGAAAGCAGGATATGTAGAAAATGAGATAACAAGCAGAAGATGAGCTGCATGGTAGGAGGTAGATAAGAAATATGGGTTAATTCAAATGTAGGGGTTAGCTAGTAACAAGCCTGAGCTATCAGCCAAGCATTTGCAATTAATTTAAGCCTCAGTGTGTTAGAAACTTCCCCCTACAAATGGCATTTCAACATGACCAGAATTTCCACATAAGACCTGAAAAATCTTAAAAAGGAATTCCAAACACACAAAAAATGGAGTCAAGTGTGGCTTCTCAGAAACTGGCTTTTCTCAGATAGACTCTGTTTGCTAAGGGAAGCAAAGACACAGCTCCTTTAAGAGACTACATCTGGTTTCCAGGCCACCTTCCTGTGCCCTGTGTACAACCAGGAGAGGCCTGAGGATTGCCACTGTGGCCCCCATCACAGCTGGAGCCAACCCACCCAGAGACTGCCAGTATCATAGCCTCTTTATCCAGCCACAGGACTAGGTAAGCCTGAACCCTGTTTCTGGGCCACCTTCCTGTGCCCAGCATGAAACCAGCTGAGGCCCTGGGGACTGCGGACAGCAGCAGATATCAGAGTATTGGACCTGCTTGCACCCACCAGAAGAGAACCTTGATCCTGTACCCAACAGGAGAGGAAGAGACTTCTTCTGGGCCCACTGGAAGAAGGCATGGGAAGGAAACAATATAAAAACACACCCAGCAACAGAAAAACAAATACGACACTGCCAGAGTCTAGAGACTCTACCCTAGCAAAACCTGAACATCCCAGTATAGATGAAGCAGAAGAGAATGACCATAAAAACAACTTCATGAAAATGATAGAGGCCCTGAACAAGGAAATGAGAAAATCCCTTAAAGAGATGGAAGAAAAAACATACCAAAAATGCAAAAAATGGAGGAAAAGACAAAGAAAAAATGCAAGAAACAATTCAAACAGTGCAAGGGTTGAAAGATGAAATAGAGACAATAATAAAAAACACGGTCTGAGGGAATGCTGGAAATAGAAAAGCTGGACAAATGGTCAGGTACTACAGATGCAAGCATAGTCAACAGAATACAAGAGATGGAAGAGAGACTCTCAGGAGCTGACGATAAACTAGAGGAAATAGGTTTACTGACCAAAGAAAATCTTAAATGCAACAAATCCTTAACACAAAATATCCAGGAAATATGGGACACCATGAAAAGACAAAACCTAAGAATAATAGATATAGAAGAAGGTGAAGAACCCCACCTCAAAGGCGCAGAAAACATATTCAACAAAATCATAGAAGAAAACTTTCCTAATGAAAGTACAAGAAGCTTACAAACACCACACAGAGTGGACCACAAAGAATAGTTCCCTGGCCACATAAAAATAAAGATCCCAAACATACAGAATAAAGAAAGAATGTTAAGAACAGCTGAGGAAGAAGGTCAAGTAACATATAAAAGCAAACCTATCAGAATTACACCTGGTTTCTCCATGGAAACTCTGAAAGCCAGAAAGTCCTGGATGGATATTCTACCAACACTAAGAGACCATGGAAGACAGCCCAGACTACTATACTCAGCAAAGGTTTCAATCACTATAGATGGAGAAAACAAGATATTACATGATAAAACCAGATTTATACAATACATATCCACTAACCAAGCCATACAGAAGATTCTGGAAGGAAAACTCCACCCCAAGGAAGTTAACTAAAACCAGAAAAACAAAGGCAATAAATAATCCCACTTTACCAACAGCCAAAAAAAGGGGGGGGTGGAAATCCACATACAATTCCACCACCACCAATTCCAAAACAAACAAGAATGAGCAATCAATGGTCATTAATATCCCTCAATATCAATGGTCTTAACTCGCCCATAAAAAGACACAGGCTAACAGAATGGATTCAAAGACAGAACCCATCCTTCTGCTGCATACAAGAAACACACCTCAGCTTCAAAGACAGATGTTACCTCAGAGTTAAGTGTTGGGAAAAGATTTTCCAATCAAATGGACCCAAGAAACAAGTGGGGGTAGCCACCCTAATATCTAACAAATTAGACTTTAAAATAAAATCAATCAAAAAAGATGAAGGAGGTCATTTCATACTCATCACAGGAGAAATTTGCCAAGATGAACTCTCAATTCTGAACATCCATGCCCCAAATATGAAGGCATTCACATTCATTAAAGAAACATTACTAAAACTCAAAACACACACTTATAGTGGGAGATTTCAATACCCCACTCTCAACACTAGACTGGACTATCAGACAGAAACTCAACAAAGAAGCAAAGGAAATAATAGAAGTTATAACCCTATTGGGTTTAACAGGCATTTATAGAACATTCCATCCTAACACAAAAGAATATACCTTCTTCTCAGTGTCACATCGAACTTTCTCAAAAATCGACCACATACTTGGCAACATAGCAAAACTCAACAGGTACAAAAAATTGGAAAAACTCCATGTATCTTATCAGATCACCATGCTTTAAAGTTACAATTCTACAACAACACAAATTGCAGAAACCCTGCAAACTCAGGGAAATTGAATAATGTGCAATCGCACCATTCCAGGGTCAAAGAAGAAATAAAAACAGAAATTGAAGACTTCCTAGAATGCGATGAGAATGAAGGCACAGCATACCCAAACTTAAGGGACACTTTGAAAGCAGTATTAAGAGGAAATTTCCTAGCACTAAGTGCCCACATGAAGAAACTGGAGAATAGTAACACTAGAAAATTAACAGCACAATTGAAAGCTCTAGAACAAAAAGAAGCAAACTCACCCTGGAGGAATAGATGCCAGGAAATAATCAAATTGAGGACTGGAATCAATAAAGTAGAAAGTAGGAAAACAATAAAAAGAATCAATGTAACGAAGAGTTGGTACTTCGAGAAAATCAACAAGACAGACAAATCTTTATCCAAACTTACCAAACGCAGAGTGTGAACATGCAAATTAACAAAATCAGAAATGAAAAGAGAAACAAAACAACGGACACTGAAGAAATCCAGAGAATCATCAGGTCATATTTTGAAAACCTGTACTCCACAAAATTTGAAAATTTAAAGGAAATGGACAATTTCCTGGATAGATATCACTTGCCAAAATTAAATCAAGAACAGATTAGCAATTTAAACAGACCCCTAAGGAAATAGAAGCAGTCATCAAAAGTCTCCCAACCAAAAAAAGCCCAGTGCCAAATGGCCTCAGTGCAGAATTCTACCAGAAATTCAAAGAACAGCTAATACCAATTCTCCTCAAAGTATTCCATGCAATAGGAGCAGACAGGTCATTGCCAAACTCTTTTTACGAGGTTTCAATAACCTTGATACACAAAGACACAACTAAGAAAGAGAAACTTCAGACCAATATCCCTTATGAACATTAATGCAAAAATACTCAATAAAATATTGGCAAATAGAATCCAAGAACACATCAGAAAACTCATCCACCATGGTCAAGTAGGCTTCATCCCAGGGATGCAGGGATGGTTTAACATACTAAAATCCACCAATGTAATCAGCCATATAAACAAGCTGAGAAACAAAAATCGCATGATCATCTCATTAGATGCTGAAAAAGCCTTTGACAAAGTCCAACACCATTTCATGATAAAGGTCTTGGAGAGATCTGGGATAACAGATACTTACCTTAATATAATAAAATCTATATAGAGCAAACCAACAGCCAACATCAAACTAAAGGAGAGAAAATCAATATGATTCCTCTAAATTTAGGAACAAGAAAAGGTTGTCCCCTCTCTCCATACCTCTTCAATATTGTACTTGAAGTTCTAGCTAGAGCAACAAGACAACAAAAGGAGATCAAGGGGATACAAATTGGAAAAGAAGGCAAACCCTCACTATTTGCAGATGATATGATAGTTTACATAAGTGACCCGGAAAACTCTACCAGGCAACTCCTGCAGCTGATAAACAACTTCAGCAAAGTGTCAGAATACAAGATCAACTCAAGAAAATCAGTAGCCCTACTATATACAGACAATAAAAGGGCTGAGAAAGAAATCAGAGAAACATCACCCTTTACAATTGCCACAAACAACATAAAATACTGTGGGGTAACCCTAACCAAACAAGTAAAAGACTCATATCACAAGAACTTTGAGTCTTTAAAGAAAGAAATTAAAGAAGATACCAGAAAATGGAAAGATTCCCCCCACCTCCATGCTCTTGACTAGGTAGGATCAATGTAGTAAAAATGGCAGTCTTGCCAAAAGCAATCTACAGATTCAATACAGTCCCCATCAAAATACCAGCACAATTCTTCATAGACCTTGAAAGAACAATTCTTTCAAGCCAAAACAACCCTGTTCAACAAAGCAATGTCAGGAGGCATCACCATTCCTGACTTCAAGCTCTATTATAGAGCTATAGTCCTGAAAACAGCTTGGTATTGGCATAAAAATAGACAAATAGACCAATGGAATTGAATTGAACACCCTGATATTAACCCACACACCTACAAACACCTGATTTTTGACAAAGCTAAAATTATACAATGGAAAAAAGAAAGCATCTTCAACAAATGGTGCTGGCATAACTGGATGCTGGCATGTGGAAGACTGCAGATAGATCTATGTCTATTGCCATGCACAAAGTTAAGTACAAATGGATCAAAGACCTCAACATAAATCCAGCCACACTGAACTTCTTAGAAGAGAAAGTGGGAGGTACCCTTGAATTGGTACTGGAGACTACTTCCTGAACATAACACCAGTATCACAGACACTGAGATTGACAGTTAATAAATGGGACCTCCTGAAACTGAGAAGCTTCTGTAAGGTAATGGACACAGTCAACAAGACAAAAAGGGAAAAGATATTCACCAACCCCACATATGACAGAGGGTTGATTTCCAAAATTTACAAAGAACTCAAGAAGCAAGTCTCCAAAACACCAAAGGATCCAATAAAAAAGTGGGCTACAGAAGTAAATAGAGAATTCTCAATAGAGGACCCTAAAATTGTTGAGAAACACTTAAGAAAGTGCTCAACATCCTTAGCCATTTGGGGAATGCAAATCAAAACAACTCTGAGGTACTATCTTACTCCTGTCAGAATGGCTAAAATTAAAGACACCAAAGACAATTTATGCTGGAGAGGATGTGGAGAAAGGGGAACACTCCTCCCCTGCTGGTGGGAGTGCCAACTCATACAACCACTTTGGAAATCAGTATGGAGATTCCTCAGGAAAATAGGAATCAGTCTACCACAAGATCCAGCAGTTCCACCCAAATACAACAAGGATGTCTGTTCCACTATGTTCATAGCAGCATTATTTGTAATAGCCAGAACCTGGAAGCAGCCTAGATGCCCCTCAACTGAAAGGTAGATAGAGAAAATGTGGTATATTTACACAATGGAGTATTACTCAGCAGAAAAAAATGGAATCTTGAAATTCGCAGGCAAATGGATGGCACTAGAAGAAACCATACTGAGCAAGGTAACCCAGTCATAAAAAGACAAGCATGGTATGTACTCACTTATATATGGATTTTAGACATGGATCAGGGGATTGCCAGCCTACAATCCCACTGCCAGAAAGTCTGGGAAACAGGGAGGACCCTAAGAGAAATATGCATGGTACCTCAGAGAATGGGAATTAGGCAGGATCTCCTCTGGGGATTGGGAGCATGGGGGAGGGGAGAGGGAACTAGGAAAAAGAGAGGGGGAGAAGAAAAGGGGAGAAGAGGACATGAGGGAGCAAAAAGGTTGATCAGGGGAAGAATAGATAGAGTAGGAAGAGAGATACCATAATAGAGGGAGTCATCATAGGTTTGAAGAGAGATCTGGCACTACTGTGATTTCCCAGAGATCTACAAGGATAATACCAATTGGCAAACTAAGCAATAGCGTAGAGGCTACCTTAAAAGCCCTTCCCCAATAATGAGATTGATAACTACCTTATATGCCATCCTAGAGCCTTCATCTAGTGGCTGATAGATAGAGAGGCAGATACCCACAGGTAAACAGTGAACTGAACTCCTGGAACCCAGTTGCAGAGAGGGAGGAATGATGAGAAAAAGGGTCAAGACCAGGCTTGTGAAGCCTACAGAAACAGTTGACCTGAACAAGGGGGAGCTCATGGACCCCAGACTGATGGCTGAGAGGCCAGCATGGGACTTATTGATACCCCCTAAATTTGGGTGTCAGTGAGAAGGCCTTGGCAATCTGTGGGGCCTCAGATAGTAGATCAGTATTTATCCCTGGCATCCATATGGACTTTGAGAGCCCATTCCACAAAGAGGGATGCTCTCTCAGCCTGGACACATGGGGGAGGGCCAAGGCCCTACCCTAGAAGAAATGATAGACTCTGGAGATCCCCCATGGAGGACCTTACCCTCCCTGTGGAGCTAAGTTGGGATTGGTTGGGGAGGTTGTGAAGTTGGAGGGGGGCAGGGGATGAGGGGAGGAAGAGGGAACTGGGATTGACATGTGAAACAAGCTTGTTTCTAATTTAAATTTTAAAAAAAGAAGAGAGAGACTACTTCCTGGCACAGCTCTTTTAAGAGACCCTGCTATTGAACAATTAAATGGGATTTATGAGCAGCAGGTAGCACACTACTTGGTGACAGCATGGACCCAAAAACTCCCCAGAGTTGGGGTGGTAAATGTGGCTCACTCCCTCCAGTACCTCCACCATGGAGGTAGGTTCTGAGGGAACCAAGCAGAGTGGAGCCAGTTGCCAAAGCAGAGGCTTTGGTCCTAGCTATGCCCATTAATTGTTTAAAGGTTCATGTAGCCAGAAAAAGATTATAGATTGCAATAAACAGCGATTTAGACAGAAAAAAAGAGCCCTGTAAATGGGTTACAGATACATAGGCCTGGGAGAGAAAAAAGAAGGTATAGACAGTCATAAAAAGAAATATATAGCCGGGCGGTGGTGGCGCACGTCTTTAATCCCAGCACTCGGGAGGCAGACGCAGGCAGATCTCTGTGAGTTCGAGGCCAGGCTGGATTGACAGCCTCCAAAACAATACAGAGAAACCCTGTCTCGTAAAACCAAAAAAAAAAAAAGAAATATATAGTTTTAAAATTATAGTAAAGTCCTTAAAGGGGGAATAAAGAAATTTAGAAGAAATAAGCCACATAAAGATGAAAAATACACAGAAAGTCTGGATCCTATATGTCATTGTGTTCTCTTTAAATTCTTTGACTGCTAAGAGAACTGGATTATAAAAAGTACTAGATTAAGCCAACCTATATATTTTAAAAATATCTTGACTTAAATATTTAAGTAAAAGTTTGTTGCTTTCAGGGTGAGGTTATGCTTTTATTTCCACGAAAAAAATAAAATACTGTGGATTCTTTCAAAGTTGAAGATAATCAGATTTGATCGATGAAGACCCCTGAAAATCCTGACTACAAACAAAGAAATAAACCTAGAAAAACTACAAAACATGTGATGCATATTTTACCCACTCAAACACATAACAAAAAATCATCTTTGGTTGACTCATGTACAATGCACAGTCTACACTTGTATTAATGAAGACATATATGTTACCTTTAAATTTTTATGTACTTTCAGAATGAGGAGACCAGACATCGATAAAAATGGATGGTCTCTGTAATCCATCATTCAAAACAGCTTCAAGTCAGCTGACTGAGATGATCTAGCCTCACAGAGTACTACAGCCAAGACTTAACCATTATCCTAAATTTTCTCAGGGTCAAAGATTACCAGTGCCCTCAGACAAGAGGAAGTAGTTTGGAGAACAATGCACACATTTCCAAAAATAGGTTATGGATATTTACCATTCAAGGGAGTGGGCTACAAGTTGTTATTGGTTATAGCCAAAAAGAAAAGGAAAAAAGCTAAACAAATGAGATGAAATTCAGAGATCTCATTCTAAAAAGAAAAGGAGGGCATAGAAATGATAGGATGAAAGGGTAGACTATTGATCTACTTTTAAACTAAAAAAGCAACTACTAATCTTAAATATTTTATACTGGAATGGATTTTGGTTTATTGATACAAACTTAAGTTTAAATTTTAAGTATGTATATTTCTACTCTTGTTTAGGGTTTTATGTTTATGCACGTCATTTAAAATGTATTGTATAATCAAGAAATACATATTAATAGTCATGTATATTAGTCGTGTTGGGTATGTTTTCAAGGTCATAACATAGATATATTTAGATAGATAGATAGATAGATAGATAGATAGATAGATAGATAGACATACAGATGGATGGTCTTCAAACACTTCAGAGACCTACAGAATATGGCATTTAATATTTTAATAACCTAAGGCTTTTCATGACAGTTGAGACATGTCTGCTCTTGGCAAAACCAATCTACTTCAGAGAATATGACAGGCATTGAAGAAACTCCGTATGGAGTTGCAAAAGCTAGCCATTTAGGAAAGAAAACTGCCCTTGTCTCAATTACTGACAGTATACTGTTCAAACTGGACCAGCAAGAAGCAAAAGAAAGTGATTGCTAAACTTTGCTAAGACAAGGTAGGACAGTCCTTCAAAGTTTCCTGCTTCTCAGAAATGTCTGTCCTTTGGCCAAAGTTGGATGCCCCAACATTATAGAAAAGCCTAGAGTGACTGTCTAGGCAGCCAGATGTCCCTGTCATTAGGTAACATTCTACCCTCTGGGGTCTTTGACAGAGTTGAAGACTAGATACCATAGTCAAAGTTTTCCTTAGTTATGATGAAAGGTAAATTAGGTATAAAACTTTAGACTCACAAAGATAATAGAGTATTTTCTCTAATTTTGCCAAATAAAAATGGTCTGGGTGTTGTAACTAATTCTTACTTAATAATTGTTTTGTTATTAATGATATAACTATGTTAATATTAAAACCTTTATTTTTAGTTAGACAAAAGGGAAAAACACTGTGGAATAATCCATCCATATACTGTGAATATGCATTATTCTGATTGTTTCAATAAAGAAGCTGACTGGCCAATAGCTGAACCCTGTAAGGTTAGGCAGGAGAGCCAAACTGAGAATGCTGGGAGAAAGAAGGGTGGAGTCAAAGAGATGCCAGCTGATACAGGGAAAGCAGGATGTATAGAAAATGAGGTAACAAGCCATGAACCACATGACAGAGGGTAGATAAGGAATATGTTCATTTAAATGTAAGAGTTAGCTGGTAACAAGCCTGAACATTTGTAATTAATATAAGCCCTAGTGTATTTATTTGGGAACTGCTGGCAGTAACTTCTGCCTATAGAACTCACCTGAGGAGTTTTCAAAATAGTTCTTAAGTGATCCTAACTATGCTTGTTCTTCAATTTTGTTCCCATAGCACACTATAAAAGCTGCACAGTCTTGTGTCATGGAAGCCCCTGATAAAAGGACTACGGTTATTCTGTGAAGATCTCACTGTGAGCACTCATGCAAGCCCCTCCCCCTTTAAGTAGGCTTAATTTTTAAAACTGCATTTATGGGGATTGGATAGATGACTCAGCAGTTAAGAGCACAGGCTGTTCTTCCAGGGACCTGGGGTTCAGTTCTCAGCACCCATGTAACAGCTCACGATTTTCTGTAGTTCCAAAGCCATCTTCTGGCCTCTGTGGGCACCAGACACTCATGTGGCACACAGACATACATGCAGGTAAAATACCCATACACATAATAATAAATTTAAATTACATGTATGTATGTGTGTGAGCCCACATACTGTAACAATCATGTAGAGATCAAGGACATGTGGGAGCTGGTTCTCTGTTCTCACCACGTGGAAGGTTGCCAGGCATGGTGACAAGTGCCTGGCCTGCTGAGTCCATGAGTCTTGAAGACTCTTTAAAGAGGTCTTAACCTCATTAATAAAGGAAGAACTCTAATGGCCTTATCTCTTAGAGAATCCTTTACCATATTGCCCGAACAAGGTTAGGGAGTCCTTCAAAGCACAGCAGTAACTACCAGAAGAAAATTAGAAACACTGAATGTCAGTCAGCTTTATTAATACTTTATATATTTGAAGAAATGATTAACAAAACAAGTTTATCCATTTTTTAAAGTCATACAAAAGGAAATAATGAAAAAATACTGTTCTCAGACTTTTTACAAACAATTTCATTTGAATGTGGGAGCCAAGTTTATTAAATTGAAAAAGAAATTTAAAATGTCTTTGGAATGTAGAGCCTTAAACTTAGCACAGGAAAATACTTTTTTGGAGTTCAAGGTTCAAATAAGCCATGCTTTTTAAATTCTTGCTATTACAGATTTAATAACACTGGTAGGGACACATAACTTCTTACATGGATTAGACCAAGGGTAACCTTAGTGTATAAACTAAAAATGGAAATGCATGAGCTGAAGTATTACATTATTGAACTGCTTAACAGGCAAGCTGTCAAAACTTCCTAGAAGGCAGGAAGCAGAGCTAATAAAGACTGGTCTTCCTCATCATCCTCAAAAACTCTTCCTCGTTGATCTCTCCATCCCCATCACGATCTGCTTCATCGAGCATTTCCTGTAACACAAACGTAACATGATAGACTGAAACCATTAAAAATGTGTAATGGTGGAAACCCAACAGGAATTTTTGTTTTTACTGTGTAAATACAGCAGTTACATAAACCATGTAAAATCACATGCACGTTGTAATTTTAAAATAAACACGATTTACCTGCAATTCATCTTCTGTTAAGTTTTCCCCTAGTTCCTTGGCAACCCTCTTGATATTATTTAGTGATATGCTGCCAGTAGCATCGTCATCAAATAATTTAAAAGCCTTCAGTATTTCTTCCTTCTCATCTTTTTCACTCTTAGAAAAGAAAATGTCACTGGTTATTTATTTGTTCTATCAAGCTGGACTTAGTAGGTCTATTAATTCTAGAGCTCTGTGTGCATACTTGCAGTAGGAGGCTGAGTTCTCAGCCTAGTGCCCTTTTAACAACTATTTCAACATGCTCCCACCTGCCCTTGAGGTACATAAGACAGCAAGCTCCAAGAGCCAGGGGTATTCTCAGGGACAGTGGCAAAGCAGGCACTCTGATTGTTAGGCACAGGACCTCGGGTTTGGGCTCCTTCCACCCTGCCAGATGTCAGTATGTCCTGACAACACGTCCCTACAGTCTTTACCACTCTGAAGACATCTGTTCTTTCCGTGCTATCATATCCCAGACACCCTTAGCTATTCCTCCATGAAATTCCTCCAGTTCTTCCATGAAATCTCTACCCACCCCCCCAGGCCTGATTACGTCCAAGGCTCTGACGGCATTTTTTTGAGAAGTGGAGTGACTATACCATTTTCACACTCATAATGGCAAGAAAGTCTTCAAAGCCAATGGTGCCAGTTCCTTGTTTGTCGATTTCCACTATCATTTGTTTAATTTCTTCTTTCTTTGGCTCAAATCCTAAGGCCCGCATTGCGATCTGCAACAAGAAGGGAATGTATTTTAATATGCCATGATCTCATCTTGAACTGTTAAATCACTAATAGCTTCTTTGTTCTCTAACATGATCTGAGTATAGAGTCAATCCTATTTGACAGAGTATGATCTTCATAATTCTGGGTCTTGACTTAGCTGTCAACCAAGGGCACAATTAAAACGTTAAAAGATAGTGTATTGTTTACTCAGGGTGGTATATGTACACACACACACACACACACACACACACACGCAGAGAGGGGGGTTTCAAATGTCTTTGAGATAATTTCAGACAGAACCTTCAATTCTTTCACATCTATGGTTCCAGACCCATCAACATCGAACAAGTCAAAGGCCTCTTTTATTTCTTGTTTTTTGACATCATTCAATTCAACTTTTGCTGCTTTCTTCTTCCATTGGTCTAAAGTTGTTCGATGGCTGGATGCCTGCAATAAGTATACATGTGGGTGAGAACTATATTACTAGAATTCACAAATGCAAGGATCCCGTTTCCTTCTATAGGATGAGCTCATTCCCTGCAATAAGTATACATGTGGGTGAGAACTATATTACTAGAATTCACAAATGCAAGGATCCCGTTTCCTTCTATAGGATGAGCTCATTCCCTCTCGTTAATGGTTTTGGTTACTAATATCCCCCCACCCTACTCTTTTGAGACAGGGTCTTCCTAAGGAGCTCTGACTGGCCTGCAACTCTGAATCCTCCTGCCTCAGCCTCCTGAGTATGATTATTAATCTCTTGATTGGAAGCGTGGTGTTATTTTTTTCTGCTTCTATTTTCCTCATAAAACCAGTGCCTTTGAAGAGAGAAGCAGTTAATGGCGTAGAACTGTGTGTTGTATCAGAATGCGGCTAGTCTGTGTAGGTAGTCTTGGTTTACCAGAGAAGTGTAAGCTTAAGGAATGTGTGCTTTTCATAAGTCTAACACGATGCATGCTGGGGGAATGCCTACTAGAACACAACTGTTCCTTCCCACTCTCCACAAGCAAGTCCTACACTACAGAAGCACTAAAGTGAGAAACCACGGTCTTGGTGAACAGCTTCCCCACAGATCTAGATGAGAATGTTTGGCTTAATGTGTGGAAGATAAAGATCCTCTCTGCTGTTTGCTTCTGTCTGTCACCAAGTTGAGCCAGAGAAGCACTATACATTCTTCTTCTCTCTGCAGTTAGAAGTCAGGAAGCCCTGGAGGTAGCTGTGGAGCTAAGTGGCCTGCTTTATATTAGTTATTGGCTGAGGTCGCTATGGATTCTTGGCTCTAGAGCTGCTAATTTTGATGCGTGGTCTTCCTAGACCCTAGGGCAGCCATCTGAGTCTGCATTTTCTCAGCAAGAAGAAGGCGGTTCCTTAGCTGTGAGTGGCCTGAGTTGGTGGACCCCTGACCATCAGGACTGAGTCAGTGGCCCTTCCAGTGAAAGAGTTACTGACTCTCTCTCTCATCATCAGTGGCTAAACAGGCGCCCAGCTTCCTGTCAGCGGCTGAGTTGGTGGCCAGCTGGCTGTACGCAGCCCGCAGTTGAAGGCCTCTGTCTCCTTCTTGCATCCCTGTCTTGAAGATCCTGCGGCTCCAGGGCGGTATCTTTACATTCCTCATAGACCGCTGGCGTCGATGGACAAAGGGAAAGGGAGACCCATCTTTGTCCCCTGGCTTAGTCACTAAGGGTATCCAAGGATCCTGGCACGAAAGTCAGCATACTGGGGCAAACACCCGGGTCCCGCAGCACTCACCATGTCCCCAACCCGCTCCCCCGCGCCTCGCAACAGCTGCCCTCCCCTTCCCGGCTGCGGGCGCTCGGGGCGGGCCGTTGCTAAGGCCACGCTCGGAGAGCAAGCCCGCCCACCAGCTTCTGTGATGGACGGCCATTTCACCCAATGGGAAGAAAGGACTGCTCGGACCGGGCGCGAGCTGCGGCCGGGCTGGCTGGGTTCCGGCGCTGCGTGGAGCGGCGCGCGGTGAGGAGGTTCGAGGGCCCCGCAGGCCGGAAGTGCGGCGAGGGTGGGATAGAGAGCTGCGTCTCGCGGGTCCTCAGACCGTCCACACACTGAACCAACCGTCCTGCGGCCTTCCCGCCTCACAGCCGCCCGAGGTGCTGCGTCGGGGTGGGGGGCGGCTGCTCGGCTCACCGCACGGCGTCCTCGCGGGGCGCAAGGTCCCCGTGGACCGTGGATGGCTTGAGCCGCAGGCTTTCTCCTAGGCAGGAAAAATGCAAAGCAGTCGCTTCCTACTGTACTGAGTAAAGCGCTGCACAGTTTCCCAAAGGCGCCGCCTCACCTCGCAGGCACACGTTGTAGTCCTTAAATCTCCTTAGGCTCCTGGAATAGGTAAGTTTATCCTTGCATTAGAAGCCATTTTTCCTGTCTTCAGTTTCCCAATGGGAATTCACATGATGCAGATTCAAAATATTTTGTGAATGAAGTAGTGTTAAATCATTTAGGTATGATCTGTTTGTTTTTCAGGCAGCTCTGGCTGTCCTGGAACCCCCTATGTAGGCCAGTTCCTCAGTTTGAGCACCGATCCCTGCGGGTCTAACTCAGAGAACCATCTGCCACCAAGACCAGCGTAAAAAGAAAATAATGGCAAATTCAGATTCTAATATCTAGATCTTGATTAGGATACCCCAGTCTTGAAAAGTGACTGTTGCTATTCTGTACATAAAACTTTAATAATAGCTGGCAAAATAGTGAAGCCGTACACATTATTAAATTACCAATTTTATCCAGCGCACTCTCCATGTCACAGACCGCGTCAGCTAGTGGCTGAAAGAAACTTAGTAAAAAGTAAATGTTTGATTTGGGGCACTTGATCATTTAGTTACGTTTCTGTTTTTTTCACAGCTAATTTAAGTATCATTTGAAGGAGGAGCTATTAAAATTTTAAAAGCAATTAAAGGGACCCAACTAAGGAGTCCAACGGTACTTGAAAGAGGAATACTAACAATACCATGTCTCTACTTCTTTAATGTTTGTACTTAAATTTGGAATAAGGTGGCCCTTAACAGGTATCTGTTGAATGCCTATAAGGTGTCAGACAGTGTTCTAGATACTTGGGATATTTCAGTGACTAAAATTGTCATCTGGAAAGTTTTTTTCAACAGAAAATGATGGTCTGTGCATAATAAATGTACTGAGCTCATTTTGTGAAGTTTCAGGGGATTAAAATAAAGTGGAGCAGATAAACAGTATCTGGCATCTGGAAGGAAAAAGGGTTTGTGGTTTGCAATAGGTTGAGCAGGGTGGACCTCCCTGAACAGGAAATTTGGGGAAGGATCTAAAGATTGTTAAGGCAGTAGATTTCTTGGAGAAGAGCATCCTAGAAAGAGGGCCACTCAGAAGTGCTGAGGTAGGGAGCACGCCTTGCCTATTCTAAAAGCGCTAGGGAGGCCTGCACAGCAAAGCAGAATAGACAAGTCAGGAAGGAAGAGGTGTGGGTTGTAGTGTATGTGAGCGAGTTCGGGATACTGTCAGATTCTGAGACACGAGAGGGTGTGACTCTCTTGTGAGAGCTCCTGCTGCCAGACAAAGGAGGGAAGACTTCTGAGAGGCTTCCGAGCAGTAGAATGGTGCAGTTAGGTATTCTTGTCAGAAGTAAACTGGAGGTGAACAGACATGGTGCTGAGGATAAAAATTCTAGGTATGTCCATCAAGAAATAAAATATAACTGCTGAAAAGCGTATCTAAGTGTTCTAACCTGGATATTTCACTGCCGTTGCCTTTTTCATACCCAGCCTCTTAGAAATCCAAGCATTCCTATTTTGAGTTTGTGTTAGTGACTAACCCATTGCAACCTCTTCAAAACCATTTAGGAATTCTTCCGAAGTTAGGGATGCTAAGACAGTTATTACTCAGACTTGAAATAGATTCTTCAGCTGTTATAAGATCTGAGTATTAATTTTGATATCTGCTACATATGACTTTTTCCTTGTAGATGGCTGAAATCCGTCCTTTGTCTAGAAAACCCTTTTGTAATATAATTCAATACAGACTGAATTTGAAATACCTGTGGGTTTTTCCTATTGTTCCAGGTTGTGTTTCACTCAGAGAGTGGTGCCTTTTAGTTTAACTGTGGTCTAGGAAGGAGACGATAAGCAGAACTCTTATCACAGCCCCCACCCCCTGTAAAAGAGATGCCTGCAAGTCAAGGGTCCCAGCAGGGCTTGGAAGAAGGCAGAGGGTCTGGGGAAATGAAGATGCTAAGGGAGAGGGCATAAGTCAGGGCGGGAGGGAAGCAAAATGTGGTCCAAGATCAACACCAGAAACTTGGGCAGGGTTATACGGGGCTTTACCTTTCTATTTAAGCTTAGGGGATTTTGTAATTACTTTTTCTTTTTTTTTCATTTTGAGACGGTTTCTCTGTGTGGCCTAGCTGTCCTGGAATTAGCTCTGTAAGCCAGGCTAGCTTTGCACTCACAGAGATCCATCTGCCTCCTCCTGAGTGCTGGGATTAAAGGCATGTGTCACCACCGCCTGGCTAATGTTAGGAGATTTTGTACGTGTTAACTGTCATGCTTGATTTTCCACAAATAGGTTAATTATTTTAGTTTCGGCCTTGTATTTTTGTTGTTATTGCATTTGGGATATATGTCAAGCATCTCATACAAGGTAAACTCTAATTTTGCTAGCCATGAAAAATAGCCAGACTTTTAAACTTGTCCTTTCAACAATTATTTCTCCATCAACTAGATTTTCATGAAGTGAGAAATAGACTGTCTCCAAAAATCAGCCTGTGGCAAATTATAAATGTAAAGAAGAGAACAGTATTTAAAGCAGAAATTTCATGGCTTCAGAACTTAACAGGCAGTTATAGTTTTGCAACAATATGGTGTTGGCATAAAATGATTACATCCTCTAAGGCAGTTACATTGGCAGCCCAGAAATAAACCCTTGTATGTATAGCAAGTTCATTTTTGATAAAGGTACTGAGAACATACAAGTGAAAGACTAGTTCATTTAACAGGAGGTACAGAGACAGCTGGATAGTCACATGCAAAAGGACCTCCCCCTCATACCATATATAAAAGTTAGTCTCAAATCAATCAGTAGAATAAATAATGTATAGAATTCTGAAGAAAACACTGGGTTATATATGTATGATTTAGCGATGCATTCTATATATACCACCAAGAGCATGAGCAACAGCACCAACAAATAAATGTTAAATTTTGCCAAAACTAAAAATTTTTATGAGTCAAAATGCCTTATCAAAACAGAAAAGACATCCTATAGAACAATAGATTGTACTTGCAAATCCAATAGGGTAACCCCTCAGTGTCCATAGGGGAATGGTTTGAGACTCCACTATGGAAAGTAACATCTACACATACATAAGTGCTTTACATAAAATGGTGGAGTATTTAAATCTAGCATATACACATGCTTAGATATATATTGTCCTTAAGATTACTATAATAGTAAACTAAGAAAATAAATGCTAGATTCATAGATGATACATTGCTTAAGGAATGATGACAGAATATGTGTTACATGTTCAAAACAGATGCAGAGTTCATTTTTGTGTTTTTCAAATATTGTCTTATCAGTGGTTGGTTGGATCTGTGAGTGTGAGATTGGCTGTTGTTTCATAAGGATTTACTATCTAACGTGTGTAAAGAATATGTACAACTCAACAACACAAACCTTTAATAACGTACTCTTAAAATAAGCAGAAAACTTCAATAGACATTTCTCCAAAGAAGATATACAAATGTCCAGTAGGCCTGTGAAAACATGTTTAGGTCATTAGTCATTAGGAAAATGGAAGTCAAAACACGATGAACTATCTTTTTACATCTGCTAGGGTGTTTATAATTTTACAAAAGCAAAACATTAATTGTTGAATATACTAGTGACTGAATAGCATGCTCTGTCTCTGTCTCTCTCTCTCTCTCTCTCTCTCTCTCTCTCACACACACACACACACACACACACACACACACACACACACACACAAGTCATATCCACCCAGGATATAGTCTTTGTAGATGGAATTAGTTAAGATGAAGTCATACTGGATTAGGGTAGGCCGTAAGTCCAATAACTGGGGGTGTAATTAACAAAAAGGACAATTGAAACAGGCAGAGACTAAAGTTATGCAACTAAAAGCCAAAGAATGCCAGGAGCAACTAGGAGTTGGAAGAGAAAAAAGGATCCTTCCTTAGAGTTATGAGAGGAAGCACTGCCCTGCAATGTCATCATCTCGGGAATATGAATGTGTATTGTTTGAGCCTCCTGACGATTTTAATTTTGAATAGCAGTCCTGGAAAACTAATGCAGTAAAAAATGTGGAGAAATCAAAACCTTTGTTCATTGCTACTGGCAATGCTCTACTGTTTGGGAAGACATCTGGGCAGTTCTCTAAGCTAAACATAGAATACCATATGGCCCAGGAATTTCACTTCTAGATTTATAGCTAAAAGATGTGGAAGCGGGTTCAGAAATGCACTTTTACAGAAATGTTCACAGCACCAACACAAAAGTTCAGTAGCTAAAAGGTGGAAACAACCTAAAAGTCTAGCAGTGGATAAATAGATGTATAAAATGTAGTACCTACCAAGGAATATTATTCTACTAAGAAAAGCAGTGAATTATTGTTAAATAATAAGTGTGGGAGAACTCTTTAAAAAGTACTAAATAAAATGTAGAAAGGTCATATATTTCATAACTCCATTTATATGAAATACCAAGAATAGGTCAAAACAGATTAAAAGCAAATTAGCAGTTACCATTTACAGAAGGAAACAGGGTTACTGCTTAGTAGAGTAGCTTTCAGGTTTTCTTTTGTGACTGTTAAATCTTTTGGAGCAAGGTAGAGGCAGTAGTTATATAACATTGTGAAAGTATTAAATCTAAGTTGTATTCTTTAAATTAAAATCACTTTATTTCATCAAGGTTATTAGTCTTACAAGGTAAGTAAGATAAAGTCAAAGAGAGGCAGAGTATTTGAGGATATGATGTATGGAATGATTGGAACCATTGATAAATAGAACTTAAAATTTAGTGGGGAGATGGTATTGCAGAAGGAGGTGAAGGACAGAAACAGTAAGACCAGACAGATGTCGCCTCTCAAGGCGGTAGTTTCATTATAGATGGTTTTTCAGTTAAAAACCTAGCTCCGATCCCAGTACTTAGGAGGCAGAGGCAGGAAGATCTCTATAAATTCAAGGCCAGCCTGGTCTTCCAAGACAGCCAGGGCTACACAGAGAAACCTGGTCTCCAAAAACCAAAAAAAAAAAAAAAAAAAAAAAAAAAAAAGAACAAGAAAGTACCATTATTTGAAAACTTTTTAGTATTGAACTAATAGTCTTTCTCTTGGTGGTATTCATTTTGATGTGACTTCTAAAATATTTTCTTGAATAATTTTAATTGCCCTTTAAATAGCACCCTTTTTTCCTTCATAATGTAATCAGTACCCAAATCTTTGTCCCCATTGTCTGACTTCATTTTTCTTAGGATGAAGTGGTCAGTCCAAACTCACCAGAATGGTAGTATATCTGAACACACATAAAACTGTGCTAGGCACTGTTCTGAGCACCGTCTTCCCCACACTAGCCGTGAAGTAGCTTGTGTATTAGTTGCATTTTCCAGATGTGCAAAGTGAAGGGCTACCCACCTGTTAGCTGTGGACCAAAGTTGAAGCCCGGGCTTCTAGACTCAGAAGTACAAGCTTTCAAACACTACAAGTCGTTCTTAATCTCAACACGAGTGGTTCCCATTGTCGGATAGCATGAGATGTCCTCATAATCCAACTCCTCTTCTGCTGGAGCCTCAGGTCCTTCAGCTCCTTGTCAAGTATGCTATATTCCCATAATACCAGGCTTCTTGAATAACTCCTATTTTTGCTTTTCTTTTTTTTAACATATTTGTACATTCACTGCCACTCCTTCGGCTTGCTGGCTCAGCTTGCACAGTTACTCTGCAAGATGACATGATGGAGCACTCCTGTAATTCCAGCACTCTCAAGGTGAAGACAGGGTGATCACAGATTTAAGATTATCCTGAGCTACATAGGAAGATCCTGTCTCAAAAAATCACAGTACAAGTATGTTCCAGGTCTCTTTCTTCAGATTGCCTTCTGGAAGCCTTCCTTGCCTGTCTTGTGCTCCTCTCCATTTCCTCTGCCATGTGGAGTGGTCAACCCTCTCTACACCACCCTGCCCCCATGCCCTTATGTTCCTCCTCTGCATCTCACGCTGATCATAGCAATTGGAACTTTATCCAAAACTGTTTTCTTCACTTTATGTAGCACTTGTCGTCATCAATCACCCAGTAAAGTTTCAAGTGTTCATTTATTTGCAGATAATTACCCGTGATGGCTCACAGAGTCATAAACAAAAGAAGACACGTGGGACTTCAACAACTTTCATCATTTGCACAAACCGGAAGGAGTTTCCTAGGCCCAGTAAAAGCCACCAAGTTTATTACAGATTCTGAGTGTCATGAAAGTGTGTTAATCAGCTCAACAGTCAGGCTTCTTGAAGGTTTGGATTTAACCTGTGCAGTGGGGCAGCTTCTCAATGAAGCAGTTCAAGCACAGAATGGCACATACAGAATTGGAACCAGCACTCTCTTGTTTCTTGTTGGTGCGTGGAGCAGAGCTGTTGAAGAATGTCTCCATCTGGGTGTTCCCACTCCAGTAATAGTGTCAGTAATGACCGAAGGCTTGACTTCGTGCATTGAAGCAGTAGTTCCCCTTCAAGTACCCGTATACAATGTATTTGACCACATGGACAGCACAAGTATAGTTGATGTCAGCTTGTGTCCTTTTCCTTCAGATCCTGGGTTGTTAAAGGAAAAGCGTGATTTCAAAGATGCTATATCTCAGTTATTATCCACTTACAGTCTTTCTGGGAGGCATGCAGAATCACCCAAATTCTTCAGAACTCAGGCTAAGGTTGAAACAGAAAAAAACACACCACAAGCTCTGCAAAACGGCCTATCTACAGATTCCTTCTGCAGAAAGTCAGCATTAACTCACAGTAGGCATTTTAGCAGGACAGATAATAGCCACTGGATAAACAGACCTGATGGATTTCTAGAACAATGTGGATTGACTCCCAGAACTTCTAGATGTAATGATTTGGTGGAGTTAGCAGTTGGCTTGAGCCATGGAGACCACAGCAGCATGACATTGGCAGAGGCCGCTGTGCGGCTGCAGTGGCAGAGTGTGTCCCTGCGGCAAGCCAACTCTAAGACACCGTTTATGTTTGATATGTCAAGAATCCTCACTTGCTGTCTCCCGGGCTTACCCGAAACCTCTTCTTGCGTTTCTTTAGGATATGTCACTGTTGTACCCATGTCTAGTATTGCTCTAATAAAGGAATTGCAGGGTCAGCCTTTCCGGGTGATTCTCATCGAGGGTGACCTCACAGAGAGTTACCGCCACCTGGGATTTAATAAGTCTGTAAATATTAAGACCAAGTTAGATAGTGGGAAGCTTCCGGAAGATAGTGCAGAAGAACTGTGGACTACAAGTGTGTTGCAGGTGTTAATCCAGTTCGATGTGAATCTCATCCTGGTACAAGGAAATGTATCTGAACACCTAACTGAAAGATGCATGCAGAGTAAGCGACTGGTAATTGGTTCAGTGAATGGCAGTGTGTTACAAGCGTTTGCAGAGGCTACAAGAGCAGTGCCAGTAGCCTATGTTACACAAGTGAATGAAGACTGTGTGGGCAGCCAGGTCTCTGTGACTGTCTGGACAAGTCCTCATGATATAAACAGGGCCAACAGAATGGCAATCATGTTAAAAACAGAAGGAATTAATTTGATTACAGCAGTACTCACTAGCCCAGTAAGTACTCAGATGGAAACCAAGAAAGACAGGTTTTGGTCTTGTGTGTATCGCTTATATCATGCCCTAAAAGAGGAGAAGGTCTTCCTTGGAGGTGGTGCTGTTGAATTTTTATGTCTTAGCCATCTTCAAATTCTAGCTGAGCAATCTTTAAATAAAGAAAATCGTGCTTGTTCAGGATGGCTTCCTGATTCTTCCTCTTGGATGGCCTCATCTCTGTCAGTCTACAGACCTACTGTGTTGAAGTGCCTGGCAAGTGGGTGGCATGAATACCTGTCAGCTGTCATGTTTAACACTGCCACTCACCCATCAGCAGTGGAAGCCAGCACGTTCATTCAGCATCATGTACAAAATGCTACCAACTCTGGTTCTCCTTCATCTTACATCTTGAGTAGATGTAGTAAACTAAGCAGTGGACTTTTTCATTCAAGTATTTCAGATAACCTGGAGGTAGTTCAAAAAGTTTATGATACTGTTACACCAAAGACTGAAGCATGGCGCCGAGCATTGGATTTAGTGCTCTTAGTACTTCAGACAGACAGTGAAATAATTACTGGACTTGCCCACACACAGATAAATTCACAGGAATTAGATGGAGTTTTATTTTTGTAAGGTTAGTTAAATCTTTGGGAAATAAACTATATTAATACATTTTCAAGTATGTGTGTGTGTGTGTGTGTGTGTGTGTACATATGCCCAAGGAGGTGGATCCCTTAGAGCTGTAATTATAGGTTTATAGATAGGCCACCCATTGTGGGTGCTGAGAACCCACTATGCAAGAGCAGCAAACACTCTTAATCTTTTAGCCATTTCTCCAGCCCTAATAAATGTTTATAGTGAAATTATAATTTGTAAATTACTAATGATTGCCAAGAATGAGTTGATATCTATCAATAACTGCAGTTCTGGATTTTACCCTATATAAGCTAACAAATTAGCCTGTTACTGTTTTCACAGGTGCTATAGGATACAGGTGCTATAGGCAGAGAGCTATTGCTGTTTGCAGCAGAATCTGCATTCAAAGTGTTGTATTTTTTTTTGTCATTTCCTTGATCTGTCTGTCCCACAAGAACAGCACAGAGGGCCAGTGGCAAACACTGAACTTGTGATATTTACTGCTTAAGCAAAAACAAACCCACTTATTTGTTCAACAGGAGTGATTACATCCTTCAACATTGCTTAAGTCAAACCAGCCATGGACAGGGGCTAGATAAAGATTGTCCAAGGCCTTATATTCTTTGCATGTACAATAAGTATAGAGATGTTGTCTCAGTTACTTCTCTGTTGCTGTGATAAGATTGTGACCAAGGCAACTCACAGAAGAGTGTTTAATTTGGGTTTATGGTTTCAGAGGTTTAGAGCCCGTGATGACACAGCAAAGGCATGGTGGCAGTAATATCTGAGAGCTCACATCTTGATCCACTAGTAGGAGGTGGGGAGTTGTGGCGGGGGAATGATACAAGTCTTGAAACCTCAAAGACCTCACTCAATGTAACACACCTCCAACAAGGCCGGCCACACCTCCTAGACCATCCCAAACAGTTCCACCATGCCTGCCTTCTTTCCATTAATTCTTCAAGCACATCTTTACAGGAATTTTTGTCTTTCCTTTTCAATCCCTACAACCAGTATAGTCATTATTAACGTTTAGGGGATGGTTTTCCAAGGCTTCTTAAATGTATATGCCTGTGTAAATACATTTTGACCCCAAAGAGGCATCACTGGGCATACCACCAAATTGTCTACTGTGGATTAATCTATTCAGCAATTTACCTAATATTCTTAAGAAGAGTTCAGTGGCGTCACTATCACTCCTCACCATTACCTGTTTATGTGAGGTTCTCTACCTTAAACAGCCAGTTCCCATTTGGAAGAACAAGTCTTTCTGTCCCACCAGCCTGCTCCCAGATGAAGACATGAGACTTCTTATTAGTTGTAAAAGCTGAGCCTATAGCTGAGGCTTCTTCCTAACTCTTATAATTTAAATTGACCCATGTACATTGATCTGTTCTATCACGTGGCATTGCCTCTCTGCCATCTTGCACCCCATTTCCTCTGTGCCCCTGGCTTCTGTGTGCCTAGACTCCTCCTCTTCCTTTCCCTGGAAATGCCACCTATACCTCTTGCCTAGCTGTTGGCTGGCCAGCATTTTATTATACCAATCATAGCAAATACTTTCACACAGTGTACAAATATCCCACAGCAGAGGATGAAGAAAGATCTTTGCAACTTTAAGACTTTGTTACAGTCTCGTAAAAGCTGTTAATTCACCTAGGCTTGTATATATGTAACTCATGTGGACTTTATCTTGGTAGACCATATGAATTAAGAACCTAAACGTTTGCTAAGTGTTTACCTACAGTATTAAGTTTTATCGCCCATTCAGATAATTTTTAGCAATGAGACGGAAATACTAGGGGCATGGAAGCTCACATTCTCATTTTTATCCTTTTTAGCTGGGGAGTCATAATGTTCAGCTACCTATTTGTTTATGGCCACCACAAATGCAGTACAGCACAAAACAGAGCAGTGTGTTAATGAAATGTTAACATAGCAGAAACATGAAGGCAGCCTCTCTTGTTACTCTCCTGAAGCTGTACTTAGAACACTTGATTCCATTGGTCCTTTGCTCTAACAAAAAACAAAACAAAACAAAACCCTAGTGAGGCCTTCTTTCCTTGGACCTGCAGGTGGCAGGCTTTCTCTCCAGTGGTCCCCAAATTTGCAGATCATGTTTAAAACCCTCAAAATGAAAGACTGTTTCAGAGCAGGGTAACACCAGTCTGCAGGACATTTCCTGCACAGGGGGCCCTGTGGGCAGTTCTTTCTTTGTTCCTGCACAGGGGGCCCTGTGGGCAGTTCTTTCTTTGTTCCTGCTCTAGAGACCTTCCTCGCTGTTAGCAAGGGTTGACTTGGGAAAGTGATTCAAGTTCTCTCAAACTACTCCCAGGCCTTTAAATGACAGTTGATTTGGCATCATTCTTAGAGTGATCCCCAGCTCTAATGTTGATTTAGTTATAGTAAAGCTCATTTAAAAGGATAAAAATGTAGCTTTGTTTTCCTTAAATAAAGCCAGACTTGAAAATGTGAGTGAACTTAATGCTGCAATATTTGGAGGCTAGGAGCTGAACTTGGGACTTCTGGAGAGTCAGAAGTACTCTTAACTGTTGAGCCCTGTGTGCCCCTCCAGCAGGTATTGGATAATTGCATGATATATTCTTACTATAAAATGGTCTTTTGTGTTAAAAGGTTTTGTCTAGCTGTAAGGTAATGCATACCTTCTGAGCATGGTTAGGCAGAGCTCAGTTATGGTTGCTAGCAGGTTAGATTTTTCAATGCATACAAAGCTGCCAGTTGCTGTAATTCATTAAGATGGAACCCATTGTAAGTAAAGGACATCCATCCTGTGTAAAGAGCTAAACCTTCCCTTTACTCCCATAGCAGCAAATGACAGGAACATTTCCTAAGGGCCGAATGCCAGCTCTGACTTCCACGTCTGTATTTGTCAAATGTGAAGTTGTGCCTATTAGTCTGCAATACCTCACTTAGTCTATTTCAGACTATCCTGACATTTGTTTGACTTTTCTGGATTTTTCCCCATCTTTCTTGGTAATTGCTTTAGAAAAAAATTACAGTGTGTATAAAGAAGAATGTCTATGAATTAAAGAAAACTGAGATGTCCCTGACCTAGTACAGTGTGACTTGTTGCCCCAAAGAGGGTAGGACTGTTTCCTGTGTTGACCTCTTGAGCAGGGGGTGGGAAAAGCTACTTCCTAATATGTTTCTACTTTGGAATTAATGTCAGATTAGAACTAAGACAAGCTAGGTGTAATAGTACAATTCCAGCCCTCAGGAGGCTGAGGCAGGGGGCACATGGGCTACATGAAAGATCTTGTCTCCAGGAAAAAAAAAGGATATAATACATTTCCTTTATCTCTTGGTCAAATAAAATAATCACAAGTTTCCTAAAGTGTCTCAAGAACAAGGCACTGGAGAGGCATCTGTCTCACTATAGATCTCCAGACCCAGAACCTGACTCTTGACAGGAGCCTCCTGGTCAGGTAGGGTTTCTGCAGCAGCTCAGGCATGGCTGCAGCAGGGTTACCTGGGGAGCTCTGACAGCTGCCCATGCACCATTGCCTTTCTTATTCTAGGGAGGGAGTGCACACCATTGATTTGGGGGGTTTGTTTCTGTTTGCTTTTAAGACAGAGTCTTGGGTATCCTAAGCTTCTTAAACTTTGATGAGTAGGTAAGGATGACCTTAAACTAATCTTGTCTCCCCCTCCCACCAAGTGCTGGGAATGTAGATTAAGTCTCAAATTTATCTGACCAGCTGCCATAAGGTCCTAAAAGAGAACTGATTTCAGAGTCGGCCCTTTATCTGAGTTCCAAGAGACATTCTGCAACCTTCTCGGTCAAACATTCTGATATTACATGTTATATACTATGAAAAGTTGCCCTCATGTCTCAGGAAACTTTGCTGTGTTATGCGTTAAGGTGGAATCTTGGTCAGTCTCTCCTTCGTTATCAGAGGAAGGTTGAATTTGTTTTAACTGTCTGTCTTTCCAAAGCACAAATCATGAATATTTGGGCAAGGTGATCTCAAAGTTAGTTCATCTTGTACCCAACACCCGGTAAGGACTTAGACCAGGCAGCTCCTAGAATTTGTCTTACTTTACTAGTTTCCTCCCACCCCAAGACAGCTACTAACACGGGCTAGCCCTTTGGCTCAGAAATAAAATTATAGAAATGGTCTCAGTGTGTTTATTAAGATATATTATATACTGTAGCATTCTCCACTTTAAATGCACAGTTGAGTGATTTTTAGCACCATTGAACAACCACCATTAATCCTAGAATGTTTCCATCTCCCTCCTCACCCGATGGAAGCTTGTATTTATTAACAGGTAGGCCATCATTATGGGGCAGGGCACTCTTCTGGGTGTTTTTGCCCAGCCTGAGGCTCCTGCACTCCACATGCTGTGTCAGCAGCCAACGTGTTTCAAAGAAAGCCCACAGAGCCCAGTGAAGCTTTTTCTAATTGTGTTTCCAAACAAAGTGCCAGTGGTTTTTGGTTGGTTGATTGGTTTTGTTGTTGTTTGGGTTTGTTTAAATGGTTTTTTTCTTCTTTTTGTTACACACTAGTATTAGCCACAGACAGGAAAAAAAAGTACTACTGTGAGATTATGTATATGGCTTAGTTGGCAGAGTGCTTATCTGGTATATATGAAGCTCTGGTTTCCATTTCTGCTTGTATCTATTTTTTCAACTCTATAAATCAAAACAAGAACAAGATAAAACTTGGGGATCCTTGGATTCCCACATCAAGTATATGGTTTATTTCTCTCATTGTTGTGACCAAAAGGCCTTACAAGAAGTATTTTGACGGAGGGTTTGATTCGGCTCTACCAAGGTGGAGAAAATACAGTGGAGTTCATGGTGTAGATGGTTGGAACTCATACCTTGCTGACTAACAGCCAGAGATACTGGCTAGTGGTGGGGTGAAGCTGTAACCCAGCAGGCTGGCTTCCCAACCAACTTGCTTCCTCCAGATGCGTTCTGTGTCCTAAAGGTTCCACAGCCTCTCAAAGAGCACTACCACCAGGGACCAAGGGTTAACCGACAAGCCTCACATCCATAAAGCATGGATTCTTGCTGTAAAAACTCTCAGCAAACTTTGTTGTGATTTAGTAGTACTAAACCACAAACTAATTCCCCATAAGTGTGCTTTATTTTTGTTTCTTTTATCTTATTGCCAATACCTTTTTCCACTACTGCTAGTACAACAGTCCTACACTCTGTGCGCTTCTTTCTTCACCGATTGCTTTTCCAGACGGTGTGACTGGTTCTTTCTACTTCCTTTCTTCCATGCCTCAGGATTTCCCAATTTAATACCGACCTTTTATATTTCTCTAGCTCTCCTTACATTTCCAGAAATGACTATATACTGAGTTCTGGAAAATAACTTCCTTCTACAGTATTTGTGAGCTAACAGTATGCTTCAGCATTGTTCAGTATCAACTCCTGCTTACATCTGTGGAGCTGACTCTACTTAGCATTGCCACTGATTTCATAATCTGTCTTAAATGCGATCCATTCCCTTTGAAATGTCATGAATTTCCAGAACTCTTCATCCTGTCAACAACTTGTGTTCTATACCTTTATATTGTTATATGTAAGTTTTTATTTATTTTATTAAAAAGCATGGTAATTTAAAACTTGCTCTGTTCCCACTGGCCAGGATTTCAACATACAAACTCATGATACTAACATTTTCTACCTGTTATTAACTTTTCCTACCTGTTAATTGTTTCAGTAGTTTTACCATTGATTGACAAAACTGTCAAATCTTTTATTAATGATACATTTTATTTTCACTTAAGGAAAACAAGATCACATAGGGAAGAGTACATCTTGTTTCTCAGATGCATGTAATGGATCAGATTGCCTCTGGCAGCCATATTTTTCTAGCTAGAAGAAACTAGATTTCCTTCTTTAATCTCCCCACTTTACAGATAAGAAAACTCAGGCTAGAGAAATCTGTAATTCCTAGTCAGGTCATTTTTATCCACATTTTTGTATTCCTTAATTGTATCTTTATCTTTTCCTCTAAGGAATATTAACATGTTAACAATATATCTAGCATGAGTAATCGGAAGTTTTCTTAAGGTTTACTGTTATTTAAAACTTGTTAGCAAAGTGCTTCTCTTTTGGTACCAGTTGTTCAAGCTAAGCACTTAAGTACCCTGTAATACAATATCAGCACAACTTTAGGAATGTTCTGTATTTAAACACAGATCTTTGGTGTATGTGAGTGAAAGAAGCTAGCAAAATCCAGAGCATGTCAGATGACCACAAACACAGAGTAATAGCTTGTGTCTAATGTGTAGAGCCCTGGTTTTCATCCTCCCTTTAGGAGTCTCAAATCACATATCCTGCACATCATGTATGTAAGTTATTTGTAACGGTAGCAAAATAACAGTTATGGAGTAGCAACAAAAATAATTGTATGGTTGGGGGGGTCACCACAGCATGAGGAACCTAGGAAGGTTCAGAACCACTGACTAGAGGATTCTTAGAAGTAATTCCAGAAAACACACACATTTTGTATATTAAACATGCATAAGGAGAAAGCCAGCATCTGAAATTGGCCTATTTCTATATTACTGAACTATTTCAGTAATCTCAGGTTTATGCTTTTCGTTCTGGTTCACAGAAAGAAAGCTGTTTTACATTCTACTGGAGATTGGCCTCTCTCTGACTGCTTTCTTGGTGTATATTGCTTTGAGAGCATTGAACAGGGCAGAGTTTGAAAGCTGTTGTTTGGTTGGGAAATATGCATTAAAAAAGACCCAGGGCCTCAGCTCATCTACACCCATTTTCTCTTTAAGCATGGAAAAACAATGCCAGTGTTCTCTTGCTTGTAATACTCTTTCCTGTAAAAGTCCTTTGGTTTTGTTTTACTGTTGTTTTCCTCAAGTCTGGTCATTTTGATCTCTTCAACTTCAAAAATCCACCAATGTAGACTTACACAGAGTCCACACTGGAGCAATCCTTGACACGATACGATGGCTCATATATAAGGCATTAGGCATTTTTGCTTATGCTTTGCCGTTTCTTAAGCCATCAGGAAGGCATTCTGGAAAGATTGGGGTTGTTGTCATCAAGATCTCACCTTCTAATGGTTCTGCTTTCTACTCTTAGGGTTTTTTCTTTTTTTTTCTTTTTTTTTTTGCTTTACTGTCTGCCTGGGATGGGAAGTAAAGGGGGAGGGACTCACCAGGAAATGAGATAAAGATGTTTAAAGACCACATAACAATAAAATGAAGTACACATTTTCCATCTGGATATTATATTTTCTGATAGCCAGATTTTCTGTTAGTAAGCCATGCTCATCTGCTTAATATTTCCTATGCGACAATCAATACTCTTGAAAAATGATTGGCAACATTCAAATAAAATGGAAAATGCATACTATTCTTGTATTTTAAACAAAAAATTATGAGCAGTTTACCAGTACTTCTCTCTCTTTTGGAAATTCTCATTAAAAGAACAGTTTGGGACGGGGGAGATGGCTCCTTGGGTAAAGTATTTGCTGTGCAAGCAGGAGGACCTGAGTTTGGATCCTTGGCGCCTACATAAAAGTTGAGCATGGTGTACATCTAACCGCAGTGCTGTGCTGGGGAGAGGGGAGGGATCACAGAGAGGGGCCTGGGACTCTGTGGCCACGCAGCCTAGCTAATCAGTGAATTCCAGATTCAATGAAAGGCCCTGTCTCAAAAAATAAGGTAGAGAGGAGTAGAGGAAGGGACCATATGACCTTCCAGCCTCCACATACTCAAACACACAGGGACTTGTACACATGAAATAGAAATCACAAAACAAAGGGCCAGTTTATCTTGAAATATGCTACATAGGAGAGAGAGAAAATCAGCATTATATGAGTGATATAAAACCTCTGCATTCCTGTTCATCAGTTGTTGAACCGAATGTGTGCCAGGGATGCTAACAGGAAATAGTCTAGAAGTTTGGGGTTTTTAAATAGATTTTTACTGAAAGCACAATTTGTTCCTATTATTAAGGATTGTACATAATGAGCTAGAAAATATGCTATACGTTACTTTTTAAAGCAGGGGTTTGAACTTTAAAGTTACAATACTTGATAAAAATAAAACTCAGATACCTGGAGGACAACTAAATTTGAGCTAAAGTAAAAAAAAATTCAGTCAGTTTCTTCTAGTGATAAAAAAGGAGCAGCTCGAGGCTAAACTGGTATTGATAGTCAGCCTCCATCTTCAAATAATGTGTGGTGTGGATGTTAATTCAGTTCTCCAAATATGTGTGAAGGTGTCTGTGAGAATATGAATCTTGCCCCTGTGTACTTGATATTTCCTGATTAAATTACCTTCAATCAGTGTATTGTGCCGTGGCCTGAGTAGCCAGTTATATAGAGGAAAAGGGTTATCAAGTTAATCAAGATACTGTTTCCAAGAACTTGCAGGGTAGTGATGGAAATGAGTAACTGAAACAGAAAGCTAGAATAGAATAGAAACCGCAAGACCTTGGTGTGGGAGCTCAAGGTGATGTCATTTTGTTGGGGAAGCAGAAAAACTCCAACAGATAAAGTATTGTTTAGTGTGGACTCTGCAGGAGGCAGAAGTTGGGATACAAGTGGCAGAAAAATTATGAGGCTTGGTGTGAGATCTGTATCATGGGCAATGACTCAGGCTCCCATGCATAGAAAAGCTACAAATGGTTCCTCTGTTCAGCTGCAGTGTTAAAAGTGGCAAGCAGCCGGTGGGCAGGAAAGGAGGGAGGAGTTAGAGATGTAGTGAAGTCCACTGTAGAGAGTCCTTCCTTTACTCGGAGACAGTGCAGATCCCTTGGAGATCCTCCAGCAGACACATTCTTTGAAGCGATTACTGCTTAGACATCATTTGACTACAGACTGGCTAGCAAGTACATATGTGCCTCACCTCACCCAGAGAGTCAGGGCAGGGAATAGAAAGCTAAAAGGGCCCTCCAGCTAGAGAAGCCCGCTCGCACACCCTGAGAGTGTGTTCCTAAGTACTTTTCTTCCTCTTCACCCTTTCTCTGTAATGAAAGTCTCTGCTTTATACTGGCTTGTCTTGAAATAGTTTCCTACACCGAAGCCAATGACTTGGTTCTGCCTGAACGGAGGTCCCTAAAAACATTGCGGAAGCCCTCAGGCTGCTCTAAGTCACGATGTAGAGCTGTGTCCCGTTACCTGCCCCTGACAGCTCCATGTGTGTTTTCTCCTCCCTATGGCTTTCTCCTAGGCGCACAGCATACGTGGGGCTCCAGTATTGCAAGCCACCTTCTTCCTCTCCAGTTCTCCAGTTATTGATCATATTAGCATTTAGAGGGGTTATAATGCTGACTGTGAATGTGGTCATTCATGTAGTGTAGCATTCCCATTTTTTTTTTTTTTTGGTTTTTACGAGACAGGGTTTCTCTGTATTGTTTTCAAGGCTGTCGGTCTGAAACTCAGAGATCCGACTGCCTCTGCCTCCCGAGTGCTGGGATTAAAGGCATGCGCCACCACCGCCCGGCTGTAGCATTCCCATTTTACAATGAGAAAAGTATGGAAGTTTAAACACTGCACTCAGGTACCAGGTGCCTTATTTGCAGCGTCTGTTATGATATATCCATATTATGCTGAAGATATACTGCTACATAAAAATATAAGCAAAAAAGACAAGTAGCATGCCTATTTTCTTAGGAAGGAACATAGAAGCAAACTTAAAATACGCTCTTGCTCAAAAATTAATTCCTAGGTGGTGACAAGAAGCCAGTATTTAGTGTGATCGCAGAGTCCTGCGAGGCTGTCTGTGTCTAAATAACTGCTCATGTTCTTCTTTTGTCTGTCCCTATTACGTAAATTGTGTTTCTTGCTCAGGTAACAACAAAGCAATGGAATAAACGTTGTCAGGCACGGTGGGAGCTGTGTCCGCAGGTGTCCACATGAGCACTGTTTCTTTCTTCATCGCCTGCCTCCTTTCTCCTTCCTTTCCTGCCTGTCCTCGTGTGAATACTGCCAGCTCCCCCAGGTCCGTATGCGGAGGACTTGGTCCCAACGAAAGGGTGGAAGCCTTAAGACCCAGTGGGAGGAGGTTGTGTTACCTTGGGAGAGATGAATGTACTTGTGAGGACACCAGTTCTTCTGGGACTGGACTGCTTAGGCGAGAGCAGGCCGCTGTACAGAGGTGTGACTTTCTCACCCAATAAACTGCTGCTTCTTTCCAGACGACCTCTTTGTCTCACGTACACAATTTGCCATGTGGTACCGTCTGCCATGAAGCTCTCACAAAACACTGATATCAGTGTGATTAACTGTGAGCTTTACAAATTATCCAGCCTTAGGTGTTTTGTGACAGTATCACAAGGCAGACTAAAGCACTGCTAAATATGCTCCCCCAGACTTTCTGGTGTGTGGGGGGGTCACAGTCAACCAGGAGCACCCCCACCCCCACCATGGCCCTAAATCAGCAGAGGACACAGATGGGGCTCCCACAGACTTTTTGGCCTGGGGGTGGGGGTCACCATTAACTAGGAACCGTCATTCCAAGGTTCCATCATACTAAGTGCTGCCTGGGGTCTCGAGACCCAGGCATGGGAGAGAGGAAAGGAAACAGCTCTTGCCGTCTCTCATGGAGAGAGGAAAGGAAACAGCTCCTTGCCGTCTCTCATGGAGAGAGGAAAGGAAACAGCTCCTTGCCGTCTCTCATGGTTGGGGCAGGAAGTACTCAGCCAGGCGCCACCTATGACCCAATCTAAAGCCCTGGTGCTGGGCTGTTGGGCACCATTGTGGTGAGACAGTACAGGGTGGGGAGGTGGAAGAGAGATGGAGGTGGAATGGTTTGTAGGCTAGGGAGAGAGGCAGATCTGGAGAGGTGAGGGTGGTGAGGAACAGGCTGACATGAATTGCCAGCTGGCCACCTGAGTCCAGGGGGATATCCCAGAGCAACTGAAGGGGCCTGCACTGATGTCTGTGGCTCCTGTCATCACTGGGAGCCACGCAGGGGCCTGTGGTCTGGGCCAACACATCTGAGGGCTGTGCTGCCACCAGGCCAATTTGGGTGGCCAGGGCTGTTATCTGGGGTCATGGTATTGTCCAGACCAGAGCTGTAGCCAAGGGTCATGTCTGTGTGGTCTTGCTGAGACAGGGTCTGTGTTGATGTCTGTGGCTTCTGAGACGTTGGAGGCAGGTCTGAGCCTCCACCTGGGGCCATGTTGGTGTCTGAGGGCCATGCTGGGCCACGGGAAGGGTTACACTCTGCACTGCCACCTGGAACCATGGTAACAACCAAACCTGGGCTGCCACCTGGGATCGTGTCTGGGTCCATGGTCCTACCACAGCCAGGGTCTGTATTGATGTTTGTGGCCCATATGGCCACCAAAGACCACATAGATGCCCAGTATCTGGACTGTAACCAGCGGCCACAAGGGTGTCCAAGGACCATGATGCCACCAGGGACACTGTCGCCTGGGGCTATGGTGTCATCTGGGCCAAGGCTACTGCAGAGGGTCTGTGACCCTACATTAGCCAGGGTCTGAGTTGTTGTCCAGGGTTCCTGTTGTCACCAAGGGTCATGTGAATGACTGGGGTCTGGTCGGCCATTTCAGACCATGAGTATCCAAGGACTGTGCCACACCCGTGGCCATGTTGCTCTGGGTAGCTGGTGTTACCTCGTGGAGCCATGGAGATGTTCGGGTATGGGTCACTGCCTAGTGCTATGTCTGGATCTGTGGCCCTTCAGCGGCTGGGGTCTGGGGTAGTATCCATGGCTCTAGTTGCCACCAAGGGCTCTACAGATGCTTGGGGTCTGGTCAGCCACCTGGGATCGTGTTGGTGCTTGGGGGCCATGCTGATATTGGTGGCCTGTGCTGCCACTGGGCTGTGGTGGTGTCTGGTATCTGGGTCCATGGTCCTGCTGCAGCTTTGGTCTGTGGTAATTTCCATGGCCCGTGTTAGCATGAGGGTCACTGGAACCATGCTGTGCTGAGTCAGCCCCACACTTCACTATCTCTGGGATGGCTGACTCCCATCCTTGCCAGATACTGCAGCAGGAGAGCTGCCCCTGCCCCTCAGGGGAGAACTTGACCAGGCACTTTGGAAAGATGGCCCCACCCTCACCAGAGAAACATATTAGAACTGACCCTGTGGCTGGGGACACAGGTGAGCCAACCCTTAAGAGCTAGAGAGCTGAGGCACCCCCACCTCTACCATGTGGTGGCATGGGAAAGGGAGATAACCTCCCCCCATTTTCACCTGGGGCATGTGAGAGATAGTTAGCCTTGGGATCATAGGAGTGGAAGAGTTAGCCCTGACCCTCACTGGCTGCAGCACAGGAGAAAGCAGACTCTGTTCCCCATCTGGGCAGCACACTAGAACTGACCCTGTTTGGGGGATGCAGGTAAGGCAGCCCAGAGGACATGAGGGCATAGAGCTGACCACCCCCATTCATCTGCCATGCAGTGGCAAGGGTGAGGGAAAGATTGTCCGCTGGTCCAGCAGACGAGTCTGTCCGTTGGTGCTTTAGAGGAGGAGTAAGGATTGAGGAAAGTAGTGGACAAGATAGAGTCGGGAGGGCATCCAGTGGATACTGTGATCAGCCCCAAGGTTATTACTCAACGTGATAGAGGCAAACGACTTCCTTACCATGATACAAAGAACAAACATAATCACCTCCTTAATACCCAAAATCACCAGGTAACTACACCCTAAACTAAATATACTATCTAGGCAAGACGCCCAGTAGCCACACCTTAGGCCAAACATCTGCTGTTTAATGTTGAAGGAATAAGAATAGGCCTAAACTCTCTGACCCCAAGTTGAGATGGAATAGAGCCACTTCTGTGGGTCTCCACAAAAGATGTCCTCCATGCTCTGCCCATTGCTACCTGTAACAGACAAGAGAGCTATTCCTGGGGTCACAAGAATTCGAGAACCAGCCCTGCCCCACCCCAGCTGCAGCACACAGGAGAGCAGGCCCTCGACCCTGCCTGGACACCACACCAGAGCTGACCCTGTTATGGTGGGGGTGTGCAGATGAGTCAGCCCTGAGGGCATGAGAGCAGGAGAGCCATCCCTTCATAGTCCCCCTACAGCAATCTGGGCAGAGGACCCTCCACGTTGCCTGGGCAAAACAGTAGAGCTAGCTGGGGGACCTGGATCTAAGGACCCGAGAACAGGAGAACTGGCCCCGCTCCTTGCTGCAGGCTGCATTGGGTGGGCTGTCTGAGGCAGTGCTGAAGAGCTCACCCAGATGGTGACAGCTGCAGAAAGCTGTCGAGGTGACAAACACAGCTAGCACCCAGGCCCAGAACCAGGGCTGAGTTAATCCACCCCATATCCACCTCATCTATGTGAAGAGGTCAAACCTATGGAGCCAAAAGAGCAGGATCTCCAAGACACGGGTCAACAGCAAAATATCTAAAAGGAGCCCCAGTGAGAGCCCATTGTCAGTGGTGTAGCAGAAGCCGGAGGCCTGGAGTCAGACCAGTGACTTGAGTTGAGGAACACTTACAAGTAAAGATGAATGGACAAAAGGGTAAACTGTGTGACTCAATGGCCACGCTATAGCCTCCACGACAAGATTCTTTTTGTTTTGTTTGGTTTCCGGTATTTCTTTTAAATTTGGTTTTGATTTGGAAGCGAGGTTGCAAAGGGCAGATGTGAGGAGACAGGAGATAAGTGGGATTAGAATGCTGATGTGAAAGCCACAAAAATAATAATAATAAATAATAATAATAAATAATAAATAAATTTTATGATAAGAAAGATGAAAAGTTCCCAAAACACTAGTGAACAATGAAGCTTGCAATGCTCTAAGTGGATAATGTGAATTACGCTCTGACTTTCTGTGAAATCCTGTAATTGTGTCTGGGATTGACGTCCTGTAATCAGCTCCTGATTTGGTCAATCGAGAGGGAAAGCGGGAAGTTCTGAGGTCTTGTTTCAGCAGAAGTGAACAAAGAAGCACAGAATGAGAAATACAGTCAAACCCAAAGTGTACAACGTTGTTCCTTTAGCCAGAAGTACACGGATATCATCATGATTAGAACTGGAAGACACTGTTGGTAGAACTCACCAGCATGTCAGATTTGTCCTATTAGCCAAAAGTCATGGAATTTGTGTTGGGGGTGATGTTACTGAATATCCATTCACAAAAGAACCTCCTCAGATGGCTAGAATCTAGCAGCTAGACTGTTTTGGGCACATTACCCAATACCCATTGCCCAAGTCCATATGAAAGGAAAAGTAGGGACATGATTTGTGGGGCTTGGTTAAATGGGTGCTTTGGGTGAGAGGCCCTTGAAGGAGTTCAGAAGTACCTGGAAGGTAGGACTTGTATTGCTTTATGGCTGCATGGTTGTTGAGGTAAGAATATACAGGTTCAACCAAGTGCTGCTTGCAAAGCAATGCTGGCCAGAGAGCTCTTGGGAGAGGAGTGTGGTCTCCTGAAGTGTGGGCCATGCAGGACCATGGACGTGGTGACTGCCTCTGGTCTAGAGGCTCTTAAGGCAGAGACAGCAAGAAGAACCATGGTAGCAAGCCTGGGGCAAGAGAAAGTATGTAAGAATTCAGGGCAGTGCTTCTCCTGGTGCTGGCTCCAGCTGCCTATGATACTACACAGGGTCCTTAAGTGAACTTTGGCTCTTACAGCTTAGGTGCAAACCACTGTTTGAAAGACTCTAGGCTGGAGATGTAGCTCCAGTGCCATGCACAAAGCCCTAGGTTTGATTCGCCAGTACTGCATAGATCAGGCGTGATAGAGCATCCTGTAACCCCAGTTACAGGGGACAAAGGCAGGAGGATCACAAGTTCAAGGCTACCCTGGGTCTATGTAGCATGTTTGAGGCCAGTCTGGGACACATGAGGCCCTATCTAAAAAAGAATCTAAAATCAGTAAGACTCTGCTAATATATGTGTGAAAAAGCAAATGCCATTTTACAAATTATGTACCTAAAGTACATAAACATTGGGAAAAATAACTTAAATGGCCAAAAATATCAAGGTGGGGAAATGAATTATACACATATTCATTTGATGAAATTTAATGCTTAACAAAAAGTTCTACCAAAAATCTACTGTCTTCATTGTGCACAGTACTGGGATAAATTAGGACATTTCCCCACAAATACTCTGTGCTTTGCACATTCCCCCATTCGCGGCTACCCCGGCCTTTATCCCCACCTCCTGTTGGTTCCCTTTCTTCTCCTAGAGCCGCTGTTCTCAACCTGTGGGGGTTTAACAGGGGTTGCCAAAGACAAACATTTACATTACGATTCGTAACAGTAGCAAAATTACAGCTATGAAGTTGCAACGAAAATAATTTTATGGTTGGGGTCTCCACAACATGAGGAACTATATTAAGGATCCCAGCATTACTTTAGACAATCTCACTTACTCTTTCATATGATATGTACATATATAATCTCACACTTTCATATGATTTGTGTATATATGGTTTTATATATTTGTATAAAGTCTAGAGACCATAAATGAGAGGCAACATGAGCTATTCATCTTTCTGAGACTCACTTAATTCATTTAATAGCAATATCTCCAGTTGTATCCATTTTCCTGTAAACAACATAACTTAAAATTTGATTCTTAAAATACTAATTCTACAAATTATGTAGCAAGCTAGGAAACTATAAGGCTAAGTAGGAGGAATACCAAAATATTTGTATAAAAATAACCTTAACCTTGGTTGCAGCAGTGTACAAACAAACAAACAAAAAAAAGGAGTAATTGGTGTCTTAGACCAGTGAACTCTGAGTGAAGTATTTATTGTATTCATTATTTTGTTCTCATGAAGTTGCTTAAGCACTAAATGAAATCAAACACTTAAAAGTAGGAAACAAGTGGGTGGAAGCCGCAAGAGCTATTAGAGAATGCTTAAGGAATTTTGCTGGAGAAGGAACCAGAAAACCTGGTCTTGTCTGGAAAGGGGAGTGGGCTGCCGGAAGGGAAAGGCTGTTTTGCGATTAGCAACTTGGATGCCTTTTGAATGCTGATGAGAATAGCCTGCTAGGAGAGAAACCTGCTGTTAGAGAAAGCAGGAGCCAAGGGCTCCAGGAATGGACAGGGACAGCGCAGTTGCAGGGTCGGCCCCTGGGTACTGAAGGGATCCAAGGGGGTTGGGTCCTTGACAGCAGAAAGATGAGGCAACTCTGCCCTGGCTGGTTCCATTGTCTCAGTGGCAGAAGCGGAGTAAGAACTTGACTGGGGTTGTAGCTGCTGGAAGTCACAGGCTGAGGCAGGTGGGGTGGGTTCCAGAGAGAACCAAGCAGCCTACCATCGCTGCTGTGCTGGGTTATGTCCTCTTGAACTGGAAGCCAGAATGATTCCTTCCTCCCTTAAGTGGTTACAGGAATGAAAAAAGAACCAATACAGTTCTCCTTTGGGTTTCCTTGCTGTTCTTGACTATCCATCTCAGGACCCATCTCTCTGCAGAATTGCCAGTCTTTCCCTTCCAGACTTCAAGTTAACCCTGAATGGTTTTAGAAGCGGTGCCTGTCTCTGAATGATTTTAGCCTGAAGCGATGCCTGTCCCTGGTGACTTGCTTCAGACAGCACTGCTTTGCCCTTCTGGGGGTAACAGAACAGTTTCCTAGAACTAGCCAGACTTAAACCTAGTAAATGACAAAACAAACATACATATATGTACAAGAAAAATGTTTGATTTGTTTCTGTGGTAATTTAAAAACCCGTATGAAAGCAATAAAGAACTGTCTCTGCTTGTGCGTGAAGCTATTCAAAGACAGCCTCTGGAACAGCATGAATGTCAAAGGAACATAGGAAGGCAACTCCACACTATGCTTTTGAACAAGACTTGAGGATACAGATTGCTACTAACTCAGTCAATGAATCCAAAGGCTTAAAGCATTCATTTCTTTAATCAAAAGTATTTATTGAGGGCCGGGGAGAAGGCCTAGTGTGTAAAAGTGCTTGGTGCACAAGCCTGATGATCTGTATTTGGACCCCAGGATCATGTAAAAAGCCAGGCGTGGTACCAGGCATTTATAACCTCAGTACCTGTTTGGTGAGATGGAGGTAGAGATAGAGTCATCTAGAAACTCACAGACCAGATAGCCTGGAGTATGCAGCAGCAGAAACAATGAGAGACCCTGTACAAACTCCATGGAAACCAAAACCAGCTTGTAAAAAAAACTGTTCTTGATCTCCACACAGGCATATGCTCACACTCACTCACTCACACACACACACACACACACACACACACACACACACGAAATATACATATTTATTTAATCAATGAAACTGAGTAGAAGCAAAGATTCAATAGTAAAGTTACCCAAAATGGTTTTTTAAAAAAATATATTTATTTTTAATTATGTTTAAGTGTGTGTATGTTAAGTGAGTGCAGGTACCCTCAGAGGCCAAAAGAGGGTATCAGATTGTTAGCTGTCTAATTTTACGCCGGGAATCAAACTCTAGTCCTCTGAGACTGGAAGAACATCATGTGCTTTAACCAATGAACATCTCCCCAACCCAGAAAACTATTCTATAATATATAGGATATATTCTCTTCCTAGTATATTGATCAATGGAAAATAAAAGTGATTCGTATGACTAAATTTTGTAGAAATAAAGCAAAATAAAATATACATGTATAGTTCTGTAATTTCCTATTCATCTAGCTATGATGGGTTGCCAGCAAAATGTATCAATGACAATTTAAGGCTAGAGATGTTTAACTTATTTTCATGATCAACTCATTTATCAGGATAAAATGCCTATAACTGGACATAAGAGAACCGGCAGTGACAGGAACTGAGAGACACATTAATAACCCTCCCCTTTAAAGTTATCTGAAGTCTGTCTTCTTAGATTAGATCAACAGAAAGTAATGTTCTTCAAACATCATTTTAATCCCCTGAAGTAATGCCGTTGCATAGCTATGAGTAAATATTGAACCCTTGGATTTTATTAAGATGAAATGAAGAACATTTTCTTTCTCTTTTGCAAAATCATAGTTATCACTGGCCTTTCCAGCACTCACTACTCTTGTACAGAGCTGCTAGCCAGGGTTTCAGGAGCACTGACATAAGAGATAACGGTTTAGTGAGCATTCACTGTAGAGCACAATCTTAGCGCACATCTTACATCCTTCATTGCCCGCCCTGCCTGCATTAATAATTGTAAAGAGCTGGTTACAGATATTGCATAATTAGGTACTACCCTTTTAGCTGATGAATTATCCTCACTCTTAATTTTACTTAACATTAAACTGTGCGAGTGCATGCACACACGTGTGTATGCATGTTGTGTGTGGCTACATGGGAGGGCATATGCATATTTGGGCATGTGAAAGTCCAAGGCTAATGTTGAAAGTCTTCATACTCACCTAGAGCTCACTAATGTGGCTGATGTAGCTAGCCACCCTGCTCCAGGGGTCCTCGTTTCCCCTCTTCAACCACCTCACGTTCACGCAGGTGATGGGAATCAAACTCCAGTCCTCACACTTGGATGTGCATGACAAGCAATTTATCCAGTTTGCCATTTCTCTAGTCCCTTGCTTCAAAATTATTTCTCTCAAATTATTTCTCAGATTAGAAGGTAAGTTCTGAGACTTCCAAAAGCCCTATAATAAATAATAAAATTGGGAAATTAACGCTTTTTAGCTGTTCACACGTATTTCTAAGATCTGGGTTTAAACAGTTGTCCTTGTGACCACCAGAATTTCCTGTATATTTATTATATTTATTCTCTTATGTGCATGAGCCTGGCCTATGACTTTCATTGAACTTTTCCTATACTCACTGCTGGAAACAGTAACTTTCCAAACAGTGTATTGTTTTGGGCACTTAAGTGACATGTATTTTCCTACCTAAGAGGAATGTTCTAAAAGGATGAAATTTTCAAATCTAGCCAAATCTCATTCCAACTTTTAGAAAACTACCACTCATTTCTTCTGAGGGAAGACATGGCCTCTGAGAACACTGAACTGAGTTGGAAATCTGTATTCTCCCGAGGACTGCAGGCTAAGGTGACTAAATGACCTTTTCCATTCCGGTGGGGAGTGGGTGACTGCTGTAGGTCAGGATTGAGGTCACTGGCTGGAAAGTTACAAACAAAGTCATAATTTTGGCTGAGGGAAAGTAAACTTGGACTACAGACAAAGCCAATGCTTCCTCAGTGATGAAAGAAAAAGTTCCCGTTTCCCTTGTGTCAATGCAAACACTGGGCATGCTCTCCTGTCTGGATGGTCAGGGTTTGTCGTCTTCCTGAGCCTGGTGTGCATCACTGATTGCCCATGTGTGGCCAGGGTGAAGCTACTGATGTCTGGGATATGTCTGGAAAAGCAGGCATATTCCTCAGAGCAGAACTTTGAGCTGTAGAGATGGAAGAAGCCTGTGGTGGCGAGGACCCTTGTGTCCAGGAAGGTCCAGCTCTGTAAGGGTCATGGTGACTGCTCATCCTACTTGGTGACCTGCAGGAGTGTTCCTTTCTCTTGCTCTGTGCAGCATCACTCAGTCTCTGAAGGAGACCCTGCTGGTACATAGGAGCCCGTGCACGCTCTTCATCCTGCATGGTGACAGTGTGGCTCCTCTCTGTTTAAAGCCATCTGTATTCCTGTACTGGCCGGGGATGTTCCTCGGCTGGTAGAGTGCTCATGGAGCATGCCAGAAGCCATGAGTTCATCCCCTAGCACCACATCAATCTAAGAGTGGTAGCTTATGCCTATAATCTCAGCACGTGGGAGGTGGAAACAGCAGGATCAGGAATGTAAGGTCATCTTCAGCAAGTTCATAATCAGTTCTAGAAACACGTGATCTTGTCTGAAAACAACGGTAATGAAGCTAGTTCATGTTAGCACTTTGTACAGTTAGGTGTGGCAGTTACTCCTGGTCTCTGTGTACCAGGAGTCTGCCATGTTCCTCTGGCCAATTGTCTTTTAACCTTAAATGTACAGCCTTTCTTAGCTCTACACTGTTAATTTTATTTTAACTTTCAATTTGTAGAACAGCCTTTTCAACTTTTTGTCATCTGTCTACTTAATAACCTTCTGAGCTTCCTAGTGTGGATGCTTGGGCAAGAATGGCATAGTTGCCTTCACTGTTGGTGGGTCTATGGATCAGTACAGATGTCTCAGGGCTGGACTTGACAGTGTTCTTAAGACTGAATGACTCTGCTGAGCAAAGTTTGGGGAAGAATATTCCACATATGTACACCTGGAGACTAGTACCAAGAACATGTGTAGCCTGCATGGGCATTAGCACTGGATCCTCAGTGTGTGGCCATGCTGTGTCCTAAGTACCTGGCAGGTAAAATGAGCCAAGTGGAGCCATAGGACCACGATAGAACATCTAGGTCAAGCTAGAGTGATGACAGCTGCTAAGAGATGCCACCAGCACTGGCCCGTATCCTTCTGAACACACACAGTGCTGCTTCTTTCCTGTGGGAGCAGGCACATTTGCAAACACGCAAAGGTGTGAGGTGAGCTTGAAAACTGGGCTCAACCAAAGAGAAGAGATGGATTTGAATGGAGTCCAAGGGCATCCTCATTATTTGTTAACTCTTGGGTTTTTGTTATTTGTTTTGTTTTGTTTTTGTTTGTTTCACCTGTGCAGATTTTAAGCAAAAATATTGTATCTTAAGTAACTAAAAGCTGGTTTAAAAGACAAAAATAAATCTACTCCAAGTTATCAACAAAGTTTTTAAACGGTTCCTTTAATAAAATACTAAATTCCTGGGATGCTGGAGAGCACTCAGTGGCTAAGCACTTCTCTTGCAGAGGACTCGTTTGGTTCCAAGCACCCACATACAGTGGCTCACAACTGACCATCTGGATACACATCTTGCGTAGACAGACATTCAGGCAAAGCACACATATACACAAAATAAAAGTAAATAAATCTTTCTAAAAAATAAATACAATACTAAATTCAAAAACAAAAAACCCATGTTAGAATACCAGGGACATGCAAAGGGCTGGGACACTGCCCACTTGAAGAGTCCCATGTGCCCTTGTGAAGGTTTTAGGCTGGGCACTAAGCCACCACACATTGTTTATTGTCAATGAGTCTTCCTTGTATTGACTGAGTTCTGGATCCATGTGCATTTCTGTTTCACCTCTAATTGTGGAACTGAAATCTGAACACACGAACCTCAGATAAGCAAGGCAAAACCCAAATCAAGAGATACACAAGTCTCTTGGAATATAAGGGAACTTTTTTGTTTTGCTATTTGAAGGATAAGGCAAAGTGCAGAAGTGACAAGTAACGAGAGAGAGGGGGAGGGAGGGAAGGAGAGAGAGAGAGACATAGACAGAGAGAGAGGAGGGGGAGGGAGGGAGGGAGAGCCCCTGGCAATTTATAGGACATAGCTAGAGTGACTCATGGAATGTGTTTTCTGGACCATCTGCTTATGCCCTTTTTCTCTCTCTAACACACACACACACACACACACACACACACACACACACACACACACACACACACACATTTCCTTATTTCCTTTGCTATCCTTCCAAAGCTTCATTTCCTAATTTAGTCTTAGATGACAGTGGTTGTGCCACCACACTCACATAGAGTATGCTGGATTCTGACGTACATACAGTCAGCCCACACAGGCTTCCCTCTGTAAAGGGAAGCCTTCCCGCCAGCCTGGTTCCAGAGGCACATCAGTCCCAAATAAACACACAGGAGGCTATATTAATTATGAAGCTGTTGGCCTTGCTTGTTTTTTACTGGCTAGCTCTGACTTAAGTAATTACCCCATAATTGTTAATCTAAGTATGTCTCTTACCGGAGAATAGTTCCAGGCTTCCTACCCCCATGGCGTTACATGTTGACTCTCTGTGTTTCTCCTTCCCAGAGTTCTCCTGGACTCCTAGTCCCTCCTATCTTGGTTCCCTATAGGCTCAACAGTACTTTATTGACAAATGCACAGGACTTCCCCCAACATCCCTCTACAATGCTGCTATGTTTTTCTTTTCTTTTTAGACAACCCCATAAGTACATTAGGGCTCTTGGTAGACTCCCTCCAGCTTTTCCTGAGCCCAGGATATTTGAGGGTCCTAGTACTCTCTAACCTTCCTGTGTATAATAAAGATTCCTGTAGCCAATCCATCCACTTGGCTTTTGCCGGAAGTCGTATTGTGTGGAGGTCTAGACTGGTCCTTTCTGAGTGTCTCTGTACACTGTCCCCTGGGTTGGGGGCTTTATCTTTTTCTTGAGGGTTTCATATCAGATTATGCTATATGTGCCCATGGGAGTATACAACAAAATTATATTTCTTTATTATTTGTATTTTAAAATCAGCTGTGGAAGTAGAAAGCAATTGTATATGTATTCAGTGCAGCTTTAAAAAGTCAAACAGTATAAACTCTGTTTGATGAGACCTCTTCCTCTGACTGCAGATGTCTAGAGGCAGGCATTCCTGGAATACAGTGTGGCTGTGTCTGTTGAAGGAAAATGGTCACTTCAAAACACAATTGCAGGATACCTTATATTTCCACTTGTTTCCCAGTTTCTCAGTACATATAGAAAATCATTTATTTTAAAAAACCAATAATTCATTGTAGAATTATATATGGTGATGACAGGCTAACAAATCTTCAAGTGAATTACTATACTCACTAATTAATATTTATTAAACGTGCTCTTATTGATAACCACTCATGCTTTACTTTTGATTTGTTTTCAACTATAAGCAATTTATCTTGGAAATATGAATTTTCATAGAATTAGTTTAACCATTTTCTACAATATGGTTGGGATTTTTAGGATATGGAAAGATTTGAATAGATAGCCTCCCTCCTGGCTTATGAGGGAACTAGGTGTGGAATGGAATGTAGTTCTGTAAATCCCCGGCCACTGCCAGCCAGTTAACTACTCATCATTGATGCTCCTCAAATTTTTGTAGTAGTTGCTATGCCTTATCTTGTATGTCCTGCAGATGTGGTGCTGGGTGGAGTCCTACTACACCTTCCCTAGGCCATTCTCAACATCTGGAAGGTACTGGGTGGAGTCCTACTACACTTTCCCTAGGCCATTCTCAACATCTGGAAAGGAACTGCTTGGCTCAGTGGATCCTCAATGAAGATGAGAGTAATGTATTCTGGAGACTCGTGGCAGAGAACTGATGGGGTTGAGGGGATGTTGTCCCCAAATGGTACCTCAACATTTAAAAAATAAAAGCAAGGCCATGCAGTGGTGGTGCAGGCCTTTAATCACAGCACTCAGAAGGCAGAGGTGTGAGGATCTCTAAGTTCAAGGCTAGCCTGGTCTGCAGAGTGAGTTCCGGGACAGCCAGGGCTACACAGAAACCCTGTCTTGAAAAACAAAAGGAAAGAAAAGAAAAGAAAAAGACAGAACAAGTGCTCTCAAAACCCCTAAGTCTTCTCTTACTCAGGTCGTAAAATCCGCATTTGAGAGGTGCCCATCCTATACCTACAGGTCAGGGAGTTCCCATCTCTGAGGGCAGGGACACAGAATCAGAACCACCAAGACTAATATTCCAAGATGTGTTCCATTCGTTTATGCTGTGGAACATTTGTTTAATGATGCAAGGATGTGTTTCATTCTTTAATGTTGCATTGGTTTACCCCTGTGAACCTGTGTTGCTTTACCTGTCTAAAACACCTGATTGGCCCAATAAAGAGCTAAAGGGCCAGTAGCTTAGCAGGAGAGAGGAATAGGCAGGGCTGCCAAGCAGAGAGAATAAATAGAAGAAAGAGAAGAGGCACGAGAAAAAGAGGAGGACATCAGGTGTCAGCCACCCAGTCACCTAGCCAGTCACAGCATAAGAAGGAAAGCAAGATATATAGAATAAAGAGAGGTAAAATGCAGTTAAAGGGAAATGGGATAATTTAAGTTAATCTAGAAAAGTTGGCTAGAAACAAACCAAGCTAAGGCTGGGCATTCTTAGTAAGAACAAGTCTCCTTGTGATTATTTGGGAGCTAGGTTGCAGGACCTGTAAAGAGTAGCAAACAAACAAAAACCCAACTACATCATCTTATGCCCCTTAGATGGCACACTCTCCAATCTCTCTTCTCACCAATTATACACAACTTCACCCAACCGAAAGACACACAGGCTCCTGTGTAGCTTCGTGCCGGGCCCTTGTTTCTTTCCAAGATTCCAGATTTACGTAAACTAAGTTAACATTTTTCTCATGTTAATTTTGGCATGCCATCGGGGCTTCAGCCATGAGCCTAGCAGGAGGCAAGGGATAAATGAACATGCACAGGCTCCTCTGATTGCTGGGGAAGAGGCTTGGTCTTAAAGCTTTGGGGAATTTACTAAATCCCGTCACACTCGGAGTCAAGACCTCCCTGGAGACTAAAAGTAGATACCCTCCAGGGTGACCGTTGACAGTGGCACTTCAAGAAGCTTCCCTAAGTCTACATTTCCCCAAGGTGGGGTACTCCGCGGTGTCTGAGTCCCGAGAGAAGTTACTCGTGTTCACCCTCCTGGCCTTCCCCTTTCTGTACCCGCGCCACATCTCCGATGCTTTGAGCATGGACACTTGATGTGTGCAGATTTTCCAACTGGTATTGTGGTAGTCAGCCTCACTGGGGAGGTGTGCCCCCAGCAGAGAAGGACCTAAGGGAGAAAGGCACCTAGAACACAGAGGTGCCGAGAATCTGAATGTACAGCCTGTTGGGTGGGATCTACTGAAAATCACCAAGCGCAATTAACCGCAATTTTGTGAGACTCTGTTCTTTCCAAGAAACATCTAACACCTGAGGCAGGGCAAGCGCCGGCTCCAGGCTTTTCTTTTAGGTGTTGAGGACTCGGAAGCCGTTTTTCATCTTCCCACGCTGTCTCGGGCTGGGCGCCCAGAAGGAAACCCAGGCGCCCCCTTCTCGGCCTCTGTCTGCTGCACCCTGTCCTTCCACAGCTTGCGCTCTGCGGGGACTGGAGATTTCCAAAGCCTGACTCCATCCCTCCCCAGATCAAACCCTTTCTACTGTTTTGGGGTGGAAGGCGCGTCGCCGGCGTTAAAAGGCAGACGCGTGGAAGGCAAGCGAGAAAGTTGCTTTTTAAATTTTAGCAGCTGCGTCACCGCAGTCGCCTGGAGAAAGCTCCGCCGAGCAGGACAGATTCCTTGCAGCTTTCAGGCGCCGGGCGTGGGGAGGAGGCGGCGCGCGGGGCGGGGGCGCGGGGCTGGGGTGCAGGCGGGGACTTGGGGTGACGCGGTCCCGGGCCGCTGTGCCACACAGGGCTTCTGGGCTCTGAGCAGAGTCCTGCGCGGGGCTGTGCGTGCGGCGGGACGCGGACCGGGAGGCTGGCTGCCCGCGGGCGAGCCGCGCTGGGAGGCCGAGGCCGGGGTCGGGGCCGGGGAGCCCCGCGAGCCGCCACAGCGGGGTCCCGGGGACGCGGAGGGACCATGGCTGCTGGCGGCATCGCCACGCTTCCCGCACTGACCGAGGACGGCGGCGCCGCCTTCCCGCCCGGCCACTTCAAGGACCCCAAGCGTCTCTACTGCAAGAACGGCGGCTTCTTCCTGCGCATCCACCCCGACGGCCGTGTGGACGGCGTCCGCGAGAAGAGCGACCCACACGGTGAGCCATCGCCTCCCACCCGCGCGCGTGGTCTAGACCGTCCCGTTCCCTCGCCCTCGGGGACCTGAGGACACTGAGGCGAGGCGCCCTTCAACCCTAGGCACCGGGGACCCAGGGACTCGGGAAGCAGCTCCATTCCCGTGGCGACAGGAATAGGGTCCCTGCCCAGCACCTCCTCCCGCAGCTCCAGGTGGGCTGGCTCCGTAGTCTCAGGCCCCTCACAGGTCACCTGCCGCAGCCAGGATGCTAGGAGTTTGAGGCGAGGGTTCAAGGCTCTTGTGGGGGATGGAGGTGGGTGTGGGCGTGTCTCCTCCAGGGCTCTAGAACTCCTTGACATTCTGCAGTCACCCAGGGAAACAGAGGCAGAACGAAAAGTTCCTCAGCCGAGCCCTGCGTTTCAATTCGGACTTGGTGACCAGAGAGATGTGGTCCTTACCCTCACAGCTGTCACACTCTTCCACCACCCAGCTTTTCCGGGTTATTCCAAAGAGGAAAGCTAAGGGAGTCAAAACAGACAAGAAACTAGCAAACCAACTTTGACTTCCTTGGCAAAGCTCGACAGACCTCGGTTCAGTGTGGAGTCAAGAGCGATCCTTTGACAACGCTGAAGTGGGGGTACCTCCCTTGCGGTGGATTGAGGGTGAGAGAAAGTTTACAGCTTTAATTTATGTAATAAAAGCATACCTGGTAGTGGATATAGAAACTGTCCTGAATCCGTAGACTCAGCTTTAAGGGCTCGCAGATAACACTGCAGCGCTTGCTGTAACAGGTTGGACCCAGATCCCGGAATGAGGGATGAAACACCGGCATTTCTGAGTTTGTATTCTCAGTCGTGTTCCTCCAGGAACCACTTTTGGAGAGCCACTGGCTAGAAAAGGCCCAGGTGGGCTAGTCTATGCTTCTAGGGGTTGGAGGTGAGGGAGACGACCCGAGGTTACAAACAAGTCGTTAAAACATCTGCTTAAAAGGCTGCATTCATCTTTAAGGGGTCGGGTGGGGGGGGGATCTGACTTTTTTTTTTTTTCTTTTTTGTCTGAGAGAAGAGTTTTTTTCTTTTTTGTCTGAGATGATGAGTTCCTGGGAGCTGAGGTTTTCCATTCAGGAGCTCTGTATCTTAAGATGCGCAGGGGATTCTATTCACTATGTAAGGAGCAAAAGACCAGAATGCCCCACGAACAAAAGGAGCTGTCCTGCATTTGCGACATACACTTTCATATTTGCTGAGTATTTTTTACAGCATAATAGAAAATTTAACTGACATATAAAATATAAAAGATGTGGATATTAATGAGATAGGGTGATTTTCCACACACTGTGTGATGTTTAAATGGATTTAAAAAAATACCTACCTCTCACTTACATTTTTTACGGTAAAACCTCATCCGGACGCTTTTTTCTCCTTTTAAACTGTGACACAGTGTTTTCTGGCGTCACTGCTGTGTCCTCACAGAGAAGCATTTTGTTGCTATCTCTTGCCTCATAGGGATCACCAAGAGATTGCGTGTCTATTGTTTCGGCCTACTGTAATTTGGAAAGCCTTTTCAGTTGAAAAGATGCTTGAAAGCTATTGCATGAGTTGGCACTGCTTCTCTATTTTAGTGTAGAGTAGATGTTTTAAAAAAGTATCTGTCTGTGAGATTTGTCTGCTCAGCTGCTAGGACAAGCTGCATTTGTATCCCAAGTAGTTTTATTCGTTCCCAAAGCATGTGTTGTTGGAAAACATGTCTCATGACTAAGGGCAGAAGAAATATCTTCCAATCTGGGTTCTGTTTGGAGCTTTACCTAGTGCTCTTGTTTTTGAGTGGTGTATTAGTTGCAGGATTATTTTTTTTTCTTTGAAGCTGTTTGCCTTATAGTAAGATAGAGGTGAGTGGGATAATTCTGAATTGCATAACATATTGCCACACTGTAAAAACAGCTGTTCATTCTTCCCAAATATCGAGTGGGTTCTTGTGCTTTTTTTTTTTTTTTGGGTAGGGCCTCTCTATGCTGGTTTCAAACTAGAGATTTTCCTGCCTTGGCCTCTTGCCTCTTGAGTGCTTATAGGATTATAGGCCTATAATCTTGGTATTGGCCTTGTGTCATGATGTAATTTTTTCTTAAATTTTACCTTTTAGATTTATTTCACTTTATGTGTGTGAATGTTTTGCCTGCATGGATGTGCACCAGCTGCATGCAGTGCTCGTGAAGACCAGAAGAGGGCGCTGGATTTCCTGGAACTGGAGTTAGTATTACTGTGAGCCATCATCACGTGGGTGCTGGGCTCTGAACCCAGGTCCTCTTCAAGAGCAGCAAATGTTCTTAGTTGCTGAGCCATCTCTCCACTCCTTCTCCAGTTTTGTAGTCAGTGATTCTTAAGTGGAGTAATCTGACAACTCTCTGAGACACTTGTAGACATCATAACCTAAAACGTTACTTCTGGTATTTACTGGGAGCACTCCTGGATGCTTAATGGAGAGCACTTCTGAGTGCTTAGTGAGGAGTACTCTGGGTGTTGACTGTCACTCTTGTATGTTTAGTGGGGAGCACTCCTGGGTTTTTAGTGGGGGCACTCCTGGGTCTTTGATAGGTAGGTGCCTAATATATTAAACATCCTGCTCCACTCAGGACACACACAACAAAAAATTCTAGAACTAAGGTCCAGGATCTTCCTGACTTTATCATTAGTAAAGACATGATGCTCATAGTTAAGATTAGAATAACTCATCCAGATGTGTGCGGACAACTAACTCTCGTAGAGGGCATCTTTTTCCCGACAAGAATACCAACCTAAAAGAATACCAACTACATCACTTGTATAGTCTCATGTGGGCATAACCTTATGTACGGCAGCATGTTTTCCTAGCTTGTGAAAGTACACTGATGGTTGAGCAGATCAGGATGAGGCTCATGGGAAAGATACAGGAGAGTTTAAGGAAGGACAGATCCTCAACCACACACTTCCCTAAACAAACCAAGAAATACACGCAGCAGCTTTCCCACTGCAGAAATGGCTCAGAATCTCAGCTCTTTGTGGCCTCAGTCTTCAAAGTGTCCAGTTGACGCAGAACTCTATCACTCAAGATTTACTCCTTTCTGTTTATATCTCTTCCAATGTGCAGGAAGCTCTGAAAGGCAGGTGTAATCCGATGGTGCCTCTGCTGGCTGGTGTTGACATGAGCTTGACAGAAGCTGGAGTCAGCGGTGTTTTCCCCTTTGAGAAAATACCTCCATATGATCTGGCTTCAGGCAGACCTGTAAGGCGTTGTCTTAATTAGTGACTGATGGGAGAGGACCCAGCCTACGGTAGGTGGTGCCATCCTGGGCTGGAGGTCCTGGGTTCTATAAGAAAGCAGTGTGAACAAGCCAGCAAACAGCACCTCTCCATGGCCTCTGTATCAGCTCCTGCTTCTGGGTTCCCACCCAGTTTGAGTTCCTGCCTTGGCTTTCCCCGGTGGACTGTGATCCAAGATATGTAAGCCAAATAAACCCTTTCCTCCCCAAGTTGCTTTTGGTCATGGTGTTTCATCCCAGCCATAGGAAGCCTAAGACAGTGACTCTGAATGAAATTGTGAGTGCCATGGCGTTCTGGGGAGCCGGCTTTGAGGACTATGGTCTATACAGCGGGTGCTGCCTAGTGAGTAGTGCAGTTCCGCTACAGAAGGAGGAGAGAGGTGGGGACAGGTGTGAAATGTCCTGGAAGGGAGGCCAGAGATGACAACCACACACGGGCGTTTGCAGGTTTGCAGAGTTGCTGATGGTCAGGGTGTCCACTCCTGGCTGATCCTCGCGTTCGTTTCACTCGCATGGGCCTGTTTTCTGCACCTTCTCGTTTATAGGCCGAGCAGCTCTCTCTTTGGCACGGGGGCTGTGATAAAGGCAAGGGGTGGCAGTCTGCTTCTCCAGCACACGTGCTGTGCACACACCTTCTCTTTGGCATCCCTGATCTTGATCTCAGCAAGCCTCTTCTGATGCCCCTGGGGATGGAGTGCCATGTGTCTGCTCCAAAGGCTGAGCAGGGGGCCATGTGAGATGTTCCAAGGGAGAGAGCATTTTTGTCCCAGGCAGCGTGTACGGCATGAGGAGGAGTGTGAGGTGTGGGCTGCTTGTGGGCATGCTCGCATTAGATCTATTCCAGATGCTCTTTCTTAGGGGAAGTGAAGGTAGTAGGAATGCCGGATCTACCCTGAGCTAACCCCGACTGCTCATTGGTAACAATTCTCTGCTTCCAGGCGTCGGGGGACCTGAGATTGGCAGAGGCTGGTGGTTAGCCCACACCGATGAAGAGTAGGAAGGATAGCCAGCTGAGGCTGCTTCCTGCGCTCTTTGCCACTGTACGCATTCCACACAGCGCCAAAAATAAAACAGGGATTGTGAAATTCACAGATCTCGTTTTATAGAAGCTTGAAGTAGTAGCCAGTTGCCTGAGTTACCACCACCCCGCCCCCACCCAGATTCACTGTCCTGACCCAGCTTCTTGCTCACCTGGCCTGCCAGGCCTACTTCTACAGCCTCCTTGCCCTCTCCCATTCAGGAGCCGTGGTACCTTCTGGATGCCTGTGGCCAAGCTTCCTCAGGACACTGAAGACCAGTTGCTTCGTGGGCTCCGTGAGCCCAATATTGCTGTTTTCTGAGAATTCTGGTCAAAGAAGTCTTAGCTTTTCCATTGCCCTGTGTAAATGCATTCATTCATTTAATGGTTCTAGATGCTTTGACCTTCCCCTCCTCTGGTCATATCTGGCAAGTGGTCCCTGCCAATTATCTTTAATAAGCATGGTATTTACTGTAATGCTGTTTGTGTGCAGTAAACAAATGAGGCCAGACTCTCAGAGCTTATTAATCCTGGAAATCATGTAATCTTTACAGAGTGAAAGGACAATTCATGAGTCACAGATATTACCACACCTTAGGAGTCTTTAAAGATGCACTCCGTGCCAAGTGACTTCAGCCTGGGAAGACAACATCCCCTTCTGATGTGCCCTGAGGGCTTTTGTTCGGTTTATAAAACATCCGTTATGTAACCAGGCCTCTGACACTATGACAATCTGAGTAGTCTCTGATTATGTCATGCAGCATGGACAGACAGGGTTTTAAAGTTCAATTTGAAAATAAAGTCTTGTAGATACAGTAAACAAACCAGAACCAAGCTTAGTATATCACAAGTGAAAGTCCAGAGTGAGGCTGGGGAGTATCATCAGCAGAGCTAGCAGAGGCCTTCAGGGTCCCTGCTACAGGAAACTACATTCCACACACACGAGACACTGACTGAGGCATTGGTGGCTGCCCATGTCAGGAGTCTTCTCATCTTTTCCCATTCTGTCCTTGCTGATTTTTCCAACACTCTTCCTGGGTCTCTGCCTTGTAGCACAATTTGTAAGGCAGCTGGTCCGGGGTAAAAGCCTATGACCAAGAAATGATCACATCTGGGGCACACATCTTAACCTCATTAGCATATTTTGCCCAAACAAGTCTCTCTCTCTTTCTCTGTGTGTGTGTGTGTTTTCTCTCTCTCTCTCTCTCTCTCTCTCTCTCTCTCTCTCTCTCTCTCTCTCTCTCTCTCTCTCTCTCTCTCTCTCTCTCTCTCTCTCTCTCTCTCTCTCTTTTTTTTTTTATCAAAACAATGAAGCTGAGAGTCCAGGCCAGTGGGATGCAATGTGCTTGATAATTAGGATGTCCACAGGAGATATGCCTGTCAGTTATGTTTTACTTTAGACTTTCTTTACACAAACAATACCATGTTATTATAAAGGTTATGGTGATCTCATGTAAACAAACAAACATCTCACCAAGTAGGGAACTGTTGGTTGGTCAGGCAGAAAAAAAAAAAAAAAACCCTGCAGGTTTCACTGGAAATCCTCTCCAGTGAGAATGCTTTGGAAGAAAGCCAAGTCCTTTAGATGTAGCAGGCCAGGAGGATGTCACCATTGGAGGTCCCAGAAGGTCCTTGAGAGGGCGGAACAAGGGGCTAGTGCTGACGGGTGGGCATGTGTGAACTAAACAAGCCAGAGTCACACCGTGGCCAGTCATAAAGTCCCCTTGCCAATGGGAACCCGCACAGGGGCTTTAGGTGTTGTGTCTCAGGAGCGTGGCAGTGCAATCCTGGGAGCCGTCTACAAAGCTCCAGTTTTTGTACCATTCCAGGGGGTATTAGCTTCGGAGCTACCAAAGTTCCCAGCTCGGGGCTGGTTCCTTAGCACACATACCGAAGTCTGTCTTGGACTTGTCTCATGCTGGAGCTGCTCCGTGGCTGTCTCCTATCTTGAAAGCATTACATTATCCCAATTCACATAAAATGGTTTTCAAGTTACATAAAATGGTTTCGCTCACTTTACTAACAAATTAGAATTCTCACACCTGCAGGACTCCAGTGAAGCGTTAGACAGTAAGGATTGGCTGTGATTTGGGATGTTTCCTTCCTCTGCTCACTGCTAGCTCAGCAACTAATTATCCTCCTGTCACAGTTATTTTAATAATTATGTCGGGGACCCTCTGAGCTATGTTATGGACGCTTAGGAACTTAGGAGAGGTTGCGAGCAGAGTGTGACTTCCCTTTTGAGCCACAGGCTCTTAGAAGTCACACTGAACTGTTTTTAACCCTTGTCTGATATTTTTAGTCAGAAGAAATGCAGCAACAGTGAGCCAGTATCCAGTGTTTAACTTGTGTCTCATCCAGTCACCTCTGTTTCTCTCCCTACACAAGGTGACTTGCCTGTTGTAACCCTGCCCACTGTTTATAGAGACCTGGAATGTGTGTGTGTTTTCAGAGGGTTATTGACCCTAAACTAACCTCTGTCTTGGATTATCCAATAGAATTCCTCAGTAAAAGTTCCAGGTTTTCAAGGTATCGTGGATATTAACAGTATAGAGGAAGACAGGTCAAGAGTAAGACTGGGCTGGTTTAACCCACAGAAACAGTTGACCTGAACAAGGGGGAGCTCAGATTGATGGCTCTGTGGAAAGCATGGGACTTACCCAGACCCCCTGAATGTGGGGGTCAGTGAGGAGGCCTAGGCAATCTATGTGGCAGGGACTCGTGGGGGAGGGCCTAGGCCCTGCCCTGGATGAAATGACAGTCACTGGAGATCCACTATGGAGGGCCTCACCCTCCCTGGGGATCAGAGTGGAGATTGGGTGGGACTAGGGGACCTGGTAGGGAGGGTGGGGGAGGGGGGAGGGAGAGGGAGCTGGGATTAACATGTGAAACAAGATTGTTTCTAACCTAAATTATAAAATAATTATTATTATTATTAAAAAGAGTAAGGGTTACATCCCAGATGTAACTGAACTATTAAAAAGAATGATCTTGATTTAATTAATGCTTAATATTAACTTATAATAGAAGTTTATTTGTAGTAGTTAAAATTACCCCCAAAGAGGTAGTTTATGTAAGAGAAATATTTGCAGAGGAGTAATGATCCAGCTGGGTTCCATGAGTTTATTGTTCTTTGTTCATAACTCAGGCCCTGGGAGGATTCTGGGAGTGTGGAGGGGCCCTGCCTTCTCTGTGAGATGAGTTTGACCCCATACACCCTGAGTGTTGGAGAATGGCAGAGGCATTCCTCATGGACATCTGCTCGGCTAAGGGTTATAGTCTCTGGTGTACATTCAGATACTTGCTTAGAGGTCATAATTATAGCTAACACTGCTACAGCTGGGGAGTTTAGGAACACTTGGAAGATGGTTTTTCTAAGGATAATCCATGGAAAGATGTCACTGCTCAATGAAAGTGAACCTTACAGCTTTCATTAGTTCTGATTTCTTTAAAAGCATTTACTATTTTATTTTAGATTTGAAAAAAATCGTGTGTGTGTGTGTGTGTGTGTGTGTGTGTGTGTGTGTGTGTCCCCGTCTGTCCGTCTGTCTGTCTGTCTGCCTGTCTTATAACTGCATGTCCATTGAGGCCAGAAGAGAGAGAGTAAATCCCCTGGAGCGGAGCTACAGATGTGAGCTGCTCATGCTGGGGGCTGAGCTTTGGGCCTCCGTAACAGTTCAGGTGCTCTTAGTCACTGAGCTCTTTCCAGCCCCAGCGTTTTGTTTTGTTTGAGATGAGACTCTTACCCTGTAGCACAAGCTGGTCTAGAACCCTTGATGATTTCCTTGCCTCAGCCTTCCCAAGTGCTGGGATCACAGCTATGAGTCACCACGGCAAGCTGCATTTAGGATTTTTTTTTTAACTATGTACTGAAGGATCTATTTTCCTCGGGGTTCTGAGAGCTGTTGATTCTTTCTCAGTGGTTCCAATCCTGGAGTCCTCTACTTCCTTCCACTTTACCTGCTTTTCATTTTGTGAGCTCATCCTGGCACTAGGGTTCTATGTCAGCCATTGGGAGGCTTGCTTCCAGTGCCCAGTTTGCCACTCTCCTCTGACGTGTGGCCCTATTGCCTGCCTCTGACTTCTTGGGGATGCTTTGCGTCCATTACCCTACGCTAAGGATGCCCCTGCCCAGCTGGTTTCCCTGCATGCTCTCCTCTGTCTGGCTTTTCACTTGCCTGTTCCCTGTCTCTCTGCTTTGGGCTCTCGCTCCCTTCTTCTATGTATGTTCTAGAATTTTCTTCAGTACATCATTTTTAGTCTCTTGTGATATCCTGCTCCTTCCTGTCTAAGGACAGGCACCCCACCGCAGCCTCAGTGTCATATGTCACTACCTCAGACTGGCTCCTTCCCACCAAGTTTCCATGTCTAGTTAAGCTGTCTTCCCTGAGGCCAGAGGCTGATATCTTTCCCCTTCCCCTCCCTCAGAGTGCATGTGTGCGTGGACACACCCGGGTCTCTGGTTCTTCTCTGCCCTACTCTTCGTTTCTTCTGCTGCTTTCCTGAAGCATTAACTAGACCTGTTGACATTCTCAAACACAGCTGTGTTAGTCTCATTTCTGTTGCTATGCTAAAATACCCAATGAAAAGCAACATAAGGAGAAAAGGGTTAGTTTAGCCCACAATTAAAGGTTATCAGGGAACTAAAGGAGGAAGGAACTTAGAGAAAATCACATCCACAGTCCAACAGAGAGCCATGAAGACATGCAGGTTTCATGCCCCACTTTCCTGATGGTCTGATACAGTCCAGGGCCTCGACCCAGAGAATGGTGGCCCATCCTCTCACATCTGTTAACATAATCAAGGTGATCCCACAGGCCACAGACATGCCTACAGGCATGCCCACAGACCTGTATAGTTCCTCACTGAGACTCCATTCCTAGTTGATGCCCAGGACCTTCAGCATCTTCTGTCCCTGTTAGCTGTCCACGCTTGGTGCCTTGACGCCTCTGACATGGTAGAGCCCCTCTTTCCATTGTTGGTCTTCCCCAGTGTAATTCTCATTGTCCAAAGACCCTCTTCCCAATTCCCCTCTCTCACCCTCCTTGCTCCCATTCTTTCTCTGGGAAAATCCTATGTAAACTATCTCAACAGTCCTCTGTGACCCTTTCTCTGTCTTCCCAGGGAGAGCTTATAGAATCTCTTTTCCCATAGTTCTTGGCTCCTTTTCTTTATCTGGTGGTTTGTGTGTCTGTCTGTTGAACCGGGAAGGAGTAAATCAGATTTTATTAATTCATCCTCACACACAGTGGTCACTCAAAAATGTTTGCTTGTGTTAACTGCCCACTAAGCCAGCCAGGGTTTTTCACCTGCCTTTTGGCTTCCTGGTCCTGACCCTTTCTTAGTTCAGTAGGGTGATCTTTGTAGCTGGAACCGGCTCCTTTCCCTCCTAGCCCTGGGTACTGTGCACAACTCAGTCAGTTCACTGAATTTCCGTCCCATGTCCCAGTTGGATTGAGTTGATTTTTAAAACGCAAAGGTAATCCTCGCTGTTCCCTAGGAGTTCCACATTTCTGGGAGTCTGACGTTCATGTATTCAGCAGAGGCTCTCTGTGGCTCAGCAGCTGAAGGCAGCATCAATGTGAGGAGTATGAGGGTTCAGCTAACCAATGGTCTCCCTCCCTCCCTGCTGCCTTCCCTGCCTCCATTCTTACCTCCTTTCCTTCTATTTCCTTTGTCTCACCTGGTCTCTTCCTCTCACCTTCACTTTCTTCTTTCTCTCTCCCTTTCTGTCTCATCTTTCTCTGCCTCATGCTAGGCAAGTGTTTTGTCACAGAACTGTCTGAAGTACTGAGGCATTCAGAAGCACTCCGTGGCTTGTGAAGTATATGAAATGTGAGTGGCCTGGACAGCCCCATCATCCTTTTGTGTGGGCACCTTCCCCATTAGTCTGAGGAAGCAATGCAGGGACAGCAGTTCCCTATCCCAGTCACTTGCTACTGAGAAAGACTTTCTCCCCAGCTGTGGATGAGAGATCCACTTTCTGTTTGATCTTGATGCTCAACTCACATCCTCTCACAGAGGGAGCCGGCTGATGTCAGTGCTCCTGACCAGAGCGCTTCCCCACAACCTCACTGAGGGCTGCAGACGGGGGGTGGGGGGGGGGTGGGGGGTGGGGGGGTGGGGGGGTGGGGTGGGGGGTGGCACACTTGACTCAGGCACCTTAATGCCTAAGTCACTTTTCTTCCCAGTGGCAAACCAGAACGACTTCATAAAGGAGGGCTGAGGACATCTGGCACCATAGCTGGTGGCACAGAGGGATTCATGCAGATTTATGAGCCAGTGTTCATCATAACAATCTACAAACTCTTGGAGGTGCCTGCCGAGCTGGTGTGAGAGTGAGTCAGGCTCTTTGTGATGGGATGTCTGCAGGGGAGGGTGGGGGAGAGAGGGCTGAATAACTGTCTCCTTTGCCTCCTCTCTAAGCTGAATCACTTTACAAACAGGAAACAATTCATAGGTTCTGTAATGGTTGTTATCCAAATAGGAACTGGAAGGGCATCACAGAGTGGAACAGCGCCTCCATTAAAAAGTTCCTTTTCAAGGTGACGGTGTGTGTGAGCAAATGCTGGAAAAGTATTTCGCATGCTTATTCAAATTAATGGAAAACAAAACTTACTTTGGGGAACATACTACCTGATGAGCAGACTTTGTATTGAGTTAGAAACAGAGTTAACTGCTATACATTAATATTATGTGTCTCACATATAGTGTCTTCTAAAACAGTGCCTGGCACGTGTCTTTTCTTCTTTATTTTTCTATTGTATTTTAATGCAGTTTAAAGTTTTTCTATAGCTATTTCAAGCTTTGGTCTCATTTAAAGGTGAACTGTGCATAGCATGCATGTGGGTGTTGCATGTGCTTGTCTGTGTTGGGGAAGGTGTCACTTGCTCAGTGGATGGTGGGGACTTGAGGAGAGAGGTTCCTTTGACCTTGGAAGTTCTGGTACTGGGATGGTGTGTTTTTGTGTTTTACATAGTTGGTGATTTCTGTTACCTTTCAGAAATAGATGTTGATAGATCCTTTGTATACGCCATGTTTACAACTTCCTTTTTGAATGTGAGACCTCTTAACCATATTTCTTCTTTATTTATATCAACTATTCAAAACCTAGTAATACAGAATTGGAATATAATTCAAGTGGGATTGGAAAGGTGGCCTTTGCTTTGGTGTAGTTTACTAATATGGGAAGAAACAATCTATAGAAGGTGCCAGGGTTAAAAATAATTAACCGCCGTGATATACACTCAGCTGTTAAAGGGCAGGGAAGTGGGGGCACATGTTGATTTCTGGAGGGGTTGATGTGAAAGCCATGATAGATTCATGGATCCAGCCCTGTTCAGATAACGGAAATTCCTAAAACGAGTAGCAGATCCCCTACATCCTACAGGGAGAGGAAGATCCAGCTTTCACTACTCTGTCTCAGGACCATAACTGAGTATTGGATGAAAGAGAGAAAGTAAAAAAGAAAGAAAGAAAGGAAAGAAAGAACGAATGAATGAATGAATGAAAATTTTGATGGCATGCCCTGTCCCATCTGTAGAAATAGACTCTTTTAAACCTCAAGTACAAACTTATAAGGCAAGGATCATTCCTCATTTTACAGGTAAGAAAAGTTTTGTTTTTCTTACTCTTGCCTTTCCAAGCCACAGTCTTGTCTATGATAGCAAGCAATGGAGCAATGGACTGTGCATTCTAGAACCTTCCTGTTTAGAATACAGGCTCACAGCACAGTTCCATGTGGTCAGAAATGTGGACAGAAACTGGGTTTGTGGTAGCAAGATCCAATTTCTGATTTTTCTTGACATACTGAAAAATGCATCATGCTAAAGAGCATGGCAAGTAAGAATCCAGGCTCAGGGGCTGGCTGAGGAGTGCTGCTGTCCTGAAGACCCAGTGGCCGCCCGATGAAGACCATAACGTCGGGCATGGGAACACCCTGCAGAAGCAAAGACGGCCTTCTCTGTTGAAGAGAAGTTGTTCTGTTTTCTTTTAGGTTGTCTGAGTTTGTAGAGGTTAGGGTACCTGGATATACATCCTTGGTCATCAACGTTTTGACATTTCTCTTTGGATGGGAGAAACTGTTAGGCTAATTTAACTAGTGGATCTATTGAAAACAATGGTTGGAAGTAGTTTTGAGGCTGTGTTATGCCCAAGTTAGAGAAGACGCCTGCTTTCCTCCCCATTTGGCTCTTGAGTTCTGTTTTAGTACTAAACATTTCTTCACTATTGAAGGGTTGTTTTCTAAAGAACTGCTTTTTTTCTTTTTAAGATAAGATTTATTGTTTATTTAATGTGTGTCTGTGTCTATGTGAGTGGATGTTCATATGTGTGTTCAGGTGCCTGCAAAAGACACATAGGACCCTTTGGAGCTGGAGTTAGACATTTGTGAGCTGTTGAGTGTGGGTGCTGGGATCCATGCTCTGGTCCTCATCATAGAGCAGCAGGCACTCTTAAACCCAGGCCAACTCTCCAACCCATGAAAGTGAAGCTTTCAAATGGTGTGTTAAAATTAGAAGTGACTGCCAATACTACAGAAGCGTGGAGGGAACTCTGAAGTCGGGATCTAGAAGATGAAAACACAGAGCAAGCTGGCCATGCAGAAATGTAGAGATAACTAGATGGCTGTTTTAAAAGCATCATAAAAGTCCTTCAAGGAATTTGAGATAGTCTTGCTATAAAAACATGATGCAAGATTTATAAGCAATCCAAAATGACTTGAAAGTACAGACACACTTGGATCCATCTCATATGGTTTCCTGTACTTACACAGCAGTGCCAATCAGTAACTGTGTTGAATGTGTTAACGTGAGGAAGTGAAGACCAAGACAGATGAACAGATATCAAGAAAGTGCCCTGCTGCCTACACCCAGAAAACTGCCTAAAGACAAATTTCTCTTTGCTCAGAGTCTCCTGCCATCCATGATGTCATTGCCATCTTCCCTGTGGATGACCCTCAATGGTGGTGTTTCCATAGTTCCTGCTTTCTGCTTCAGCCATCCATGTCTGGTCTTCATGGCCTTCACTCAGGCTGGCATTTGCCTGGTTGCCATCCTGGTTCTGTTCTAGCCCCAAATACTGACTTCCATGCTGTCCAGCCTGCCCCATCTGTGCTAGCATCTGAGGCCACAACACAACCCCCGCTTAAACAACGCACATTCATCTTCTCAAAATTTGTAAGCTTAAGGTTCGCAAGATGTTGGCTGATTTAGATTGCTCCCAGGACACTTTCCTGGGTGTGGGGGGTCAGTGCCCTCTTGCAGCCTCCACACTTGGTGTACAGATCTCTGTGCCCCTTAGATGTCCCAATTTCCTGTTACCAGGACACCATTCATATGAAAGCTGAAGACAAGTGTGCATTCATATCTTCTGGACATGGGAGCAGTCCATTCCCAAGCTAGCATCCTATCCCTCAGACCCTGCGAACAAGGCTTCCTGCTATGTCTCTCTGTTCTGCTTGCTCAAGTAATGTCATCAGTAGAAGGAGGGTTTGCTCACCTCCAAATTATCAGCTTCATCAAGACACGCAGGCACAGGCCTTCACACTCCGCTACTCCAGAAACAGACAGTCCAAGGTCCCCCTGAGCTATGCAGTATCTTCAAGACCAGCCTGAGCCATGGAACAGAGCCTTTGCTTTGGCATTTAATAACACAGAAAAAGGCTGCACATGTAAAGCTCGGTGGTAGAGCACTTCCCACGTGCTGTTGTTTGAATGTGTGATGTCTCCACAGACTCAAGTGCTGGAACGCTTGGTTCCCATCTGCTGGTACTCTTTTGGGTGGTTCTAGAACCTTTATGGAATGGAGTCTTGGTAAAGGAGGTGCATCCCTGGGAAGTGGGCCTTCCACATTACTGCCAGCCTCAGTTATATCCTGGCCTCTGTTTCTTGATCCACCAAGATAAGCAAGTAGCTTCATACTCCTGTCACCACAACCTCATTTGACTGTAAGCACTCCTTTAGAGGCCCTGTCTCCAAATGTAGTCACGTGCTGCAGTTGTGAGGGTCATAGTTAACATTTGAGCTCACAAATATACCTTAGCTCTAAGCAGCATCTTAGCAGCAGAGTTTTATGTTTTGCTGGAGGATGTGTTCAGATAGCTGTCTAGTTGTTACAGCTGAGCATGATTCACTCCCGTTCAAAAGAACAAGATGAGCTTCTCAAGGCGAACCCTGGTGCATAACCCTTAGCTACTAGTGGGTCCACAGGAGGCAGAAAACACAGGGTGGGAGACGTAGTGTGTGGTTGGTAGTAGTAAATACCAAAATGTTCTACATACAAGATTGAGAAGAAAGAACAGTGGCATGAGGAGTAGCTAAGGCTCTGTGGTGCATGAGAGTGACATCCACAAGCTGTAATGGGATAATTGCGTCCCTCATAGCTGTGCTCTGTAAGAGAACTATGTTTCCTTCAGGAGAGCTTCTCGTGTCAGCTTCTTAGGCCAGGGCCCACCTCTTTTGCTTAGATGTTGCCTGTGGCTGCTTTTTCATGGCAATGGCCTATGCCCATCAAAGCCTAACGTTTTTATTGTCTAGCCCTTTACCGAGTGTTCACTGACATCTAGCTCAGACTTTATTTCTATTTTTATTTTGACTTCTTGATCACAGTGTTTCTGTTGTTCCCACTATTAAATCTGATATGCTTACGGTTTTTGCTCCTCAGCCTTTTATCCATGGGCAAATTGCTATCTCCAGGCTGATCTCTTATTATTAAATGTTTGTTAATTATCTAATGTTATATAATACAATGGAGGCACATTTCCCACTAAATGACATAAAAGATAAAGTGGTCATACTAATTTATTTATTATACTAGTGTGTCTTAGGGTTTCTATTGCTGTGAAGAGACACCATGGCAACTCTTTTACAATTAACTTATTTCTTACACTCCAATCCCAGTTCCCCCTCCCTCCTCTCCTCCTGCTCCCCTCACCTCCCCCCACCCCATCTCTCATCTGCTCCTCAGTGAGGGTAAGGCCTCCCCTAGGAAGTCTACTAAGTCTGTCCATCATCTCGTTGAGGCAGGACTAAGGCACCTCTCCACCCCAACACCCCTGTGTCTAGACTGAGCAAGGTATCTCTCCGTATAGAATGGGCTCCATTAAGTCAGTTAGGACCATGGCAGATCTTATAAAGGAAAAATATTTAATTGAGGTGGCGGCTTACAATTTCAGAGGTTCAGTCCGTTATCATTATTGTGGGGAGCATGGTGGCATACAGGCAGACATGGTTCTGGAGAAGGAGCTGAGATTCCTATTTTGATTTTTTTTCAAGACAGAGTTTCTCTGTGTAGCAGCCCTAGTTGTCCTGGAACTCACTCTCTAGACCAGACTGTCCTCGAACTCAGAGAGATCCGCCTGCCTCTGCTTCCCAAATACTGAGATCCCTATATCTTGATCAGCAGGCATCAGGAAGTGAACTGAGGTCCTGGGTGTGGCTTGAGCATATATGAGACCTCAAGCCTGCCTCCACAGTGGTACACTTCCCTCACCATTCCACACCCACGTCAACAAAGCCACACCTCCTAACAGTGCCACTCCCTCAGGGGGCCATTTTCCTTAAATCACCGCAGACAGAATGATTGAACTCATGGCTTTGTGTGTACTAGATGTGTTGACTACTCACCAGATGGGAAGCAACCACAGAGAGGAAGGCTTTGTTTTGGAAGTCAACCCACCATGGCAAGGAAGCACTGTGGAGGGAGTGGCTTGTGGCTGTGGCAGCAAGAAAGTGAAGCTTATTGCAGGCACATGAGGGAAACAATGTTTAGGTTAAAATCCCTCACCCCACCCCGCCCCCAGCTACCCCTCACCCCACCCCGCCCCCAGCGACACACATTGTCTAATGATACTTCACCTCCTAAAGGTTGCCTAACTTCCTACCAAGGGTGTCACCAGCTGGAGACCAAATAGTTGAACACATGAGCCCAAGGGCATTCCACTTTCAAACCATAATCTACCCGTGGCTCCCACAGGCTCACAGTCATCTCATATCACAAAATGTATTCAGTCAAACTTAGTCATCACAGTCTAACTGCTCCAACACTGTGTAAAGGCCCAAGGCCCAATGGAGGAATGGACAGAGCAAGGAAGGACTGAGCTCAGGCAAGATAAAACCCAGCAAAGAGAACAAGTTGTCTGGTCTGCCACCCCCTGTCTGGCGTCCAGGACTGCAACAGGCTTGGGTGGCCCCGCCTGTCCTGCTCTGCTGCCCAAAGCATGTGACCTTTCTCTCGGCTACACTTAGTATCCCCTTGGCAGATGGCTCACACCCCTGGCATCTGTTACATGCCAGGGTATCTTCTAACACTAGTCTCCTCTCACACAGCTTTACACACTGGCCTCTAGGGGCTACCTTACAGGGACTCTGGCCCAGATAGAGCTTGCCTACCCTCTGTGACTTTCTAGACCTTTAGGTCTCTGTGATCTTGTAATTCTTGCATTTGACATGTCTGCCAAACTAGTGCCATGTGGTTAAATTCTGTTGCCCGTCCTGTAGCTTGACCTCCTTCACTACAGCTGTAGCAGCCATCGCATGCCCCATTGGCTGAACACTTACATGCGACTTGTTTTGATCTTGGAACCTCCACCGCAGCACTAGCACTTGGTGGGTGTAATCTTGCCCCAAAGGTGCCTTTTTTGTCTCAGTTCAGATTGAACGTATCCCCTTTCATTAGTTTTTTTAGTGGTCATTGCTTCTGTATCTACAGCACTTTATTCCCTGTCTTAAATTCAGCCACCCTCTTTTTGGTGCCAAATTGCTACTTTTTCCTTTATGTTCTTTCTTGATATAAATCTGGTTAAAAGCATTGAGCATTAGCTTATCAGAGCCTGGATGCTATGCTGTTTTGAAATTCCTTCCTCCAAATAAATTAACCTGCTATTTTTTTTTAATTCATCCTCACTTAGACTTTTTTAGTTGGGCATAAGACAGCAAGATACTTAGCCAGAATGTAGCATAAATGGCTTCTCATTTCCAGTAAGTCCTTGTCCCCTCTGAAAGCTCAGGAGCCTCTCCATGCCTACTTGGCAGTCTGGCTTTCCTTATCCTCATCAGCATGGCCCATTAAGTTTTGTTTTCAGTACTCTAGGGTTTCTTGGATTTACAGCTTCAGACTCTGCCATTTTATTCTCAAAACTAGTTCCAGAGGCCCGTGAACCACATGACCAGGTTTATCACAATGAGGACCCCACTTTTTTTTTTAAATGGGACAAGATTTTACTATGCAACCCTGACTTGCCCAGAGCTCACTGACTTGCTAGGTTTCCCAAACTGGCCCTGTAACCAAACTGTCCAGCAGTACCTCTGTGTCTGCCTCCTAGGTGCTGGGATTTCATATGTGACTACTCATATGTGCTCCACCACATCTGGCTAGGACCCCACTTATTAGCATCAACTTTTATATTAGTTACTTTTCTTATCATTGGGACCAAATATTTGACAAGAAGCCCCGTAATGGAGGAGGGGTTTATTTTGACTCAAGATTTGAGAGTATAGCTCGTCGTGACAGGGAAGGTATGGGAGAAAAGCTTAGAGGGGCTAGTGTCAAGGCTTGAGTTCTGTCCCATGCCAGGTCCACAGACTCTGGGAAGATGGTAGAAATCAGAAGCGGACTTTTCTCTTTTTCCTTGGCTTTTTTTCTCCACTCTCTATTCGTTCCCAAACTGAAATTATTCTTCCTAGGTTAGGCTTCCAATATTTACACACTGTCTGTTGTGGTTGGTAGTAACTGTTAACTCAGTGCCTAGGAGGCAGGCCTCCAGTACAGCTCTGAGAATGTCTGTGAGGGATTGTCTTGACAGGGGATCCCAGACTGTGTAGACTGGAGACGGCAAGCTGAGCAGTGCTCATGCACTTGAGTCTCTCGTCTTTGACTGGATTTGATGTAACCAGCTGCTTCCAGCCCCGCCGCTGTGGCTCCCCTGCCACAATGGACTATAACCTAGGACTGTGAGCCACACATAACCTTTGTCTCTTAAGTTGTGTTTTGTTTTATCACAGCAACAGGAAAAGAAAGTCAGACACTGGTGGAGGCTAGCCACCTCTCCTTCAATGGAAGCCCTTCTCATTCCACCAATCAGAAACCTCCAGACACCTTGCTAGGAAGTCAATCTGCACCCCAACTCCCTTCCCTCTCATAGCTCGTTCTTGAACACGGTGTGTGTCAGGCCTTCTCCTGGGTACAGTGAGAGAGAAGAAATACCCTTTCCTGTGGAAGTCAAAGAGAAGACAGGCTCAAAGCCCAGCCCCTTGGACATTCCGAAGACGGATCCCAGCCTGGAATGTCAAGGCTTCTGTGGAACATGGGGCAGCCCGTGGATACGTTGGAAGGAATGAGAATGCTAGGAGAGAAAAGACGGTAGAATAAGAACCCTTGCTGTAGGAAGAGAAGACACTGCGTGTCCTTACACAGCAGCCCGAGAGCACTACAGTTCGAATGGGCTCACAGGGAACTGATGTTTCCAGCTGTTACAGTTCTTACTGATGGTTGAACCTGGGCTCCCCACAGGCTTTAGGTTGCTATTACAAATCCAAGTTAAGGTTTTTGCTAGACTTTCCACCCAGTCTTAGCAGCAAAGTATCTAATATTCCTATGTAGGGCATTTCTTTAGTTACTTGTGTAATCATTTGTAATTCAACTCATTTTCCTTGGAAGGCACTGCAGGGGGTTGTGTTACCCAGGGTAGCTTTTCTCTCCATTTGTTCCCGAAATTTAAAGGAAAAACAGTTGGGCTATCTGTTTGGTTACACCTACTTTGAATGTTTCCCAGACCTGAGTTACTTTTGGCTGTGTTTAATGACTTAGAACTGGAGAGCTTTTGTGTTTCAGAGTTCCGGAGAGCCCGGGCCTGTGTGCCACTTCCACAAGGGGATGGGTGTTCTCAGAGCACTGTTTTTCTGGAAGGATCCAAACACACCCCTGGCTGACAGGGAAGTGCACGATCTGCCTTCCAGTGAGGCCAGAGAACATAGGTTGGTGCTGAAGGTGACCTGCCCCGGAGGCTGCATCTTCTCCCAGCTTGAGAAGCTGAACGTGGGTATACCTCAGGTCGCCTCAAGGCCTTGAATCCAGATGCAAGCTGTTTTTCTGAGCAGGTGCATCATATCTCACCAGGTTCTCATGGTCATCCATAAGTCCAGGATGCAGTAGGAGGAGAGGGTCATAGATGTGGAGAAACTGTCTTCTCACTAACCTGGCTAGCTGCCACTGAGAATCTCTGAAAATGAAGGAACTAGATTGTGTGTTGGTATGAACCTTCATGATGAATGAGTCCATGGGAAACAGCTCCAGAAAACTTGCTTCTCTGCTAATTGTGAGATGTCTGCCAGGAAGGATGTGGCGGGCCCTGACACTCAGGTAGAGTGTTCAGTTGCATGGAGGAGCAACTTCTAGTGTTCATAGTATATTAGGGTTATGGTGGCTGAGAACACATAGTGCCATCTTTCAGAATAGCTGGGAAATCAAAATTTATTGTCTTTTGTTTTTTGAGATACTTTGTAGTTCTGGTTGTACTGGAACTCACTCTGTAGACCTGCCTGGCCTGGAATTCACAGAGATCTGCCTGCCTTTGCTCTTGCTGGGGTTAAAGGCGTGCACCACCATCACCCAGCAGAATTTTGCATTCTTAATACAAAGTGATGGAAGGTGGGTCAAGCTGATGGATATACCAGTTACCCTGAGCTAATGCTACATGTTGCACTCATGAATAAAGACATCACTCTGCACAAGTTCACAAAAGCTGGAAATGTTTACAGCTGCCATCTCTTTCATAACATAGTAATGCTTCTTGAGGTTCCTGGGAAGAGATTATCTGTCTTTATAACCAAATCGGGTCTAGCTGCACTTCTCACAACAGGAGTCCTTTACCTGATGGTCTCTGGGAAGCATCTGCTTTAGCTATTGGCTGCCAGAAATCCAAGCATGTGGCTCATTCCCAGCGAGTGTAATGACACCTCTGGCTCTCCCAGTCTCCCATCCTTCCTTTTATTCTTGCCTTATTGAAAACTTACTTTTAAAAGTGTGGTATCAGTATAGTGTCAATATCTTTTTTAATTCCCCTTGAATATTATTTGGAACCAAACAAGTTATACCTCAATTTTAAAAAATACAAAATCAATTAGTTATTGTAGCCATAAATTGTCCATTGTATTATTGCATACATCACTGGGTGTTTGGGATTTAAAAATCAAATAATGTAAGAGCATTATGACTTGCATGTATTGTCTGGCAGGGCAAGAAAGAGGTGTTAATCAAGAAAGGTAATAAAAAATTTGGAGGCAGTGTTGTGTTATATAACTCAGGCTGACCTTGAACTTGAAATCTTCCTTCCTCAGCTTCCCAAGCACTGAGATTAAAAGTGCGTGTCCAGTTAAAACAGTACATTTCAGTAGGGGAAGTTAGGCATGGGTTCAGAAAGGAGCACCCTCTGAGCCGAGTGATAGAAGTCAGCAGGTTGTTGCCAGTTATGCAGGGTGGGTAAAGACATGAAGGCTCAGGAGGCAGGGTTAAGTGTGTTGTATTCCAGAAACCGTGATGCTTTGGGGATGCTGAAGTGATGTGAGAAGCAAGACCAGCCTCAGACTGGATTGGTTTGGGTCCTGCAAGCCTTGCTGAGTGACGTGGTGTTCGTCTTAAAGCAGTAGTGAGTCTACTCTTACAGTCTACATTGAGGGGTCTAGTCAGAGAGATGGCCAGTTAGATCTGGGCTTTTGGGTGGAGGGCAGAAGCAGCAGAGTTAGGAAGTTACTGCAGCTGTCCAAGTGAGATGCATATGTCTGTCAGGCCATTGCTTAGTGCAGACTAGTGTGTGTATTCACGTGCGTCTGCTGTGGAATGGAAAGCTCTCCGATTATGAAGAGAGGAAAGGAAATTGTTGATGAGTACTGAAAATACCACCCCTTTATGAAATGCACATAGGCCCCAGCTGTCTGCTCATGTGATAAATGCATAGAGGACACATGGAAAGGGCACATAGTGGGCTGAAAACAAGGTCGGGTAACTTTGGAGTCAGCTGGGATTAGGGTGAAAGGGAATCTTCTGTGTTCACGGCTGTGACTTAAGAAAACGTATCGGCACATGTTCTGAGAAGAAGGAATGGTGGGTGAGTGGTGGGGAAGTGTTATACACTAAACCCTGGAATCCTGGAATGTGCTGTGGAGAGCTAGGCTGTTGTGTTCCTGTCTTTGAACAAGCAGAGTTTTAGTTCGAGTCTTCTGCCCTTAGTTACTTGGTGAAGGGGACCAAGAGATAGACAAGAAGCCGTCCTCATGCTTCTTCATGTCTCCCATGTCTGGGCCTCTGATTCCCAAGCAGCTCTACCTACAGGAAGTCTGTGTTAATTACAGTCCTCAGAGAGAGGGGGCCAGTAGGAGACTTGGTCAGTCAACAGATTAATGGATGGATAGGTTCATTTTAAGAATGGTATATGAGATTATAGAGGCAACCTGGAAAGGAAACTAGAGGAGGTCTAATGTGGTCCAAGCCCAAAAGCCATTACTGTCAGAGCCTGTCCTTCTATTCAGATCTTTGACTGAATGAGGCCAGCCCACACAAGGTCAGAATAGACCTAGACCCGAGTGTCCCAAGAGGAAACTGAGTAAGCCCAGGCTCCTTGTGTTAGTCAGCTTCCTGTTCCTGGAACAATCAGACAGTCAACATAGGAGGGAAAAGGTTGGCTTTGGCTGACAGTTTTAGAGGTTTTGGTCCATAATGGGTTGGTTGATGCTGCCACTCCTGGTGCTGTGGCGGGCATGTGTGAGGAGCACCGCTGTTTGCCTTAGGCCAGGGTGAACAGAGAGCAGGCAGATGAGCTGTCAGGGGCAAGGTTCCTAATGGCCTGAAGATCTGTCTCCCACACTGCTAATCACACCATCCTGGACACCCCGTTACTATCCATATGTTTTTACTACACTCAGCTGTGCCAGTGTAGGACAGAAAAGGCCAGGTAGCCTTATGAACCCAGGTGATGATAGCGGGACATTGCGGCACTGAGGGAAAAGCAGAGGAATGAGAGGCAGCCCTCTGTGTTGCAGGGAGGGGAAAGATGGAGCTGGAGTCACACTGAGCAGGAGGGGGAGCAGACACTTCCCCTCGGAGGTAAGGGACACAGCTGTAGGAGGCGGCTCTGACCAGCAGCACCGTAGATCTGGAGTGTCATTGGCAGGGGTCTGGCACGGATCCTATTGGAACAGGCAAATTGTAGATTGCTTCCTGGTTTACAGGTTCTTCCCATGAAGTGCAGATCAGGGGTCTGGGCCCTGATGCGCTGACATGTAGGGTCAGGCAACCATCTTTTTTTTCATGTTTTTTATTAGCGTGTATTCATTCCTCAGAATGATTGGCCTCATTGTGACAATTTCATACATGAATAAAAGGTACTTTCCTATCTCCTGCAGTATCCCTCCTCACACACACACACATACACACATACACACACACACACACACACACACACACACATGCACGCACGCACGCACGCACGCACGCACGCCAGCCCTGGGCTCTCCTTTCAATTCCTTTACGGTCCTATTCTACTTCCACATTATTTTTGTTTTTCTCTAGATTCAGCAAATGAGAGAAAAATACAATGCTCACCTTAATCTGATTTATCTCTAGTTCAACTCATTTGCCTGCAGATATCCTATGTTCTTTATTATGACTGAATAATACCCCATCGTGTACATTTTCCATGTTTTCTTTCTCCGTTAATTTAGTTTTTGGTTATGATTAGTACTGTGATAGTGAGGGAGGATGAGATCATAGTAGGCAGTCAGAGAGAGCGGCCTGTGGTGAAAACAGTGTAAATGGATGTTAGGCATAAAGGGAATGTAAAGGTTAAAACAGTGGAGCAGGAACACTGATGCAGGTAGGTGTGAAATAGCCAAGTGGACCGCAAAAGACATTGGCTTTAAGAAGCAAGGCCAGTGATGGCAGGCTTGCTGGCTGGCTTCCATGCAACCTTTCCTTCTTTGGGAAACACACTCTGGGTCCTATTTTTTAATCACATATTCTTGCTTTAATCCATTGCTTCTGGGGCACTAGTTCAGTAGTGTGAGATGTAGTAAGGATGGTTGATAACAAGTCAGACCTATTTTAGGAACTCCAGACCATACTAGACAAGGCAATAAGCAAGAACCCTGCAGCTGCTTTTTGGTAGTTGTGAGACCAAAGAGCTTCACATAGCTAACAGCATTTGGGATACCTGCAATGTCAGAGAAAGCAACACCAGCCAGACTGGCCAGCAGAGAGTCAAGATCAAGACTAACAATGCCAGGCCGGGTGTTGGTGGCACACACCTTTAATCCCAGCACTTGGGAGGCAGAGGAAGGCGGATCTCTGTGAGTTCAAGGCCAGCCTGGTCTACCAAGCGAGTTCCAGGGCAGGCTCCAGGCTCCAAAACAATACAGAGAAACCCTGTCTCAAAAAAAAAAAAAAAAAAAAAAAAAAAAAAGAAAAGAAAAGAAAGAAAAAGACTAACAATGCCAGAGAACTTAATATTATTGGTTGACAGCAAGCCACCTGTAAAGTGGGAAGGGAGGAGCACTAACTGGGTGACTGACAGCCAACAGATAGTCCCAGTCAATAAACCAGAGTCGGAGATGGGCAGAGCAGACTGCAGCCAGCCATAACTGGGTAGGTAACACAGGAACAATGCATGAGCATGCCCTTGTTGTGCTGGGGGACAGGCCTACTATATGTGGACCCTACGTCGGTTCAGCCCACGACAGTTCAGAGGAAAGGAACAATCTCAGAAGAACTGAGCTCAGCCTTCAGGGAGCTTCTGCTGAGGTTCTACAAAAACCACCAGAGGAAGGAAATCCAGCAGCCTTCTCCTATCCCCTCCCACTCAGGAGTTGTTCTCATGTTCCTTTTGTTTTGTTTGTTTGTTTTTTCCTTAACTCTTAATAAAGCTTGTCCCCAGTATGCATGTACCCGTGACAGCCCTTCTCTCTAATTTTCATTTGTGTAAGAAAATGAACTTGAATCCACTGTCCCAGGTCAGTCTTTGGCATCTTAGGTCCTCGGTTCAGTGACCTGAGCTAAGCAGTCAACGATCCCCTTAGTCTCAGGGACCCTGCATCAGCAGCTTGGATGTGCAGAGCTTTCTAAGGGATGCTGGTACTGAACCCTTTAGGTATATGGTAGTTTTTTTAAGGTTTGTTTGCTTTTGTTTTTTGTGTGATTTGCTTTCTTACTAGTCCCTGTACTTACCGCCATCCTTTGTTGATATTTCATTTTCTTGGTTGCTTCTTTCTTCATGTGCAATGATCATTGCCTTAGACCCAGACAGTAGAATGCTCCAGACAGTCTTGGAAAAATAGGTATAGTGATACAAGGTGTGAGTTGAGCAACATTTTACATATGTGTTTATTTGTTTCTGGTCTTAGAGTAATATATTTGCAGGGGTGAGATGTCCTTTCAGGCCTGAAATACTTCATACTTCAACTCAGAGTATCTCTGACAGAACGATTTGGGGGTAGGGTAGGGTCGAGAGGTATTTTACAGGCTGCAGACATATTGTTTGGAGGAACCAGAAAGGATAATTTAAGCTGGGGATGAGCCGGTTAAGGGAAGCAGACCAGGGAGCAGATGGGGGATGGGGACACAGAAAACAGCCTAAGAACAAGCAAGAGAGATTTGAGTGGAAATGGAAATGCGCATACTCAGGCTTCTGAGCCTTCAGAGTTTGGCACTGACTTTACAGTGGCTCCGAACGTGACTGAGGAGAGCAGTGAAAGAAAACAGAATGATTTGTTCTCACAGCAGGGGAAGGACACCCCTACCCCCACCCCACCCCACCGTGGTTTCAGGCTCTTCAGCTAGGGTGGAAGTGTCTGTTCTGGAGCCAGAGGCTGTTTACCATTCTCCTGAGCCTATTTTATGGCATTTTAAGAACATTTTATAAGCTCCAGCAGTTGCTTCTCCACTCTAGAAGTGGAAAGAGTCAGGTCATGAAGAAGGCTGCCTCAGTGGGAGGATGCCTCTCAAGGCTTGGTGTCCTCATCCATCCTCCCAAAGCCCAATGCAAACGATTGCTTGGGTCAAAGTACACTTTCATATTTCTTTGTAGTATAATTCTTTGAAAAAGTATATTAAAACTGACACATAGTTGTGCACATTTATGGAGTAAATAGTGACATTTCAGTACATGTTCCCAACGTGAAGATGGGTAATGGTCATGAGAGCTGGAAGAACATGGATGATAAAGAGGATGGAAGGCATAGCTTCTAGGGTACCTGTGGCTGGCACAAATTAACTGCATCTTCCCAGTTGCCTGGCAGAGAAGATTTGCCTGTTCCTAATAGAAAGGAATGTTAACTATGTGAGAGGATGGCTTCTCCAGTCACTACTCTCCGTCTTACATTTCTGGTGTGTCACCCGCCTTGCTGCACAAAGTAAGGTCTACAAATGTCAGGATTTTGTTACCTGGATGTTTCATATATGTAGACTTTGCTCTCTATCTTTATCCATCCATCTGCCAGCAAACTCTGGGGTGAGTCAGCATCCTGCCACGGTAAACAGTGATGCGGTAGATGTGGAAGTGATGACATCTTCGGCACACCGACTCTTCCCATGGACATGGGTCTGGTGGTGGGATTGCTGCCTCTTACGGGGCTGTGGGTCTGGTGTTTTGGGACCTCCCATGCAGTTGTCCGTGTGGCTGAGCTCATTTACTTCCCTCCAGCAATATAAGAACTTTATTTTCTCTATACCCTTGATATTTTTTTATCCTTTTGATAGAAGCCAAGGCACGATTTTTGCAATTTCTGGTGACCTAATCCTTAATGGATGGTGTCTCAAGAAGGATACCATGGCATGCCTCGTGCTCAGCTCTGACCCCAGGCCTTGTGTGTGTCAATTTACAAAAGTGGTCCTTACTTCCTTGATGATTATGGAAAAACTCAAGACTGCATGACTCTCTGGGCCGGGTTATAAGGACTTTTGACTCTAAAGGCTCATAGGTATAGGGAAAGAAATAAAATGGGCACGGGAAACAAAAAGAGTATTCTTATGTTAGACAGGCATTGGGGCTGGCCTGAGAGTATTAAGTGTGTTTCTGTATTGGAAAGCCATGAAGATAGACCATCATTCAAACATGGGTTCATGGGCCTTTGACAGAGTTGGGGGAGGCGGAGGTGGAATGTTCTCCTTGGCTGCAGTGCTGCTCTGCCCCACCCTCACTTCCGCCCACACTCCGTCTGGCCTCATCGGCATTCCTCTGGCGAGGCTGTCACAGCTCACCTCTTCATCTGTGCAGCTACTGTATTGCTGTGGGTGTCAGCCATTAATAACCCTGGCGGTTTAAATGAGAATGACCCCCAGAGGCTCCGATGTGTGGTTTCCAGTTGGTGGAACTGTTTAGGAAGGACTAGGAGGTGTGGCTTGTTGGAGGGGGTGTGTCACTAGGGGTAAGCTTTGAAATTTCAAATGACTCACCGTTCTCAGTTAGCTTTCTCCACCCCATGGTTGTCTTACAATGTGAGCTCTTAGCTGCAGCCCTGCACCACACCTGTTTGTCTGCTGCCATGCTCACCATTATCATGGTCATGGACTCATCTTCTGAAACTGTAAGCCCTGTATAGATTCTTTCTCCTATGAGCCGCCTTCATCATGGTGTCTCTTTATAGCAACAGAAAAGTAACTAAGATAATAACCAAAGCAGATCACGTAGGCTGGTACTGTTGCATACTGCATACTTGATGGACTTTCGTTTATCCTGAAACCTCCCTTATGAGTCTTGTGTCTCATTGGTTCCAGTGCTGTATTTATGTATTGCTGTGTAACAGACATCTCTAATCCCAGTGCCCTACATTTCACTGTTAATCATGTTCCTCAGCTGTACAAGGTGCATGTCTGCTAGGTCAGGGTTCTTACACAGACACACACACACACACAGAGACACATGCATGTGCACACACATGCATGCATGCATGCACACACGCCTCCTCTGTGACATGAGAAGTGACTTTTCTTAGATCTGGCACCTAGGCAGGGTAATGGAGCCCGGCTCTCCTTGCTCATGAAGTCTTTTCGCTGAGGTAGGTTTGAGTGTCTTTACAGAGTGCAGTGGTTCAGGGAGGGAGTGAGCTCCTTTCATCCCTTTGACTGAATCCCACAGTGTGTCAAGACCACCTTAAGTGTGGGGAGGACCACAGCAATGCAGAGCCCAGAGCTCCTGTTCAGTGCAGCCACAGGGCAAGACTGTCAAGTGCCATTCAGAGGTCACCTCCCCTGTCTGTGTGTTAACTCCATCCTGGGCACTGCTAAATGCACAAAGGACAATGAGCGGTGCTGGCACTGGGCAGAGAGTCCGGGCTGTTCCACGTCAGTCTTGATGTGACCAGCATGAACTCCCCTTTTGCCTTCTCATTCTGTACCAAAATGCAGACCTCATGAGAGCTGGGCAATTCTTCCTGTGTTGGAGACTCTTTGGCACCATCAAAATCATGAGTGTTATCTAACACTGGAGAACTGTTATAACCCCCAATCCTTCAAATGCTTTCAGTTCAATGCATTCCTTTTGAAGAGCCTGCAGTGTCTTTATCATTCTGATTACCTGAAACTCACTCTACTATACCTCAGGAATCTCATTTGTCTTTTTCTGCTCCACTTGTAGAACTCAAAACTAGAGCCTGTCATCCATGTCCCCAGAGCCAGAACGGGGAGGTGATAGAATACCTCAGCAAAATGCAATGGAGAGGAGAAAGGGTTTCTTGGGGCATACAGTTTCACAGGGGACACAGCCATCATGGCGGAGAGGTCAGAGCAGCAGGGATGTGAGGCCTCACCAGGCAGTCAGGAGAGAGACATCATACCTCATCTGCACACAAGAGGCAGAGCCAGACTGTAAGACCTCAAAGCCCACCCCTAGTGACAGGTTCCCCAAGTAAGGCCCCACCTCATTAACATCCTATAACCTCCCAAACAGCACCACCAGTCAGGAACCAAAATACAAATGTGAGCTTATGGAAACATGGCACATGCAAACCACAACAGGAAGTTAACTTGAGAAAATTGAAGAGCGTCCGTGTTCAGGAATATGCTAGAACACAGTGATACCGTGAGGCTGGCTGAAAACTCTGAAGGCTGGGTGTGAAGAAGGTTCCTTGTGGCTTTTCATGTTATTGAGGATTAAGGAGGAAAATGGAGAAGGAGGTTAGAAGCAAGATGGCTCTGGCATTCCTGTGGCATTGTCTGCTGACTGCCTGACCCCTCAGTGGGTCTATTTCTGTAGCTCTCATTTCTTGGGGGAGTATACCTGGCTGTGCTGTGGTACCAAGCTAGGTACACAGAGAGCACTTTATGGATGCTGTGTGATTAGGCAAAACCAAATTAGGGTCAAACTCTAGTAAGCACAAGGGGATGACCCTGAGTCAAAGCAAGGGGAGGTTTCCTTGTCTGAATTCTGGATTCTCCTCATCTTCACACACCCCTGCTATGGTCTGGGTGCTGAGGTGTCCCTGAGTCCGTGAAGGCTTTGCTAGTGATGCTGCTGACAAGGAGGAGTGCCTCTTCCTGATGCTGTAGAACATGGAAAGGGAAATCTAGCATGTTTCCTCTTTAGACCTCTGAGACTTTTGCACCAGATGAGATTTTAAATACAGGACATCACAAGACCTTCAATAGTAGACCCACAGAAGCTACTGCGAGTCTAACAAGTTTAACCATCAGCCACTGGTCCCAGTCTGTGAGTGGCAGCTGTGTGTTCAGCTCAGGAGCTGCCAGTAGAAAGATGGTGCCTACTTTAAGGATGTGACCATGAGGAGTCAGCCTGCTGACAGTCAATCCTAGGCCACCGCAACACAGGGAGAACTATTATTTCCGCCCTGACAAAGAAGGGGCCATTTCTTCCTGGAGACTTTGAGGCAAGAAAGCAGTTTTCAAGCTCCCTACAGTGTCTCTTAGGAAAGGGAGGACGAAGGAGGTTTTCCCTGCAAGGCCCTCGGAAATCTTGGAACTGGACCTCGGGCTCTTGGCAGGGAGCAGGGTTTTCCAGAGTGGAGCCCGTCAGTGATTGAGGGACGTGCTGCAGGGCTATTTTCATGAGACTCAAATAAAACTCTCTTGTCTCCAGGCTGCTTTGGAAGGTGTTTTCCTAATGATTTCCCCAGTCACACAGAATGGCTGTTCAGTTGCTGGAACACTTTGGGCAGCTTCCCGTCTATCCTGGGCTCTGCCTGCCTCCTGCATACAGCACTCTGCTGTTCTGGAACCGCCTGCACTGAGTTTTGTAGATGAATGTTGACTCTTTAATCCAGGAAGAAGTGCCAGGAACACAAACAGCCCGGGTAACTGGCACTCACCCGAGGGGAGGTCCGGGGCCAGCCAAGCCACTTGCATTATCTCCACCGGGCCCTTACCTAACTCTGAGAGAAGACAGGCACTGTGGAAGTGTCCAAGAGCATTTCAAAAGGGAAGAAAGAGCTGCCAGGAACAGGCTGGAGTTGGGAGGCAGTCCTCTCTTGGGTACATTGGATCAGTTGCAGAAATACTTGCTTGCAGCTTACATTTCTGGCTAATCTCTTTCTGAACCACTAGGAGTTTAAGATATTCTAGCTTGGTTAATGATTTTTGTTGAAGGAGTTTCATATTGGTGGTCACAAGTTAAATGCCAATTTAAAGTGTGTGTGTGTGTGTGTGTGTGTGTGTGTGTGTGTGTGTGTGTGCGTGCGCATGTGTGGTAGGACCCTATCAGGGCTGTCTGTCAGCTGGGGATTGTTTTCTACAGTGTCACAGTTCTCCACTATGCATTCCTACTCTTCCGTCTTAACCACAAACATTCTCCACTGTTAAATGTTTCCTGTGTGGCCCTGTCTTTGCTTTTGTTACCCTATTTTAAATTAGTGAATTAAGAACCATTGTTTTTCTAGGAGAGAGTTTGGATTTTCAACATTAGGAGGAGCTAGAGACTTGCCCCAACTCCTCCCTCCATCCATAGCCTCTCCATCATTAGTGTCCGGCACTGCCCTTGTACCTTTGTCACAGGAAACCCACACTCACTCATCCCTGACACTGAGTCTGTCTTTCATGTCAGTGAAGCTGCTGTGCATTTCAGGGGTCTGGGAAGATGCAGTGTGACAGCATTTCTGTCATATATCACACGCAGTCATGTCACTGCCCTGGGAATCCTGAACTCTACACATTCACCCCAGCCTCCAGTAGCCACAACTTCCTACCTTTCCTGCATGGCTCTCATGCCTTTCCAGAGCTGGTCACTCATTTCTTTTTAGTCCTGAGCTTTATTCTATTTCCTGGATGATTGTTCTGTGATTAATAGAAAGATAATATACTTACAGCCAAGTTGTAGCTAAATAAAGTTGCAGTGGGCAGCCCAACATTTTCAACTTCTTTGGAGGTGTTATGCACTTTTTGTACAAGTACCTTCGGATCCTTGAATGCTGAAACAAGCAAAGGAGTTGGCAGGGAATTTTCAAGAATTCATTTATTTCATAAAATGAAACGTTAGAAATACCAGCCATTGTTTTCAGTGAATGTGTTCCTCAGCTGCTGGTATTGGCCAACCCTGACTAACATCCGACTTCACATGGCTTATTCCTGCTAGGACTAGGGCCTCCTGTTGCTGGTCTCCTCAGACAAGGGAGCCCGTGCCCGCCCACAGCTTCCTAAGGCCTCTTCCAGCAGACACGGCCTCTGGGTAGCACAAGTGTGCTTCATGAGGTACATGCGCAGAATGTGTAGGGATCAAATGTCTGGAGCCACCACAAGTTCCTGGGGTTGGTTACTAATAATGAGTTTCAAACATTTAGCTGTCTGAGGCACAGAAAGTCTTGTTCACCCTTACCCCCCAACCCTGCACCTTCTGATGCTAACATAGGGCAGAGAGGTATCTGAGCCACAGCTTCCCTCTGCCTGGCCCTCATTTGACTCAGGTGAAAGCAGAGATGGCAGATGAAGGAAACTGAGAATTCCTACTGAGTTCTGAATAATTGAGAGCTTAACAAGTTGAATAATAAGCTATCAGGGGAGTTAAAAGCCATAATGACTCCTATTAATTTTTGTACATATTCCTATGGTGGTAAGAAAGATGGAATCATTAACATTTATTTAATCAACCAAAACTTCTCTTCAGAGTTTTGTATCATATTGTGCTTTTATGACATAACACATATTTAAATCTAAGATACTGCATTCAGATTGCACAATCTGCAGGAGCAGAGACCATCTATCTAAACAGAACCTGGCTTAGGTCTTTGGGCAGCAATGGTTATAGGATGAGGAAATCTACAGGCCCTGAGGGCAAAGCCTTTGGTCTGTGTGTGGCTTTGGCCCTGATTTCTTAATTCCTTCCATTCTTATTCTACATGGAAACTGAAGCCAGCAGAGAGAAAAATAGCCCCTGGAGGAAACTCCCTCCTTCACATGACATAACTTCTTTCAAATAATTTGTAGAGCTTGCTGCACAGACTAAAAATGTTAATTATCAAACTAAGTACAGATTTTGAGTAGTTGACTGATTTTTTGTATTACATTTTAAACTTTGGGAGAGCTGAAGATTAACTCAGATGCAGCAGTATGAAATAATGTAGATTTCATCTCCCTTCTTCCAGCTCCCCCCATGTTAACATCTTACAAAGTTATATGGTTCATTATCCCAGACATGGTACTGACACCAACACAGTGAAGGCATAGACTACTCCTGTCTTAGTTCTGTTCCTGTGGCCCCAATAAAATACCATGAAACAAGCCACTTAAAGGAGAAAGGGTTTGTTTTGGCTCACAGTTTAAGGAGATACAGTCTATATGGCAGAAGATGGGGAAGACATAGGGGCAGGACCAGAGGCTGGATGGTCACATTGCAGCCACACTCAAGAGACAGAGGGTGAACAGGAAGTGTGGCCAGGCTCTAAAGTCTCAAGCTCCAACCCCAGAAACCCACTTCCTTCAGTAAGGCTCCACCTCCAAAGGTTCCACAACCTCAACAGCTAGGGACCGAGTGTTAAAAACACATGAGCCCATGGGGACATTGCACCCAAACCACAGATCCCCCATCACAGAGACGCTCTGCTCACTGCTATACACGTCTACTAACCCTCCAGCACCATGCCTGGCAGCTACAATCTGTTTTTCATTACAGTGATTCCGGGCCATGTATTTATAGAAACACTTTAGGAACATTTCTCCATTGAACACACACTTTTATAGGGGAAGCCAGGTGTTTATTTTTAGCTTCATGTGCTTGGCCCTGCCTTGTTTTGCCCTGCAGAAGACAGTGTGGGTCCTGAAGGCTAAATTCTTGAGGCATCAATATTATAGCCAATTTTGCCAAAAAAAAAATGCCCCTGCCAGAGACTGACAACACTTTCTCACTTAAACTATATAACCCCCACAAAGCAGGCCAGAGAGAGTCCATGGTGCCTGCATTTGGGGCTCTTATGTCTCTGAACTAGTCACCAAGGCAAGGGGGAGGGGAGGGGAGAGATGACTTGGTGGTTGAGAGCGCTCGCTGCTCTCCCAGAAGACCTGAACTTTATCCGCATGCCAGGAGGCTCACAACTTCCTGTAACTATAGCTCCAGGGAATCTGATGCCCTCTTCTGGCCTCTGTGGGCAACCGCATGTACAAGCAAATGCCCTCTCCATGAATCCATGTAACTTAAAAAGTAAATGTATAGAAAAGACAGGCAAAGAAAGGATTGTCCGTCAGCTCCCGACTGTTCATGAGCAGGGACCAGGGCTCTCTTGTCTGTCTCTACACTGTGTCCACTTGACTCCATGTTGCATCCAGAGCTTCGGAATGCCACAGTCTGCTCTAGATGATGCCACTAGGGATGCAAGAGCCTTTGACGTGTACAGACAAGCCACTGGGCTAGTAAAAGAATGCCACCACAGTGAGACCTTGTCTAAAGGGGAAAGAGGATGGAAGATGAAGGGTTAGACCTCATCTGACATGTTTCTAGACTTGTACTGGCCTTTCTTTGTAGATAGATAGCCCGGATGTGTCTACTGTAGGTAATGGAATGACAGCCTGACAGAGGTGCTCCGCTAGGAAACTGAATTTTTGTGGATTTTTATTGATCAGAATGGCCTGCAATGGTCCCATTCTTGGCATGAATCAGATAAACAACATGTATAGATTAAATGATGTGCCTTAGAAAAAGGATAATTATGGCAGGGGAGTCAGAATTTAAAGCACTAATTTCTATTAAATTTTACGTAATTTATTATCATTGACCGTCTCAAGATTCCTAAGTGAGTAGGCTTTCCTTTTCCCTTTCTCTGTTTTCTTTTCCCCTTCCTTTCCTATGTGACACCCAAATATAACCTTGTTTGCAAGCACAATTTTTAAATAAACTATATGCATGTCCGATACGATTGATAAAATTTAATTTTCTCGTTGAGTTATGGATAGGGTGGAGCAGGGGATTCTGAGTTTGGCATGGTAGACCATTGACGAGGATTTTAAAAGCCTTTTACTGAGAAGAGCCTTGCAAAGTCTCTAAGCCCATCGGCTCACACACATGTGTGTGGTTGGGCACTCCACACACGTGCAGAAAGTTGACAGCTTCCATCTGCAGCAGTGGCATGCTTCTATCACTCCCACCTCACGTGTTCAAGGGATCCCAGTGGCGGCTCCTGATCAAAGACAGAGTGGGTCTCCGGTGAACTGTGGTCATGCTGTAGAATTTGGTTACCAGGGACTGGTCAACTTTTGTTCCAGGGATACAAGGAAACCTGGTTTAGTTATCTATTGACTCAAATGCACTTCTGTTAGAAAACTAGTGCATGCCACCACTCAGTCAGACACAGTTAGTCTTTCTGAACCAGTGAGGAAAGAGTATTCGAGGATACTTTGTGTTATACTGCCTGTCGCTGTAGGTCAATACAGTGACCTTGAAGTATGGTTTTAGCTGCTTTCAGACTGTTTTTGTGTGCAGGGTGAGAAGTTTTTCTTGGGTTTCAAAGGCCTTGGCTGAGAAATGACTTTATTGCTGGCCCAAGTAATGAAAATAAACATGGCTACCCTGAGAATTGCAAGTGTGTGAAGGGAGAGCCTTCGTAGGTCTTGGTCACAACTTCATTTCCAGGTCTTGAAATAATTGCCAGTGCATGAGAGGTGTCTGAGCCGGAGCTGCTGAATGAATGAAGAAGTTAGTTATAGCATAATGAGCCGGAGGCTCTGTGGGATGGGCACTGCTTCTGTGACGGTTCTTTGGGGACCACTGAGACTGTTTTATGATACAGAGAGTGGGGCTTACTATGGTAAGATTATGTACAGGGGTGTTGACACTTAGTGGGGGATGGGAGAGGAGGAAGGCTCTTATTATGTAGCCCTGGCTAACTAGAACTCATTATGCAGACCAGGCTGGCTCCAAACTCACAGAGATCTACTTGCCTTCTGAATGCTGGGATTAAAGGCATGTACCACCACATTTGGCCAGGAATGAAACTTTAAAAAAGATGTCCCAGACATATTTTGTAGATTGTATTTGCTCTGTCCTAGAAAGTCTCTTGCCCCTGATTAAATACAAGGTTTCCTAACAAATAGGCAATTCCCCAAATCTTAAAGCAAAATAGGTAACATAGAGGTTATGGTGCTTAAAATCAGTTTCTCTGTCTCTTCTTCCCCTCCTCCCACCTCCCCAGTAGTCTTCTCCTAGAGCAAGTGTTTTATTGGTGCAGATGAGAGGGTACCACCGCCAAGGGGTAACCCTGCTGCAGAGTCCAGCATAGCGGTAAAACTCAGGCTTTTGTTAAACGCTGCTACCATAGTTTCAGCAAGCTTCCTGTGTCTGACATCTTTCCTGGCTATTGCTCCGACTGTTGCAGTCTGGTCTCCCCGAGGGTTGTTTGTGTTCACAGTTCAAAGGCCTTGCAGAGTCAAGGCCAGCAGGTGCATTTTAGCCTGTTACCCAACTTCTGGGCTGTGATGATGATGGTCTCTGAGGTCTTCCAGGATCCCAGCTTTGATGGGCTCCTTACAGCTGACTCTTATTCCTACTTCCCAGGTTGATGCTACCCTAGGGAGAGAATTTTTTTCTTTTTTGTTGTTTTGTTTGTTTGGTTGGTTGTTTTTTTTTTTTCAAGACAGGGTTTCTCTGTGGCTTTGGAGGCTGTCCTGGAACTAGCTCTTGTAGACCAGGCTAGTCTCTAACTCACAGAGATCGCCTGTCTCTGCCCCCTGAGTGAGCCACCATTGCCCGGCTGAGAATTGTTTTTAAGTAGCTATTTCCTCCATATAAGTCTTAGACACTGCTATTACCATTTTTACATTTATTTATGTAGCCACTCACAATATGCTTATGGAGACCAGACAGGAGGACAGCCTTTGAGAGTTGAAACGGGAAACAATGCATATATCATGAACTAAACCACAGTCTTATTTGGATGTCACCACTTTTCCCATTGGTGTCATTTTTTCTGGTCTAGGATCCAGGCCAGGCTATCATGTTGAATTGAGCCTTGATTTTTAACATAGAAAATGGTCCCATCTGTAAATAATCACACTTTCCCTTAGTTTCCAAATCTGTATACAAGAGCGTGATATATATGTGTGTGTATGTGTATGGTATGTGTGTATGTGTGTAAATGTGTGTGTGTGTGCATGGTGTGTGTGTATGTAAATGTGTGGTGTTTATGTATGGTATATATGTGATATGTGAAGAATGTGTATATGGTATACTTGTGATATGTATGTGTATGGTGTGTGTGTGTTGTGTGTGTGTGTGTACAATTGTGTGTGTGTGCATTGGGTGCACTGTGTGTGTGTGTGTGTGTGTGTGTGTGTTGTGCGCACTGTACTCTTGCCTAGGATGGAATGAACGACTTTTGTCTTGTGGGTTCAGCTTGCCCTGTTCCTTGCACACACGTGAGCACTGTGGATTACGCTCATGCCTGTTCATCAGCGGCTGCTTCACCCTCTCCTGGGAGGGGTCACCGACTTGACACTCCTGATCTGCTCTGGGCGCAGCCTGTGCTCCCCAGAAGCCCACTTCTGAGCATCTCCCTTCACTTGTATGTAGCATATCTTATTTCTCTAGCTGACCATCTTCTGGAAATTGCCATTTGGATTTCCTATAGGCACTCTGATTTTAGTGTGTCCATTGGGAATATCTTCCTGCTTTCTCTAGTTGGAATAGTGCTTAGCCATCTCCCAGCTGCCCAAGGTGGACATATCCCTGTGTCTCTCTTCTGAACTCTCTCTCTCCCCACCTCCCTGCCTCCCTTTCCCTTCTCCCCTTCGCCTTTCCCTCTGTTTTCACTCCTGGTAGCTATGTCCCGAAGCCTCTCATATGTGTTGACTACTGTCCAGCCTTACTGTTTCTGTCAAACTCTCTTTCTCTGATCTCATGCCACACGGCCAGGCTCTTGACACAGAACCCAGAGCAGCCTACTTACCAGTATACTCATGCGGCCATAGCTGACTGCCTCATACTCCATCAGCAGACCAAGCCATCCAGCTCTGTCCTTTCTGCTATGGATGTTATATAAGATGCTGTCTTGCTAGTTGTCTCTTTTCTTGAGCAACTGTTACTCCCTTTTCCATTCAGTTTTCCCTGTTCCCAGGAAACCTCTGATCTCTCATGTTAGGTGCATCTTTGGATGTGCTACGTACATATCTCTTAGTAACATCATGGCTTGGATATTAATCCCCCACCCGACTCCCCATAACCCGTGCATAAAATGCTTGACTACCACTTCACGGACTTCAGGAATGAATCCATGGCTGAGTGGACTGTTAGGATATTGGGGCCCAGTGACAGGAGGTTGGTCACATGTATCTTCTTACTCAGCCATTTCCCTGCCTTGCAGCTTTCCATTGGCATGGGGTGAGCAGTGCTATTCCATCCTGCCTTCTATGCCATGATACTCTGCCTCACCACAGGCCCAAAGCAGCAGAACTAACTGTGCTGGCCAGTGTTTGTCGACCTAATATAAACTAGAGTTATCCGGGAGAGAGAATTTCAGGTGAGGAATTTACTCCATTGGATTATTCTGTGGGGCATTTTTCAAATTAATGATTGACATGAGTGGTGCCATCTCTGGGAAGGCTAAGCAAGTCAAGGAGAGCAAGCTAGTAAGTAATGTGTGTCTGTAGTCCCTGCTTCAGTTCCTGCCTCAGGCTCCTGCCCTGGCTTCCCTCAAGGATAGACCATAAGTTGTAAACTGCAGTAAACTTTCCTTCCCAATGTTCTATTGCTGTGAAGAGATGCCATGGCTAAGGCCGCTCTCATAAAAGGAAGCATTTAATTGGGGCTGGCTTACAATTTCAGAGGTTTAGTCCATTATTGTCATGGTGGGAAGCGTGGCAGCATTCAGGCAGACTTGGTGCTGGAGAGGGAACTGAGAGTTTTCATCTTGAACCTCAGACAGCAGGAAGAGAACAGTGAGCCACCAGGCCTAGCTTGAGCTTCTGAAACTCAAAGGACACCCTCAGTGACACATTTCCTCCAACAAGGCCACACCTAATAATGCCACTCCCTGGTGAGCAAGCATTCAATTCTGTGAGTCTAGGGGGGGCGGGGGGGCATTCTTATTCAAACTACCACACTTAAGTCGCTTCACACTGGGGCATCAACTGACTCAATCCTTTGACTCTGTGAGCCAAATTATAATCTTTTCTGCTGGGAGTTGTGCTCTCATCTTTTTTGGAGACAGTCTCTCACTGGCTTGGATTTCACCAAGCAAAGTAGTCTGGCTGGCTATGGAGGCCAGGGACCTGCTTGTCTCCTCAGGACTGGCATTACAAGGACCAGCACTCTGCCCAGTTTATATGTGGGTTCTGGAGTTGGATCACAGGTCCTTGTGTTAGATTAAACTCTTTTACTGACAGTGTCACCTCAGCCTTCCATGTCACTGGATATCATGTTGATTTTAAGAATGAAACTTCTTGGGTAGGATCATTTATTTGGACCATGCAAGTACAGTGGGCACATCAGTAAGGATTGCATGCCATACTGGTGGGGTTAGTGTTTTTACACATCCTGTTGAAATAAATAGTTGTGGTGCTAGCAGGATAAAGATGGATTATGTGATGTCTACCCGATCTAAAAGGCCAAGGTTATTGATAACGCCATATTATTGATGAGTTTATTCTCTGTCAGTTTCTAATTCTTTAGACTTCTGATATACATACACAGCCTTGTGTAAAACGCCTGACCTCATTCCATTGTGGACTGTGCTGGTTATCTCTGGCTGGACCTCTTGCCTTGGTCTAAGGTGTCATGTGTTGCCACACCAGCCCGACTCAAGGAGTTCTTTTCATATTTTCCACATCTATTCTCACTTTCAGCTTGTCTGCATCTTTCCACCCTCACCATAACAACAAAATAACAGGAACCAGTAAACACTGCTTACTGATAACACTCAATATTAACAGCCTCAATTCCCTAACTCAAAGACATGGACTAACAGGTTGGATTAGAAAACAAGGTTTGTCTTTCTGCTGCATCCAAGCAACATACCTCACCATCAAGAACAAAAGACTAAGATATCACCTTCAGGTAAAAAGAATGATTATGGCTGTGCTTCAGCTTTTGTGAATGGATCATCTGTACATTGAATTAATATATTTCGGTTTGAATGCCTTTATGACATATCCAACTCTGGTTATTTTTTAAGCCTCTGCAATTAATATCCACTTCTTAGTGGACAAATGGCTGACAGCATCCAGGCATACGACACCTGAGGGATTGGTAAAGGAAGCTGGGTGAGTGACCCTGAATGAGACATTTAACCTGAGGCTAACACTGACCTATGTACACATTGATGCCCCAGTCACCGCTGGGACTGGAAATACACATTAGGAAGGGTGAAAATGAGGGGAAGGCTTGGAGCAGAGGTGACAGACTGTGCAGTTCTGCCCATGGCCTTGCACACAGCACAAGCTAGAGTGGCCTATATTCCACACGTCACCTATTCTGGAGTACCTTGGATCTGGCCTGGTGACTGGCACATAATAGTACCGAAATCTAGAGATTTCCTGCTCCTGTTTGTTTAGGTTCCGTGTTTTGATTGTGCTCTCTTCATTTTATTTATCTTTTAAGTTCAGTAGAAGAGTTTGGCCCAGGTAACTATTCGCTTTACACAGCCAATGATCTCTGGAGCCGGGGGTGACTTTCACAGAGAGATCTGGAAATGACATGCCCAGAACTCTTTTTTTTTTTTAAATATGAATTCTCAACATGCATAAGATAGCATAGAATCATGGAATACCATGTTTCACATAGATCTGAAACACATCAATTGTGTTTTAATTATCCTGTCTACCCCATACAGACACTTGTACTGTCAGAGTATTATAATGCTAATCTTATATGGTAGGTCTTGTTTTATATATATTATGATTTCCTGATAGGAAAAACAGCATGCAATAATCATTGCAGCATAGTTATATCTAGTAATTTTAATAATTATTTTAGGGTCTTTTGGAAGCTGTTCTGTGCTGTTTCCTTAGCTAATTGTAAACAGTAGGGAAATTAAATTTACCTTACAATCATATTTCACTGGCTTCTAAAATTTTGAACTGTCATCAGGGTTTTCTACTCCTGTGGGCAGTGCCCAGATGGGCCCATGTGCTATTTGTACTGGAGGACTTATGACTTCCTCTCTTCTGGGACCAAACACGTTTGATGAACACTCTGTACCGGACCCTGCTATAATGACTTACATCATAGGTTTTCCTGGGCAGAGTTGTGAGAAGTTTGGCAGTAAAGTTTGGTATTATTCTGAGTTTGAAATGGCCCTCATGGGCTTACATAGTTGACTATCTTGTCCCCAGCTGGGTGCTGTTTGGGGACTCTGCTGGACCTGGCTGTAAGAGTGGGTCACTGGAGGAGATAGTCTGGCCCTGCTTCTGGTCCCGTTGATCTACCAAGAAGGAAGGTGTGGTGTCACAATGTCCCCTCCCACTGAGCTTCCCACAGTGCCTTCCCTGCTACAGGGGACTGTACCCCGACACCCTGAAATGAAACAGACCTTTCTTCCTTTAATTTGCTTCTGTCGGGGATTTGGTCACGCTCTGGGCTTTGTTAAGAATTCACAAAATTCCTGGATGGCAGTGGCACATGCCTTTCATCCCAGCAATTGGGAGGCAGAGGCAGGCGGATCTCTGTGAGTTCAAGGCCAGCCTGGTCTATAGAACGAGTTCAAGAACAGCTAGGGCTACACACAAAGAAACCCTGTCTTGAAAAACAAACAAACAAACAAAAAGAATTTACAAAATTTATTTGACCTCAGGACTTGTTTTTATTAATATTTGTTATCCAAAATACATTTTGGGGAAGATTGTCCTAGCAGGGAAATGCTTCCTCAAAATAGCAAAATACAAATGTTTAACTTCATTTTTACTCTCAATTAATTAGATAATTTTTGTCTAAATTACATTTATAATCAGGTAACTTGTGGTTTTGTTTTCCTGAATTCTAAGTAATATAATGTAGTATAGTAGGTTGTACTTTGTAGGTCTCACTGCATGAGCAAGCCATGTGTATGTTGGGCTTCTACAGATATTTATAAAATAAGAAAGGCTAAACAGAAAGTCCTTCAAAAGGAAAGACAATACATTGGAAAAAAGGAAAGATAAGGTAGAAATTAGAGACGAGGAAGCCAGGGAGACAGCTCCACAGGCAGCAGTGGACTGGACTGCCCCTTATTTGCGAAAAATTGGCCAAACATAACTTTAAAAACATTTAAGCAGTTGCACAGACGTCTTACATATGTCCTCATTTCCAGGTAGTCTTGAGATACATTTAGTTTTATTAACAACAAAAACAAAAAATCACCACAATTTTGTTGTAACTAACACATAAATAAAAACACCGCACAGCTGGTTTAAGAAAGCCATTCAAATGCTTTCCCAGGCCCAAGCTCAGCCTATCTCAGTAAACTCAGTGAGTGGTCAGGATGACCATCCTGAAGCCATGGAGCTCAGTGGACGTCTGTGTGGTAGGAAGGGCATCCTGAAGCCATGGAACTCAGTGGACGTCTGTGTGGTAGGAAGGGCATCCTGAAGCCATGGAGCTCAGTGGACGTCTGTGTGGTAGGAAGGGCATCCTGAAGCCATGGAGCTCAGTGGACGTCTGTGTGGTCAGGATGACCATCCTGAAGCCATGGAGCTCAGTGGACGTCTGTGTGGTCAGGATGACCATCCTGAAGCCATGGAGCTCAGTGGACGTCTGTGTGGTAGGAAGGGCATCCTGAAGCCATGGAACTCAGTGGACGTCTGTGTGGTAGGAAGGGCATCCTGAAGCCATGGAGCTCAGTGGACGTCTGTGTGGTCAGGATGACCATCCTGAAGCCATGGAGCTCAGTGGACGTCTGTGTGGTCAGGATGACCATCCTGAAGCCATGGAGCTCAGTGGACGTCTGTGTGGTAGGAAGGGCATCCTGAAGTCATGGAGCTCAGTGGACGTCTGTGTGGTAGGAAGGGCATCCTGAAGTCATGGAGCTCAGTGGACGTCTGTGTGGTAGGAAGGGCATCCTGAAGCCATGGAGCTCAGTGGACGTCTGTGTGGTAGGAAGGGCATCCTGAAGTCATGGAGCTTTGCACAGTCTTACACTTTCCTCATCAGCTGCACTTTTATTCACTATCTACCACAAAGAAAAAAAAGACTATGACAGAATTGAAGCTAGAAGACTTGCATCCATTGCCTGTGTTCTGCCTTTCCTCATCACCCAGCACCTCTTGTTCTTCTCTGTAAATGCCATGCCCAGCTTGCTCCTGTTTGTACATGCGCACAGGTATGCGCTAGGACCAGCATGTGAAGAAGAACATGAGAGTTTTGTTCTATTTTTGAGTGTGGGCCACTGATTTAATATTATACTTTAAAACTCCACCTGTTTTCCTGAAATTTTCATGACTGTTTCTTTACAGTGGAATAATACCCATTTATTTGTTGAGGATAGCTCGGCTGGGTCAGTTTCCTTGCTGTAGTAAACAGAGCAGCAATTTGTGCTTGGGCATGCCAGTCTGTCTGTGGTAGGGTGTAAAGCCTTCTGGGTATATGCCCAGGAGTGGAACAGCCGGAGCACACGGTACCTGTTCAAAACCATGCATGGTGAACAGGGCCACATGGGGCCAGCAAGGGTACTTGATCTCCAGCCTTTCCTCCTCTGTCTTCTATGGGCACAGTGGGGCATGGCATGAGGGCTCTGCATCTGCTCCTTCTAGCTCGGCTCAAGTGATGTCCACTCCGTTCCTTCTATACCTTGCTGCCTGCACACTGATCAGCACCTTGCTAGGCAGGGTGTGTGTGTGTGTGTTATGTTGTGTGTGAGTTTGTGTGTGACATGTGGTGTGTGTGAGTTTGTGTGTGATGTGTGTGAAGTGTGTGGTGTGATGTGTATACACTGTGTATGTTGGTGTGTGTGGTGTGCTATGTGTGTGGTGGGTGTAGCATATGTGTAGTATGACATGTGGTGTATGTGTGGTGTGTGTTTGTGGTGTGTGTGTATGTTCTGTGTATTGTGGGGCTGCCTCTCTGCTCTCTGGTGCCATAAAGATCGTTTTTCTCTGTTACTTACAGTCAAACTACAACTGCAAGCAGAAGAGAGAGGGGTCGTGTCTATCAAGGGCGTGTGTGCCAACCGGTACCTTGCTATGAAGGAGGATGGACGGCTGCTGGCTTCTGTGAGTAGAGTCTCTACGGGGTTTCTTTCCTTTTACTTTGTGCAGTTCTTCAGTAGCATTTACTGAGTCTGTTCTGGCTTTAGGTGTATCACATGACCTTCATATTCCTCTAGGTAACAGCATTCTCTGTACTTCTTAGACTTAGGACTCAAGTAGGGAGGGACACACAGTGCATGTAAGGTCACGGCCAGGCATTCTGTGTTCACAGTGGCTCCAAATCACTCCCAAGCTGGATAATTGACAAAGCTGGGTGCAGGGCCCATGATTTTCATTTGGTAGCTAACAACACTCTAAGACCCTCTGCAAGAGAAGCTCATGCTCATCGTGTGCAGTATGCCAGATGTGCTGGACAGCAGCCTTACAAAGCTCAGTATCAAGTGTTTTCTGACCCTAATGGGTCCACTGTGCAGGAAGGCAACCAAAGTATTAGTGTAGTGGGTGGGTATTTTACTGGCTTTCTTCTGTATTTCACACATGTATAGTATACACACATGAGAAAGTTAGAAGGCCTTCGTGGCCTTGTTCTGTGATAGAGGACTCCCTCCTAGGCTTTACCTGCAGTTTTCTGCAGTCACAGGGCCACATCTGGACCAGAGTTTGTGCCTGAGAAAGGAGCTGCAGACTGGACCCTACCAAAAACACAAACAGCATTTGCAGGGTTGGCCTTGTTTTGGTCATAACTGGCTGTGGACTGCACTAGTCCCGAAGCCTTGAGGCTACGTCCTTTCTGGATCACAGTGAGTCTTCAGGGCAATCAGGAAAGGAACTGGTCTCAAGAACATAGGCTGAATTGCTGGTTCATCTGCAACGATTAAAAGGCTCCAAAGAGAGAAGCTGTCACCTGCCCACCACTATCTTGTGGTGACTTGATTACAAATGAGAGGAAACAAGTTAAAGATGATGGAGGTGAGAATAGAGCTGTCTAGGTCTTTTTAGAGGTCAGACCCTTTCTCTTGACAAATAGATGTCAAGCTTCATAATGTACTAAAAACTAAGTGGTGTTTCTGGTCCCTTCCTCAGTGCAAGGTGAAAACCATCTCATCCTGCCCTACTGAGTCTTACTGGGTTTCTGTCCCCTTAGTGCATGCCATCTCTTCATGATGCAACAGATTGCCACCAAGTTGATGAGAGTAGAGTCAATTTAGTAAAGCTTAGAAATGTGTCACAAACTCAGCTACGACAAAGCCCAACTGTTAAACACACACACACACACACACACACACACACACACACACACACACACCCCATTCAAGAGTTATCAGGCTCTTCCTAGGAGGGCACCAGCCAGATCAGTTGTGATAACAGCTGGTGTGTGTTCCAGCCCCCATCAGAGAGGACCCAGTCCTTCCAAGTTACGAGCTAATCTCTGGACTCAGCATCTAGTTTGGATGGCTGTATGCTGGCTGCCATGAATTCTCAGCAAGTCCCTCTTCTCTGCTGGTCAGGGTGGACTGACAGTCTTCTAATGAAGAAGTAAGTGCTGTTCCTCACAGCACGAGAGGTGCCCATAGCCTCTCTAAGGGGCCTTTCTCCAAGTCAGATCTGCCAATGTTGAGCTGTCAACAGTAGTGACTTCTGGAATAACTACAGTGTTCCAATCAGGAGCCATCATTTGGGGATGTAAATGTGCCTCGTGTCTGGAGAAGCTGTTTGTAAGTGTGTACTTACCCAGGCTTAAGTCTGTCCACCTTCTAGTTGACCTGACATCACCCTGTGTGTGATGGCTACACAGGATTTCTGTGACTGTTACCCACTGAATGAAAATGAGGACATGACTGTGTCTAGGTATGATTGAGGAGAAGGTGTATTGTAGATGTGAGGCAGAACAGCCAGAGGCATCAGAAGGGTCCAGACTGAACATGGCCGGCAAAATAGACCAGGCAATATGAGGAGGAAGGGCAGAGGGCAAGCAAGGAAGAGGAGGGGAAGTAAATGAGGGAACCCGGAGGCAAGAGTCGGGGACCAAGTGTGGAGAACCAGGAGAACCAGGACCAAGAGGACCAGGAGAACCAGGAGAACCAGGACCAAGAGAACCAGGAGAACATGGACCAAGAGAACCAGGAGAACCAGGACCAAGAGAACCAGGACCAAGAGGACCAGGAGAACCAGGACCAAGAGAACCAGGACCAAGAGGACCAGGAGAACCAGGACCAAGAGAACCAGGAGAACAAGGACCAAGAGAACCAGGAGAACAAGGACCAAGAGGACCAGGAGAACAAGGACCAAGAGGACCAGGTAGACAAGGACCAAGAGAACCAGGTAGACAAGGACCAAGAGAACCAGGTAGTCAAGGACCAAGAGAACCAGGTAGTCAAGGACCAAGAGAACCAGAACCAAGAGGACCAGGAGAACCAGGACCAAGAGGACCAGGAGAACAAGGACCAAGGGGACCAGGAGAACCAGGACCAAGAGAGCCAAGAAGGAGGCCAAGAGGCCAAGTGGACCCAGAGAGTACATGTCAGAAATGGCTGGGTTTTATGTAAAAGAGAAGCTGGGGGAAGAGAAAGGAATAAAGGAGCTGGGGAGGTTTAGAGTAGGGGTAAGAAGTGCTGAGCGGAGCCAGGATAGATACTTGTGCTGAGAGAGCCTGACAGGGTCCACTTAGATATGGCAATGGGCTCCTCAGTCTTTTGTCTTAAGTTTCTTTGGGACCTAATACCCACTCTGTGATTCCTGTAGTGGTCCCCAAGCACATTCATCCTCTTAGAGACAACAGTACTTCAGAGAGTTGTGCTAGTTTTACTGGTAGTTGAAGGTAAAAGAAAGGACCTGTGTGTCCTATAGCACCTTTACAGGACAGTGGTCTGAACCCATTTGGGCTAAAGATTGCTCATGATTTAAAACCATGTGTGTGTGTGTATGTGTGTGTGTGTGTTCTCATTTGTATGGATACACGTGCTGTTGAGGCCAGAGCTCAACCTTGGTATAGTTCCGCAGACGCTGTACATTTCACTTTCTTTTTCAAATTTCTGTTTATTTACATGTGTGTGACTGTTTGTATGTGTGCCACATGTGTGCAGTTCCTGTGGCGGCCACACGAGGGCAAAAGATCTCCTGGAACTGAATGGAGTCACTAGGCGGTTGTGCACTTTGTTTGTTTTGCACACCACGATCTCTTGCTAGAGCTTGCCAAGTAGGCTAAGCTGGCTGAAATGAAAGCCTCAGGGTCCTTGGTCTTCACTTTGCCAATGCTGGATTGCAAGCACATGACAACACACACTTTTTGTCCTTTTTTTTTTTTTTTTAAGATAGGGTCTTACTATGTAGCCTTGACTGGCCTGGTACTACCTATGTAGACCAAGCCGACCTCAGAAATCCACCTGCCTCTTCCTACTAAGTACTATGATTAAAGAAATGTCCTCAGGTCATCATGCTTGCATGGCAAAAACTTTTCCAGCATCTCCCCAACGTTTGAAAACATTCTTAAAAAGAGACTTTCCTCTTTTCAAAAGTAGGGAATATGAGTGTCCAAACAGCGGCTGTACCTCACTGCAAAGACCTGTATTTGGAGGCTAGAGTTGTAGTTCGTTGATGTATGACAGCCTTCTTATGCAGTTTCTTTTTGTTTTGTTTGTTTGCTTGTTATTTTGTTTGAGACAGTTTTTCTGGGTAGCCCCAGCTGTTCAGGAACTTGCTCTGCAGACCAGGCTGGCCATGAACTCACAGTGATCCACCTGCTGCCTCTTGAATTCTGGGATTAAAGGGACCTGTGCCAAGCATATTTGAGGGGTTTTAGCAGTGAGATGAATTCTACACTATAGAAGTAGTGGGAAGTAGTGTTTTAGGGTTCAGTATGCAGCTCGAAAGTCTGCACTGATCAAATGTGTCAGAACAGAGCTTTAAGAGAAGTGGCTTCATGGTAAGATGATGAAATGCTAGATTGAATGCAGAAAGTATGGCCAAGTGAGAATTACTGCTCTTAGAAACCATCGCCAACAATTATCCATAGCCTTTTTATAAGATTGAGACCACATTGGCTCTTAACTGTTCCCATTTGTGGTTTTTATTTAGTTCTAAAATGCTCAACATGGACACTTCCATCACATCTGTTTTTAATTCCCAGAAGGGGTACGATCAAATGCATTTTGAGATTCTTATTGAGCAAACTCCTTCATAAGCCAAAACTGCAGAAATCAAAGTACTGTAAATGAGTAAATAACTCGGAGAACTGAGTGTGCAGAAGTGGCCATAAGGATCAAACCTAAAACTGAGAAGAGGACCAGTGCCAGTGCGTGCACAGGGGGGTGCTGGGAAGCCGTGGGGCGTCTTGCTGTGCACAGACTTTTCTAACTGTGGGCGCCATCTGATCCAGTGAGGCCTAGAGAAGGGACAGAACTTGGTCAGAAATCGTGCACATTAGTTAGGGGCGAGGCAAAGCTGAGCCCAGGCTGCCTGACTGGCTGGAAGCCATCGTGGACATCCTCCAGTCAGGGTGGACTCTTGGAAAGGGCCATTTAAGTTTCCTCAGAGTCTGTAGTCAGTACAGTTAAACCACAGACTATAGTTCACTCAAAGTTGGATTTCTCTGGCCCTGTTTCTCTCCTACTCACATTCTGCAACATAGTAGCTTTAGCCTATCTAAAATATTTTATTTGCTTATTAATTTAGCAGATGTTTATTGATCGCTGATTATATGGCAGGCATGGGTACCACAACAGATATACTAAACTGCCCTGGCCAGCAGGGCACAGTGAGGGTCCAGCCCACAGGAACCTGGAATGACGGGACAAGAGACAAGAGAAGGTGGCAGCAAGACAGCATGGCTGATCAAACTGCATTTAATGAAAATTTCGTACGAGGTTAAATAGGGAATTGAGGTAGGGAGGTGTGGCAGAGGAATGCAAGACAATGAGGGAGGAGCCGTTGCCTAGTAACCAGGCCATTGAAGATAAGTAGGTGTAGGCAAGGTTAAAGGGTCACAGAGGGAGGAGTTAAGTGATCTAATTGTGAAATGTTTCCTTTTTGACATCTGCTATTACTGTGAGCCCAAGTTCTATTCATTAGGAAGCTGGGGAGAGGATGGACTATTCTTAAAAAAGGCTGGCAATATTTACAAGAGGTTCTAAATAACAATGATCGCTCTGACAATTCCTCTTTTTTTTTTTCCAAGTAAGAAGGTGAGCTATTGACACTATCTCACCACGAGTGGGAGCAGGGATCCTGGTCCTCCTGATGGTTATGTAACATATATCCTGGCACATGCTAACCCAGCCTTTGCAGGCAAGCTTGTTCAGGCCCATCATGATGTCCTTTTGTGGAGGGAAGGGTTTTTATGACATCGACCTTCATGCAAGCAGGTAGACTCCCAAGAAGCCCAGGACAGGCACCTTTGGTGGCCTCTTCACTGCACTCACAGGGTGCACCGCAGTGGGAGACGTTTTCATTTTGTCAATAGCAGGAGGTCTCCCTGAGAAGTGGCCCCCTTGATTGTGGGTTGTCGCCTTCTAAAGGCTCACCGTGACCATGATCCTCGAGGTCAAACCTGTGATAGAGAATTTGGATAGACTTTGCCATCAGGGAGTCGATCTGTTGGCAGATGAAGTCAGTTAACCTCTTGATGGCCCAAATGCGAGCAAAATGAAATTTCCACATGGGATTTATAGGATGCCACCACGCAGCAGTTCTGTCTCTCCTTCTGTCTCTCTCTCTGTCTCTGGTTTTTTGAGACAGGGTTTCTTTCTCTGTGTAACATCTCTGGTTGTCCTGGAACTTACTCCGTAGACCAGAACTCACAGAGATCCACCTGTCTCTGCCTCCTGAGTGCTGGGATTAAAGGCATTTACCACCACTGCCCAGCCAGTTTACTCTCTTATTACACTAATTTTATTAATTCTTTGATATTCCCTTACATTTTGATCATATCCAATCCCCATTCCCTTCCCCTAACTTCTCCAAGATCCATACCTACCTTTCAACCCCCTCCCAACTTCATATTGTATTTTCTAAAATCCACTGAGTTCAATGTATGCTGCTCACATACTCCTGGGCATGGGGTCGTAAAATGGGGCACATTTTATCAGGTGCCTCACCCTTTGGGGAAACTGACCTCTCCCCTAGAAGTCATCAACTGTCAATTAGGGGTGGAGGCTGGGGAGCCCCGCCCACCTCCTGCCTGGAATGCTGACTGGCTTGATCTTGTCTGAATCTTGTGCAGGCTACAACAGCAGCTGGGAAAGCAGTTCACTCTCTAGGAATGATGCATTTAAGGACACACACTAACGGGCCATACACAGATAAGCAGCTTGTGTTCCTGGGTGGTGGAGATTTAAAAAAAATCAAAGACAGCTTAAAAGCCAGCAAGTTGCTTTTATTTTATAGCTAGAGATTACATACAGGCCCTGGAGAGATTGTTTTCTGCATGTGTGTGTGTGATGGAGGTGGTGGGGTTGCAAATGCACACGTGCATGGTGCAGGTAGCAGCAGGGTTGCAAATGCACACGTGCATGGTGCAGGTAGCGGCGGGGGTACAAATGCACACGTGCATGGTGCAGGTAGCGGCCGAGGGTTGGCATCGGGTTCTTCCTTGATCACTGCTCACCTTGTGTAGCAAGGCAGCGTGTCCTGGCAGTTCTCTGTCAACTTGACACAGACTGTAGTCATTTGGGAAAAGGGAACCTTAACTGAGAAAATGCCCCCACCTGAATAGTGCTCATGGGTAACTCATGGGGTACTTTCTCGGTTGTTGATTGATGAGGGAGGGCCCAGCTTACTGTGGGCAGGGCTACCTCTGGGCTGGTGGTCCTCGGTGCTCTATGAAAGCAGACAGAGCAAGCCATGAGGTGGCAAGTTAGTAAGCAGCTCCCTTCCATGACCTCTGCATCAGCTCCTGACTTCCCTTAGTGATGGACTCTGATGTGGCCATGGTGTATGATCACAGCAATAGAAACAATAACTAAAACACAAAGTTTCTTGCTGAATCTGGGGCAATTTTGGCTAGTTTGGCTAGGCAGCCTGCTCTGGGGATTTCCTGTCTGTCTTCCATGTGCTGGGCTTACAGGTGGCTACCACCCAAACCTGGCATTTATGTCGGTTCTGGGAATCTCAACTTTTGTTCCTCATACTTGCGTAGCAAGCATTTTCTCCGCTAAGCCATCCCTCCAGATGGAGGGTTCTTTTCTTGTAACATTAGCAGTTCTCGGATCAGTCTTTTTGCATTACTTGTGTTTTATCTTTGCCATGCAGTTTTACATATTTAGGGTGAACAGTGCTTGTCTGGTGCAGATATATACTGTATATTGATAACAGGATAAATTTTAAAAAATACCATTTGCTTCTATAATAGTTTTAAGTTTGCAGGGAAGTCAGGAAGATAAACACAGCTGCCTGCCTGTCTCACTGTGATACCAGTAGCTACAGTCCACACTGACTTGTAACACTCTAATTTTTCCCTGAAGATCCTAAGCAAGGCCAGCTTTGGTCATCCTGTCTCTGTAGTTTCCTCTAGACAGTGACCATATCTCAGATTTCATTACTTTGACATTCAAGTATTTTTATGCATCTCCAGTTTGGGACTGCCTGGTGTTTTTCTTGTGGCTAGACGAGTTCTAAAAGTTTGAGAGGACAACCACAGAAGTAGTTAGTCTTTCCTTTCCTTGGAAAGGGAGTCACTGAGCAGGAGTTCACTGTTAAGGGATGGAGCATCATAAGGAAGCCACCATCTAGTTGTTCACACCTAGGGGATGTTGTCGCAAGTAGGAAGTCACCATACAGCTGGTCACACCTAGGGTATGGTGTGTTACAGCTAGGACATCACCATGCAGTTTTCACACCTAGAGGAGGTACATTGCAGGAAGACAGTCGCCATGCAGCTGTTCACACCCAAGGGGTGATATGTTGTAGGAAGGATGTCACTTTCACACCTAGGGGATGGATGGTGTGTTGCAGGAAGGATATCACTAAGTAGATCACTCTTACAGGGTGGAATATGGTGGTTTTGCTTTATGTCATTGAGGGTGAAATGTAACTTAGGTAAGTTAAAGTTTCTTTATGTAGGAAATTTGTCTATTCTCCATTTACTTTAGTTCAATCGTTTTTATAAGTATTTAGTCAAAGACTTATTTTGTTGCTGAAACATTGGGAACTCTTATACTTGGCTCTGTGCTCTTGATACCTCTCAATGTGTTTATTTTGAGCACTCCACCACTTCTAGGGCACCAAGACTCACATGCAAATGCCCCATGGTAGCCTGGAGTGATCCATTTCTCCAAGGAGTCTTACTCTTTTTGTTAGAAAGTGGAATCGTACACGATTTAGTGTGCTTGCTGTTTTTGGAGCTGCTTCTTCCCAGTTCTGTCAGAGATTTGTACATTACTAACCTTCTTACACACATACGTATAAATATCTCCCTAGCCACCTGAGTCTGTGTTATACTAAATAAGCATGGGCTAGTATGTCCTGAGGCCACCATCTCACCCATCATCTTTTGGTGTCCTGGAATATTTTTAGCCTTCCTCCTTGCTTGGCTCTCATCTCCCACTCCATAGTGCCTTGGTCATGGCCTCTCTTCACAACAGTATAACAATAACTAAGACAAATGGCTTCTTGGAATTATTGTACGTAGTACACTGTAGCATTCAAAATTCACTAGTAATAGATGTGTGTCAACCAAATGGGCTTATATAAAAAGCCATATACCTACTATGTATATTAAGGGACAGCTGATTCTACTTTCCTTTTAGTTAACAATGTTAGACTGATTCTTCCTCAATAATCTTGTGAATTACACATTATAAATTGTTTCCACTGTTCTGAGAATTGACTAGCCATAAGATGTTTTGTGGTATGTTAACTGCCTGACCCATTCTGTTTTAATTAGTGAAGGGAAAGGTTCAGTGGTTAAGAGCATTTGTTCTGTTAAAAGACCAAGGTTTGGTTCCCAGTAACATGTGGTAACTCACAGTCAATGGTTGCTTCAGTTCCAGAGGATATGATGTCCTTTTCTACCTCTGTGGACACATATATACATACAGGCAAAACACTCATACACATAAAATAAGTGAATCCATAAAAAATATTAACGTGGAATTCAATATATTCATCAATATACATCATATATTTATATATTCATACATCCTGAATTTTTTGTGTTTTAAAATGTACATGTTATGATGCCAAAAAACAGGAACTAACACAGAGATGTTGCAAAGTAAAAATTTAATAATGGCTGGGCCATATTTCAGTCTCTCATAGTAGGAGAATGAAGATAGCCCGGATTAAAGGCAGAGAAGCAGTCTCTTTATACCAATGGAGCAAGTAGTTAAAATTGGAATTTTGCATTCATTTTTAAGATCATGGGAAGAAACACGTTTATGGTCAGATAATTAACATGCCATGAAACATCTTATGGCCAGTCAATTCTCAGAACAGTGGAAATAATTTATGATGTGTAATTCACAAGAGTATTGAGGAAAAACCAGCCTAACATTGTTATTTTTTAATCTTTTTTTTTAATTTTAGAAACAATCTTATTTTACATATCAATTCCCCCATTCCCTCGTCCTCCCATCTTTCCATGCCCCCCAAATGACTCCCCCACCCCTACCCACTCTCCAAAAATAGTGAGGCCTTCCAAAGGGGATCATCAAAGTCTGTCACATTATTTGGGGGAGGGACTAGGCCCTCTTTCGTGCAATAGTATCCCTCCATAGGGAATGGACGCCCAAAGTCCATTTGTGCACTAGGGATAAACACTGACTCCACTGTTCGAGGTCCCATAGACTGCCCTCGCCTCCTAGCTGGCACCCACATTCAGAGAGCTTGGCTCGGTCCAATGCTGGTTCCCCAGCTTTAAAACTAGGGTCTCTGTACCCTCACTAGGTCAGGTCAACTGTTTCTGTGGGTTTCTCCAGCATGGTCTTGGCTCCTTTGCTCATCCCTCCTCCTGCTTTACAACTGAAGTCCAGGAGTATGGCTCAGTGCTTAGCTGTGGGTGTCTGCTTCTGCTTTGATCAGCTAATGGATGATGGTTCTAGGAATGGTAACCAAGGTAGTCATCATTCTCATTATAGGGGGAAGGGCATCACAGGCAGCCTCTCCACTACTGCCTAGATTCTTAGTTTGGGTCGTCTTTGTGGATCTCTGAATATTTCCCTAGTGCCAGATTTATCTTTAAACCTATACTGGCTCCCTCTATTAAGGAATCTCTTCTCTTGCTCTCCTCTATTCTTCCCCTGACTCAATCTTCCTGCTCCTCATGTCCTCCTACCCCCTCCTCTTCTCCCCTTCTCTTTTTCCTACCGCCGCCCCCCCATGCTCACACTTTGCTCAGAGGTTCTTGTCCCTTTCCCCTTCTTCAGGGGACCATGTATTTTTCTGTTGGGGTCCTCCTTGTTTCCTAGTTTCTCTGGTGATGTGAATTGAAGGCTGGTAATCCTTTTCTCTATATCTAATATCCATACATGAGTGAGTACATACCATGCTTGTTTTCTGTGATTGGGTTTCCTAACTCAGAATGTTTTCTTCTAGTTCCATCCATTTGACTTTGAATTTCAAGATTTCATTCCCCCCCCCCCCCCCACTGAGTAGTACTCCATTGTGTAAATGTACCGCATTTTCTTCATCCATTCTTTGGTTGAGAGGCATCTAGGTTGCTTCCAGGGTCTCAGTCAAACATTGTTAACTAAAAAGAAAATGAAGTCAGCTGACCCTTAACATACATGGTAAGTATAAGCCCAGTTGGTTGACATATATTTATTAAGAAGCAGTGATTTTTTTCCTGTTTTCTTTCTGGTTTTGTTTTTTTGTTTTGTTTTTTGAGACAAAGTTTCTCTGTAGCTTTGGAAGCTGTCCTGGAACTAGCTCTTGTAGATCAGGCTGGTCTCAAACTCACAGAGATCCTCCTGCCTCTGCCTCCTGAGTGCTGGGATTAAAGGCAATCGCCACCAACACCCTGCTTCCTGTTTTCTTATAAAGTGAATAGCTGATTCCTCATGGCTCAAGGTTACCCTGTGAAGTTGATTTCTGAACATTTCCCTAAACAATATGATAGCTTTTCAGACTCCATTACTTACAACATTATTTCCAGACCCAGCTATTTGAAAGCTATTTTGTTTTTCTCATACAGGAGAATAGAAACCAAAAGGCAGGGTCCCTTCCATCCTGTTCAGAAGGAGAATTGCAGAAACCAGAATGTTCTAGATTGCTTACTCCTCAGAAACCAGTACACCCAGCTGGGCAGTGGTGGCGCACACCTTTAATCCTAGAGGCAGGAGGATCTCTGTGAGTTCAAGACCAGCCTGGTCTGCAGAGTGAGTTCCAGGACAGCCAGGCTACACACAGAGAAACCCCATCTCAAAAAACAAAAAACAAAACAAACAAACAAAAAAGGAACCAGTACATCCTGAATTACTTATTTTCCAAAAACCCGTGTTCCAGATTGTGTATTCTTCAGAAACCAGTAGGTTCTAGACTGCTTGTTCTTTGTTGCTGGCTGGCATTTGGAGATTGTCAATCTCACACCATTCTCTGTTTCAGGGTATTTTTGACATAAGGCAACCTTAGATGTTTTTCTATAGAGCAAACTACAAGCAACTTTAGCCAGTAGCCAACACCTGTGACTTCAGGGGACTTATTCTGTCCCCTGTTCTTTGTGGGAAGAGTTCTCAGGGTTATCCTTTGGACACTGTTTCCCTTAAGCCCCATGAGAAATGTAAAAGTGAAAATGCTTAACTGTGAAGTTGCCCCAGGGGTGGGGTAGGGGGTGGTGTATGAGCTGCACCTGGAGGAACTTCGCTCCATGTGGCCCTCGGTAGAGCGTGTGACCCTCCTGCAGGTCCCTGAACGGTTAGGTGAGGTTGTGAAGCTCTGAGTCCGGGATAGTATGGTCCCTTTGCCTCCATGTGGGCTACTGCCCACCCTGCTGTCTGTCACAGGGCTGGAACGGTCCTAGGGCTACTGCTGTCCAGGGGGCGCTGTGCTACTGTCTGGTCACATTTTGACCTATAGTCTTGCTCATTTGCTTATCTTGCTGTCTTCTCACCGGTGTTTCACACAAAAGGCATAAAAACAAAATGTCCCTTCTTTTTCAGAAGTGTGTTACAGAAGAATGTTTCTTTTTTGAACGCTTGGAATCTAACAACTACAATACTTACCGGTCCAGGAAGTACTCCAGTTGGTATGTGGCACTGAAACGGACTGGGCAGTACAAACTCGGATCCAAAACGGGGCCTGGGCAGAAGGCCGTACTGTTTCTTCCCATGTCTGCTACGAGCTGACTCGCTTCAGAATCGTTAATGAGAGAAAAGAACGCACACAGCTAAGTCTGGACACCTGGTTTGATCGCTCATTATGTAACAAGACACTTAACCATTACCTCAGTAAAGAAAAACAGCAAGTTTTGGAAAAAAAAATTAAGACTTCCCCCTTTTATAGTATAGAGCTTTGGTTGTGACCCGGTGATGATTAGAGCCACAATCTTTTTCATCTATTTTCTTTATTTGAAAAGAGGATTTAAAAATATGTACATTCGTAGATTCCCATCATGGAAACCACACAAGCGAGAAAGCTGGCGCCAGGTATTAACGGCAGATGATGGCCGTCTTTGGTTCACTCCCGTGTCTGCGTTCAGTCCACTCCCGTTGTGGCTCTGTAACTCTCGGGCAGTCCCCTGTGATAGAGTTTGTAGAACAGGCCTGTGTACACTGACGGGAGTTCCTCCATACTGAGGTCAATTTTGTCAAACCCTTCCCTGTGTCCATAAAGCAAAAGCCTAGCTACCCTGCTGGTGATGGGGGTCGTGTTTTCAGTCCTGGCAAGCTTTTCTAGATCCATCCATTCACACTTCAAGCATTCCTGCTGGCAGAAGTTGATAGTGAAGGAACATGGGTGCAGGCGGCAGATCAGGTACATGTCTGACTTCCCAAAGGCTCCAGGGTTCCTGTGTTGCTGCCGGATGCTCAGCAGGGACCTGAATTCTGACTTCACACCAGTCTCTTCGAAAACCTCTCGGACTGCTGTGTCACCTATGTGAAAGAGAGAAACAAACACAGAGATTTCGTTCTTAGAGATGCCATCAAAGGTTTCCAGATGCAATCTGGAAGTTAAACAGCAAAGCTCTGTCTTCAAACTGCTTTCTGGATGTTGTGCAGTGCACTTTGTATTTAAGATGCTTTTGAGACACTGAAGGTCTCCTTGGAGGCCATGCATGTGTCCCGTGTGGGAGCCACATCTTCTTAACCTCTTTCTGCTCTATTTCCCAAAAGAACACATTTGCAAACAAAGCTGCACTAACATTCTGATCAATCCTTCCTTCCCCTTTATCCTGCCCCAAACATCCATCAAACTGCCTGAGTTTATGAACATTAAACTGAGGGAAAGTATCCATCCTTTGTTACAGAAGGCTGTAGTGCTGAACATACTTGAGTTAGCTGTGAAATGACTCTGACTTCTTTGTGATCTCAAACCTCACAGGACAAAGTCTTTCACCATGGCTATACCCACTCCTAGCCAGCTGCTGGTGGATCCCACCGTGGTTATGCTCCCACCCCCACCCCTGGTGGATCCTAGCCTGATTTGAAAACTGCTTTTACTTGAGATCAGATTGTGTAGAACTTGGGATTCATTCCTTCAACATAAAAATACAGTAGCTGTTTCAGCAAACATTTTCATAAGGCTGGAAATGCATATAGTTTTATAATGTAACAAGGTTTTTCACATTTTTGTAAGTATTTTTAATTAAATACAAATTTCCATGGCAAGACTTTCATCACCATTAACATTGCATTTATGTCCAGTTTTTCTAAACACTGATGAAGAATGCCTGAATGGACTTCACTAGTTCTGATGCTCTATAGCTGCCTGCCTTGATCGCTTTTCTGGTCATCTTTAGAATTGTTATAGGTTGTTTAATGCCTTTAATGCCTCTCTGGCTGTTGGCCAAATAGCACCTAAGTTTGCCTTGCCAGTAATTCTACTGATAACACCTATGCATTGAAGAGCTATCAAAAGTACACAGTTCCATACACTGTCTCTCCTGCCCCACTGGACACAAACCAGCCCCTAAGACATGCTCTTGTTTCTAAGAAACAGTTCTGGAAAAGTTCACAGGAACAGTAAATTGGTCAAAAACACATGACATCTATCTATCATTCTTTAAGTGTATGCTGACTTCCCTTGTGGCTGAGATTTGTTCATAGGTTAATGAGCATGGCCAGAAATTACATTTCAAAACTGAAAGCACCAAGACAAGACATACAGCTCACCATGTCGATGCCTGCCTCAGCATGCTGGGTTCAGTTCCTAGTTCCACATAATGAGGGAGGGAACAGGGGCATCAAAGAACATTATAGGCTCACAAAGTTTCTCTAGTAAGAAAATAGTTTTCATCTTGCATACAATACATTATTAAAGTTATTAAAAATTGTGGCACTAGTCTTCAACGTTTATATAGTGGCCTCTGACTCTTGTGTGTGTATATATATATATGTGTATATATATGTATATATATGTATGTATGTATACCACACACACACACACACACACACACACACACACACACACACACACATAAACACTTTTCCCATGCTCTGGAAAATAACCTTGGGGATCCTGCTCAGTTCTTAGCACCACTAGTCTGACCAGCTGTCTGTAAGTCACGGAAACAGGCCAGGGTAAACAAGAGTGAGTGTCCTACTTAGCAGTCATTATAGTGGTGGTGACAGGATGAACACTGCCTGGCTAGCCGGGATAGTTTAACAAATCAGTGCATCACCCACTAGCTAAAAGCAGGAAATGCAAGCCAGTGCTTTTGTTTCTAAAGTGTGGGACATCCTCCCCTTCCACTTCAAATTTAAATTTATCAAGATAAACTGCTGTTTCTTTCCAATTATTTTAACAGACTTTAACCCAGCTGAAATAACAATTTCTGTGTGTGAAGAATCTAGAAGCTCAGTTTTGCTGCTGAAGAGGTATGCTGAACGTCAGGCTGGATTACTGAACAGTAGGACAGTATGAGGTTCCACGTTCCTTCTGTTTTGTAGGATGTCATGGTAGGATGCCATGAGATGGAATAAAGGGATGGGAGACGTTCAGCATGTGGGTTTCCTTGAGCTCTCTCTGGCACTGTTCAACATCCCTGGTTAGCTGAAGCAAGATATGGTTTTTACTGAGAGTAATGTCATATAGTAGGAAGGCATTTTGTTCCTTTGGATCATACAAGACACCTTTAGGCTCAAGCCTTAAGGACTTCAATTTATTTTGCATTTTCAAAACTTAATTTCTTACAACTCTCAGCATATCAATGTTTAACCTACCTTGCACTATCAGAGATGAAAGATTCCAAAAAAAATGAGCTTTTGAATTCACTAGTATTTATTTACTGGTATTTAATAACAGGCTAATTAACAGCCAGTAAATGTCAAACTGTTCAGGATGGCAACATTCCAAAAGTGTATTTCGTGCTTTCCCAAACAAAGGTTTCAAGAATATAATTTCCAGGTGGTCTAAACAATCTGGCTTCCTCATGAGAGTACTTTTGTTTTGTACTGGCTATCAACAGAAACAGGTTGTAGAGGATCAGGTTCTAAAGCTAATGGTGAATGCCATTGTCTGCTTTTTAGTTCAGATAAGTTATTTTGATAACCACAGATACTAAAAAAAACAAAAAAAACAAAAACTAGAAGTACATTTAAAATGATGTAGACTTAAAGGAAAGATGGTGGAATTATACCTAAAACTGAATTTATATACACTTTGCTTGAAAATGTGTTTTTTCATTTACATCCAAGTGTGTCTGAAATTCTTAGGATTTACTGAAGTTCTAAAGGAAAAAACCCCATCTCCATTCATTTGAAAAGGTATGTCTCAGGAAGGAAAGGCACATGGGGCTTCAGATGGCTTCCCCTCAGAGGAGGGAGAGAAGGCTAGACCTGAATTACCTTGTTCACATGCCCTCACACACCACATAGTTAATAGGAGAACATTAAGAAGGTGGCCTCTACTCTCAGTATTTGGCACCCCTACTAAATACAGATGTCCCTGAAGACATGGTCTAAGTAGCACGGAGTAGCCGAAAACACCATCCTCTTGCCTCGGCTTCCTTAGTACTGGGGTAAATAGGCATGTGATATCACACCAAGGTCCCCAGAGTACACACTGACAACAGACCACCCCCTATCCTGAGAACTAAGCAAACAATCAGTGAGAACATAACCCAAGGTCTGTTTTACGTATCTGAATGTCATCAGCATGCTGATGGGTTGTTAGGAGCTGGCCATGTAAATATAGACAGGGTATTTAGATCTGTGTAACATTTAAAAATTCAGACTTCATGAACATACACTCAAATATAAATAAACACAGTAGCTGGTTAAGGAGAAATGAGAATGTTAAAAGGTCTTTGAGAAATAATATGAATATCTAACGTATTATTTATAGATCAGGGTGATATTGAGTTTAACCTAATTGTTTAAGGAACCGCATAATTCTATGCATTGTGGATCAGTGACTAAGTCCTTAGCTCCCAGCCTTTCTCCCTATAAGATGATTTGGTGGGAGATGGGAGGCATGCCATTTCCCACTTGAGACTTCCTCATAAGATATTTTATTATGCTTTGGACTATTCATAATAAATATGAAAACCTTCAAAAGAGAATTAATTATATCACTATCTCCTTGTGGTTGGCTTTATTATACTTCAAAGTTCATTTAAATTTTTCAACCATATGTGAACATAATATGGTCAAGAATTCAAAATGTTAGCCTTAATTGAAATATTTATAATGAACTTTACTGGTGAACATCTCAAGTCAATGCCTTTTAGACGACCTCAGAGCATCCCTGGAAAGGGGTGTTAACACTCCCTAAGGACGGGCTGTGCTAGAAAACTCATGCTCACTGAATAGCAGCCCTCAGAATCTGCTGGAAATTTTCTGACTTGGTCTGAAACAGTTAGAAAATTTAAAGTCTTATTCTTAGCTAGAAAACCAGAAGGAAACATGAAATTTCCAAACATTTTCAAGCTTATCAGAAATATATAGATACATACCAATATCTTCTCCAGGTTCTGACAGGCCTCCTGGAAACTTCCACACATTTTTCAGCTGCAGTGCAAGGGAAACACACGGTGTCATGATTCACTCTCATTCTCCTGTTTCTGTCCGCTTCTCCCCTAGCCCACCCACAGCTGCTCACGGTAGCAAAAACTTGTGTTTAGCGATTCTACTCTATTTCCCCCAGCTTTCGTATTACTTCATCTTTTCTCTTTTGATGGAGATGGTGACTGAAGAAATAGTTTCCTCTTACTCTTCACGAAATAGAATTGGTGTTATTTAGCTAATGTGATACAACTTGTATTAATGAAACTCTGGAGGGAAGTATCTATTAATTTGTGTACTTTACAGAACCTGGCTGCTAGTTAAATATGAACAAATAGGACCTTACAGATGCTGCTATAAGTAGAGTACAGGAGAAATGTAACCACCGAGGTATGCTACTCTAGAGTTTTACATGCATTTACTGCGTTTTGTTTCTAATCACAGATATTATTCAAATTTTCTTCATGTTATGAGTTTTGTGTAAAATGTTATTGCTTTTTATGAGTAGTGTGAATAAAATTAATTTGGTTTCTTGGCTATCATTTCTTTGTATTCTCTTTGTATTATTTCTATTTGGGGGGCAGGGGTGGGAGGATGCTAAGGAGGTAAACCTGATCTCTGGGAGAAATAAGAATAGAGCAAAATAATGATGAGCTGGCACAAGACAGTTTTCTCATGGCTGACATGACTTGTCTCCTTGTAGAATTCTTCTGTATGTGTTCATCATACTATAAATCTCAAGAATGAGAAGTGACCTCATAAACCTGCAGATCTCATATCCTTCATTCATAAAACCTTTGTGGACTTCCGCTGTGCACTGTGACCCTTCATCTTCCTGAAAACGTGCTGCTGGGAGCATGCATCCCTGTCAGCTATGTGGACTTGGAGGCCAGTGGCAGGTTCCTGCTTTCCATACACTGTTGATTACTCAGTACAGAATCCAGGCTTTCCACCCTTCTGTGTCCAACTCAGGCTTCACACTAATTTATAAAGCACCTTATGCCTTACTTTACTAGTATAGAAATCTATGTCATCTGCAAGGACACACTGTCTTTTGGTTTATACTTTGACATGGTTCTGGAAGCTTTGTTTCTCTAGAAATTGGTAAGATGTGGGCACTACCGTCATAAACTCTGTAATAAAATGGTGTAACAGGGCACTTGAGAACTTGGTATTATTATGATATTAACCTGCCCGTACACCATCATTCTGTTATCACAGGTCTGTCAATAGTTATGATTTGCATTTCAAGTCTAAAGTCATGTCTGGCTCCCAAGAATCCTCACAGTGAGTCCTACCATGATTGTCAAATCACATTCCCTACTCTGTAGTCACTATCATTGAATGTATATGTTTGTGTCCCAACCCAAACATAAAACTTACTAAAGTCTAGGCACAGTACTACCTTAGGTGCTGCATAAGTTTATGTTGATGGTAAAAAGTTTGAGTCAGAGACATGACCTTAAGTTAAGCCTCGTACGTTACTTAGATAGCATGTCTGAGAAATTACGTGTTGTAAGTATGTAGTAAAATGTTTAATTTTGTCTAGCAGTATTTAACAAAAGGTCAGAAAATAGAAAGATGAATACTCTCGCTGGACTCTAGCTCAGAGACAGCACTAGCCCTGACTTGATTCCCAGCACCAGAGTAGAAAAGGCATTCTCCTCCACTTTGACACCAATGCCGAGCATGGAAGCATCTCTACTATGCCCTTAATCCCTGCTGTTTCTAGTAGCCTGGACTCCACCTTTAGCCTTTAGTACTGTTGCCAGTCTCTCAGGTCAAACCCCACGGCGATGGTTCTGCTTGGTGGCCAATGCGGCAGCCACTGGTTGAACTCTGCGTCTTCACACAATCAATTCTAATTTCTCAGTTTATTTTTCTATCCTTTAAACTTTTAAAATTGTTTTTAAGTTTTATTTATATGTACGAGTGTGTGTGTGTGTGTGAGTATGTGTGTGTGTGTGTGTGTGTGTGTGTGTGTGTGTGTGCCTGCCACATGGATGAAGGCGCTTGCAGAGGTCAAAGAAGGCATCAGATTCCCACAAGCCAGAGTAGAGGTGGTTGTGAGCCTCCTGACATGGGTGCTATGAGCCAAACTGGATTGAGTAGCAAGTGCTTTTAACCACTGAGCCATCTCTCGAGCGCCTCTCCTCACCTCTTCCCTCCCCTCCCCTCCCCTCCCCTCCCCTCCCCTTGCCTCTCCTCTTCCATAACCCGGTAAGAAACTCTGCTAGTCTGAGTTTGAAATGTCCCTTCCTCAGAAGCATCTCTGGAAGCTCTCATGGCAAAGAATCCATTCTATGACTATCCAGAGACTGAGCACAGGACTGTTGGGGTGGCATGTTTTCAATCTCTGTGCTCTCCATTCTGGGAGCCGAGCTCCTGGCAACACCAAGAATGCTACCTCAGTAATATGTCTTCCCAGTTAAACACTCATCTGTGATATTCTACAGTCAGGAAGTAAGCATGGCATTGAGGGTCACACTGGTGGTTTCAGGCCTCTATCACAGCTTCATTTAAAGAAGTATCTAAGTGTCCCGTAGCTGCTTAGAAATAACTACTAGAGTATCTTTCTATATTCCCTTAGCCATCCAACATTTCTACATGCTATTTTTCTCTAGGGAAAATGTCTGAAAAGCAATCTATAAGGCAGGAGCAACTTACTTTATTTCGATCTTGTACAACCAGCACTTTTCTGGTGCTATCATCAAATACAGCACCTTTTTTGAGGGAAAAGATAATTGCAAAATATTAATTTCACTCATCTTCAACTCCTCCCGTAGTTACTTGTGGTCATTAGAATCCCACATGCATTTGAAGGCCTGGTCCAGATACCTCAGACAAGAAGACTGTAAAACATCTCTCCACTAAGGAGGCCATTGCTCAGTTGGCAGTTTGCCTTTTTTTTCTCTTCTCTCTTCCTTCCTTCCTTCCTTCCTTCCTTCCTTCCTTCCTTCCTTCCTTCCTTCCTTCCTTCTTTCCTTCCCTCCCACAGCAATTTGGCACTTCCAGGAAAGATACAGCATATGTTAAAATTCTACAAGAATCATGTGCATAAACCTTTTCTATAGGCTGTCCATGCCTCATGGCACAGATGAACATATTTTTTTACACTTTATTTACATTTTCTTTGGTGTTCAAACAGTTGTGAGTACTTGCTGCTGTCTATCCGGCTTTCTAAAGAGACACTGCCTATTGAGAGCTTAGAACATTTTCTTCCTTACAGATCCAGAAGCTAAGACGTCCAGAATCAAGACGCTGATCCATGCAGTGTCTTTGAGGGGCTAGTTCTCAGAGAGAGAGCACCCCGGGGGAAGGGTGGACCCCTTAGGCTTCTGCTAATAAGGGCTCTAATGCCTTGTTAAAGCTCTGTCCACAGGACCAAGTCACATGCGCAGGCCTCACCTATTAATGCCGCCAACCTGGGGATTATGTTTCTAACATGACACAAGCATTCATACCTCAGAGCTCAAAACACTAAAGACATGACTGAACTTGTTGTTCAAATTCTTACTCCTTGAAGCACAGTGCAGACCTCTGCTTCCTGATAGAGACCCCTACTATCTCAGTATCCATTAAGACCTGTCTGAGGCAGCTACACTTCCTTACTGTGTATGAATATATTTCACAGCACACTCACACAGTGGAAGGCTTTATCTTGCAGGTGCTTAAGGCGTCGATCCAGCTCTTTCATTTTCTCATTCATCATATACACTGCTCAGTACACTGTGGTCTTTGCTAGGACCAAGCCAAATCTTTCTTGAGTATTTAAAAAATAAATCCCCCTTTTTATTCGTATGGGTGCTTTGCCTGCTTGTGTGTCTGTACCGCGTGCATGCAGTGCCTAAGGAGGCCAGAGAGGGCAGTGGGTCCTCTGAGACTGCAGTTACAGATGACCATGTGTGTGTCAGGAATCGAACTCAGATCCTCTGAAGGAGCACCAACTGCTTTTAACTGCTGAGCCATCTCTCCAGCCTGTTCTTAGGTTTTGTTTGTTTTTTTGGGGGGGGGGTTTCAAGACAGGGTTTCTCTGTGTAGCCTTGGCTGTCCTGGAACTCCTCATTCTGTAGACCAGGCTGGCCTCAAATGCACAGAGACGTGCATGCCTCTGCCTCCTGAGTGCTGGGATTAAACGTGTGCACCACTACCACCTAGCTAGCTTTTAATATTTTTGTTTGGGCAATCCTGGGTCAAAAACATAAATACTATTTTAAAGATTTGTATTAGATTCCTTGAAATGGGCTAACTTAAACATATCCACATAAGAAGATATTTTCTATATACTTACCAATTCTTTCAAAATTCATTGAGTCTTTTCATGTAACATACGGAAGTCCTTTATGTATTACCTGAGCTCCTATTATGTATGAGGCATTTTACCAGATGCTGGGGATGCAGTAGTAAACACAGCAAAACCTCCAGTCTGGGATTCATATCCTGCTGTGTGTGTGGTAAGTTACACAGAATGCCAGAAAGGGGTTAAAAAAGAAATAGAGAGGCAACGAATGTGAGAGAAGCTTATTTGGAATCGAGGGGCTGGAGAGATGCTCACAGCTTAAGAACCTATATTTCCTTGCAGAAGACCTCAGTTCAGTACCCAGCACTCACTTCAGATGCCTTGTAACTACATGTAACTCTAGCTCCCAGGATCCGATGTCCTTCCCTGGTCTCTATGGATGCCTGCACACAGGATAGGCACACACACACACACACACACACACACACACACACACACACACACACACACACACACACGCTCATAAACAGAACTTATTTGAAAAATTCAAACGTTAAAAAGTACCTGAAATGAAGCACTGCACTCGGTACTCTGAGGCAGGAAAAGACACCCATAACTGTAATTAACTCCAATGGAGGAGGTATTATAGGATGCAAGTCTAACTGGACTTTCCAAGGGATTAGAATGCCAAGAAACCTACTTTTAGATTGGAAGGCTTTGTGATTACCTAGCATCTTTTTTTCTTTAATGTGTTCACAAACAGCATAAACTAAGGCAGAGTGGGAAGATATTAGCACAACTGGAGCGACCCCTGCTGGTCACAGTATAAAGCTAACGCAACACAAGACTGGAGTTAAACAGAAGCTCCTTCCAGCACATTAGGCACCGAGTGGCTCCATGTGCCTGTCACAGGGTCATGTGAGTGTCATAAGGAGTGACTGAGTTCACAGAGCCGTCAGGGAGAGAGCTGGGCTTAACAGCCAGGCTTCAGTCCAAGTGGGCACTTAAGGACAGAGCTGCTCCATCAAGACACAGCAGCTGTTCCGTATCTAAAGATGTCATTGTCCACACATCTGTACGCCCTCCCTCCCTCCCATGGTATTCTGGGTGCCTACTTTGTATTTAGCTTGAGAAAACAATGGTGAACAAGACACAAAATGTCTGGCTTCAAGGAGTTTGCATATCAAGTACATATATATCATTGGGTGTGGGATACTACAAAGAAAAGCAGATCTGGATAAAGAATCACAGACTGGTCAAACAGGCATGGAGGAGGCCCTTATCTTAGATAGGAAGTTGGGGGGCTTTTCTGAAGTCAGTAAAACGCTTCCTGTGCAAGCATGTGGGACTGAGCTCAGGTCCTTGGCCTCCACATAAAAAGCCAGGCACAGTACATCTGCAGACCCTTGGCTTGCTACCTCACCAGCCTAGCCAAAGCAGGCGCTCTAGGTTATGAAACACTAGGCAGATGGCACTTGAGGATGCCAGGCACGGTTGTGCTCTGGCCTACACACACACACACACACACACACACACACACGCACGCACGCACGCACGTGCACACACACACCATAGCTTTGCAGAACTTCTGATGAAGCATCAAATGGCTGGTTAGAATCCTCTGAGGTGGAGCCCACAGAATGCTTCTGAATGTCTACTTGCTGCAGGGAAGAAGGCTACAGAGAGAGCATAGTACCAGACACTCCCATTAGCTCATCTATAACACTTTAGATACACAGACCAGACTAAAACCTCACATAAACTACATGAAAATCCCCACTTAACTGTGGTCATAATTAACCTGCATTGTTCTATTTTAAGTGTGTGTGTGTTTTCTGGAAACCTAAGAACTTCCTTAACCCTGGCTCTCAAAAGATGGCCCTGAGGGCAGCAGCAACAACAGCTGGCACAGAGAAATGAGCAGGAATCAGAACCTTGGGGATGGAAGTCGATGTCCATTCTGGCAAGCCCTCTAGATTCCAATGCCCTCAGCAATGAGAATTTCCTGTTTCTGAAGGGTAGTGATAGATTATTTATGGCTTATTAAAGTTAGCCTGAGGATTCAGAAAAGCAAAGTCAGCTTCAAGCTGCAGATGTATCAGGCAGTGGTGATTCACACCTTTAATCCCAGCAGCCAGAAGCTAGGAGGTGGTGGTACACACATTTAATCCTAGGACTCAGGATTAAGAGACAGATGGATCTCTGTGAGTCCAAGGCCACCCAGATCTACACAAGAGTGAATCAGTCTAAAAGAGAATTACAGCTCACACCTTTAATCCCAACACTAGGGAAGTACAGAAGACAGAAGCAAGGTCTCAGTAGAGGCATTCTTTCTCCAGCCACACTGAGGAGAGGAAGACACTTTAGTCTTAGGATTCTCCAGCAGCAGTCTGAGGTTTGGTGGAGCCAGGATCGCCTTTCAGTCCAAGGTAGAGTAAGAGCTAGAACCCCGCTGCTTTGTTTTTCCAATCTTCAGCTTGAATCTTGAACCCCAATATCTGTCTCTGGGTCTTTTATTTATCATGCAACACTGAAGCTAACTGGGGAGATCAAGGCTCTACACTAGTTATACTGTTCTATTTTAAACCACTTGGCACAATAACCATTTAAAGTCGTACGAAGTAATAGTCAAATGATTAAATGGTTAGTTTGCCTCATTTCAAGTCCAACCTAAAAGTTTTCCTGTACGACTCTACACACTTAGTACCTATTTAGACTAGTACATGTGAAACAACCATGAGCTTTGTCAGAATCAAAATGGGTTCCTTATGTCGATCTTAACAACAGGAAATAAAGTTGAGAGATTATGAAGACAAGTCCTTAATGTGAACACCTGATAATAATTACTACAAAGGCCTCCTGAAACCACAGCTGGCCAAAGCCAGAACAAAGGGTACTCCATGAGGACACGCTCAACTTTTGACTGATGCCAATACTACCCTTAATGTCTGTGTCCAAGGATTACTCTTTTAAGAACCTATTATAATATTGTTTTATCTTTTAAAACTTATTCTTGTCTCCTTGAACATGTTTCAAGTTTACTATGTCATACGTGTGCTGATTGCAATACACTTGAATCACCAAAACAACAACAAAATCCCCTTACTTTCTGGAGATTTCCTTATCCCAATTCAGTGTCACCACTGAGAAGTGTTTAATCATCTGTGTGGAGCATGCTAAGTGCGGCCTTTGGGAAGCCCACTTCTCCACTGGTTCTCTGTGACACCCTGGGAGTCCCGGGACAGACAGCCTTTGTTTTTCAAAAGCTGTATGTTACAGTTGCACAGTGCTCACTGACAGCTCAGTGGCAAGAAGACACGGTAAACCCGTGAAACGTTATTTCCGGTGGGCGTGGGTCTGAGACTGACCTGCAACCCCTACTTGGTGTGTAGCATATCCTGGCAGTCTGCTAGGTCCTTCTCCCAGCCACAGAGTCAGCGTCGAGGAATGGGATTCTGCATGGTGGAAGCAGAAGCCCAGGGCAGCGGCAGGCGCGATGAAGTGACTCTGCAGGATGGGGACGTGTAGCCACGCAGCCACCCTTCCTTCGGATCGCCACCGTTGTACGGCAGCTGGAATGCAGAGGGAGGAAGAAGACACTCTGTAAGCTCTTCAGTGGGGTGAGCGGTCGACGCCTCTCTGCATTACTATAGCCCAGTGAGGTGATCCTCCGCCCATCGCAGTGCTGGTGTTTATAACCATGCCTCCTGAACATGGGACCAGCACTCCACACTGCTGTGCAGTGGACAAAGGAACTGGTTGAAAACAACTGCGGGGTTACTGCTTTCTTCTTTGCAGTGCTGGGATCACGGCGAGGGTCCTGCCTGTGCTACGGGGTACTCCACCACCGAGCCACGATCCCAGCCCACTGTTTCTTTTCATGCCTTAGCTTTAATATTCACGATGATGAAGAAAGGTGCTCTTGTGTTTGTTTTTTAACTCTTCCTGTGAGAGTTCTGATGTTATTTTTGGTTTACAAACTGCAAGGTGACTAAAGAAGTTAAAAAAAAAGTCAATTCTCTATTACTAACCTGAAGAAACTTTTAGATTTTTTCCTTGCGATTTTTGTCATTAACATAGTGTCTACAGTTTATATTATGCCTTTAACAATACATTACATATTAAAGTCTATCATTATAACTCCTTCAAATAGCAGCAGCCTCCCTCATGTTCCCTGCACGCTACCCAGCCAGTTTCTACTCTAGACATTTATATTATTTAAAAGTTCATTATAACATCATTCTGAATATAAGATAGGTTTTCTATCTTAGAAATCTTTACATTTTCTTAGTTTGCTGTGGGATTAAGCCAGGGGGGAAAGGTGCTCATTTATTTGAGCCTTAGATATTTCAGATGCTTAACATTATTCAAGTGTTCGCACTGTGAGAATTTCCGCACCACAGCTGAGCATTCAGCAAAACCTCGCAGTCACGGATCACTCTCCTATCCTTCTTCCCACTCTCTCCCCCTTGGTGCCAAGTTACGCACTTCCTGGTCACCTGCCTTTCTCTTCTTTCTTAGCCTTGCCTAGGTAAGCTCCTCCCTGCTAAGGACCACGGGCTCCCCATCTTTGGAGGTCAATTTGCCTACCACAGTGACAAGTTGTTGGTCCTTAATAGATGTCTTGATTTGATCCAGCATGCACTGAGGCTATTAGGAGCAGATACTTCCTACCTCACTTTCTCTAGCTGAATCCTTCTGGGCTGAGGTAAAATGATGTAAAGATGCACACATCCCAAGTGTGCATTTGAAGACACCCATAACCAACACCTCCACTGAGACTCCAGAACATTCCATCATGCAGGGTCTTCTGTGGTCCTTCCCAGGCAGTCCTTCCAATCAAATGAGAAGGCTGCTTTCTAAAACACGGGGTCCGATTTTGCCTTTAAACTGTCCACCTTGGACCATTCATGTTACCACTGTGTCAACTAAAGCGTGAGGCTGCTCAGTTCTGACCTCACTTAACACTTAACTTCACCTCGCCAGTGGCTACTGCAAACCACCTCGGCACTGAACCCAGTGTCCACCCTAGCTTCATCCAGAGGCCTGTTGATGTTCATTCCTCATAGTGGAATTATCCTAGACCCAGTTCTATGAAGAATTTCTTCCTTTCCCTTTTCCCCCTCTAAGTAACGTGGTCCCTCCCCACATCCCCATGTCTTGTACCTGGTCCTGGAAGACCAGCTCCTGTATGACCTCATCAAGTCTCTTAACCACTGCACAGGTGCTACTACTATGTGAACTTAACATGTGCTGTCTGTGTGACTCACTGGAATGTGTCACACATCACCTAACCTGCTAGTTAAAATGTCATGAATCTGCAATCCTCTCACTAGAAGCAGGGCGATTTCACCGCCATTGTAAACTGTATGTGATGCCAGGCATGGTAATTATTTCTGTAATTCCAGTGATCTGGAAGCAGAGCTAGGAGGGTCACACGATTAGTTTTGTGTGATCCTATCACACCAGAATTAGACAGTGGCTTGTAGAACAGTGTGGACAAGTACTGACCCAGAGCCGGGGGAGATACCCACTGCCTCTGTGCCTTCATTAACGGATGAGCACGTACTGTTCAGGTTATGAAGACAAAATAAATTCATATTTCTTAAAATGGTCATTACAGTGAAATGTTTTATTAACGATGCGTAAAACGCTGTAAGGAACTTCATTCAGGGTGGCTTTGATCATAATTATTCAGTAACTAGGGCTAGCATTATTCACCTAAGAAGTCTTTTCAGCAGTCATTTGGGTAATGCCTGGCAGAGTCTGGGACTTGAACCCTGGACACGTTTCTAAATCCAGCACTTTCTGGAGCAGTGCTCAGATTAGCATTGGTCACCGGTATGACAAACGTGTGCTGTCCACATGTGTATACATATCAGTGGATGAACAGATTTGCTTCTCCTCCAGGTGACATTGCTGGAGTCTGGGCGGGGCTTCTCAGCACTTAAGTGAAGTAGACCAGTTTGAAGATTAACAGCACTAGAGGCGCTTACTTGTCATGTTGCTCAAAGGGTTAACCGGTTATGTGAAAGGAACTTTCCATAGCTGAATCTCCACGCTATGTCTTCAGTCTGAGAGACAGGCTGCTCTAATAAACCACTTACCCTAAAGTCACTCAAGCTTCCTCTCGGATAACTGGACCCTGCGTCCAAAGCTAGTGATGTGTTCCTACTGAAAATGCAAAGCTCTGCGGGTAGAAACAAGCACTGGTTCTTGACCTGCCAGCTCCTATCTGTCCCGATTAGGAGAGTTGTGCCTCTCAAACACTGTGGCAGAATCTAAGCGCCAACAAAACTAAGGCTGCAAGGTAGCAAATGTGAGGTTATCGGCGTTTAACTAAGAGTTAGATGTGTGGCCGACACCGAGGCAGGCGCTGCGAACCCGCGGCAATAGCACGGGCGAGGATTCAGGTTTCGACCCGGGCATGGCTGAGGGAACTTCCAGGTCACAGCTAGAGGACCGCTGCGAGTCCTTCCAGCTTTCACCTCAGAGCCCGCATGCTCCGCCCTGGTTTCCGGGACCCGAGCACCCGCACTTGCCCTCCAAGAGCCTCCGGAAGGCGGCAGCGTCCAACCCGTGCAGCGCGCGGTGCCGTGCCAGATGCACCGAGACGCCCCCAAATCTGTCCAGCTCGCCTTGCAGCTCGCCCGCGTCTTGCGGGATGCCCGAGGCCGTGCGTGGCTCTGCCCGGAGCCCGGCTCCGCCTGCACGGAGCAGCGCTGCCTGCAAGCAAACCGGTCTCCTCAGCCACCTCATTGCGGCGCCTAGCTTTTCTGTCGCTCCTTAGGTTCCGGTTCGTCTCGCCCCGCCCCATCTCGCTCTGCTCCATCTCGCCCCGCTCCGCCCCATCTCGCCCCGCCCCGCCCCATCTCGTCCCGCCCCGCCCCATCTCGCCCCGCCCCGCCCCATCCCGCCCCATCTCGCCTCGCTCCCTCTACGTCTCCTGGCTCCGCCCAGTCTCGCCTTCCGCGGAAAGCCCCGCCCCTTCTCGCCCTCCCCTCCCCCTGCCGTCCAGCACAGAGCCTCGCCTCTCCTTCCGGCGATCGCCCCGCCCCGCCTCGCCGCAAACAATCTCGCGACGTCTTCCGGCGCTCACTCCGCCCCTCTTCGCCGGGAGGGGGGCTGACCGTAAACTCTCGAAAAGTGTCACCTCCCGCTAAAATTGAGCTGGGTTTCCCATTTGGCAGAGAGCTCTGCGGAGTGTCTTCGGTGGCTCTGGACAGAGATGAGAAACTTCCGGATTTTTTTTGGTGTGTTTTGCTGTGTTAAGGCAACCGACACTTGCTTCGGGTCTAGGCAAAGCGGCGTAGTAACCGAAGTCCACATTTGAGGGGTTCATAACGGGAACGGAGGTTCCTACGGCCAGCCCGTCTTACTTCGCGAAAGCGTCTCGAGAGACCGTCGCTAACCGCCTCTGACTCGAGCTCTGCGCTCCACGTGGGGGCATTACGGCGTGCGCGCCGAGCCGCTGACCTCTGACCCGGAAGTTTTCTCCCCGAGCCGCGCACGTTGAGCCGGCTTCGGGTCGGCTCTTTTTTCCGACAGCCTGCGGTCATGTCTTCCAAGAAGAGCAGAAAGCGGCAGAAGGAGGGCGCCGAGGGCGCCTCGCCCTCGCTGTCTGCGGCGTCGTCCCGCGCGGGGACCCCGGCTCCTCTTGCCCGGCCGGACGTGGCGGCGCCGGGGATGCTGGTGGTGACCAACTTCCTCGAGAAAGGTGAGGGAAGCGCGGGCGGCGAGGCTGAGGCGCCCGAGGGGAGCGCTGCCCGTGGAGGTGGGCGTGACGCGGGAGCCGGCGGCCGCCCGGCCGGCCCTGGGGCGGAATGCTCCCGGCTTTCCCTTTCCCGTTTGCTCTGCCTTCCCTTGCTCCGTCCGTTCCGGACATCCAGCCGAGTTAGGGCCGCGCTCGCGATGGCCCTGGGGGACTGACTGCCCGTCCCACCCTGCAAAAGTGTCTCTCACGCAGCGGCCTTCGCTCACCCCGAAGAGCTCAGTGTTGGTTCCTGATGGCGCAGCCGTGCGGCCCCCGGCCGCGCTGTGGCTCTCGGAAGGACGGAGGGTCTCCGTCGGCCGCTCGGCTTCCGATAGTTAGCTGCTGCCGTCTAGTTAGTTGCACGCCAGTGTTAGCCGTGAGTCAGCCTTGTCACATGCACGGCTCGTTTAGCTTTCGCAGGAGCGGTGACAGGTGAGTGCGGTCTTACGGAGTAGAGAGGGCGAGCGGGCTTTCATGTTTGGGTTCGGATCTGCCTTATTCCAGAGCCGTTGTCTTACAGCAGTTTGGTTGGCTTGGGTGAATGAACAGACTTATGTCTGAAACATCATTTTCTTGATAAGTGTCTTAGCATGCTTGACGTGTAATTGTTTCTAAAAAAAAAAATGGAGACTTAACTAGGGGCCTGGTTTTTATGTCCAGTAAGACTTTCAGCGTTAGCACAGTTTTGGTTTTTTTTTTTTCTGTCTTAGAAGCCAGAATACAGCTTGTTCTGGTTCTGTTCTGCATACTCAACTCCCTTGGAGTAGATCCTGACCAGTGTCATTTACATATGTTAGTCTTCTGTCCCAAACCACCGCGAAAGTTCCACGATGTCCCTCCCTCTCTCCACCTGTATGTGGCGTGCTCACTAAATGCACTGTTTGCTGCCTCTTTGTCAGTCACTTGCCCTGGTCCTGTTTGACTCGCTTGCCATGTCTACTGGGAACGGCTTCGTGATGGTCACGGCTTGTCTCTGTTGGCAAACCAGTGAGTGGTTTTCATTACTCGCCTTTGGATGCCTTCTATCCTTTGGCGTTGTTGATCTTTTCTTCCTCAAAACATTTTGCCACTTAATTTATTTATCATTAGACTTTTATAATTTTCTCCATGTGCATTGGTAATCATTTTCTTTGCACGTTTACCCTCTTTCATCTGATTCTGAAATATTGAAGTTTCTTCATTCTTAGTTTGATATCCTCTTTTTTCTCTAAATATAATTTGTGGCAAGAATATCCAAAGCTAAGTTTATCATTTATATCATCATCAATTTTGATTAATTTCCGTAAATTGTACTGTTTCTGAGGACAGGTGTTGGTGGCGGATGCCTTTAATCCCAGCACTCTGGAGGCGGATCTCAGTTCCAGGACAGACTCCAAAGCAATACAGTGAACCGCTGTCTTGAAAAACAAAACAAACAAAGGATACTGTTTCTGATTCAGTTTTATATCAGAATTTCTCAAACACTTTGTTTGGCAAAGTTAAAAATGGCCAACATATTGACAGTTTTGTAAGATAGTGCAATTAGAAAAATAAAAAGCAAAATAATGACATTTACTGGGCTCACAGACACAAAATTTTATCAGCTTGCTGTAAAAGTCTAAGTGATTCTTAAATACTGAACCGTATTATGAACTTGTAACAGTAGTTTGTAGACTGTATCTTGAATAGTATTGCCCATTACCTCTTCCCTTTAATTTTTCAAAGCCACTTTAGAGCCAAATTCCTAAGTCTACCTCTTCCAGTAATACCACTTTTAGTCCTTAAAAAATGTAGAAACCACTGGGGGCACGCTTCCAATCCCAGCACTTGGGAGGCAGAGACAGGCGAATCTCAGAGTTTGAAGCCAGTTTGGTCTGCAGAGTGAGTTCCAGGATGGCGAGGGCTACCCAGAGAAACCCTATCTGGAAAACAAAATACAAACAAATCAGAAATCTTAGGCATAGCGCAGCTCATTCTCATGTCTATATCTGCTCCACTACTGAGTCATTTATTATCCAGATGTTTTCAGTGTTCCTTTTTACAGCATTCCTGCTGCTTGTGTTTCAAACTCAAGACACCATCATCCTTCATCCTTCACCTGAACTACTGCAGTAGCCATTGTTTGATTTCCCTGCTTGCAGTTTCGTTCTCTTACTCTTTTTTCTACTTTATAGTCAGAATGACCTTTTAAGATGGAAATCTACAGTGATACTGCTATTCTTCCCTGTGAACTTCCATTGCTGTCAGGGTTAGGACTGGTATTTTGGTACAGTACGTTGCCCTGCATGGTTTTGCCTCCCTTAAGCAACTCTCTTGTCTCTATAGGTCTTTTAGTCTCTGAAGGATGCATCACACACCCGTCTATCCACAGCATCTGTGCATACTTTTTCTGTTAGAAGTAATGAGTTCTGTCTTTCTCTTCCTCCACACCTGAATTTTAGCAGTACTTTCTTTTGAGTAACATTCTCTAATTCTTCTAAATTAGGTCAGATCACACAGAAGAGACTTTGCTAGGTCTCGCAGTCATTTTGTTGTTATATAGTCTTAGTTTGTAACTAAACAGTTATTCTGTACTGGTTGGATAACTCATGCTACTAGATTATAAACTCCATGAGGCAATGAAGCAAGGGTGGATGGTTGTTTGAAATTGACCTTTTGGGCTGGTGAAATGACTCAGTGAGTGAAGATCTTGTGGCACAGACATTAGGACCAGAATTCAGATATCAAGCACCCATGTAAAAAGCTGGGTATAGAGGCAGGGAAGATGGTTTAGTGGGTAAGAACGCTTGCTTTGCAAGCATGAGGACCTGAGTTTGAATCCTCAGTACCCATGTATGGTTGGGTGTCATATAACCTGATAATTTGGGAGCTAGAGACAGGTATATCCTAAGAGCTCACTGTAGCCAAAAGGTATCAAGCTTCTTTCTGATTGAGTAAGACACATAGTACAGGGTTATGATATGGTTTGTATACCTGTGATGCATGGGGAGAGAGGCTGTCTTAATTTCCTTTCCATTGCTGTGATAAAATACCCTGAAAAAGCAGCTTAAGAGAGAATGGATTTTTTTTTAAGCTCACAATTTCAGGTAATAGTTTATCGCAGGAAGTCACCATGGTAGGACCTTGAGCGAACTCTCCACTTTACATCCACAGTCAGAGCAGAGAACAATAAGTTCTTGTATGCATTCATTGCTTCTTTTTGATTGTGAATGTCATATGACTAGTTGCTCTAAGTACCTGTTACTGTGGGTTTGAGTTTGATCCTTGGAATCTGCGTGGTATAAAGTAAAGAATGGATTCCCTGAAATTGTCTTTCTACCACCATATACATGCATGCATACACTAAATGTAAAGTCTTGGAAGAATTCTGTCCAATGCTTGAGTAATGGCGGTATATTGAGAAACAAGAACTTGGGTGAAAATTTGTACAAGATCTCCATTAACTGGGAGGTGTGGAGGTTTTTTTTGCAAGGTTTTAAACTCTTGGATTTTGTGGTTCAGAAGCAGAAACAAGCCTCGAGAGATAGATGTTCTAGTTGTAGTCTTTGAAACCTGGCAACTGACTATCTTTCTGCAGAAATTGCAGAGACTGTTGGAAGTATAGTTTTTGTAGTTGGTGCTGTCTGTGACAGTGCTGAGGACAGCACCCAAGGCCTTGGCCATGCTAGGGAAGTGCTCTACTCTGACATAATATACCTCAGCCACAGTATGTCCTTAATGAACCAAGAAATTTCTTTAAACTTTGTAGGTTATACAGATTATACTCACACATTGCCAGTAAACATTCCAAAAGGTTTGGTCTTATGTTACTTTGTTTAAAAAAGAGAGTTTCTTCAGAATATGATGAATTCATTGGAATGATTATATGAATGTAGGATTTTCAATTATCTAAAATGTCTTAATTTCAGTTATAAAATAGTGTAAAATAATTCTTTCTTGTTTTGTAGTAGATGGCAAAGTTCCTAAGACATTCCAGAACTCCCTTGTTCATCTTGGACTTAGCACTATGAAGTCTGCAAACATATGCATAGGCCGACCAGTGCTCCTTACCAGTTTGGATGGAAAGCAGGAGGTAAAATTCTTATCCTTTATTAGAAGCATTGGAAATCGTTCTGATTTTAACTTGAAATACAAGCAGCAATCAGTGAGCAGAAGTTTTTAATTGTGTATGTGGATCGGGAGTTGATTCTTACCTTCCATGATGCCTGTTTCAGGAGTCATACTCAGGTTGTTAGGCTTGGTGGCAAGTGTCTTTACCTGTGGGACCATCTTGCTGACTCAAAAAAAAATTACTTTTAAATTAAAGATAGTCGTATGGGTGCTAGAGAGATGGCTCAGCAGTTAACAATGCGCACTGTTCTTCCAAAACGTCTGAGTTCGGTTCCTAGCACCCCATTGGGTAGTTCATAATTACCTGTAACTCCGGCTCCAGGAGAACTTGGCTTCTGTGGACAGTAGCACATGTGCACATACTTTCACACCACACGTGCACATATACATAAAGTAATAAGTCTTTGGAAAACTAGTAAGACTGTCATGTACATGGTAGTCACTTAGACACTGTAGAGAAAGGACCATTGCTTTTTTTTTTTTTTACAGGGAGGTAGTGGCACATGTCCCTTTAAGCTTTGTTTCTTTTAGTTATTAAATACATTTCTGTGCAGAAATGTGACCTTGAGGTAAGAAGAGCATCTGCCTTCCATACAAATACTTACTTGTTCTCTCTGGGTTTGGCTGTATGTCATGTGAAATCTGAAGACTCCAAGACCAGAGCTTTTACCAGATTTTTAGCAGCTTGTCTCTTATTGCCAATTCCGGCTTCTGCCATCACGTTACCCCTCCCCCCCAATCCATGGAAGGCGTTTGTGTGCTCTTTTATGGGTCTGTGTGTAGATGTGTTCATATGCATGCAGAGACCTCTGATGTTTCTTAGGTTCCCCCCACCTCCCTTTTTGAGACAGGGTCTTTCATTTGGTCTGGAACACATGGGTAAGTCTGTGCTGTTTGGCTTGTGTGCCCCAGAGACCCAGCTATCTCTGCCTCTTAGTACTGGGGTTACAAGTGTGAGCCACCACACCTGGCTTTTTTCACGGGTCCTGGAGGTTGGTTGTGTAGCAAGCACTTTATAGACAGAGCCATCTCTCCAGCTCTAAGACCCCCAGGTATTAGAGACTCTTAACTGTTTTGCATTGTATTATGGATAGGAAATACCGGGTTGCATTCATTCCAAGTTATCTTGCTTTTTATATTTTTCTCCTTTATTTCTTACCATCTATTAATGTCTTGGTCTTTTTTAAAGTCTGCTCACTATGAGCTGCTTCCTGATCTTCACAGTAGATACAATATTCATTAAAAGTAATTTGTGAACTTACATAGGATTTAATTTTATATTTTTGAACTGTAATTTACCCTACTACAGGTTGTGTCATATTATTTGGGAATAATGATTCTGTTTTGTGTATTAGATATGCTTAACATTATGTTCCTTATATGTATTGATTTTCTTTTATTGTTATTTTCTTTCTCTGAGTAGGTTTATACAGCCTGGCCAGTTGCAGGATTTCCTGGAGGCAAGGTTGGCCTGAGTGAAATGGCTCAGAAGAATGTGGGTGTAAGAGCTGGTGAGACCATCCAGGTCCAGCCTCTTTTGGGAGCCGTGCTTCAGGCTCAGGAAATGGACTTGGCACTGAGGTTTGGCGCTTTTCTTTGGTGACTGTCTATCTCAAAGCTGCTCAGAGGATGGAGAGATGACACTGTGGTCAAGAGTTCATGTTCTTGCAGAGACCCAGTTTTGGTTCCCAGCACCCACACAACGCATCACAGCCATTCGTTACTCTAGTTCCATTGAATCCAGAGCCCTCTTTTGACTTTGCTGAACACCCTCTGAACCATCTCTCTAGCTCTTTGGAGACTGTTTAGAAGCAGGCTCTTAGAAGAAGGTGTAGTGATGTTAGGTACTCCCTGTATACAGCTCTTCTGGTGGTGTTGGTGATTACTAGGATGATCCCAAACAGTTCCACCAACCAGAGACCAGGCATTCAAATATATGGGCCCTATTTTTTCTTAGGCATATTCCTCAGAATCCGTTTCCGTTGCAGTCAGTACTCTTTTTCTACTTGCACCTCTTCGGGTAATGTACGGGATTTGATTTTTCTAAGACCTAGTGTGTAAATTATACAAAGGGAATGAAGTTGGCTATGGATGTAGCTTTTCTCTGTGCTAGGCAAGTTCAAAAAGGGGGGTGATTAGGCAAGTGTGTTTTCAGATGTATTTGACTGATAACCACACAGAAGCACCCTTCTTATTGTGGCTTAACATGTATAGAATATGTGTCATAGGTGTTTCTAGATAGACAGATATCTATGCATACGTATGTATGTGTATTTATCTAAATGTACATGAAGTTTATATGTATGAGAAGCTGTTTTACAAAGCAGTATTAACCATTTCTATGCAATGTACACTGACATTTCATAAAGGGTTAGTTCTTACGGTTTCATGGCCTCCCAATGAATAGTACCTTATGTTTTGAAGATCAACACCTTACACCTCTGAAATATCAAACTGAAGATATTTTCCTGCAAGAAATATGTATCTGGAAAGTGTAAATAATTTAAACAACTTGTTCTTCTGGTCTATAATAGCTGTGCATGGCACTTGGTTTAGTTTTTACTATACCTAATGTTGATTTCTGTGTTTTTCTTTCCTCTCCATAGTGACAAAGATAAGGAAATTAATGAAGAAGAACTGACTGGTTGTATTCTAAGAAAACTAGGTGAGACTGGTATTTTAGATTGTTTTCAATTTTAAGCAGCAAAAGAGCAGCAAACAGTGCTTGTAGATTATATTTTAAATAGCTAAGCGAATATTCTCTTATATTTTTGCTTGTGAGCCTAGCCTTTAATGGCTGAGCCATCTCTCCAGGCCAGAATATTCTCATTCTTCAAATACCCATTTGAAGATAGAGCTGGTGGTAGAAGTAAAGCTCTCTCTCTCTCTCTCTCTCTCTCTCTCTCTCTCTCTGTGTGTGTTCTTACAGTTGCACATACGTGATACCCCCTCCACACATACATTTGTGGGTGTCCCAATGATTTGAGTCCTGACACCCTAAATAAGTGAGGGAATGAAAGTCAGAGACGTAAGAAAAGCTGGGGTCAAATGGGAGTGTGCTCACTCTGAAGTGGCACTTAACTATTATCATCAACTAGGAACCTCAGCATTTTATTAGGTACAACAAAGAGGGAGGGGTTAACTAGTCTCAGGAGGAAGTGTCTGTAGGTAGATAGTCTTTCAGGCTGTAAACATATGGGAGGAAGAGGAAACTGCAGTTGCTAGTTTTTTATACACTGTCTCTTGGACCCCCTAGGAAAGCTTGCTCTCCTTCGTTTGAGCCTGGCCCATATGCTTATTTATAATGGGTTTGCAGTTTTGGAGTCCTTCTCATAGCTGTGCACATGTCTGCAATACACATTGACTGAAGACTTCAGTCACTCAGGACTTTCCTCTCCATACATGAGTGCGTGCCTGTGTGTGCTTGAGTGGACATGGAGACATCAGTATACCTGGGTTTTCAGAAGGGTGCTAGGGATCTGTGCTCAGGTCCTTGTGTCTGTTCAGCAAGTCCTTTACTACCTGAGAACTGAGACTTTTTTAAATTAATTTATTTTGATTGTGTGGGTGTGACTGTCTGCATATATGTATGTGCACCACATGAGTGACTAAACTGAGACTTCTTAATCTTTGTGCTTGCACTTTTTCCAGTGAGTAACACGGCTGTGTTGATTTGAATGTGCCATTTAAGTTTGGTTGATAAAAATGGACTTTTGTTGCTATTGTTTATAGAATTTTAGGTTTACTGACACACAGGATGTGGAAGAATGAGCTTTTTTATATATTGCTAATACTGTGTTGGGAATATGTCACCTCTATTTTTTGAGATAGTTACTTTATAAGTGTTCTGGTTTTGTTAATAGCAAATAAATTGCTGTTAAATCTGTTAAATGGGAAATTATGCTAATGTATATTTAATCAATTGTTTTTAGATGGCAAGATTGTTTTACCAGGCAACTTCCTGTACTGTACATTCTATGGACGACTCTGCAAGTTACAAGTGTTGCAAGTAAAAGGGACAGATGGCACAACATTGGGAAAGCCTCAGAGTGCCCCTGGTACTGATACCCAGGGAATGGCCTCTGAACAGTCTAGCATGGAAAGCAGTGACGTGGATCTATCCTTCCAGCTAAGCCAGTTAGATCTGAAAGAGCCTCAGAGCCCAGCATCACAGAGTACTCCCTATAAATCCGTTAAAGACAAAATTATGAATAAAACTGGTGAAGTTTCATTGGATGTTACACAGAGTCCCAGGGATGGCAGTGGACTTGGACTAGAGGAAGTCACAGGTCTTAAGTGTAGTTTTGATTCATCTAGAGAAGGAAATACTCATCCTATCAATGAAGAGAAACTACTGAAGTCTACTAATGCAGGTGCAAAGAGCAATACTGATACTTTTTATTTTATTTCTTCAACAACAAGAATCAATCTTAAAAAAGTTTGTACAAATTCAAAAGAACAAGACAACCAGTTCAAAGTAACTTATGACATGATTGGAGGCTTAAACAGTCAGCTGAAAGCAATAAGAGAAATAATTGAACTGCCTCTCAAGCAGCCTGAACTTTTCAAGAGTTACGGTACGTTACCTTTAGTTTACTGTATTCATGTTACAGTCAAAAGCAATTGGTCATTCTCCTGTCCTTATTTTCTATATCGTGTGTTATAGTTGCTTTGGGAGATGATAGTTAAATGGGTCTTCTCAATGCTTGGTCTTTTAAGTTACGATTCATCTGAGTGGCAGGTGTGACTCTTATGATAGCATATTATCCACTGTTGGTGTCATGCTAGAGAAGCGTAATGTCTAAAAATACAAACCAACGATAGTCATGGTTTAGTTAAAGCTTGTTAGGAAATGCAGTTGCTTGTGTGTCTGCCTTGAAGCGAGTGGTTTAGGAAGTAACTTGACTTCCTGAATGGTTGCTGTCCAAATCCTCTGCTTCTATTTTTTATATATTACCCTCCCTTTTCCTCTTTTTCATGGATCTTTATGTAGAAGGAACTGATGGATTTATGTATTTGTTAGTAATTTTTTGTGTTCCTTAAGACTATAAATTGTAAGAAATTATGTTGTGTTCTGATTGTTGAACTGTGCTATCTCTATGGTACAAGATGGGCTCTTTTTTTAAAAAACAAAAACATCAAAAAAATTATACATACTTTGGTTTGTGATCTATAGAGGTAGAGAAAGTCATTGGTGGGCTCACGATTTGGGGTAGATACATCTTTCTGGGAAAGGTAGAATTCTCATTTTGTTATACAAGGTAAGTTTCCATTTCTAACTTACGCTGGAGGTTGTGTGCCAATTTAACAAAAAAATTAAGAATCATACTGACTGCACTGGTTTTTTTGTTTGCTTTTTTTTCTTGTAGGAATTCCAGCACCTAGAGGGTTGTTACTCTATGGTCCTCCAGGCACTGGAAAGACAATGATTGCTAGGGCTGTTGCTAATGAAGTTGGAGCTTACGTTTCTGTAATTAATGGTCCTGAAATTATAAGCAAGTAGGTATCTGACTTAATAAGTAAACACAGTTTACATATCTCAAGTGTGTCTTCTTAAATGATTATGTTATATTCTGCCTTAAACTATTTTGGAGTATTTTAAATTTGCCCTTTTTGTCTGAGGCATGGGCTTTCTTACCTGTATAGCTTAGCCTCACCTTTACTTTCAATCTTTTTGCCTTTATCCCCAGATGCTAAGATTATATATGTCCTCCTAAGTTTGCTTTATAAATGTGTACAAAATTTGAAAATAAGTTTTGAAAGTAGTTTTAAGTATTGTAGAAAATTCAAACCACCTTTTATAGAAAAGGTTTTGTAAACAGTAAGTGTAAAACAGTACGTGTTTTTTACTCATTACAGGTTCTATGGTGAGACTGAAGCAAGGTTACGTCAGATATTTGCTGAAGCCACTCTACGGTATTGTTAATATTTGATGATTTGGAATTTAATAATTGAGGCTCTGTTTAAGTGAAAAATAGTGGCACTGTATGCAAAGCTAAGGAGTAGCCCAAAGAATGATGGCCTCAGCGATTGATGGGAGATTTAAGGAAATGTTATCTAATCTGTGGAAGTTTGATAAGGAAGTTACTAAATGACAAAGTAGAATTAAGACATTAGTGGGAAACTTAGGCTGGGTGGAGAGTCATCTCTGAAAGTAGAATGCATTTGTCAGTTCTTGGGATCATTTTCCATGCTATTAGAGTCTTTTTCAGAAAGTCTTTGTCTGCACTGCATCTGAAAAGTGTTTGCCCAGGATTTCAGATCTAATACTAGTTTTAGAAACATTTGCATAAGTTTGGTTTAATGTGAGAAATATCTTCATTCTACATGTGGATATTTACTTTTTCTAGCATCATTTGTTGAAGAAGGTTTTTCCTCCAGTGACTGTTTTGGACACCTTTGTTAAAAATTAGGTTGCTGTTGCTATGTCCTTTATTCCATTAGTCTTTGTGTCTATTTTTGTGTCAGTACTATGCTGCTGTTGTTGTTGTTGTTGTTTTGTTTTTCGAGATTTATTTTTTATGTGCATGTACCTTTTGCCTGTATGTATGTCTGTGTACCACAGGCCAGAAGAGAGTGTCTGATCCCCTGGAACTAGAATTACAAATGTGGGTACCGAGAATCAAACCCTGTTCATCTGCGAGAGTTACCAAGTACTCTGAATTGCTGAGCCATCTCTCCAGTCTCCCTGCCGTTTTCTCACTGTGGTCCTGTAGTAGTTTGAGATCAGAAAGTGGTAGCTCTAACATCCTCTTTTTGCTTACTATGGCTTTGGATGTAATGTTGTGCCAAAGGAATCTGTCCTCATTTTCTTTTTGTTAATGTGATAAAATACTTGGATAGAAAGCAACTAAGTATGGCAAGGTTTTGTTTGTTTTCTCAGCTCACAATTCTAGGTTGCAGTCTGTTACTGTGGGGACTTCAAGGCCGTAGCAACTTGACACAGCTGGTCATGTCATATCCATGGTCCAGATCTGAGAGAAATTAGTGCGTAAATGTTCACTTGGCTTGTGCTCAGCTTGAGTTTTCCACTCTTTAACAGTTCAGGACATCTAGGGAATGGTGTCTTCCCTATCAGTTTATTGAGACAGTCCCTCAGAGACATGCCCATGGACCAACTCAAAGTAGACAGTTCCTTATTAAAATTCTAGCATGATTCTGGGTTGTGTTACGTTGACATTTAAAGCTAATTTTTATAGAGTCTTCTATTCTGTATGAATTCTGGCATGTTTTTTTGAGGTCTGTGAAAAATTGTCACTAGAATTTGATAGGGGGAGTACATTAAATCTATAGGTTGCTTTTAGTGACTTTTGTAATGATTTTAGTAGTATTAACTGTCAATCCATAGCATGGGAAGGAGGCCTTTCATCTTCTCTTTCCTTCTTTATCTTTTTCAGTGTCTTGAAGTTTTCATGTAGAATCTTTTCACCTGCTGAGTTAGATTGGTGCCTAGGTTGTTTTCCTTTGTTTTTAGACACTGTGAATGGATGTGAGTGGGATGATTTGCCCTGATTTTTTTCTGGGGAAGTTTGTTAACATTACATAGAAAAGTTACTGATTTTCATGTTAATTTTGTATTGTTATTTTGCTGAACCTGTTCACCAGGTCTAAGTTTCCTGCTGTAATTTCTGGGTTCTTATATACAGGATCATGTCATTTGGGAGTGGGGATACTTGGAACTTTTTCCTTTCTGTTTGCACCTATTTTTCTTTGTTGTGAATACTGAGGATTGATCCTAGGACTTCATGGATACAGGTAGACTACCACTGAGTTACAGTCCCACCTGCCTCTTTTATTCTTCTTGCCTTACTGCTGCGCCTATGATTGAGTACTGTATTGAAAAGGAGCGGTGAGAGTACACTGGTGTTCCTGATTTTAGAGGAAATGCTTTCAGTTTTCCCACATTTTGTATTGTGCTGACCAAGGGCTCTCTAGGCTTTCCTATGTGCCATAAGTTGGTGTACTTGGGCTCAGGGCTATGGTATCACATGTCAGATTTACTGAGTTTTAAGTTCTACTCTTGGCCCCAAGGGCAGGCTTGTCTTTCTCTGTGTACTCCATTGCTAGAGCAGGACTTCCTCAGCTTATATTTGACCTCTTAGGACTTTGTCTCACTTTAGGTCAGTTTCAAATAATAGGTTTTCTCTCAAGATCTTACCCAGCCTTTGTCCTTAGTGTCATACATTAGATGGGATTTCTCTTTGCTGACTCATCTCCTGGAAGAAATGCTATCTTGCTGAAAACCACTTTGAGGCCTGTGAGCGCTCTAGCTTTGTTTCGAGCGGGGGACTTGTGTGTTTTCACTAGTCTGTCTTTGTGAGTGGGGCTGGCAGGCTGTTCTTCTTGCCTGGGGGGACTGGAGCTGTGCCATTTTATCTATGCTTTTGTAGCATCTTGCCACTGCCTTTGTCTTTGGAACCTTTTCTTTGGAATAGTCTTTTTTTTTCCTTTGGAATAGTCTTTTTTTTTTCTTACTGACTCTTACCCTTCCACAAGTCACACAGAGGCATTTTAGGAAGGCATCTGCTAGATGTGAGGTTGATAAATTTGCACTAGAATTAATCTAGGATTTTTTTTTACTTAGCATTTTAGTGATTTTGTTTTTAATATTGATAAAATCAAAATGTAATATGTTTGTTTTTAGGCACCCATCAATTATTTTTATTGATGAGTTGGATGCACTTTGCCCTAAAAGAGAAGGAGCACAGAATGAAGTAGAAAAGAGAGTTGTAGCCTCACTCTTAACACTGATGGATGGCATTGGCTCAGTAAGTACAACACTGGCATTTAGAGTATGGAATAGCAAAGCCTACCAAATGTGTCTGGGTCTGAGTATTTCAGGATGAGGGAAAATCATCAAGGAGACTATGTTAACACTCATAGTAATGTGCTTCTTTATTACTTAACTGAGGGACCCATATAGTTCGGCATGCTTTTCTGTTATATAAAACAAATTACCATAAGGTATTTGTGTGTGTGTGTGTGTGTGTGAGAGAGAGAGAGAGAGAGAGAGAGAGAGAGAGAGAGAGAGAGAGAGAGAGACAGAGAGAGAGAGAGAGAGAGAGAGAGAGAGAGAGAGAGAGAATATTAATTTAAAGCCCAAGACATGTAAATAAGGAAGATTGCCTATTAAATTTTATTGAGTCTCCCTGGGTATGATGGTATATACTTGTAGTCCCAGTGTTAGGTGGCTGAAGAAGGAGGATCATTTCAAGTACATAGTGAGTGTGAGGCCAGCTTTGGCTGTGTGAGATTTTTGTCTCAGTAAACTACATTTTAATAAGTTCATGGGCCTTTTTCTTTTTTCTTTTGCTTTAAGATAGGTCTTGTACAACCCAGGGTGTTCTAAAAACAGTTATTTATGTAAGTCATGAGTCTTTCTCTTCTTGAGGTAGAGTCTTGCTGTATAACTCAGGTGTCCTATAACTCAGTTATTCTCTTGCAGCCTCTCAAGTGCTGTGACTACAGCCAGCTTTATATTTGTGTCTTAGTATAACCTATGATATGCTAATTATGAAAGGACTACTACAGAACAGGTGTGGAGGACAGTTCTCTCAGACTTCTGACATCTGTAAACCAGAAAAGTGTACTTCTTAGAGAAGGTTGAAAATGACCGAAGTTCTTAGGCTCACAGTATATTAGCACCAAGGGAAATTTTAGAAAGCACATAGTCCCACACCTTCCTTTTGCGTGGTAAAAAGCAAAAGGAGTGTTTGGTTTTATTTCCCATTGGTGGGAAATGAATATGAATGTGAAAATAATGTGAATTTTTGGTATTCAGTCAGTTAAATGTTTCTTTAAGCAGGCCAGATCTCTGATTCTGGATGACTATGATACAGAGAGCTGCATTATAATTGGTTCTAAGGTCCTTGGTAAGAAAGATGAGTTAGGATCAGTGTTGGAGAATGTTAAACATCAGGGCAAATGGTGACTTTTTCTTTGCCACTGGTTTTAAGCCTTTTTATGGATGTGTTCTTGTCTTTGTCGGAACTAGAAATACGTGACACTGATATTTTAATCTGAAAACATTTAAGGGGCTGGATGTGTGCTTTTAATTTATAAGTTCATAGTTTACACATTTTCTGCTGGTTTATTCATAATTGATGTTGTTTTAGTTGCCTTATGAAAAGTCACTAGATTGTACTAATGCTTATCTCTGAAATTACAGTTGGATCATCTGATTAAAACATTGGATAATGTCTGGAGGTCACTAAACATGATCATAGTTTTTTTATAATTTGCTATTCCTAACCCCATCTTCAGGGAGTAAAAAAATCTTTGTGTATTCAGAGATACTGGTTATGGTTTCATATTTTCTGGAATTTAAAAATTCATTACAATAAAAAACCAGGTTTGTCAATATGGCTCAGCAGGTAAAGACTAGCCTCCAAGCCTGATAGCCTGAGTTCCATCCCCCAGACCTACTTGGTGGAAGGAAAGACTCATTCTTGTAGGCCACACTTAGTTCTGTGTCCTGGTAGCAGCTCTCAAATAACCACACAGATTTAATTTTAATTATAATTGCTTGACTGATAGTTTAGGCTAACTCTTATGACTTAAACTAACTCATTTCTATTAATCTGTGTACTGCCCCAAGGCCTGTTGACCTCATGTTCTTACTTGCCATCCTGCTCGCTCTGCATCTCATGGCATCTACTCCTGACTCCCAAGACTTTGTCCCTCTTCTTCCCAGCTTTCTCTCTGCCCCGAAAATCCTGCTTAGCCATTGACCAGTCAGCTCTTTATTAACAATGAGAGTAATATGTGTTTACAATGTACGAAATGATTGTTCCACAACACAGTCTTTTGTATGAATACTATTTAGGTTATAATCTTCACTTCTAAGTAGTGGGAAACTACTTAACCCCTCTACTGCAAAGCTTTCTCAGGTAGAAAGCATTTAGGCTAAACTTTGAAATAGTTGTACTAAAGTTAATGTGTTACAAAGAAAATTTGAAAATTGGTTAGTAGAAATAATAAGGATTAATGCTTAATACTCTAGTCCATCTATTCATTCTTTTTCACAGTCAGTTTTCACCTCTACTTTTTAAAAACCAATGTATAATTTTCTTTTGTCAGGAAGGAAGTGAAGGACGGGTGTTAGTCCTTGGGGCCACAAATCGCCCTCAAGCACTAGATGCTGCCCTCAGAAGACCAGGGAGATTTGATAAAGAGATTGAGATCGGCGCTCCTAACGCCCAGGACCGGCTTGATATTCTTCAGAAGCTGCTCCGAAGGGTGCCACACTTGCTCACTAAAGCTGAGCTGCTGAGGGTGGCAAATAATGCCCATGGATATGTTGGCGCAGACTTGAAGGCCTTGTGTAATGAGGCAGGTGAGAGTGACTGCTTCTGATGAGTCTGTATTGACAGTTTATGTATATACTGATACTTTTGTTGCTTCTGAATAGAAGTAGATTTATTTAGTCATAAATATATGCATTAAAATGTCTGTAAGTTAGAAAACTCTGAAGAAGGTAAACCACTGTTTGTACCTTTTTAAGTTCTCTACCTCTAGTAGAACATATTCTCAAATTTTTCCTCAGCACATGTGTGCATGCACACATAACCAGATGTACAGGTGTCAATATTGATGACAGTTATATTACTGTGTTGTGGAACTTAAGAAATTACAGTTTTATTTACGGAGTAGTCTGGTGTTTGTGTTGGAACCAATGTAACAAAACTCAAGAATGTATGTTACAGTGACATCATAAGGGCATAATGGAACGTGTGTACACAAATACCAGAGTGCATGTGAGAAGTTCAGAGGATGCCTTCAGGTGTCTGCTTCTTGCTCTTCTTGCTTGAGATAGTCTCCTTTTTTTTGCTAGAGTACACCAGTCTAGACTGCCCTAGAGTGTCTGGTATTATCCTTTCTCTGCCTCATGCTGCTGTAAGTCCTGAGATTGTATCCATGCTATTGCATCTAGCTGTACATGAGTTTTAGACCCAGACTTGGGTCCTTGTGCTTGTGTGCCAAGGGCTCTACTGTACTTGACCATCCTGTGCAGCCCCTGTGCTTACGTTTGAAGCTCTTGACAGTATTTCAGAGTATTTTCAGCTATGGAAAAGTGAGTATAAATCAAGGTAGCTTATATAAGCCATTGAAATAGTTGATTCAGTAAATAATTTTTTTGTTTTCCTGAAGGATTGTATCCTTTTAAATTTTTAAAGATCAGACATGTCTGTAATCTTAGATATATCCCTAGTCTCTATATGGTGTGTTTTTATGTCCTTTCATGTGCTGGGCTCTCTTTTTCTCTATTGTGGCATTATGTTGATTACAGTTTGTCATCTTATATTTTCTTATGACACTTTTTAGAAGGTTTAATTCTTGTGGTAATGGAAGACATTTGTTTTTAAATAAGAAATTTCATTATCTAGAGCCTTAATTTTGAATGGCAGACAACTTTTGTGGACAAATAACCAATTTATATTTGCATAATTAATTATGCTTTGAAGACTCTTTAATTCTTTCAACCTTTTTAAAGAAAGAATTTATATTTAATTTTGTGTATGTGTGCTGGTGCCCTCAGAGGCCAGAGAGGGCATATGGTCCCTTAGGGCTGCAGTTATGAAGTTACAGGTGGTGATGAGCCACATGATGAGATGCTGGGAGTAGACCTGAGGTCCTTTGTAGCAGATGTAATGCTGAGCCATCTCTCCAGCTCCTTGTTTTATCCTTTTTATCTGCTCCCTGTAAGTATGGGAAAAGGAGGAAATACAGGAAAATAAATTCAGATGAGATATGTAAGAATGCTTGAATGTCTTTTGATGGAAAAATAATATTTTCATTTTCTCACAATTACCATAATTTCCAAGTTGGAGCACTACTGGGTGGAGCAGGTGGTAAATGGAAACATTCTTTAGTATAATAGTCCATAGGGATAGGTCATTTTTTTTTTTTTTTTTTTGCTTCTTTCTATGCTGCTTTTAGCTTCATAGGGAGTGATGGGTCTTGATGTAGAAATAAGTTTCCTGTGATCCAAGAAACAGATGTATCTGTGGATAACTTTGCTTCTTTCTTCTATTAAGTGGTAATTAGGAGTCTGGATTACTGTGTTGATCTGTGGACCTGCCCATGGTGCCCAGACACGGTCTAGTCTTCAGTCCTTTAACAGATATTTTCTGACTTTATCCTGTATTCTGGTGCACTGAGGCTTTATGATTCTTGTTTTCTATTAAGAGGCTAGCAAAGGAGAGAGATGTGTAAAGAGCTGCTAGCTCAATAATGAAGTGGTCACAAAAATGGGAGAAATACTGGGGTTTTTCTAAAGGGAAAGAGATGTGGTCATATAGAAAAAGTGGTTTCAGTGATGCCTAAAGAGAAAGGAGGTGTTTCAGATGGATTGACAAAGAAAAAATGTCTCTTCAACCCTCTCACCAGCCCTGTGAGAGAAGCATGTGCTATTTCCTCTAAAAGTCAAGTAATAAAACGTGTTTTTCAGGATGATGTGTTACAGTTTAATTATAGAATCTGTATAAAGAAAAAAAATACACAAGTATTTTCTGATATGTCTTTCCCAGGACCTGATCTGTTTCATGCTAGGCTATTACTTTCTCAATTGTGAGAAGACAGATTTTAGAAAGATTGGTGGTAGAATTAGTGTCCAGTATATTGTCCTGAATGCTAATATATGTTACAGTATTGGTATCATTGTATTATCTTTGTATAGCAGAATACACAAACTTTAAAGAACAGGGTTTCAGAATGTTTCTATAAGGAATTTTCTTAATGAGGCAGGATAACAGCTGAATAGCTTTTTAGTTTTTAAGAATGTCTTTATTTTATATGTATGAGTATTTTGCCTGCATGCGTGTTTGTGCATCACATGTGTGTCTGGTGCTGAAAAGGGTTTTGGATCCTTTGGGACTGGAGTTAGAGACAGTTGTGAGCTGTCATGTATGTGTTGGGAATCAAACACCTGTCTTCTGGAAAAGCAGCCAGTGCTATCACCAGCATTGTGAACAGGTTTTGAGGAAGTGTTGGGTAGATTTGCACAAATCAGGTTTGTGATCTTGGTCAAGTTTGAGCCTTATTCTTCTCCATTTGTGAATTAAGTAGCTTGGGGGAGATGGCATTGGCTTGCTGTTACAACCATGACTTTGGTTGGATAAGAGAAAGGGAGAGGATAACAGAAATACCCCCCAGTTACTCACCAAGCCTGTTGTGGCCTCATCATACAGAATCCCTGTAGTGGATAGATGTAGCTGGTTAGCTTCCCCAGAGTGTGGCTTTCCAAGCTGTTCGAACAGTTTGTAGGACTGAGTCTGCATCTATTATGGTGTCAATATGCCACACTTGGTCTAGATCTCTGGTCTAGTTCTTCTCTGTATCCGTCTTTTAAGTTTGTTGCTATGTAAATATGAAAATTGGAAATAGTACAGTATTATATACCTAACAGTTGGATCTTTTGTTGTCCATCCAGTTATAATACTTAATATTGATAGTTGGGAGTCAAACTATTTCAGATGTTAGATTTTTGAGGTAGTGTGATATGTTGTGCACAACTTACCTGGAGAATTCTGTTTGGTAGCAGCTCACCTTTGGAAGCAAGAAGCAGCTTTCTGAAGTATTTTGTCTCAAATGAATAGATAGCTACTTACAACCTACGCTGTCTTATCCTGATGCTTACTCAGTGTGTATTATCTGGACTTCAGCCTCCTTTCTGACTAGTTGAATAATCTTTTTATCCCTTCATTTTATGTTTTAAAGTAACAGCAAAACAAGCAGAGTGAACTCTTTTGGAAACCATGAAATGTTAATTATGTAAGCTATGCTGAACATTGTTAAGATGCTTAGCAGCAGTGTTTCCCAAAAAGAGGAATTTATTATAAATTTACCTTTTAGGACTGTCTAATTATATTGTGAAATAGAACTTGATTTCTTCAAGGAGTGGGCTGTGCTTTTGGTTTTTGGTTTTTTGTTTTGTTTTTACAGAGAAAGGAAGAATTTGCTTTGTATTGCTGAGAATTTATCTCAGAATTCATGTTAATTACACATTGTTTCAACATATTCATATCAAACTGTGGTCTTTCTAAAAGAGCATCACAGAGGAAATTCAAACTTATTTACCTATTGATTTTATTTTTGTAACACTTAAATTGGTTTAGTAGCAATGTTAAATCTGATTTTTGTGACTCAGCTCATACTTGGCACTTCTTCCTGCATTCCCAAAGTATGAGATTTGTGCATGTGTGTATTTTATCTGCATACCTACCTTTTTTTCTGCTGAGAAACATCCATAGAATTTTTAATTTAGTTTGTTAGTCTCTATAACCCCGTAAAATGTTTTGAAAAGGAATATTTTATTCTCTCTTTATAGTGCTGGGAATAAAACCCAGGAACACTTACTTCATTAGGATGTAAATTCCTCTGTTTTCTATGTATAATATTGTGCTATAGTTTTCTCTATATATAATAAATAATATGGTTTATTTTGCTCTTTAGTCTCTACAACATTATTTCTTTTCTCTTGACTGTACTAGATACTAAAACCTCCAAAGTAATATTTAAGAAAAAGTTGATACTAGTTATCTTACTGACTTATGGGGAAATGTTGCCAGTATTTGTTATTGGCAATATTATTGCTATGTATTTCTAGATAAACTTACAAAGGAAGTTCCCATGTAATCTCGTTTTTAAGAATTAGTTTTTGTTAAGTTATTCTCTGTATCTGTTTACATAGTTGTGTGTCATCTTTATATGTTAAATTGGAGAATATGATATTGATTTTTCACATGTTGATGAATCTTTCTGGTTATGGATATTGCTTTTTAAATAATATCTTTTTTAAAAAAGTATTTATTATATGTACAGTGTTCTGTATGCATGTATCCCCTCAGGCCAGAAGAGGGCACCAGATCTCATTACAGATGGTTGTGAGCCACCATGTAGTTGCTGGGAATTGAACTCAGGACCTCTGGAAGAGCAGCCAGTGCTCTTAACCACTGAGCCATCTCTCCAGCCCCTTGAATAGTATCTTAAAATTCAGGCTGATGTTTTGTTTAGAATATTTGCCCAATGTTCATCAGAGTGATAGCCTGTAATTTCTTTTACTTGTAATGGTTTTTCAAACTTTAAGGAGTAAGATTACATTGGCCTTGTGAATCAGGTTATGTGAGATGCCAGTTATCTTTCAGCATTTTAGAAGACAGTAAAACAAATTTGAAAGATAAGCCTAAAACAAATAGCTTCAAGTTTTTAGATAGCAGAACAATCTATTTTTAAATGTTTGTGTACTGTTATTTATATGTGTATGCATATGCATGTTTGTATGTGTGGAAGTCAGAGATAGATAATTGGGTATGTACATACGTGTTTGTGTGTGTAGAGGCGAGAGGTAGATAATTGGTATGTATGTACATGATTGTGTGTGTGTGGAGGCCAGAGGCATATATTAGTTGTTTTCTATCTCTTTCTACTTTATTGTTTTAGATAATCTTTCAGCAAACCTGGAACTTGCTTGATTCCCCAGACTGGCTAGACAGCAAGCTGTAGGGATCACTCTGGTCCAGTGCTGAAATTACAGAGGCATTCCATGACACACCTTTTTGACATGGGTGTTGGAGATCAAATTTAGGAAATATAAAGTGCTTCCATTCGGTGCCCAGAACTAAGTCTACAATGTATCATGCTATGCAGTACAGATAATACTTCACAAATTCATTATGCATTGACTTTTGAATTAAACTGTTGCATGTTCAGATATCTTCATCATTGCCAGATTTTCTTTGTTAACACCACATTCAGTTGTATGACCTTATATGGAGTTACTGTTCACAGCTAAGAATTTGGGCTCTAGACTCTGCTACAGCTCTATGCACCTGAAACTTCATACCTGGTATTTGAAGGAGGTAGTTGGACATTCAGTCTTGCCAATGTTTGAACTGTAAGCATATTTGACTATTCTGGTTAGAACCAATTTTTAAGCTATTTTACATCTCCCTAAATTTTATTTTCTTAAGGGTCCTTTGGGTTTTTTAAAGTGTATTATTATTATTTCTCTCCTTAAAAACAAAAAGCCAAACAAGTTCTTTCTCATTCTCCAAACTATAAGCTTTCTTCAGCGAGCCTTTTGCTTCATTTTTCCATTTCCAGTCTTCTTCAGTACTCTCATAAAAGTATGATTTGTTACAGACTGTATGTGCATTTAACTCTCAAATCATCTTCTCTTGTGTTCCGTCTCCTTTCAGATCTCCTGGTCTCTAAACTCGTGACTTGGTTTTAGTGCATTCAGGAAAAGGACAATTGCAAAAACACATTACTGTTGCATTTCTTTTAATGACAGGCTATCAACACTATTGATAAACTTTGATTTTCTTTGCAGATGTTGTTCGTAAATTGTTTTATGTTTGCAAAATACTTGTCTTCTAGTATATAATTTCAGTTTGTCATCTCTCTACTGCCTACTTGAGTTGTGCTTTAATCTTCCATATATTTGTGTCCCTTTCACGATTAATCCCTCTCTATTTCCCTAACCCTAACCCTGTAAGTACAAAGTACAGTAAGTGCTTTAATACCCACAGAGTTTGTGGTTAGTAGTATTGTTACCTAGCTGATATTTATGGGATAAGTGATCAGTTTTTGTGTTATTTTCCTCTTTTTAGGTCTGTATGCCTTGCGAAGAGTCCTGAGGAAACAGCCTAACCTCCCTGATAGCAAGGTGGCTGGCATGGTGAAAATTACTATAAATGATTTCTTACAAGGGATGAATGACATCAGACCTAGTGCTATGAGAGAGGTAGCAATTGATGTCCCAAATGTAAGTAATTTATACTTTCTGCCAAGACTCCAAGTTGACTGACTTGATAGGCTAACCTTTTAAAAATATACATGTAAAGTAAAACATTCTCCAGACAGTTATAAATTCAGTTCTAAGGTAACTGAGAGACACCCTATGTTGTATGTCCTTTGCCTGGTTTTCTCTGGTAACAGCATCCTGCAACACCAGATGGTGTATGCACACTGCTACATTCTGCTGCTTTGACTTGAACTTCCTCACTTTCAATTGGACTTTCAGTATTTGGTGTATTTAGGCATGTAGGGTTTTAGATGAAAAGACTTGTGCTTATCATATTCAAATTATCACCACAGAGTTCTCACACTGTGTTTCATTATCATACCCAGCTCTGTCCTCATTCCACTTCTAAAATTTTATTATTTCAAAAAGACATATAGCACTTTGGAATTAGCTTTTTTACTTAACACAATTCTCTGGAAATTCTTCTAAATGAGTAGGTCTCTGCCTTTGACATTTGGGGGTCAAACCACCCTTTCACAGGGGTTGCATATCAGATACCCTGCGTGTCAGGCATTTATGTTATGATTCACGACAGTAGCAGTGTAGCCTGAGTTTCTGTTTTGCCTGGTCCTGCAGCCGTTTAGCCTCAAATAAACACAGGGACTTAGTGCATTTAGTTGGGGCTGAACGACTGTGTGACCAAGTGGGATAGTAAACTCAGTTTACATAGCAAAATTATAGTTAGGAAGTAGCAACAAAAATATCTTTATGGTTGGTGGGTCACCAAAGCATGAGGGACTCTGTTAAGGGTCCTAGCATTAGAAAGGTTGAGAACTACTGCTTTAAATAGTTTTATTTTTCAATTTGTTCTTTTTTTATTTGCATAGTTACATCACAAAGGATGTCCAAACTCAGGTCCTCATGTGCATGTCATATATACGTGATCTATGTAGCCAGCTCCTCATACCTTGCCTCAGGTTTTATGGTTTCATTGTTTTTAGATCTGTGATGAGGCAGAGTGGTAGAGAGGGAATTGCAAGTAAGAAAGATGGGGCCATACTCCACCTTAAAGACACATTCCTTGTGACTTAAAACCTCTCATTAGACATGTAATGTTTCCACAACTGCCCAGGTTGCTTAATTGGGAAAGAAGCCATTAATACATTGGCCTTTTAAGGGAATTTTAAGATCTAAACTGTAGCAATATTCTATAATATTTCTTCTTCTTATTTCTGTGTCTATCACAGGTTTCTTTCTTTCTTTTGTTTTTTGTTTTTTCGAGGCAGGGTTTCTCTGGCTTTGGAGGCTGACCTGGAACAGTTCTTGTAGACCAGGCTGGTCTCGAACTCTCGGAGATCCACCTGCCTCTGCCTCCAGATGCTGGGATTAAAGGCGTGCACCACCAACATCTGGCTTAGGTTTCTTTCTTTTTTGTGTGTGTGATTATACTTACGTCTGTTTTCTAATAGCTCAAAGATGACTTTAAACAGATAAATGCAGCTGCACACAAACTATACCTTTACATCTTTGTAATACTAATGTCATACTTTGCATCATTTATATATTGTCTGTCTTTAATGTTGTGACCAAACTCTGAACCCCCAAATCACCAAGAGACTTGATCCGATGTAAAAGCAAAGAGTGGAGTAGGGAATATATTGAGGTAGAACAAGGGGAGTGTGTAGGGGTCCACTAGTTGCATAGCAACAGTCTCAGGATTGGTGCACCTCTGGGCTTGGATGACCTGTCTTGTGTTGATTGGCCAACTGCAGCTGCAGGAAGGTTGCTATGCCTAGATGCCCTTCCAGGGTGGTTGTTACACTCTGCATTCCACTGTTACCTTAAAGCACAGCCAGAGCCAGCCAGCTAAATTCTGATTGGTTCCTCGCCTCATGGAGGGCAAGTCGGGAGCCCAGCACATGTTGCTGAGTCGGAGACCTATGTTTTCCTGGGTCTTTCCTGCAGCCTGTCATGGCTGCCAAAGTAGGGGCTTGGGTGAGGGTCTGGTCCTTGCATTTACAAGTTATTATAGTTACTACTAATACATTTGTACTTTAGGTTTATAGTAAAGATGATGTATGTGCCATTGTTAACAGTTTATTTTATCTGAATTTTAGTATGTTGTTACCATATTAGGAAGTATATATTTTATTGTTAGCATCCTTTCACTTCAAATTGAAAAAAATCCTGATTGCCATTTCTTGCAAGACAGATTTAGTTATTTTTGCTTGTCTCGTTAAGCCTTTCATTTTTTCCCTTTTTTTAATATAGTATTCTTAGTGGACTAGTTTTTAAAATATATCTTCTAGCTCTGGGGATCTGGCTTGTGATGTTCTATGAGTTGTATAGGCTTTTTTCACTGCTTTTCCCCAAGTTAGGCAATTTCAAAAGATCTAGTCTAGTGTGTCACCTGCTTGATGAGCTAGCTATTGACATTTTTGTTTTGAATTTTTACTTTAGTAACTGTTCTTCAGCAATAGCATCTCTTTTTTAATTTTTAAATTGAAATAGATTCTTACACAATATATCCTGATTATAATTTCCATTCCCTCTACTCACAGTTTTTCTAGCCCCCCCCCCATTCCCTCTCATCCACTCCTCTCTGGATCCACTCCCTTTCTGTTTATCAGTAGAAAAGAACAAGATTTCTAAGAGATAACAACCAAACATGACAAAAATAAAAAATAGTAAGATGAACCAAAACCTGTCATACCAAAGTTGGACAGGGCAACCCAACGGAAGAGTCCTAAGAGCAGGCACAGGAATCCACTTGGTCTCACACTCATGAGTCCCATAAAAATGCCAAGTTAAAAGCTATAATATATATGCAAAGAACCTGGTGCAGACTCTGTGTAAGTTCTGTGCTTGCTTGTTCAGTGTCTGAGTTCTGATGTCCTGCCTTAGTTAATTCAAAGGTCCTAGTTCTTTTTCCCCTCTGGCTCTCACACACCTTCCACAAGGTTGCTTGAGCTCTGAGGAGAGTGATTTGGTAGAGACATCCCATTTTTCTCTAAAATACTTGACTGTGGGTCCCTGTATCTATTTGCTATCTTAGGAAGCTTCTCTGATGATTACTGTGTAAGGCACTGATTTATGAGTATAGCAGAATATTATTAAGAGTCATTTTATTGATACTTTTTTTTTTAAGACCAGTAGTGTTTGGTTTTACCTTAGGTCTCTGGGATATCTAGTCTCTGGTTATTGGTCACCCAAGCAGTATTGGATATGGCCTTAAATCAAATCAGACATTGCTTACTCCCATAAGTTCTATGCCACAATTGCGCTAGCCTATTTTGCAAGCATTACAGATTGTATGTTAAGGTTTTGTGGCTGAGTTTACATTTATTATTTGTTTACATTTCTCGTTTGGTAGTGTGCAGAGTACTTTGTTGTACCAAACACACTAGAAGGGATGAAGACTCCATGTAGGTACCCCCTAGACTTCTTCGTGTTCAGTGAGTTGTGTGGATGTTATCTTCAGCATTGGTGCCCTGCTGTCAGTTTGTTGTTGTTTGGGGATTTCCATGTGACCCCTTGTTTGATATCAGGGATGGCCAGTTGATACTCTGTATCCCCCATTATTAGGAAACCTCATTAGGATCACTTTTTATAGTTCAGGAAGTTTCCACTGCACTTGGCTTCCATATCATCCTTTAAATGTCCCTCAATTCCAGCTGTCTCTTCCCGCATCCTCTCTCTTTCTCTCCCCTCTCTTTCCTCTAACTCCCCATTTGATCTTTCTGGTCCCTTCCCACTTGCCCAAAATCTATTCTTTTTCTCCCTCCCAGAGAGATCCATGTATCCACCCTAGCCTCTTCCTTTATATCTGTCCTCTCAGAGTCTAAGGATGGTAGCTTGATTATTCGTCACTGTTCTTCAGCCTTAGTATTTCTATTCCGTTCTTTTCTAACAGCTTCTCTCTTGAATTCCCTTAGTTATATATTGCTGTCCTTGTACCCAAATTCTGAACCCCAAAATCACCAAGAGCCCCATTCCAATGTAAAAACAAAGAGTTTTTTTTTCTTTTCTTTTCTTTTTTTTTTTTTTTTTGGTTTTACGAGACAGGGTTTCTCTGTATTGTTTTGGAGGCTGTTGGTCCAGCCCGGCCTTGAACTCACAGATCCGCCTGCCTCTGCCTCCCGAGTGCGCCACCCACCGCCCGTCGAGTTTTTCATTATTTTAATGAGTTAACTGTATTAGCTCAGTTCCTCCATCTGTCCAGCATAGCAGTTGGCGCTAGAAGGACCGGAAGGAGCCTTGGATGTCCTTTCCTGAGTTGGTTGGTCAACTGGTTGCTGTGGCCTATAGGCCCTCCAGGGCGGTTGCTATGTTCTGTACACCACTGTTACGCCACTGTTACCATAAAGGGTGTCCAGACCCCACCAGTTAACTTCTGTTTGGTTCCTTGCCACATGGAGGGTATCTGACCTCCTAGTGACTGAGGAAGATCCATTAATGTCAGAAGGCTAGAAACTCAGTAACATGTGCTGAGTCAGAGTCTTACATCCTGCTGGGCCTTTTCTGCAGCCATTTATGGCTGCTAAAGCAGAGGGCTGGGTGAGGGTCTGGTCCCTTCATTCCTGATTTTATGTAATTATTTACCTATGGTCCCTTGTGATTAACTGATCTTTTTAAGGTGACTATTTTGCGGGTTTTGCTCATCAGTTTGTAGTTTCCCAGTATTGTTATTGCTGTTACAGTTTTGTTTAATGTGCATTTGTTTGTGTATAAGCACCTTTATCAGATAATCTTATTAGCAGCTCTTTCCTGCTTTAAGAGTTTGAAAAAAACAGTTTAATTGACTGTCTTATGTTTCATTCTCCATATACCCTTAGGATGATTGAGGAATCTGCTTTATATTTCTAAATACCATGAACCTTCTTTTCTTTCTTTCTCCCTTCCTCCCTCCCTTCCTTCTTCCCTCCTTCCCCCCCTTTTTCTTTTCTTTAAACAGACTATGGATGGAAGGTTTTTATGACACATTGCTAAGTAAGATTTGCTTTTCTTGGATCAGGTGATGCAACCTGTAGAAACTGTTAAGTCTATGCTGATTCTTCGCAGACCTTTTAATTTCATTTCACTTGTTTTGACTTTGCTTCTTGTCTAGACAGCAGAAAAGTGTCTTCTATCACTCCCAAGATCTTAGTCTTCCTGGCAGTTTGTCTCATACTTTTTTATGGTTTTAAGTAATAAAATTGAACAGGAAAGCACACTTGGGAAATAGATTAATATTAATCAGGAACGCTGCATTACCAAAAACAAAAATGTAATTTCAATCTTATGAAATATTTTAGAGTTTAATACCTTCATTCTGTTTTTTTAAATATCTTTTTAGATGAAATCAGAGACAATACAAAAGTTAGTGGAAAAAAATTGTTACTGTTGCTTGCAATCTTGGTTACTATGCTAAAATTAGATAGCTTTCCTTTTATAAGTGGAAAACCTAATTTTTAATACCTGGTAGTTATCCCTTATATTTGTACAAGTGTTGAAGTGCAGGTGTCACATGCTACCCCTGTATGTATATTCACAGTACTCTGCACTCACAGTGCTCTGCACACATACTTTTAGTGACTGTTCCTGAGAGAGAGAGAGAGAGAGAGAGAGAGAGAGAGAGAGAGAGAGAGAGAGAGAGAGAGAGAGAGAGAGAGAGAGAGAGAGATTGAGAGAGTCTTGCTTTAACTCTGCTGAAGTATCTGGAGATTCAGTTGTTGTTGCTTCTGGGATTCAGAATTTAGGTTTGTTGGTTTTTTTTTGTTTGTTTGTTTGTTTGGTTTGGTTTGGTTTTGGTTTTTACGAGACAAGGTTTCTCTGTATTGTTTTTGAGGCCGTCTGTCCAGCCCAGCCTCGAACTCACAGCGATCCCGATCCGCCTGCCTCTGCCTCCTGAGTGCTGGGATTAAAGGCGTGCGCCACCACCGCCCGGCGGTTTGTTGTTTTTTGTTGTTGTTGTTGTTTTCTTTTTTTTTCACAAATATGTGTGTTTTAATGTTGCAAAGTTAATGTTGGCCCACTAAGAGCTTTGGGACAGGCACAACCTATTCACTGCCTGTCTTTTATATTTATGTTAGCACTTACTAGTGTAATATAACAAAGTGTAAAGTACTTTTGTCCAAATATTTTCTGTAAAATACCACCTTGAAGAGCATTTTTATGCCTGACATTATAAAACTTGGCTCCTGGTTAAAGATTGGCAGTCACTCTGGAGCTGACAGGGTTCTTTAAGGAACCCCCAAGGTTATGAAGCCACTTTTTAAGTTTTCATTTCCCCTTTAGAACTTGCCCTTTAAATGATTTTATTTATTTTATGCTTTTAATCTGGTTATTGAGTTCTTAGGCTCCTGTGGATATGTAACTAAAATGTTCTGCTGGAGTACTCATCTAGGAAGAAAGATGTTGCATTTTCCTTGTGAAATTTTCTCTTACTTAATCTGCTTGTTTTTCTTGTATTTTTTGGTCTTTTGATATCTAGTTTCTTGAGTTGTTTGTATATTTTGGAGATCAGTCCTCTGTCAGATGTGGTGTTGGTGAAGACCTTTTCCCATTCTGTAGGGAGTCCTTTTGTCTTGTTGACCATGTTCTTTGCTTTATAGAAGCTTCTCAGTTGCAGGAGGTCCCATTGTTGCTCTCAGTGTCTGTGCTACTGGTATTATATTTAGGAAATGGTCTCTTTTTACTTCCCACTTTCTCTTCTGTGAGGTTCAGTGTTGTTGGTTTTATGTTGAGGTCTTTGATCCATTTGGACTTGAGTTTTGTGCATTCTTCTACATGTTGACATCCAGTTATTCTAATACCATTTGTTGAAGATGCTTTTGTTTTTTCCATTTTATAATTTTAGCTTCTTTGTCAAAAATCAGTCATTCAGAGATGTATGGACGAATATAAGGGTCTTCGATTTGATTTCATTGATCCAGCTGTCTGTTTTTATGCCAGTGCCAACCTGTTTTTATTACTGTAGCTCTATAGTAGAGTTTTAAAGCAGATATGGTGTTGCCTCCAGAAGTTCCTTTATTGTACAGGATTGTTTTGGCTGTCCTCGGTTTTTTGTTTTTCCATATGAAGTTGAGTATTTTCCCTTTTGATGTCTGAAGAATTTTACTGGGATTTTGATGGGTATTGCATTGAATCTGTAGATTGTTTTTGGTAAGTTTGCCATTTTTACTGTTAATCTTACCTATCCAAGAACATAGGAGATCTTTCCATTTTCTGATATCTTCTTTAATTTCTTTCTTCAAAGTCTTAAAGTTCTTGTCATACAGGTCTTTCACTTGTTTGGTTAGAGTTACCCCAAGACATTTCATGTTATTTGTGGCTATTTTTAAGGGTGTTGTTTCTCTGGATTCTCTCTCAGCCCATTTACTATCTTCTGGGTTTTTTTGTTTTTGTTTTTTGCTTTTTTTTAAAAAATTTAATCTTATATCCTGTTACATTACTGAAAGTGTTTATTAGTTGTAGTAGTTTCGCAGTAGAATTTTTTTGGGGTCACCTAGTATAATATCATCAGCAGCAAATAATGAAAGTTTGACTTTCTCTCTTCCAATTTTTATCCCCTTGATCTCCATTTGTTATCTTATTGCTGTAGCTAGAACTTCGAATACTATATTGAATAGATACGGCGGGAGTGGACAGCCTTGTCTTGTTTAGCGGGATCGCTTTGAGTTTGTCTCCATTTGGTTTGATGTTGGCCTCTGACTTGCTGTATATTGCCTTTGTTATGTTTAGGTATGTTCCTTGTATCCCTGCTCTCTCTACGACCTTTATCATGAAGGGGTATTGAGTTTTGTTGAAGGCCTTTTCTGTATCTAATGAGATGGTCATGTGACTTTTTTCTTTCAGTTTGTTTATATGGTAGATTACATTGATAGATTTTTGTATGTTGAACCATCCCTGCATCTCTGGGATGACGCCTACTTAAATCATGGTGAATGGTTTTCCTGATGTGCTCTTGGATTCGGTTTGCCAGTATTTTATTGAGTATTTTTGCCTCAATGTTAATAAGGGAGATTGGTCTGTGATTCTCTATCTTGGTTGTGTCTTTGTGTGATTTGGGTATCAGGGTAACTAACTGTATTCTTATAAAATGAGTTTGGCAATGTTCTTTCTTCTGTTGTGTGGAACAATTTGAGGAGGATTGGTATTAGCTTTTCTTTGAGTTTCTGGTAGAATTTGCACTGAAACTATCTGGCTCTGGCCTTTTTTTTTTTTTTTTCTTTCTTTGTTTGGGAAAGTTTTGATGACTATTTCTATTTCCATGGGGGTTATAGGTCTATTTAATTTGTTTATCTGGTCTTGATTTAATTTTGGTATGTGTATCTATCCAGAAAATTGTTCATTTCCTTTGTTTCCCAATTTTGTGGAGTACAGGTTTTCGAAGTATGGCCTGATAATTCTCTGGATTTCCTCGATGTCTGTTGTTATATCCTTTTCATTTCTGATTTTGTCAATTTGGGTATTCTCTTTGTGTCTTTTGGCTAGTTTGGACAAAGGGTTTTTGTTTTATTGATTCTTTGTATTGTTTTCTTTGCTTCTATTTTATTGATTTCTGCCCTCAAATGATTATTTCCTGTTGTACACTCCTCCTGGATGAGTTTGCATCTTTTTGTTTTTCCTCTTCCAGTTGTTCTGTTAATTTGCTAGTGTGGTATTTCTCTAGCTTCTTCATGGAGACATTTAGTGCTATGAACATTCCTCTTATCACTGTTTTCATTGTGTCCCATAAGTTTGGGTGTGTTGTGCTGTCATTTTCATTGAATTTTGCCAAGTCTTTAATTTCTTTATTTCTTCCTTTCCCCAACTTTCCCCAGTGGTGATTTAGTTGTACATTGTTCAGTTTCCATGAGTCTTTCTACAATTAGTATTGTTATTGAATTCTAACTTTTTTTATTAATTTTTTGTTATTGTTGGATTCTAACTTTAAGGCATGGTGATCCAACAAGATACAGGAGGTTAATTCAAATTTTTTGTATCTGTTGAGGTTTGATTTGTTATCTTAATTTCTGTCAGCTATCTATAGTCAGGCAAGAAAATGGACATTAGCATTATTTTTAACATTCTGACTTCTTTTAATCTATACAGGTAGTTTTCATCTATACTTTTTCTCATATTTCACAATTGCAAAAAGTTTTAAGCTGGTTAGCACTAGAGTTAAAACAGATATTTTATTTACTTAAACTGAGTGTATCTTTAAGGGTACTTTCAACTTTTGCTTTGCAGAGTATAGATTTATAAAGATATTGTGCCCCTGTGACCCTATCCATTACATAGCCAGCTGTTCTGTATTAACCTTTAAAATCTTTTATGTACTTCCTAAATTTGCATAGGCTGTTGTTCTGCTGCACTGCTAGGAAACTTAATGTATAGTAACTCCTGTGCTCCAAGGCATGGGAATCTGCTCCTGGAATATGTGTGTGTAGTATATTTCTTGATGTGTCCATATAACTATAGAGCCAAATGACTTGCGGAGGGTTCAGAATCCAGTATCATTTTTGTTCTTGCAAGTTGATGAAGTTGCTTCTGTGACTTCCACATCTATGCTATAATACAGTGTAGCTAATTACTGTTCATACTCCAGAGGATCGCTTCTCTACCAAGTGTGCACAAACGAGCAGAGGCATACACAGATGGATGTATTTCACTGGTAAAGCATTGGACTGAAAAGCACTCTGATGAGGCCACCGTTTGGTGCCTTGCTGCCATTTAGCTGTCCATTCTCCTGTATCCTCTGTAATTTGTGATCTCTAGTTCATTCCTTACTACCATTTCAAATTCTTCCCAGCTAGAAAAAAAAAAAAGGTGAAATCTTTCTACCTTCTGTTTTAAAAAAATCAGCAGGACACTTAACAACTGATTATGTTAGTATGTGTACTGTTACGTGTATAGAGATGGTGTTCAGGCTGGAGAGATAGATGGCTCAGCTGTTAATGGCTTGGCTCACAACTGAAAAATCTAAGAGATGGCGTTCACGGGCTAGAGAGATGGCTCAGTGGCTAAGAGCACTGACTGATCTTCCGGAGGTCCTGAGTTCAATTCCCAGCAACCACATGGTGGCTCACAACCATCTGTAATGAGATCTGGTGCTCTCTTCTGGCCTGCAGGGACACATGTAGACAAAATACCGTATATATAATAAATAAATCTTAAAAAATAAAGAGATGGTATTCGCTATATCAGATATGGGAAATACTAAAGCTGATGAATCATTTATAGTATAGCTCTTGTGTGTACTTGGTCATTTTTCAAATGTTATTAGAATAAAATTAAAAAGAACAAATCAAAGAAATGAGAATGTACAAAAAGAACTGTGCTTTGGTGTTTCTGCCAATGCACACTGTTCTTTGACATGGTGGAGAGTATGACTGCACTCAGGTAAGCACTGGAGCATATCTGAGAGCTGTGTCATGATCTATAGGCAGCAGGCACTGAAAGAGTGGACCTGCCATAGTCATTTGAAACCTCAAAACCCACCCCCAGTGATATACTTCCTTCAGCAAGGCCACGTCCATTCAAACAAGGCCACACCTTCTAATCCTTCTCAAATAGTGACATTCCTTGGGGACTGAGCTTTCAAATATATGAGCCTATGAGGGGCCATTGGTATTCAAACCACAACATAGGGAGGCATGAAGCAAGTGCTTGCTTTTGAACTGGGAGCATGCAGACAGCCCAGAGGGTTGCTCCTCTAAGTCCAGCCTCATGGATGAAATTGGTTTGTTATGGATTGCTTATGGGGCATTACATGCCAACATGGACTACCAAGTTTTTATTTTATATGACTGCATCTACAGTGGATTCCAGCACCACCTGCTATTAAAATATCTAGTAGTGACTACACACTCAGAAAACATAAGGCACAGATTATAAACAGACTCAGACAGCTATGTCCTTGCTTTTATTGGGGCTTTTACTGACCTCAGCAAATACTGTCCAAGCGTGGGAAACATCTCTGTTGAAATCTGGCATGTATAACATACTGCAGAAGGTCTAGGAAATCGATAGTCTCACCAAACTTAATGATACTCAAGGTAAAGTTACTCAGTTTTGAAGCCACTAAAAATGTGAAATTAGAAAACTTATATATCAAGCACGCAAATGATTATACATTTTAGTCAAATTCAAACTGTTCTTTTTTTATTCCACCACACCCATCCCTCTGCACTTTGTTGCTTCATGGATGAAGTTTGTAGTTTTCCTAAAGCGTAGATAAGACGACATCTCTGTGTGTTTGAAATATATTGATCGTCTTTAGCCTTTAGGATCCTCTGCTCTGGACTATTATTTCTTTCCTCTTCCATCTGAGCCTTTCCCTCCTCCTTTCCCTCCCTCCATCCCTCCATCTTCTTTCCCTCCCTGTTTTCACATCTTACCCCTCATTCAAGAGTTGGCTTTCAAACGATCTTCTAGCGGGAATTATTGTTTTTTTTTTTTTTTTCTGGGAGCTCTGAAGTTTCTGATTTTTTTTTTAGTGTACTTACTATTGTACATATATATATTTCCTAGTTTTTCAAACTATATTTATATCTGATTCTTCTACTTCCTTTGTATATTTTCTAGTACATAGAGTGTATTCTAAACTGTATTTATATGTAAGTTTATAAAGAATACTTTGTCTAAGGATGGTGGTATATGTCTTTAATTCCAACACTCTGGAGGCAGAGGCAGATTGATGTTTATGGGTTCCAACTTAGTCTGGTCTACATATTCAGTTCCAGAATGGCCAATGCTTTATGGTGAGATTTGCTCCCTCCTATTCCCCTGCAAAAAAACCAACTTTGTTCCAGAGGCATTTCTTAGTTGAGAAAAGAAGCAGGTCTGAAAATACTTTATTCCAAAGGGGAAAATCTCAAGGATTTACAAACTTTGTACTCACTGGTTTTGTGTGTCTACTTGACATAAACTAGAGTCATAAGAGAGGAAGACACCTCAGTTGAGGAAATGCCTCCATGAAATCCAGCTGTAAAGCATTTTCGCAATTAGTAGTCAGTGGGGGAGGGCCCATGGTGGGTAGTACCATCCTCAGGTTGGTGGTCTTGACTTCTATAAGAAAACAGGCTGCGAAAGCCAGGAGAAGCAAGCCAGCAAGCAGCATTCCTTAATAGCCTCTCTGTGAGGTCCTACCTCCAGGAGCCTGCCCTGTTTCTGTTCCTATCCTGACTTCCTTCTAAGGTGAACAGTGCTGTGGCACTATAAGCCCTTTCCCTCCCAACTTGCTGTTTGATCATGATGTTCATTGCAGCATTAGAAAACTTAACTAGGGCAGAAATTATTCTTTAAATTTCGTTAAATTTTCTTAAATTTAAAATTGCTGCTACTTTGTGCAGTGACAGTACCAATTGATACATGCTCATATGGGTGGGGGAACTCTCAAAGGATCCACCCCTAGGTGAAGCTCTACAGGCAATTAATGGCTATTGGAGTCTGCTTGGAGATAATCCCCCTGATAGACTATCCATTAAATGATCAGCCCTAAATAATATGTATATTACTCACACCAAATGAACTCAACAAGTTGTATTTACAAATTTGTGTATGTATATATAATGATAAGTAAAGAATAAGAGGCTGTGAATTTGAGAAGTGTTGGGCATGGGGTGGAGGAGAAGTTGGAGGGTAGAGAGGGAACGGAGAAAGGATATAACTACAGTACTCATGCAGAATTCACCATAAATAAATGAGGTATTTTATTTTGAGCAGGAGTCCTGTGTTAACTTACTTGAGATGAGTATCATAATGGTCATGCTGTACTTACTGAGCACATTTTAACCTAATGTGGTGAGCATAACATTTTTACTTAAAGAGGCTTCATTTGTCCTTCAAAGACAAATTACAGTTAATGAAAAGAAAGAAAACAATTTTGTTTTGTAGGTATCCTGGTCAGATATTGGAGGACTGGAAAATATCAAACTGAAATTGAAACAGGCTGTGGAATGGCCCTTGAAACATCCTAAGTCTTTCATCAGAATGGGTATTCAGCCGCCTAAAGGAGTTCTCTTGTATGGTCCCCCTGGATGCTCCAAAACAATGATAGCAAAGGCTTTGGCCAGTGAAAGCGGCTTGAACTTTCTAGCTATAAAGGTATGATATTGGAGTTTCAGGGATAACTCTCTCTTCTGACTTCTTCCTCTTGTATCCTGTATGATATCTGTCTTGAAGGAGCAGTTGATTTTTATTTCTTTATCTGAGGTAGATGACAGTAAAATATAGGTAGAGAATCTAATTAAACTGTGTATTTGTACCAACTTACTTCTTTTTAAATTAGAGATAGTGTAGTACAATCAAAATTCTGAAGAGACTGTCTCCCTCCCTGCCTCGCCCAAATGAATGGTTGGGAATATATATTTTTGAGAGGAATATTTAAATTCCCTTCCCTTTCCTGCTAATCCCTCTTCTGTTTTGGAGCCTGCCTGCTTTAGACACTTGCCTGCAGTGTGTCTGCCTCATGCTTTATATTTCCTGCTCTTTGAGGTGTTTCCCCAGAATGGCCTATGTATGTGGATGCTATACTTGTGTAAAGCATAGCTCCACACCCTATCACTTTACCTCTTGCTAAGGTTTTGACCTATAACTCAGCTACTATCTCCTTTTATTTGCTTCAGTAAAACCTGCCTCAGTGAGGTTGAACTTCACGAACCTCAAGTAGCCTTCCTTGGTGATGAAACTGCTCTGATATTTTGAATTGTAGAGCATCCCTATTTTTGGTGCCTGCACTATGCCTGGTATATCATAAAACTATCCATAAGTAGATAATCAGGTAGTGAACAAATTGTTATAAAACATGTTTAGTCACCACCTTTCCTTTGTATTGATTTGTAGCTTTAGAACATGCAGTGGCTTTAATCTTTGAGGCATAAGTAACATCCAGAGGAAATAAGCATGCTGTATAAACTAATTTAAGTAAAATATTTTTTGGCTTACTGTTTTCTTTGTGTTTTTTTCCCTCCTTATTAAAAAGAAAATATGGCTAACTGTATGAAGATACCAAATCACTGATTTCTTTCCTAACAGGGGCCTGAATTAATGAATAAATATGTTGGTGAATCTGAAAGAGCAGTTAGAGAGGTAAGAAGAGAACCACACTTCCATCCTTAAGTATAGTTTCTACTTAATTTTGGTTAATGGAAAGTGATATAATTTTTCTATCTTATGATTTAAAATACACCTTTGAGTACTTGTTAATATTTTGTGTTTGTTCTTATCTATCATACTATCCTAACTTTTATTTTTACCCAAGATTAATTTTAATAACTACCATCCCTCCCCGTGTTTGCGAAAGGAAGTGTTTATCTTTATGAAATTAAAGTTAGTCTTGTATGAAAATTTGAACTTTTACATTCGATAGCTGTTTATCTTACATAAGCATCATATTTGAAATTTTCACCTTACTGACTTGGTCTTAACTTCTGCCTGGTGGTTTAGACAGTGTATCTTCCTTTTGTCTAATAACGTTTAAAGCCAGACCTTTAGTGCCAGCTCCTGACTGATAGTGCTTCTTCATTCTAGCTGTTAAAGTTGGGGCAACTAAAGTCACTACTTGATCACATGCCGTGACTTTCCTAAACAGATACTAACTGCCACACACAGTGTGTTCATAGAACACAAATGGGATATTGGCTCGTATTTGTGAAGACTTTAGTGCTAATCGGGATAAAGGGGTTTTGATAATTTTGTCACAAGAAACTACTTAAAATTATGTTTTGTCTTTTCTGCTTTAAAATGTAGATGATCGTAATTTTGTAAAGATTAGTTGGAATGACAGCATGAAAAATGGCAGTATCTACAAATATTGAACTGGCCCCTGTATCTTTATGTTCATGTGACACATGAACAAAAAATTATGGCCTAAGTTATAAGAGAGACATATCTGAATATTTTTCTGCTCATGCTGCCCTCTTCCAAGCTCATTTTCATACATTGTTTATTGGCTGTTCTGTTGGGTTAAGACACTGACTTTTATGGTTTGTCTGGCTCATATTCAGGCCAGTCTATCTATGGTCCTATAACATCTGAACTTTTTTTTTGCCTGGGTTTTATGTAAAAAAATGATTATGACTTTGAGATATATGAGTGTTTAATATGGGTTTTATTTAAATGTGTTTTATGATTTTATTATTTATTAAGTTCCAGGTATTGGGCCAAGTGTTTTATGCTCTGTTTGTTACTTATTTCCTAATCTCCCGAGGTCTGTATGAATTGTTGCCACCATCCTTTTCTAGATGTGGAAATTGAGGCTGAAGAAATAAATTAGCCTATTGAAGTTCATACTATACTTGCTGGAGCTGGTATTTAGCTGAATTTCTCTGATTTCTTAACTGGTGGTTTTCCTCCCGTACTGTATTAAGTGGTAGTCTATTCACCACTACAGAAGTTACTTTTAAACACTACAGTACTTTGGGCATGTGCTGTAAGGTATAAATGAAGTGATCAGGCTGACAGGTTTGTACATGATAGATTTGATTCTACATGGTTTTCAGAAGAAAGCCAACTTTGGAATTTTCTAGCATGTGTTAATCTTGTCTCTGTGGTATTCTTTCCACTAGATATTCCGTAAAGCAAGAGCAGTGGCACCTTCCATTATTTTTTTTGATGAACTTGATGCTTTGGCAGTTGAAAGGGGCAGGTAAGAAATGCTAAATATTAGCATGTTAAATAATAGCAGTAAATACCATTTTACTATATTTTTCTAGAAACTATTTTTGAATCTGCAGTTAATTTCTCGTTTACCCACTTATTTCATCTAAATCTATTTGTATAATCATTTCCTATACAATTGGAAAAATGATAAAATTGAAGCATTTGAGTTAATTTTATTTATCTATAATGATTCCTTAGTACTGTATTAGAAGTAATAGTATTGATTTAAAAATATAGTTAGAAGTGAAAACAAAGTTTAAATATAATTAGTGTAGTAGAAGCAAATTATGAAAGTTGTTACTATGTGACCCACACAAAAATCTTATTTCCATGTTTCTATCTCTGTGTTGATAAAACAAAATGATTTCATCTTTAGGCAATGTGAAAATATAAAAGGCTTGAAAGAAAGAAAAAATATTATGTAGATTTTAGGATGCTCTAGAATAGACTCTTAGAATAAAATAGAATGTAAATTATCTAAAATGATTGAACCAAAAGTGCTTTAAATTTTAGAATTTTTTCTTTAAGTTTTGGGATGTTTTCTTAGACCTTGGTGACAAGATACTCAAAGGATTTCAAGTAGTCCTGGAACATTTCAGGTGTAGTATTATTGTGATATGATCTGGTTTTCAAATACCAGCATAGTAATTATCATGGGAGTGAGCTATCTTTGAAGATAGATTCAGTACACCATTTCTGCTTTTTCTTTTGGTGCTGTGGACCAAACCAAAGACTTTGGTCTTGCTGTTCATGTGCTCTACCACTGAATTAATTCTTTCACAAGTGTTTTCTGTAATGGACCAGTTAGTAAATTTTTTAAATTTCTGTCACAGCTAGTTCTCTGTGGCTGTGATGCAAAGACGTCCACAGCAGATACATAATAGTGGAAAAGTGGTTGGCTAGCCACATCATCTGTGTATAGTTTGCCAATTTTTGTTTTGCGTTTTCATCTAACCTTTTGATTATATTAAATGTCTCATGGCATTGTGTGTCTTTTGAGAATAATTTGGACAAGGGTCTTGACTTATGAAAAGAAAGAGGAATTACTATATTATGAATGTCTAACTAGTGAATGCTCTGCTGCCTTTCTCTAGCAGATAGTAAAGTTTTATGACATTTCATTATTTCAGTGATTTAAGTATTTGTATTTATGCTTTTTTTTAATGTTGGCTTTGATTTCCTAGGATGCCAGTTTTATGTTTTTTGTCTCCTACTGATGTTTTGAAAGCCAGCCAAGTTGTTTTCTTGACCTATGAAATGTTTTCACCAAGTCATTTTCAAACTAGTTGTTATATGGAAATAAAAGGCAAAAATGGTATAAGTAATCAGAATGAAAGTATTCCCTTCTTAATGTTAAACCACCATTTAAAAAAAAAAAGAAATAATGATTAGATATTTAACCCTTTCTATGTAGAAGTGACAAGAGATACCAATAAGTTTCTAAATATATGAACTTTAATTGAAAATGCTAAGTAATTTCCCATAGGTACTGTATAACAGCCTAGAGCCTCAAAATTTTTGAATCTGAAAGGACATTAAATCAGTTTCTTAGATTATAATTGCTAAATCCTCAAGAGCGCCATAGTGTTTTAGTCTTTTGCAGGTACCCAGAACAGTACACACAGACATATTGGATAGTCAGAAATTGACTAAAAAGAATGAGGGGCTAGAGGTCAGAAGAGCTGGTGATTCAGTCTGGTACTTAGGAGCAAGCTTCTGAGTCCAGCTTCTGCTTATATTCTGTCATTGGTAAATAGATTTTCTGTTGTATTTAAACTGTCTTATGAAATTAATCGTCAGCATTTCTGTTTTCCATATTTTTTTTAAAGTATAGACTTTTAGAAGTTTTGCAATAGTTCACCCTGACATAGGGCTTACAAAAAGCACACCTTTAATCCCAGAACTCAGAAGCAGGCGGACCTCTGTGAGATCCAGGCTAGCCTGCTCTACAGAGCTAGTTCAAGGACAGCTAGGGCTGTTACACAGAGAAACCCTGTCTTGAGTCCCCCTTCCCCCCAAAAAAAGAAAGCTAAGCAAAGCTGAAAAACAAAACAAGAGCAGTGAAAAATTCCAGTTTTTGAGCAAAACTAAATTGAGAAGTGGGCCTTAACTGAAAATCTTTGTCACTGGTGCTAAGGATACAGAAGTGATTGGTGCTCTTTCTATGTAGCTACTAGCAACAATAAAGGAAGGATAAAGGTTTACAAGGAAATGAGGACTGGGCTCGTTTTAAAAACTTATTTGAATTATTTTTAAATTATGTGTGTGAGTGTGTGTGTATTCGTGGGTATGCACACATGAGTTACAAGCAGTTCTGAGCCTCCTGACATGTGCATTGGGAACTGAACCCAGGTCCTGTGTAAGAGAATACACACTCTTAAACTCTGAACTGTTCTTCAACCAGAGCACCGTGCTTCTTGGGCTGATGAGAAAACATTTCAAAAAAGATGGCTTCCAGTTGTGACTAGTACTAATTCATTTTGTAGAAAAGGCATTGTGTTACTTTCTACCCAAGGGCCTTTCTTTTATACTTAAAAATATTTTTGCTATAGAGAAACCTAATAGTTCCCTTTTCTTTTCTTTTCTTTTTTTTTTTTAAAGTGGGTAAGTGCTTAAGTAACTTGGTCCAAATGTTATGTATCAAAGCCAATCTCAAAGCTTATGGGTTATGATCCTCAATCATCACATACAAATGCTGGGTAGAATTCCCCTAAAAATCTACGTTCTTTTTGAAAACACATTTCACTCCCCCAGTTTTTATATAACTAAATGAAAAGAACTGTTGATACAGATCCAAGAAGCTAAAGGAATAGGGATTTTTTCAAAATTTAGTTTATTTCCTAAAAGAAGCATTTTTTTGTGCCTGAGTATACAGTTTTATAAAATGCTGTTGAAAATACTTTGCCAGATTTGGAGTAATTTGCTTTTTAAAAATACCACTTTTATGTTGCAAAGCTCTCTGAAAAATATATCATATATGTAATTCTTAGCTGTTCATAATAAATCATTCCTTGAGGACAAGGCATTTGGGCACAAAACAAACTGTTGAATCTAAATGTAAGTAACTCTACAAGTATATGATGGTAGTCTTCTGAAACACCTAGGAACAAAGGCCTTTTAGTAATATAGTGAATACAGGCTGATCACTTCGAGCATGCCTGGTTGTATAAAGAAAGTCAGAGGAGCTATTCTTAGTACTGGATTAAACTATTCAGAAAAATTAGGGGGATGCTTCCTACTATTTTGTAATAAGACTGTGTAGGGAACTGGCAATTTTTTAAATTTTATTTATTTTTTCATTTTTTTGAGACAGGGTTTCTCTGTGTAGCCCTGGCTGTCCTGGAACTCACTTTGTAGACCAGACTGCTCTGGAACTCACAGAGATCCACCTGCCTCTGCCTCTTGAGTGCCGGAATTAAAGGCATGCACCACCACTGCCTGGTGGGAACTGGCAATATTGATTTGAATATATCTACCCCAAAGTGTGTTATTTCCAAGATTCGGGAAAATCTTACATTATGTTCACCCCATTGCTATGACCCCTTCTTCCTTTCCTTCTCCTTTCTCATCCTCCTTTGCCTGTCCTGTGTGCATGTTTTCTGAAGATCAACCCAAGCTCTTGGGCATGCAAGACGAACACCCTAGCTGAGCTGTATCTCCAGCCCATCGCAGTTTTTTAAAGTAAAATACTTATAGGTCATACTCCATTTCAGTTCCTTGGGGTAATTTTAGAAGATGACATGTATCTTTATTATATTGTGAGAATGATAATTATAATGATGGTGCTTGTAACTACTACCTACTGGTACTTCCTTTGTGCTAAGAGCACTGCTAGAGCCCTTCTATGTTTTACTCAATTTTTAATTAAATAAATTATTCCAGTTGGTACGCTGTAACAGAATACCCAAATAGGTTTTGTCTTGTTATTAATTTATGTGTATGGGTGTTATTTATATTTTTAACTAAATTTGTATTTTATTGATTTTGTTGATTTTTAATTTTTAATTTTATTGACTTATTCTTTTTTCTGCCTTCTATTTATGTAGTAATTATGAACCCTTAGAACTTTTGCTAATGCTGCTATTTGATTTCTAAAGACTCAGAAATTGTGAAGGATATAGACTGTTTATGTTCAAGTTTACTTTAGACTGAGTTAGATAACACCTCTAATATACCTAATGGTTAGCTGACCTGAACGGATTAGGGCACAGGCTTTCCACATACTCTGATCTTTTTTTTTCTTTTATCATTTTTATTTTAATTTTAAATAGCTTGTTTTACATGTCAATCCCAGTTTCCTCTCCCTCCCCTCCTCCCACACTCCCCTTCCCCCTCAGCCTCCCACCCTATTGCCACATAGGGGATATCTAGAGTCTGTCATTTCACTCCGGGTAGGGTCCAGGCACTCCCCTAAGAGTCCAGGCTGAGAGAGCATCCCTCTTTGTGCTATGGGCACATGATGACTGTATTCTAGGGATAGACACTGATCCACAGCTCAGGGTCCCATAGGTTGCCCAGACCTTCTCGCTGACACTCACATTTGGGGGGTCCAGATCAGTCCCATGCTGGCCTCCCGCTGTCGGTCTGGGGTCCAAGAGCTCTCCCCTGTTCAGATCAGCTGTCTCTGCTGGTTTGCCAGCCCATTCTTTGCCAATTTGCTTATCACTCCTCTCTCTCTGTCACTGGGTTCAGTTCAGTGATTAATTGTGTGTTTGCCTCTGCTTCCATTAATCACTGGATGAAGGCTCTCGGATGGTTGGGAAAAGATCTTCCAATCAAACGGTCCCAAGAAACAAGCGGGTGTAGCAATCCTAATATCTAACAAATTAGACTTCAAATTAAAATCAATCAAAAGAGATGAAGGACACTTCATACTCTGATCTTAAAGAGTTTAAATATTGCAAAGGACCACTTCAAATCTGTGTTGATATATTATTTACGATTTTTTGAAGCTTGCCTGAGGATTCAGAATGCAAAGTCAGCCAGAAGCCATAAAAGCCAGGTACACACTTTTAACCCCAGCAGCCAGAAGCTAGGAGGTGGTGGTACACACCTTTAATCCTAGGACTCAGGATTCAAAGGTAGACAGATCTCTCTTGAGTTCTAGGCCACCCCAGGGATACTTGAGATTGAATCAGTCTAAAAGAGTAACAGATCACACGCCTTTAACCCTAGCACTACAGGGGTATAAAAGATAGAAGCAGGGTCTTCAGTATTCAGTTAGTAGCATTCATTCTCCAGCCTCAACGAGGAGAGCTTACAGTCTGAGGCTTGGTGATAGCTCGTGGAGACAGGGTCAGCACATTCAGCCTGAGGGAGCGGTAAGAAGCTAGTGGCCGGCTGCCTTGCTTTTTGGATATTCAGCTTGAAGTTTGAAACTCAATATCGGTCTCTAGGTCATTTATTTTTCATGTTACAAAGTCAACTTGACACTTGGCATTGCCAGGTTTTAAGTTGTGGGTCAGATGATTCTATCCTGTGGATGGTCTGTCAAGGTTTTAAGCTTCCACTGTATGTTGAAATCTGAGTTCTGTCAGTAACTATACATGGTGGTTGTACTAGGTGTCCTATCACAGGTGCCAGTGTGAAGATATCATGTATCCTATCACAGAAAAACCCAGTGTTCTTCTTTCCTGTTCCTCCCAAGTGCATTTCCCTGGGTGCACTTGAATGAGAATTGTTATCTTGTGATCTTGATGAAGTGTTCTCAGAGTTTTCTTACTTGATTTAATAATTTTGTGTCTGTAAGGAACTGGCTTTGTGAATGACTTCATGTATGAGCCAGTTTGTTCAGAAATGAGGGCTGTGGTGACTACCCACCTGCTGCTTTTTTTAAAACTACTTGATAATTTCCATGTATCTAGAGAGATTAGAGATTTCCCATTTGTTGGGAGATAGGCAGAATTTTTCAAGTAACTCAACCTTCCTCTGAGCAATGAGTCTATAGCATAAGGTAACTTTCTTTCACTGCTTATCCCTGTCAGTATATGACAGATGTTAATTTTGAGTGTCTTTAATTCTTTATGTGCTTGAAGAATTGGTTGAAGTAATCTTATGTCTCAAAAGCTTCCTAATCCTAGTGTCATTTACCATTTTAGTGTTAGAAAGATCAACATGTTTGATGATAGAGGAAAGGAAATTATTTGAATATGGTTTTGATATGATAATTCAAGTATTAATGACTTGTCAAGCATACATTTGCAAGCATACTTTTTCTCTTATAGAATAAAATGCTTTTAAAGTAGTAAATAGTATTTAGAAAGATAGGAAAGAAGAATTTTTTAAAAACTTGTTTCCAAAATATCAGTTCTTCAGGTGCTGGGGATGTTGCAGACCGTGTTTTGGCCCAACTATTAACGGAGATGGATGGGATTGAACAGCTAAAAGATGTAACAGTTTTGGCAGCTACTAATCGCCCAGACAGAATAGACAAGGTAAGAAAGAAGGGGGTGTGGGTGTTGTAGTCATTGTGTTTGTGTATTTTTATTGTTATTGTTGTGCTTGTTTTGTCATATCACTTTGTAGTTTTTCATAAGAAGATGTGGGGGGATGTGAAACAGGCTCACTGTTATAGTTACATGTTACAGACTTACTGCTTCCTGTTGCAGGACAGGAAAAACTTAATGTTTTTGGTGACCCGGTCTCCCAATGTTAAGGAAACTTTTGAATGGAGTGTTGTCTGTGCATGACCCATCTGTACCTCTACTGAGGGTACTAGAAACAGGCTACATTCTCATGTAGCTGGAACGGTTGCAGTGGAGTCTTTGAGTGCAGATGAACTGGAGTTGGAATGGAGTAGCCAGCCTCTTCCTAACTCAGAATGTCATACCCTTTTATTGAGAATTACAGTGGGAAATGGAGAGCATGGCTAGGTCCAAGGCCACCTAGGGAACTACCCTGTTAAAGAAAACATTTTGTAACTTTCTAGAATCGCCCTTCCCCATCACTGCTGCCAGAAACTTGCATTGTATTTCACTAGAAAATTAAATACTCAAGACTTATGTTTCTATTTAGTTTAGGCTTCTTAAGAATTTTTTTTTAGCATTTTCATTTATGCCATGATAAATGACTAAGCTATTTCATACTTGAGAGAATGTCTCCTACTCTAACTTTATAGAAGCACTGTCCTAACCATCACTTTCACTGTATTAGAATGTTTTCCCAATATGTACCTTGGCTGTAATTCTCTGTATGGATGTATATGCACTCTTTGAATTGTGACATTTAGAAGATTCTTTTGAAGAAGGATTCTTTCTGTTAGAAGAAAATTTCTGTTTAGTTCAATTAGGCATTTGGCTGTGTGGTGAAGGTTTCTTGGTCAAAAGCAGGTAAGAGGACTTGCTTTCCCTTATGGCTGCTCTGCTGTGTTTATACAAGCCAGCTGGGGTCTGAACATTTGTAGAATGTGGGTCAGTGCTGAAGATCTCACAGATGTGTATGAAAGGTAGGAATAAATTTTATCAAGGAGTACAGAAGGTGATGATGAAACCCTCAAAGGTTACCTCATTCAAATCCATCCCCACTCCCGCCACCCCCAGTAGGAATACTGTGGTTTTTGTTTATTCTGTTAAGGTTTCCATTGTTTCAGTGCCAGCTCTCATGAATACCTTTGGTTCCCTGATGTTGAATGCCTTCAATGTTAACTCTGTTTCTTGAAGTAGGATTTTGGGTGTTTGGTAATTTTTCTCTGTATTCTTCTAAATCAAACTAAATGACTTAGGCTGGTGACTGTCAAAGACACAGTTTACCTTCCCTTTTTCTTTACCTCTGTCATTTCTGTTTAGAAGTTATAAGTCTTACATGAGGCCTTTAAAACATTTTATGTTGAATAAACCAGTTTTTATGAATCATTTAAATGTATGTATTGCGTATGGTCTCTGGAGCTAAATGATGATTTATATGAATAGTAATTCACTGCTAAACTTGTAAGCTATCACAGTAGAGTAGAGTGGCTGTGGTAGGAGTCATTGACATAGTGCTGTACTGGATGGCTGAAATAGTTTCAAGTTTACTACACCACTTCTTGAAGTTCTCTTAGCACTCATCTTTTTACAATACAGTTTCTTAGACTAGTTGTTCGACTGGGCAACTCCTCAAAATCCTTACATCTATAATTTTATTATGGAACAGTATAAATATTTACAATATTTACTAATGGCTTCCAAACTTAGAGTGGCATTGGGACTTAGATTGGGAGTTGGTGAAATTTATTCTTTGACATATGTGATCACTGAGATTTTGGCATTTAGATATTTAAGTATAGAGATTCTTTGTTTAGCAGTGTGTCATGATGTCAGCGTATGAACAGAGGTATATTTAAAGACAAGGTTAAGTGTAGCTATTCTGATGCACTGAGCCCTGATGTAAAGTTCCAACGTATAGCTCCACCCTTCTTTTCTAATTTACATTGGTAGGTGTTCATTCATGTGTATATTTCACCTCCTGGACTCAGACTACTATACTACTAACTGTGCTTCTACTACTGCAGGACCCGTGGCTGTTTAATGTCTGAGAGCTTCTGCACAGAAGGCCCATTCTTTTTAAGAATGTGTTTATGTCCTTCATCCACTTTGTGTGAATTGTTCTCACTGACTCACTCCTTTTCCCTTCTTTAGACTGTGTTGTTAGCCAGTTTTTTTTTCTGTTTAATATGCTCTCCTAAAAACTACAAATATAAAAACAATTGTTCTTTGGATTAAAGATATCTAGTTGTATAACTGTTTAAAGTTGAGTCACTTTTAAATTTGAATAAAACTCCTTTCCTTTTATTCCAATACTTTTAGATTACTGAATTTTAGAACTGATGTTGGAATTAGCTAGAAACCAAAGTTATATATTGAATATTTTAGAAGCATTAGTAGAATTAATTTGATAATGTTTTAAAACTTATTAGAATATCAATAGTAATATAGTGCCATTTTTTTCTGTGTGGTACTCACTGTTTATATGTGTGTATAGAGTATTTTAAGTAGTATAGGTGAACATATTTAAAAAGCTTTTAATATGTACAGTCTAATTTAAGTATCTATACATTTTAATACACTGCAATCATAAAATGTTAGGGATCCAGACTTTGCAATATTTTAGTGATATGTGCATCTGAACAGATCAGTCTGTTCCTGGCAATGGATTTGGTGTTGCAGTTGCTCTTTTTTGACACAAGATGGTGATGCTCACCTGAAATGCTTGGGTGGAAGTCTCTCTGCTTTCGGAATAGTCAGGTTGATGTGTACATTGTGTAATTTATGTGACAGAAAGTGAGAAGTTTATAAAGGAGAAAGTTGAACAGTGAAGTGATTAATCAGTTAATCCCATGTTGACTAAATGAAAGAAGATGTAAAAGGCACCAATGTATTGTTTCTATTCATGTTGCATTCTGAAACAGCAGAACTTTGGTGTCAAAAATTAGAAGGGCATGGGAAGCTGCAGAGATTGCTGTTCTTCCAAAGAACCCGCATTCAATACCCCGTACCCAGGTTGCAGTTCCAAGATCTGTAACTCCAGTTCCAGGGACTCCAATGCCCTCTTCTGATCTCCAAGGTCTGGTGTATATGTGGTGCACATACACGAATGGGGGAAAACACTTATGCATATAATACAACAATAAATAAATCTTTTAAGAAAATATAGATATGGGAATTGGAGGCAGAGGCAGGTAGATCTCTGAGTTTGAGGCTAGCCTGGTTTACAGAGCTAGTTCTAGGACAGCTGGGGCTGCACAGTGAACCGTTGTCTCTAAAAACAAAGAAATAAGAAAATCTGGGAGTCTTAAGAGAATTTGCCACAAAGTGGTATTCCAAACCTTTGTAAGATTATATAAATATTCTGTGACTTGGTGTGCAATAACTTTCAGGTGGTGTGTATATGTCAAAATCCTTACATTTTTGCACAAGAATGTGCAGTTTCTAATAGTATAAATTATATCAATAAATTTGATCAGTAAGAAAACACTCTTGAACAAAAAGAATTCTTAAATCGAACAGTCAAAATTTTAGCAAGTTGGGTGGAGATGAGGCTCTGAACTCAGCTCTCTCCAATCCTTTGATTATTTTTGGTAATTTGTTTACCAAGAAAGACCTCACATTTCCCCTGTCTTTTTGAGTTCAAAGCCACATCTACAAGAAGGGTGCTTTCTTTCAAACGATACTACCTGGTATTTGCTCTCAAGTAGGAAGAGTTGTCATGCTGCAAAGATTCTTAGACCGGTGTGCATTGTTAACATATGAACTGAACCTAGAGATTTTTACCAGTCTTTCAGAGATGTTATTCACTATCATGAGTCAGTTTGTTTAGGTTTGTTTTGGTTGTATTCCTGTGTGTTATATGTGGTGTGATCTCTAAAGTATCTCTTTTCTCTCCCCCACTACCTTACTGCAAGATTATCTAGTTTTATAGAACAGGTTGGATAAGTGAGCCAAAATAGTGAGTAATATTGTCACCTTCCATGGCTTCCAGTCTGTGATCAAGAGTGAAGTATGTGACCTAAGGTTACACAGTGAATGATTTGATAGCGAACTTACTCAGAGTGATATTTTGTTCTTAAAAAACAAAAAAGCAAAAAACTAAGCCCGTTGTAAGATTACCTTTTAGATGTCTGTTCTTACCCTCTTCCCAATTTTTACTTCGTATGTTAAAATGCAGAAAAGTATTTATGATAGTACATAAAAACAGATGTGTTATCTAATTAGAAATGTGAACCAAATAGGAAGCACTGAGCAAAGTGAGCAAGATATTTTCAAGTATATTTATTGGATTTTTAAAGTTTCTTTTCATTAACACCATATTTGAGGGCTTGACATTCCACTCAACTTCCCCTTAATGAAATTTCTGCCCCCTTTTCAGTTGTTGGCTGAGGCATGACATTTTATGAGTGTAATAACTTTGTGAGGCTATTTCTTCTGTATTTCTTCTTATTATTTGCTTAATATTTATCTTTTTGAGATGCATATCTGAAATTCATAGTGTGATCTTTGATACTCACATTAGAATACTTGATGACCTCCATACAGTGTGAGGCAGAGGAGAAAAGAAGGAGAATAGGGAAGGCAGAGGGAAGGGTAAGGTTGAGAGGGTGTTTTTCTATCTCTGTGACTTCATGTATTTGGTAATTTAAATAAATAGAGTAAGCATTTTCAAAATAGTTGATACTTTTTTTTTATACTCCCAGGGAAATATAACAGAAGCCTGAGGGCAGTGAGCTACGTATAAAACAAGCTAAGTAGAAATTGGCACGCCACTGTACTTGGTGCCTATGTTTGTGGTATTTTTGGAGCCCAGACACACCCGTGCATACACCATTGTATCTGGCTTTCATTTATCATAACAGTGATGAATAGTCACTATATATACTATATAGCTGACAACTAAAGTTACATAGTCGCTTGTCCTTTAAGGAAAAAAAATAATATGTATATCATTTCCTGAACCAAAGAAAGTGACGTCTTGTGGACCATAGCTGTTTGGATGAAATGTTCAGTTTTTCACTATTATTAGATCACTCACCAAATATCTGTTTAGTACGTATGTACCATGCAATAAATAAGGTTATAGAGAAAGGAAGCCTACAAAAATGTCCAACTTTTTTACCAGTTACAGTAACTCACAGAAAGCTGATACTTATGGAAATTGCTGGGGCATGCTCCCATAGCAGCGCTTCCTTATGTAGATGCTGAAGCATGTTTTCTCTCTCTGGTTCTCTTGGTTTGTTTTTTTGTTTGTTTTTTAAATGGTGTTCAGACATGTTTTCTTACATTCTTTTTTACCATACAGGATATCGCACTCCATTGGAAGGATGGTCATCTCTTGTGTTTGTTGATCTGTCTAGTACCTTAGACACATAGCTGTAGTTAGTATGAGAGAAACCTGCCTTTCATGTTCTTCTTAGGTTATCATTGCATTTGTAAAGCATTTGCTTTCACATATCAACTAAATTTTAGCAAACTAAATTGTGTCAGTCTTTAATTTTTGTTAAATGTACTTCATTGGAAAAACTAGAATTTATTTTTTTTTTTACTTCTTCCTTTATCAAGTTTTATGACGTGTGTGTGTGTGCGCGCGCGCGCGTGCGCGCGCACGTGCATGTGTAGTGAGTTCCTTGGATATTGTTTCGTATATTATGCTTTGAGTAGTTCAGAAATACTGCATTGGGTGCTGATGATTAAAGCTCATGTTAACTACTCTGATGGCTTTGAGGAAGTAATGTAGAGAAGAATCTTGCCACTTTTAGGTAAGAAGTGTCTCATGATAGTTAGCTTTCTTTCCATTACCTTCGTTACTATTTTTTGATGTGATCCATCACTTTGTTCACATAGCTGCCAAGTTGGTAAGGAGAACAGTATTCTGCAGCCAGATTTTGATAAATTGATGTTTCATGTTCACCTTTGTGGTCTAAACCCATGTCTTTCAAATAGTGAGAAAAGCCAAATGTGCTGTGCTGGTTAGTGTTTTGTCAACTTGACACAAGCCAGAGTCATCTGGGAGGAGGACAGCTTAGTTGAGAAAAACACCTCCATCAGATCGCCAGTAGGCAGGTCTGTGGGCATTTTCTCAATTGATACAAGATGTGGGAGGGGCCAGGCCACTGTGGGCTCAGCTACCCCCGTGCAGATGGTTCTAGGTTGTAGAAGAAATCAAGCTGAACAAGCCCAGAGCAAGCAAGCCAGTAAGCTTTGTCCCTTCATGGCCAGTTCCTACCTGAGTTCCTTCCCTGGGTTCTCTTCATGATGCACTATAAGCTGAAATAAGCTCTTTCCTACCCATTGCTTTTTGTCATGGTGCTTGTTGAAGTAATAGAGTCCAAACTGAATATTATGTCCCATAAGTAATCAGAATTTTTGTTACGTAATACAAGAATGCAGTTTAAATAAAACTAAAGTGTATTATTATACATATATTAATAGTACTTCTAACACAGCAAATTGAATCCATGAAAAGAATCAGAACAATCTAGAGATATTACTCTAAGATAATAATTTGTTACTACTTTCGCTTGCACGTCTACAATATACCAACTAATGTACATTATATTGTATTATCTCTAATTCTAATAATTCTAAAGTTAAACTTGTTTTTCAGTTTTGAAGATGAGAAAATTACTGTTCAGAGAGCTTAGTTTTCCATACTTAAAACTATTAAGTAATGAAGATAATGCTGTAAGGTGACTTCATGTCTTGAAATTTGCCTTATATTTTAATCATGGTGTCAGTTTCTCATATATTAATTACTGTGATGCTGCTTTACTTTTTAGCCTTCACTTAGAGATTGCTTTAAATTTTAAATTTCTATGCTTAACATAGTTTTGAACAAGATGAGAGTTGTACAGTAGAAATGAGTTACTAATTCCAGAGAGTAATAAATTATTTTGAAGTCAGTGCTTCTTAAGGTGAGCTGGCAGATCTCATTTGTGTTTGTCTTGTTCATCCCCTTAAGGAGCTTGCAGTTAAACTTTAGCCATATTTACACATGCAAAAAATAATCAAAACTGATTTTTATTTGGAACTTTTTATCACTATTTTGTTCATATCATTAACAGGGATTAGCTTTCTGTGTGAGCCATTTTGTCATCTCTCATATAGGATTCCCTTGTTTTCTAATTCAGATGTTTTAGTTCAAGTGCCACATTTAATAAAGTTTTGTTGTTTTAAGATACTGTTTAATGTGTTTCTTTCCTTGTGATGTACAGGTATGTGGTTGTTATGATCTCCAAGTTTTTAACTCCCCCAGATTTCACGTTTAACAGGATATATAGAGAGGATTCGTTACTGCTCATTAAGAAAATGAGGGAAAACCACAGAGCAAGATATAAGCTAGGATTTCTGGTCATGAAGTTTGTATATCAATGTCTGTGGCAACATATGAAAATGATACAATTGAAAACCTAGGAGTTTTATTTCAGTATTATGCTTAAATTCTATTTTTAATCAAATATCTTCATTTTTTGCATTTATTTTTTACAAATTTAACTTTTCATAGTAGAGTTTACCGCCAGAAAAGTGAAAAATCAACTATGATAATGTAAGAGTCTTTTCAGTAGACTCACAACATTGACACTGAGTTTATCATAGTATTTTACAGATAGGAACTTGTAGACACTGTTTATAATACCAGAGATCACCTTAAGGTCCTCATTTGTTGACTAAGTAACTATATTCAGAGCTTGGCCAAAACCTAGAGTACCCTTTAAAGTGGAAAATTTCCTCTTAATTTAGAAACAATAAGTTAAAAGATAACATTGTGTGTGTGTGTGTGTGTGTGTGTGTGTGTGTGTGTGTGTGTGTGTGTGTGTGTGTGTGTGTACACTTGGGCACACACATACTTCAGGCTGGTATAGTCTTTTTTTCTTGATTTACTTTGAAGAGTCTTAATCAGACAACACTGATGGTTCTTTATTTTAAGCAGGTGCTAATTTGGTTTGTTTGTTCTTGAGATGTGTTAATGTTCTCCTTTAAACTTGCTGTCTACCTCTTATAGGTGTCGGTTACCAGGAAAGACTTGAAGTTTTTTTACACTTCACATATTTTTTTGCATACCATATTTGCTTCCTGTGTAGTTATTTCTGTTTTTCAAAGTTAAGTTTCCCTCCATGCAGAGACTAATGATAATTGTTTTGTTTGAGTGGTAGGCTAAAAGTATACCTACTGAATTAGGCTAAAAACTTACATACAAAGCAGTATATTTTCTGATTCCCAAGCATTAAGATATTTATCTTTTATACAGTTTTAAAAGGCCATCTCCTAAAACCTACAGGGCATAGACATTTCCTTTTGATTTATTGGCTAATTCTTTGAGTTTATGTAACCCCAGAGGAAGAGTTAATAACCCCTGAATGATTTTAATTCAGGCACAGAAGCCTGAATCACTGTTAGTTAACCCAAAATCTTTTGAACAGGGATAACAGCGCACTTCTACTTTGAGAGTCCAGATAAACTGACCAACATGGAGCCAGATTTGAATGGAGTATATTTTGCCATGAATTTAGATGAGAATAAAAACATTGAGGATATACCATGATAGGCACATTACAACTCAATGATATTTTGTGGATACTTTACTTTTGAAAAATTTATAGTTTTTACTCTGTAAGAGTGGTTGGAAGAATAGCTTTAAATACACAATATTAAAATACTTGGTAAATCAAAATTCCTTAGAACCGGCTTCAATTTTAATCAGTGACTATCTAAGCTCTCCAGGAAGCCAGGCATCTCTGGATGCAAGGGAATACAGTAAAGAAACTTGCAGAAATGGCTGTTCAATGGTGTGGTTAAGGGGAAGGTTTTTATTGTAAATAGAGAGAAAGTATCTAGAAGATACAAGGAGTCCAGAGCAGAGAAAAGAAGAAAGTAAACCATGTCAATATTTGAAAGAAGCAAGCGAGCATGTTCATCTAACCAGTAAATTTAAAGCATGCTCTAATACCTGGTGTTGTAAACACTCAGGTCTTGAATACAGATATTCAACAGTTTTTCTATTAATGTGTAACACTGCTGTGTAAGTGTGATGTCTTCTGTAGAACATGGCAGCCCAGCCTGCTTTGTGTTGTTTTGCTCTTTTCTTTGCTCCTGAAGACACATTTTCCCCAAGATGAAGTATTTTGTTTACTTTTTGTAGCTTATGCCCATTTAAATATCTTTATTTTTCTAACTGTATTAAAAGTGTACTTGCAAAGACACCAGTGATTACAGAAAAATTCAGTTCTGCTTGCCACCCACCTCTAGAATTGTTAGCTCCAGTGGCACTGTTTTCTGTTCTGTGAACTCTGCTCTTTGATGTGAATTGAATTGATTATTAATCATTATGATGTAGGAATTAGACACAAATTTGAATCCAGTCAGGTCAGTCACTGTGCTTTTTAATTTAAAACATACTCCATTTTTCCCCATTATGCTGCTGTTCTAGTTCAGTTATTTCCCAGGGTTATTGTGGTTGCTCTGAATTGGTTTCTCTGACACTGGTTTCTTCCTCTTCCACTTTATCATGACTCTGTTCTTGCTGAAAGGATGTCTGCCATGACAGCATTGCCTGCTGAAGAATTGAAAGTCCTCCTTTGACTGCTCAAGTGTAGCCCTCCTGGCTCTCACCGTTGACAGTGCCTTGTCCTTGCCTGTGCCGTAGCACTTGTGTCTGGCAGGCAGGGTTCCTGTGCCTGCTGTGCTTATTTATTTACTCCCCATTTGCTTGAAGACCGTTTTCACCAGCTGTGGCTCACACGGAATAACCTTGGCATTACCTCGCTTCTGTCCTGAGGTGGTGGTGTGGCTTTGCTGTTTTTCTTACTTGGTGCATCTGTTTTCCACCTTGCTTCTCTGCTGTATTGTTTAGTCAGTGATTTTTTTGAAGTTGTTCATCCCTTAGTGTTTTTTTTTCTTCTGTCTGATAACTTGAAGTCAGAAGACATCAAATCACTTTGAATAACTCTCAGATAACAGCTGTTATGTGGCTATTTACCTACTGAATGAAAAGACATACAAGCATTTAAGTGCTATTGCTACCATGTTAGTTTTTTTAAACATGAAATATTTAACCTTTCGATTTTCTTAGGAATTCTAACGAAACCAACAATTAAGAATTCTTTCAAAAAAGTCTCCTAATGTTCTCTTTTATAGTTGTAGAAATTTTGTGTCAGCAGGGGGCAGTCAAACCAAATTTCATTCTGCTAGCTTATGAAAACGTTGAATTTTTATTTCTGTAAGAGTTTTTACATGTTGTACATGAACTGCATTTATAATGCATTTATAAGCAGAATTCAAAGCTCTTCATTGGTGGGTCTTTTGGAATTGTAATAAACATGTTTAGCCATAAACGGTAAACCGTCTTTTTTTCTTGTTAAAATTAAAAAAGGAAATTGGCTCATTGTTTTTTTGGGTTTTGATGTTGGTTAGGTTTTTTTATTTTTTGGTTTGTTTGTTTTTGTTTTATGGTTTTTTTTTTTTTTGGTAGGTGGCCACTTAGAAAACTTTTTTGTATGTAGCTTAGGTATTTTCCTTCTATTAAGCTTTTTAGTTAAAATTATTATACAATTTGTTTTGTACTGTGAATTTGGGGATAGTCTTTCAGAGTCTGAGGCATAGCACTATAAAATGTAGCTGATTCATTGGTCACATTTGTTTTGTTCCAACGGCTTTCCTGGCAGTTGTTGCCTATATAGTGCCTTCCATAGTGTTAGCTTGTCTCTTCTGAGGGAGAGAGTCTATTCTAAACAGACTTTATCATGTACTGGAGCTTTCACTGGAGCTCCTCTTTTGTGTCGGTAATAAGAAGATTCAGGAAAACTACCTTGTGTAAACACTTGAGTGGCTCCCAGACAAGTGCAGTCCTGTCTGTAGTGGGCAGGAAAGAGCAGTGTCCTGGAATGTTGCTGAGAAGGAAATCTATTTGTGTTCCACAAATGATATCCTTAAAGTTTTTAAGAATGTAATTTTAAAAGGACAGCTCTGTGTTTGTGTTCCTTCTGTTTATTAACTTTGTATGCACTTAGTTAAGAAGTGCATTTAATCGGGAAAAAAAAAAAAACATTGTGTTTGAAAACACATCTTTCTGGTAGTTTTTTGGAAATTTGTAGAAATGTCAGGGTAAATATTAAAACATTTTAGAACACTGTTTGTTCTTTTGGCATAAACACTTAAAGTGAATCTCTGCAGACTTAAAGAATACAGCTTCTACCACTCCTCCTGAGAACTCTCACTGAAGAAGTAACATGGAAAACTGGTTTTAGCACAGATTGTATTTTTTTCAAGTTACATGTGATGGTGTTTTATTTTGTTATTAAAATTAGTTGTGTAAGCTTAACTTTGTTTAATGACTGTCTTTTTATGTGTTTAATTATGATAGCCAATAACTCAGTTAGAATTATATTGAAATTTCTCTTTAATGACTGAAAAATAGTTATGACTAGACTTTTAAAGCAATTAGCAAAAAAAAAAAAAAAACAATTATAGACTAGAATTATGTCCAGTTTTCTGCGTTTGTGGTTTCTTTTCTTCCTTATGAACTCTCATCATTAACTACCTCATTACTCAAAAATGATTCTGTACTTCAACCCTTTCTTTCAAATCCAGCAAAATGTACCCGACCTAGTGATGCTCTACATGCTGAGGCAGGAAGGATCTTGTCTCAAAAATAGAAAACAAAACAAAAGTGCAACAAAATACTGATTTTTAATAATGTCAAGAGTTTCACGATTAACTCTGATGTGGCTTAGGCTCTGTATGTTAGCTGGTTACTAGGTTGAATGCTCCTGGTTTGCTGAGTTTTTATTCATAAGAGAATTTTGAATTTTGTCAAGTGCTGCTTTTTAAGTGTCAGATGATTGTGGAATTTTTCCTTTGAAGTCTTATTAATGGACAATATTGATTGATCTTGAAATGTTAAATTATCCTAGAATTCTTCTCAGGACAAATATTACTTAATTGTTTCATTGCATAAATATGTGTGTGCTTATAAATCAGTTTGCTAATACTGAAGATTTTTGTATCAATTCTCAGTATTTTTTACGGTTGTCTTTTATTATACTTCCTGTAGTTTTTTCTCAGAGCAGTGGGTTTATTGCCTTTATTAGAAAATGGACTATTATGATTATCTTTCTCTTCTTATAAAATAAATTTTGTTAAATTGTATCTTTCATGGGATTTAGCCACCTCATTTCACTTATTAACACTTACTCCCAGAGTTGTCTGTCATCAGTTGCTATTGTTTAAGCAACTGTAGTGTTGTCTCTCCTTTCTCGTATTTGCAGTTTCTGTATCTTTCCTGTTGAGCCAATTTTATTAGACCATCCCCTCAAGGGTCTTCGTCATAGATTTCTTCTGTTGATCCTTTCAACACTATACTGTGGTATCACTGATTGTTCGCTATTGCTTTATTATATTTAATTTTATTTCTTATTCTTTTATGTGTATTTTGTTTTTATTCCCATTTTGTGGCTGACACCTTGATTATTGACTTTCAACTTTTCTTTTTAAATGCTGTAGATTTCCCTCCAGGAACTGCTGTCATTACATTTTACAAACCCTTAGGTATGTTTTATTTTTTATTTTTTGTCAGTTCAAGTGTTTAACCAATTATTTAGACATATGTTACTTAATTTTTAAATATTTGGAATTCTCCGTATACCTTAGTTGTTTGGGGAATTAGTTTATTGTTATGATTAGAGAACAAGGGTTGTATTTCTGGTTTTTTTTTATTATTTGTTTTTGTTTATTGATCTAACTTGTGGAACTCTCCTTGAATATTCCCCTCAGCCTTTGAAAGTGTCTGTGGGGTGTAGTGCCCTGCCAAGGTTATGGGATCACTTTACTTAATGACACTCTTCTTGCCTCCAGATACTTTTTGAATCTCCTTTTGGTCTACTACTTCCTGAGAGAAAAATGTGTCAAATATGATTCAAAACAATATCTTGTTTTGTTTCATTTTCATCAGTGTTGCTTCCCGTACGTTGATACGTTCTTCTTAGGTTCCTACTCATTTGTCACTTATTGCATCTCCTTTATTCCCTGTATTCTTAGTCACCCATTTTTTTAATCAGTTCTCAGTATTTTAGTATAGTTGTGTGTTCTTTTACATTGTTCTATAACACATCCGAGTTACTTTCTCCCTTTAGCCTTTCATAGGTGACATTTAATTGCATCTAATTGCATACTAACCTAGTAGTGGCAGTTTTATTGGTGTTATATTAATGTTTAGGATATTTGTCTGTATATGTCTAAGATGGTACTACTTCTGCTTGTTCCCTTATTTCATATTTTTCTGTTTTCTACTTTTTTTGTATGACTTCAATAATTTTCATCTCCCCATTGTAATTTCTCAGTTATCCTTTTTTTTGTCTATTTCTTTGTGTGTGCTTTTATTAGTTTTAGCAATTATGTTCATAGTTAAGCTTTCAAGGTCTACTTAAAATTAAGAATCTATTATTTGAAATAAAGTATAAAACCCTTACAACTATCTAGGTCAAGAAAATTGGAAGAGAACCTGTGAGGAGAGCTAGGTGTGTTCTGTCTACTGTGCTCTTCAGTCTCCCTTCCCTGGCTTTCTATTCGCGGCTGTAATTCGTGTGGTTTTACTTTCAGCCTATAGTATAGACACACATATATGGAAAATACTTTAGATCCATGTCTTCCGGCTTAAGATTTTGTGTTTAATTCAGTGTGAGATTACTATTACAGATGAGAAATCCAGACGGAAAGCTTTTGTTACTGCAGGTCCTCCATCTAAAATGTGTAAGATCTAGGATTTGTACTGTGGCATCAGGATGTGCACATGTGAGGAAATCCTCCTTTTGTCACCTGCCCTCACTAACATTCTACTTCTCAGACTGACTCTGCTGTTAGCTTCTGTTGTTGGGAATGCTAATTCTACATGATCATTTGGATTTTGCTGTTACAAGTCTGGTTTCCTTTCTCTTCATGTGGAGCTCCACAACAAAAAGTGTGAATGGTCCTTAACTGATTCTCATAGGACTATGATTTAAGTCTATTTTCTCGTAACTTCCTTAGAGGATGATTGGGATTGAGGAACCCTGTTTTTCTTGCATTGAAGTGTCACTATATACTTTATAAATAGCCAGTCTTCATTCTTGTGACCACTTATTCACCTAGTCCCAAAGAACATGTAATGCTCATTCTTCATTTAGATTCCTCTAAATGCAAACCTCCTAATAACTAAATAGCCAAAGCTATTATGAATAGTATAGCTTTCCATTGCACAGCATTACCTAGCTTCCTTTGCTTGTTTTCCTCTTATATAGATAGCCTGCACTTGAAATGGGTTTTCAGTCATTTGAAGTTAGATTCTATTCTAGTTTGCCCTTTCTTGTGTGAGAAGAGGATTACTATCTATAAAATAAGAAAAGCTCCCTGATAGAAGTGTTAGAAACTTTCAGTGAGCTTGGAAGTGCATACACGAGACAAAGTAGTTATTGATTCTCTCTGGAGGAGGTGAAAATATCCTGGGAATGCCTGATTTTAAATTTGTTTGAATTTTAGCATCCCCTTCTCCCAGACAGGGGTCTGTCTTGAAACTCGCTCTATACACCAGGCTGGCCTCGAACTCACAGAGATCTGCCTGCCTCTGCCTCTAAGTGCTTGATTAAAGGTATGTGCCACCACTGCCTGGCTTTTTTGAATTTTAAATTGTACTTTTAGTTATCTTGTGTTTCACTCTCTCTTTTAGTTGTGTTATTGAAAATTTTCCTCTTGGTGTGCATAATAAATACATCAGCCTTTTTTATTTGGTTTTTCAAGACAGGATTTCTCTGGGTAGCTTTGGAGTCTATCACTCTGTTGACCAGTCTGGCCTCAAACTCACAGATCCGCCTGCCTCCACCTACCTCGCAAGTGTTGGGATTAAAGGCATGTGCCAACACCCGGCTACATCATCTATTTTCATAACAATCACTGTTAGTAAATTTAAAATATTCCTGTGGGACCTGTCACTACCTTTTTCTCTCACAATATGATAGTTGATGATAGGCCTCTTAGATTGTCTGAGATCTGGAATTCCATGTGTTTGGTATTTACATGGTTCTTTATTATATCAGAAGTTCAGTTTACTTGAGCTTTTCAGTTTTCAGCTAGTGCTTCAGTGGTTGTTTCTTCTGATTACCTTAACTTTATGAGTAACTTTTTGTTATTTTTAACTGGTCTGTGTTGATGTGAGTCTGTTTTGAGTGGTATGTTCAGGATTAGGTGTAAGTAGTAATGGGAAGTAAACATTTTGTAACGTGTACATTTTCTTAACTAAACAGTGGAGGTTGATGACTAAATGATTCATCTATTTGGAGAGAAAATTCAGGGAGCTGTGGTGTTGTCCTTTACCCGTTTTGAGGACAGAAGGGCAAGAGTTTGGTTAGTAACTAGAGATAGTACAACTGAGGAGACTCTGTCAGGGGAAATGCATAGATAATTATGTTAGCACACTCAGCTACTGACAGTAAAAATGTGCATAGTTACAAAACTCAAAGTAAGCTGTCTGTTTAGTAACAAATGTCAACCAAATCAAAAAGGTCCTGATGAGTTGGGAAAGAACAGAATAAAGAACATTGGTTATTTGGCCCTGCGTCATCTGGCCATGATGAAGACTTTCTGTGTCACTTTAACCAGGGCCTAACTGTTTGTTTTCATTGAGATGGCAGTCACTGAAAGTTTTCTTCAATTAAAATACAAACATGGCTGGAAATATAGGGTTAGGAGAATGCTTGCCTGGTATGCATGAGTTTGGTCTCCAACACCTCTTAAGCCATGTGGTGGTGCATGCCTATTATTCCAGTAGTAGCGAGGTGTTCAAGGTCATTTTTCCCTATAAGGTATATCAGAAGGCAGCCTGGGCTACATGAGTCCCTCCCCTCTTTTTTTTAAAGTGGAAACAACAACGGAAAATATGTCTATTAAGAATAAAAGATTCATTTACCTCATTGTGAGACTCCATTTTGAACAACACAAGGTTGGAAATGAATGCCATTTGTTGAGGCATAGCTGGGAAGCAGTTGACACAGTCTGCACTGTTATACAACATTGTTCCTGTGAGGGTTGTCTGTCAAGATGCCCTTAACACTATTTTAGCTTCAGACTTTGTTACATTATGAAGTATTTTTCCTTCCTTCCATCTGGTAATTTTAAGATCTATAATGGAATGAACTTGTTGTACTTCTAATGATGTTTTTGTTACAGTTTCACTCCTTTGTTACCTTCATTCTGACGGTTTAATTTGTTTAAGCAAGGATGCTTTCTGTGTGAGGTATGCATGACATACACAAGAGTGATAGCTTAGAGAAACAAATTGTGGGAAAATAGAAAAAGGAGTGCTTCCCAGGAGCTAAGGGAGGAGGGCCAGCAGCAGTACAAGCATGTTTAGTAGTACAGCGGACTACATTGTATGATGCCATTACTGGTTATATGTCACTATGTGTTGTTTCTCCACACCTGTAGACTACAGCTCCGAGAACATCCCATGTAAATGTCCGCTTCTCTGGAAGGAACTGGTAATGAGGGAGGTTATGTGACTGTGGAACCTAAAATTGCTCTGAGGAAAAAAAAATGCCCTAAATACCCCTCTTTTTGACAATAATTTTCGTAGTATTCATCTAACTGCAAGTCACATATGAAGAAAGAAACCTAGCACCATGTAAAATTATATAGTCTTTTTAAAAGTTTGTTACGTTTCTTATTCATTTATCGGGAGAGGGCCCTGAGTACACACACCCAATGACACATGTAGGGGTCAGTGAACAAATTGGCAGGAGTCAGTTCATTTTCTCTTTCCACCATATGGATGCCAAAGATCTAATCCTGGGTCATCAGGCTTCAGCAAAGCACCTCTACACACTGAACTATCTCCCTGACCCAGATCTCTATCACTTTTAAAGGGAAGAGAAGGTAGGAGCTGGAATGCTTTGGGTGTGAACTGTTAGGTTGTATTTAGGCACATATGTAAAGAGAAAGCTTCTTTTTGGCCAAATCACCCAATAAGATAAGACAGCAGCTGGCATTTCATAGATAAAATAATAAATTTATGGGATAATTTGAGAATTTTAAAAGCACTCAATTACAAAAGACATTTATAAAATATGCTTTCCTAAATAACTTAGAAATGTTGGATTGTCCTCATAGTATTGACTATATACCTGTCTGACTTTCTAGGATATTCCCAGTGTTCTTCCTGCTTGCTTTTATCTTTCAGAAAATGAATTGGCTTTATTTTTTTCTGAGCAACTAAGTGAGTCCTGTCTTAGCTTCCGTGTGTGTGTGTGTGTGTGTGTGTGTGTGTGTGTGTGTGTGTGTGTGTTACATTAATGTTAATATACACGTTCACATATGTGGGTGAGTGTATGCACAGGGTCCATTGTGCATGTACAGGCCCAAGATTAATAACAGGTACCTTACTCAGTCACTCTGTCTTCAATATTGAGGCAGGGTTTCAGTTGAAACCAGGTTCACTGATTTCAGCTAGTCTAGCTAACCGGCTTTCTCTGGGGATCCAATGTGATTGCAGGTGCTCAACAAGCCTGTCTAACCTTTACATGGATGGTGACTTTGAACTCCCACTCTGATGCTTGGCTGCCAAATGGTTTACCCAATGAACCTTTCTTTCCCTCAGCTCCTGCTTCTTTTTATTAGAAACCGAGTGTGCTAAAATATCTGCCGTGATTCACCTTTGTGTCCGTGTCAGGATCATCTCGGCAACTTCCTGTTACACCTTGGAGCAAGCACACATCTGGGTGACCTTTGTCCAGTTTGTGCTTCTTATGCATAGCAGCCAAGGTTTTCATGTTGGGAAATTACACTCAGAACTTTATGCTCTGAAACCTAATGGGAGTCCTTTAAAGATGTGTCAGTCGGATTTGCTGGAGGAGCTTTGACATCAGCATAGCATTTAGACTGTGACATGGGTATTGTGGATTAGGATCATGGTGCAGACTCGAAGCAGGACAAAGCAGAACATAGATAAAGCAAATATAGAGTCTGGTGCTGACGTGGGTGTTTGCTGTTGTTAAAGGGAGTAGAAAATCAGACCAAGTTCTGTCAGAGACCTCAGGAAGGGGCATCAAAAAGTATGGCTGAGCACTTCAACCCTTCACAGCCTGAATTCTTTTTCTCTTCACTGATCTCTTCTGGCTACATTTCTTCTTCCTTTCCTTAAGCCCGCTTGATGTGTGAAACCCTAATCTATGTCTTTTCTGTTAAAAGTAAAAACTAATAGAGCGAGGCTCTTGAGTAGATTCCAGATCCCAGGAAAAGGGTGTAGGGTTTTCTGAATTTAGCTGTGCAGTATTCTGTTTCTGGCTATACTTTTCAGTATCCAGAATTTTAAAAGGACATGTTACAATAAACAGGTGAAGAACTCCTGTGAAAGAATGTTCTGGAAAGAAGGAATAAAGCACTTTTTACAAGAGTCCTTTTGTTTTATTAGAAAGAGTTCTACTTTTCCTGCTTGATGGGCATAGAAATGAACTCATTGTTTTGTCAAGCTGTTGTTAAAATTAGGTCACCCTGAAAAGAATTCTAACTCCTGATTTATATAACAAAGTATTACTCATGCATCCTATTAACATAAATCTAATCCCTAGTCAAGCTCACACATTCCAACATCACAGGCTATGTAGTTTTTAGTAAAAAGGACAGTTTCCTTTATCTTCAAGTGAAAATAAACACTACCCATCTATGAAGGAGCAAAGCCCATTCATTCATCGTAAATAGTGAAGTATGCTATTGTGGAACGTCCTTCCCTGTCAGTCACAGGAAACTGGCCCTGAAGTAGTCCTCAGTGGTGGAAAAAGTGTGGAGTTTGAGGGCCATTCACTATTCTAGGTTTATCAGGTACACCTGGGGACTTCATCGACACACAATCCAGCCCCATCATAGCCTTCTCTTTCTCCACAGCACTGATAGGCCAGTAACTGAACAGCAGTGGTTATGGGTGATGTTGCTGGCATGTTACAGCAGAGAACAGGTTGAAATTGCTGCCAGCCTGAATCCTCATTTTTACACGAATGTGACAATTACAGCTTTGAGAAGATGAAAGGACTTGTCTAAAACCACTTTGGCAAAGAAAATGACTAACCTGGATCATAGATTAAATTCTGTCCTTTATCTATCTCCATATCTGTCAACTTTTGACATTTCAATTTGGGGAGTCTCTTCAGAAGACCAAACTTGGGTCTTGATACACTTTCATACAAACAGGTTTATTGGGATAAATTAACTTCCCTGTAGTATGCTAACAGTCAGATGAGTAAAACATCCTTTCAGCTTCTCATCTTCAAATTCAAGGTGTTCTAATAACTATTGTGTAGTAGCTTCCCAAAGATGGCTGGGTCAAGAAATACAGTACACAGAATATAAACACAGACAACATTTTAGCACAGTAAACCTCCTAAAGAAAGCACTGCCTGTTATAACCTGCCTGCCACAGTCAGGAAGGAAGTCAGTGAGGAAGAATGCCAGAATGTCTCAGCACCACAGCACAAAAGAACCAGATTCCTGTAGGAAAACTGACTTCAAACTCAGCTGTTGAAATTACAAAGGTGTAGATAGATTTCAAAATCTATTTTCTACCAGTAAAGTAGACAATAGTGTTAAACGTTAGAAATCCTATTTAGCCCTTCTGTTTTCAGTTGATATTAGCATTGGGCCCCGAGAGTGTTGTTTGCTCCCTGCTTAAGCATTCTGTCTATTGCACTGTGGGAAGAAGAGTTGTTCTGACAGATTGTTTTCAGAGTCCAGACAGTTGATTCTCCAGCAAGAAGCAAGTGTCCTTGGCATTTACTGATAGCTGTTCAGTGATTCTGAGGAGATAGTTCTTAACAGTTTATAAATAATTTGTTAGTAGGTCTGTTGTTTGTTTTTGTTTTTTGCAAATTTTTAATCCATTTGAAAACTACTAAATTCATTACTCACAAAGTCTCAATCGCCAGTTTGACCTCAAAGAGAGTAAGTACAATGCATTTTTGATCCAGATGTTAGTAACCATGGCCCAGGAACAGGGATTCGGGTTGCCCAAAGGGCATGTTCCACTGTGCGAGTGGTAATATGAGATTTATTAGTTACATAACAAAGTCATAAATCTAGGCATTTACCAAATACATTGGTAGGGACCACCTGTGTGGGGTTACAGCAGAGCAAACTCTTTAGGTTTCAGGTGCTACCTGATGGCATTCTTAGCTGTTAGATTGGCAAAAGCTTATGTTCTGCTAAGAATACATTTTATAGGTTTTGATAGTCTCTATAATGTTAGATCAGACACAGCAGGGGATAATGATTAGCCTTCATTAAGAAAATAAGATAGATAGCCAGAAGTAGTTTGGCTCTTGTCTGCAGTTTTTAACTCTTCATAATCTCCAAGTTCACTCATTTGACTATGAAGTATCAGAGGTATTCCTTTTAATTTTTTTTCTGGTAACTTCAGTGTATATATTTCCAGCTTTGATAAGCAGGCATGATTCTATGGGAAACTGTTGCAAGAGCTTCAGACCTATCGAATTGAAGTTATCATCCATTACTTATAAAGTACACTTTTTATAGATGATAAAGAAAAAAGCCAATTATACCATTGATGTGTTGTTTACACAATATGTGTATGTGTTGATTATAAGACTTGAGTCCCAGGTGCTCAGAAATGAAGGCGGGCTCAAATCCTTTCTGAAGGGAAGGCAGCAGAGAAGCAACAAGAGCTCTCAGTAAATAGAACAAGCTTTTCAGGGAACACAGTAAGATAAATGAAAGGTTAGGATGTTGGGCTAGGAGGTGCAGATAGTGAGGGTGTAGTAGTTTGAAAATATGTTACTCCCTCCAGTCTCATAGGGAATGGCACTATTAGGAGGTGTGGCTTTGTTGGAGTGGGTGTGACCTTGTTGGAGAAAGTATGTCACTGTAGGCAGATTTTGAGGTTTCCTATGTTCAGGATACTGCCCTGTGTCTCAGCCAACTCCCTGTTGCCTACAAGATGTAGGACTCATGTAATACCATGTCTGCCTGCATACCACCATGCTCTGCACCATGATGATAATGAACTAAAACTGTAAGCGAGTCACCCAATTATTTCCTTTTTAAGAGGTGCCGGTGGTCATGGTGTCTTCACAGCAATAGAAACCCTAACTAAGATAGAGGACAAGGGGCAGAAGAGGGCAAGATGTTTGGTGCTTCAGCCTTCTAGTTCGGTTCAGCATTGAGCACAGCCATGTGTCAGAAGTCAAGAGCTGGGGCTGTAGTTGAATAGATTACTTGCCTAGGCTGTGAGGTCCATTATTAATATTACTACCACCACCCACATACACACAAAAGAAATAGAATGAACAGTATAAATGGGAGAACAGTTACCAAAATCTTGAAGCCTAGAAGCGATGTCAAGTGATTTGATGCCTGTTTAAAGCACTTAACCTTTCTTTATTCGATAACTATGAGCTTCTAAAACGAGTAACATTAAGTAACTTCTTAAGAAATTAATCCAGCAAACATGGGTATGTAATTTCCATGAGGTGATAATGTCAGCAGCTGTCCATAATATGTTGTGTTGTTTGTGCTTTCAGGAAGAGGCATTGTATGTGCCTGTAGAAAGGTTGGTGGTCATGGGGCAGATCTTTGCTCACTCAAAGTGAATCACTTACTTATTTTTGAATGGTGTAACCTAATTTATCATGTTGTATATTAGCACTGTGTCTGCTAGTTAATGGTAAGATATAAAGAAAGAGAAAATAAAAAGTTAATCACCATACTATCACAAAAACAAGAAATGTGTTTAGAGAATGGTGTATATTCTGAGTTTTGTGGGTCAGAATTGTTACATATTAATAACGGATAAAGCTGAGAAATAACTGCAGTCACATTGTGAAACAATTCAGAATTTAGTAGGCCATGGGAAAATAATGTCTGAACTAAACTCACATTTTATTGAAACTATTAGTGTTTGTACTAAACTAGAAGAAGCAGAAAGTAAAAGCTAAGAGGTAAGCCTTTAGTAGTTAATTTAGAAAACAAAAGGAAGTTTATAAAGTTAGAAGTTAAATAAAAACAAGAGGATAAATTTGAGTGATTTTGTAATGTGTAGTGTCTCCTGTACCACATGCTGGTCAACTCACATTTCATCTCTGATTTTAAGGGAAACACCAGCAGCTCAGAGTAAATCCAAATGAAAGTCATCAGTATTTGAGTGGGACAGTAATAGCATCTTTACTCTGGGTAAATGAGCAATTCTTGGATATCTAGAAAGGAGAAAAAACCTGAAGAAAGAATGTGCGGGCAGACTCAGGTGTTGGGACAGTTATCTAGAAGAGATGGCACCCTCCTCAGTTAATTCCAGAGAGCCAAAACGAACATGACAAGTGGTCTGTGCCAAACAGGAAGTATTTTGAGAGGTTTAGTTTATGATAAAGCAGACCATAAGAAATTTGGATTCTTTAGATACTTGCAATGTCTGCTATGTAGAAAAAGACTTAAATACATTAAACTAACTTCATACATAAAGATCTATTTTGTAAGCTATATGTACCCTCCCTCCCTCCCTCCCTCCCTCCCTCCCTCCCTCCCTCCCTCCCTCCCGAGTATATTGTGTGTGCATGTGGAGGTGGGATGTGGAATGCCATGCACAGAGGCCAAAGGAGGATGTCCAACATCCTCCTTTATCCTTTGAGGCAGAGTCTCTCATTGTGCCTGATCATACCTTTTGATTGATTGATTGATTGATTGATTGATTGATTGATTGATGAGTCTGAGAAACACTGAGCACTTGGCTCCCTGTTGTCGTCATCCCTGTCCCCCTTCCAGTGCTGAGGTTGAAGGTGTGTGTGGGACTGTGCCTACCTTACTGTGTACCTGCTGTGTGTGTGCTGGGGTGATTCTGATCCTTGTGCTTACACAGCAAACTCACTTAACTGTTAAGCTACCTCTCTTATCACATCGTTTTAATGTTAAGTATTCACTATCAATGCGAGATGACTATCAGAAAGACAGGAAATGTATATTAGAAAAGAATGTTGACAGTACTAAATGTCTCAAAATGTTAAACTATGAATGTGTTGGATCTATTGGTAATCCTAAAAATATAGGGAGGGGGGGGAAGGGAGGAAGGTTGGTGGGCCACTAATAGCTTTAAACTGACTTGTATTATTGCATGGACATTTCAAATTTATAGTTCTCTAGTTATAAACATAAAGACATTAGAATTTTAGATTCTCCTATATTTAGTAGTAAATCTGTCTTAAATATCAAGTAATAAAATCTTCATTTATAATTGGTCATCATGGCATAGTTTGTAAAACAGTTGGCTGACCTCAGGCATACCTGAGTTCAGACACAGCTCTGCCACCTACTGCTCTAACTTTACCATGTTATTTGGGCAGTCTTGCCCCTGCCATTGATAAAGTAATACCCTTAGCTGACTTTGAGGAATACAGTTTGGCGTGATGCTTTGAGGATATTGAAGGGGTTTCTAAACCTCTGGTGCCAATTAAATAGATTATTTCAAAGATCAGCTGAATCATATAAGTAACAAAGATCAGGTTGAAACTGGAGAGGTCACTTTAAATTGTATCTATTACAGTTTTTCTGTGTTAAATCTGAAATGTCAGGCAGAGCAAATAATTATGCCTTAATGTTGACAATTCCCAATCTAATCAGTCTTACTGGTATCAAGCCTTTTTTTTTTCAGTATCCAAGCCCTGGCTTTATATGTGTCTTGAGCATTCATACAGAACAGTGGGTGAGCAAAAGAATCAAATATCCTTGAAATATTCTCCTCAAGAATGCTCAGGAAAGTATTTACAAAGAGACAAAGCTGAAAGGTGATTTGGTGGGAAAGTTGGTGAGCTCCTTTCAGCAGTTATGACACTTACTGTTTTTAGTAATCATAATATAGAGTTGCATCCGTTCCCTCTTCTAATTACAATGTGCAAAGACTGGTTGCATGTGCTCTGACCAGAGTCCTTGGCACTGAGAACCCTAAACAAAGCTGCAGGCACTAATTACCTTCTTTCCCTAATCTGCATTTGATGTGCCTTTGAACTAGTGATTCTTGTGTATTCTGAGAAAACTTCCCAATCATTGGGAAGGCTTTTACTTCATAATGCAGGAAACTGGATCTTGAATTAATGGTTTTTAGAGGTGTTTTGGTGCTTATAACCATACAAGTAAATATTTTTTATGAAACTCAATAAGCATTGCTTCTGTATAAGGAAGCAAGTTAAATTGATTTGAAGATACTTTTGTAATTAGTTAGAAAATGTAAACATTGTAAAGAGGATTCGTTTTGTCAGATTCAACTGCAAAGAACAAATCATATGACCCTGGATCCCTTTGACATTCTGTTACCTGAGTTTTTGTGGCAATCCTAACAGAAGATAATAAAAATGAATTTAGATGAGAAAGTGATTCATTAATCTGTTGTGCATCTAAAAAAGAACAAGTAACACAAAAAGAAAATACCAAATCTTTTGACTGTTGACATTGAATTGATTAGATTTATTTTTCTTCAGAGTCTTGACCAGGAGAATGTCATCATCTAAAAATAAAGATTTCTATTTTTCTCTTCTTGAAATGGAATTTCTTACTTTTTCACTCCTTTTCCAGCTGTTATGGGAGGAGACATCCTTTAGCTTATTCAATTACTGTATACTTACGCTGAGATTATATCCTGTTACCTGTCTATTAAATGAGTACATAGTGAGGTTTAAATGAGATCATGGAATGATGAGTGATATGGTCTCCAGATCACCATAACCATAACATCGTAGCTCTCCCTTTTGTGACCATTCTTTGTACTTCGGTTTCTCCATCTATCACATGGAAGTTGGGTTGGTGTCTGTCTTGTAATTGTAATGTTCTACACTACAGAGGTAAGAACATCCCAGCAACCAAAGTCAAAAGCCAGTCTGCACTTCCAAAGAAAAGGAAGGTTTCTGTAACCTAGCATCTGCTGCCTTTACTGCTTCCTGCCTGTTGGCCAAGAGGAGCATGCTTTCAGCTTTTCCTAAATCTCTCATTTCCCCTAGCAGGAATGAGCTGCAATAATGATAGCATGTTGGTGCTTGTTGAAATAAAACATGCCCACCAGTAAAAAATGAGAGCATTAATATTTCATGTGGTAACTTGACTTAGCTTCAACCATACTCAAAACCTTTGAAAGTTTAAAATCAAATAAAGAGAGAAGAATAAACCAACTCAGCTTCAGAGAAACATAGTTTATTACAACCCAGCAAAGGATCTTTTCATAATATTTGAAATTAGTGCTTGTAGTCATGTTAGGTCATCATTCACTTCTTTGGAAAAACTTGTCTGGTCTTAGGTGTGATTGTCTAAGACTAAGGTTCCAATGTCTCCAGTGAATTGCCTTTTGCTTCCTTCATAAGTAATAGTCAGGATTAAAGACAGTGATTGTATTGCTGCTTCAGGAGAGAAAGAAATCTTAACACATCTGCTGAGTTCCTACAAAGATAACATAGTTTCCAGCACTGTGACTCCTCATTGCCTTCCCTTTGACTTTCTAGTGTCTCAGTCATGTTCTCATAGCTGGCCTCAGGAACAGTTCGTATTCACTAACAACCAGGACTGCCTTCCTGGAGTATCTTGCTGTTATTCTTCATTGGTGGTGTTTTTCAAAGGGTGTACTGGTACAGTTTATGTGCATGTGATGTGTGCATGACAAGGAGGGAGGTGTGCATACCTGTGAATGTTCATGTGCAAGCCAGAGGAGCATATAGGGTGTCTTCCTTTATTGTTCTCTAAGTCTCTGGAGACTGTCTGTTCCCTTGACACAGGACAGGGCCTCTCATTGAACCCACCACTTGATAGTTTGGCTAGTTAGGCTGGCCATTTAGTTCCTGGGCTTTACCTGTCTCCACTCCACAGTGTTGGGTTGTAAACACAGCCCCATCACAGCCTTCTTACATGAGTGCTTTAGTAATGTCTCTTTTACAAATGAGGGTGCCCTTGTATTTGGGACATAGCTACTCAGAATTAATGAATTTTTCCTGTGACAAACATGAAATGACCTTCTTCATCTCCTTTGACTAATTTAGTTTGAAATCTATTTTATTAGATATTAGGATAGCTATACTAGCTTTTTTTTCTTAGGTTCATATAAATGAAAAATCTTTACTCTTAGGTAATATCTGTCTTTGTAGTTGAGGTATGTTTCTTTTATGCAGCAGGACAGAGTCTCTTTTCGTATCCAGTCTGGGTAGCCTGTGTCTTTTTATAGGCGTATTGAGTCAGTTGGTCTTAAAGGATAATAATGATCAGTGACTGCTAGTTCCTGTTGTAGTGACCAGTCCCCCATTTTAGCAGCCATTACAGGCTAACATGTGCTTGCATGACCTTGCCGCTCCTGTCCTGGTCACTAAGGTCAGATGCCCTCCTCGTGGCAAGGAACCAATCAGAAGTTAGCTGGCAGGGCTAGCTAACTTTACGGCTCTGGGTGTGCTTTACGGACAGGGCACAACAGTCACATGCAGAACATAGCAACCGCCCTGGGGCGGCCTATGGGCCATAACAACCAGTTGACCAATCAACACAGGGCAGGTCACCCAAACCTGGAAGCACACCAATCCTGAGACTGTTTCATACCCCTAGACACTTCCCTTACGCTGCCTTTAAGATCCCTGCCTCGAGGTTGCTTGGGGTCTTTCTCCAGCCGTTTGCCATGGTGGCGGGGTGAAGGGCCGGAGCTAATGGGGTTAGCTCATTAAACATCTACAATAAAAGACTCTTTGCTTTTGCATCGAAATGGGCCTACTGGAGATTTTGGGGTTCAGAATTTGGGCACCTGTTATTTTTATTTTTGTTGGTGGTGGTGGTATTGTGTGTGTGGAATTTTTCTATTGCCTGTTTTTTTTTGTGGATGTAGCTGACTTCCTTGAGTTGGAGTTTTCCTTTTATTTCTTTCTGTAGGGCTGGATTTGTGGATAGGTATTGTTTAAATCTGGTTTTGTCATGTAATATTTTGTTTTCTCCATCTACAGTGATTGAAAGCTTTCCTGGATATAGTAGTCTGGGCTTGCATCCATGGTCTCTTAGTGTCTGCATAATGCCTGACAAGGACCTTCTGGCTTTCGTGTTACCGTTGAGATGCCAGGTGTAATTCTAACAGGTCTGCCTTTATATGTTACTTGGCCCGAGGCTTTGATGGTCTCTCCTCAGTGTAGGTGGACATAAGACTTCAGTGGTCATTCCTCCAGATGCAGGCTGTGCTGTGGCTCCGGTGATTGCTCCTCTAGGTGCAGGAGGGGCTGAGACTCTAGTGGTTAGATAGTTTCTGGAGGTCATGGCTAGAGCTGCTGCCTGCTGTGGCACTGATTCTGTTTCCTTATGAGCCTGGACCTGCTTCAGTGTTGATGCTGTCTCCAGGCGCTGTCTCTGACCCTTTTGCTCTGCCACTGACGGCCTCTCCCTCTTCCTAGCTGACTCATTTACTTTTTTTTATAATCCTATACAATGGAGTCATTTTAAACTTGAGCATGCTATAATATGTTTCTAGACACTCGTTTTGAAGCCCTTTTCTCCAGACTGATTTTGAACATTTGGTAGGATTCGCTTCAGCTTCACTGACATTTTTTTTGAAACTGTCTCTTCCAGCATGAACATTATAATACTTGTTTGTTTTCATCTCCATTCTTTAGATATGCACTGTTAGTTTTCTCACAGTTACCAAATATGTGAGAAATACTTGCACAAATCAGCCCATAGTACATTTTGTCTATGTAGTCATCTCATTGTCTCCCACTTAAATGTAAAGAAAAAGGGAAACATTTGGATAGAAGAGGTGATGCAGGAAAGTATTAGAAATTGCTTGCCCAAGCATGCATAGCACAGGTCTGCACCAGATGGTGTCCCAGAGCTGAAAGATATCGACCAGTTAGTAACTACTTAAAAATGAAAATTTAGTTTTCTCCAAGGGAATCTTACTGGGGAAACAAACTACTCTTAGTGTAGGCTGCATGCCCAGTAGATGGTTTCCTGTCCTTCTGCCCAGATCACTGATCGTGGCTATTTCTCTGACCCCTCCTTCCTTTGGACTTCTAACTACTCTCCTTCTGCACTGACTTACTGCTTTGCTGGCTTCTGTTAGTTTGATTTGAGTCTGTGTTATTCGTTTACTAATATTATTGAATATTAGAAATAAATTGTTCTTGTCCTAAGATTTTATCACCATATTAATTACTCATTCTCCATTCAAAAGTACATGTTGATTGAAATGTTTAATAGCAGTTCCAAGCATTGTTCTATGTAGCACCCGTGCTGTTAATGTGGGAGATTACACTTGGCTACATACCAGCATTAAAATTAATTCCAGAAAAGTAGATGTTACATTTTTTTTGTCTTAGCACTAATGATAAAGGACTTAAAAATAAAGCAATCCACTTTCTTTCTCTAAACGCACCTGATTTCATAGTCAGGCCAAATTTCACAGAGGTTAATAGAGGACTTTGAAGTATCCATTTCCTGGTTAGATTTATATCTTTCCTGTGTTTGTTTAAATAGAACAAGAGAATGAGACAAGCCTAAGGGGTGCCTCTGTCTTCTCTCTTCTCCAATGAAAGGACTTTCTCTCTTGATAAGTGACCAGCTGGGGTTAATAATTACAGTCTGCATGGGTATAAAAGAGGAATTGGCTTGTACAGATGAATGTATCAGTCAGTCATGTTTTCTGTAATACACAGTTTTTATGGAAGAGTCTGTTAAGATTTCTCTCTCTCTCTTTCTTTCTTTCAAGTATCATTAGTAATGAGAAGAAAGCAAACCAGTTTGCACATGAAGACAGCTGGGTTTCTTGAAGACCCATGGCTCATAAGTCACAACAATCCCTTCTCTGCCTGTTGCTTATAATTCTACTCGTTATTACCTGAAATCATCTAGGAAATGAGACTTTAAAATCAGCTGCCTAAAAAGCAATGCTTTGCAGAAAAATTACCCTAAGCAGTGCTTTCACCTGGCAGTCTCAGAAGTGCTTTTCATGAACTTCTAACTTCTCATGTAGCTGCATCAATTGTAGGTAGCTCCATAGAGACTTAGATCAATAAATATACGGTTAAAAGTGAGAGTACATTGTTGTAATTCATAAAAGTGGCGCCATGCAGAGCAAATATAAGCCTGTCTTCGCATTAACCAGTTCCATTCTTTACGTACCAACTGTGAGAATAAATGTTTAGATAGGTGATTGTAATGGGACATGTCTGGAATTCCAGCACTCAAAAGGCCGAAGCAGGAAGGTCCCAGATTTGAGGCTAGCCTGGACTACATAGCATGACAAATTGTTTTTTAAAAATCTTCTTAATTGATGGATTCATCATGCCCATTTTGATCCATTGTTGGCTGTTTCTGGAGCTACCTAAAGGCAGAGAGGTTCTCTTTGTAGCTCTGGCTGTCCTGTAACTCGTTTTATAGATCAGACTGTCCTCAAACTCAGAGATTCCCCCTGCCCCTGTGTCCTCATTGCTAAGATTAAGGCCATGTGCCACTACACTTGGATGGCAAAATAGGATTATTTTTTGCTCCCTGTCCTTAAACATTACCTATTCTCTTTGCCATTTTTATTTCCATCTTTCCATTGACTTTTTCTATCAATTTGTAATTTTTTCTCTACTAATGATTAGTCTTTTTCAGTCATACATAGTAAATGTTTCCTTGTATCCTATTGTTTCTGCTCTTTGTTTAATGTGGTCTTTTATTATAGAAGAGCTCATCATTGTATTTACATTTAGCAATCTTTTCCCTTATAATTTGTATTTTTGTGTTTATAAGGGATGTTTTTACATTAAAATTATGCTTTTTAACAATTCTTTTTTATCTATGATTCTATGTGTGTGCGTGCATGCATAATGGTATCCCCATAGAGACCCGCAGAGGATATTGAATACTCTCCACCCAGAATTTCAGACAATTGTGAGCCCCTGAATGCGAGTGTTATGAATGGAACTACAGCCCTCTGAAAGCCACAAAAACAGTCCCAGAGTTAGACAGCAAAGCAAAGCAAAACAAACAAACAAAAAAAGTAGTACCTTTTTGTTCTTAATCAGTCTGGAGATTTTTGCTACTAACTTACATACCTTCCCATGAAGATATGGACTGTGGAATACAGGGGTGTGGCTGCCACTCGGTGCAGATCCTGTGAAGGCTTCTCTATTCCTGATTGGGACAGGGGTACCTAGACAGCCTTCTTGGGCTGCGATGTCCCTTCCTTTCTTCCTGGGCCTGGAAATGTGTTGAAAGGGCAGCTAGTTTGCCATCTTTTAATTGTTCCTTCCAAAAATTAGAACTGCTTTCACACAAAAGGTAGCACTGAACTCTAGTGCTTGATACAAGCCAGCTTTCTTATTTTGTTAATTCATCAGGGTTTGTTGTTATTGTTTCTTTTTTATTTTTGTTTTGAAACAAGGTCTCCATGTAGCCCAGACTAATCTCCAAGTCCTGCAAATATAACTGAGAATGGCCTTCAATGTATGTGTTACCTTGCTCCATACTGCAGTGCTAGGATTGCAGATACACACCACTGTGCTAGAGGATTCAGCTGGGACATTTGAATGCTGGCTAAGCACTCTAGTTAGTGAGCCAGGTCCCCAGCCTGAAGTTTAGATTCTGTAAATTAGTAGTTAACATCATTAGCAATTTATGAGTCTTTTTTTTAATTTATTTTGAACATACTCTAAATTAGATTTTTAGGGGAATCTTAAATTCAAATTCAGTTTTGTATATTACCTTTGATTGGCCTTGTCTAAGAAAACATTTTAAACAATGTTGAATTCAGCATTAACTTCAAACATAAATTGTAATGTTTGTCTTGTGTTAGTAAATAACACATTATCTGGAAAGTGCATACTTCATTTATTTTTATATGCTTTGCTTGCTCAGTCTTTAATTCTTCCGAGAATACCAATAAACTCCATGTGAATACAAGAGGTTTTGGAAAGCCAACGCTTTTAGTAAAACTTTGCTGAAACCTGATTCTATGGAAAGAGTTATAAGATCTGCAGATAAGCACAGTGTTGCTGATTTTTCAGTAAGGCTGTCATTGGTGTAAATGCACTTACGCTTTTATTGTGCCTAGCTTTTAACAAGCAGTGTACTTGGGAGTGCTCATAGAGTGCTCTTGTAGCATGTGCTACCCTGTAAGTTCAAGCTCGGTCATTGCATAAGGCAATAGTGGTGGCCCACTCTGTAATCCTGGCCCGCAGGAGATGGAGGCAGAAGGATCAAGAAGTTCAAGGTCATCCTCAGCTTCCTAGTGAATTTGGAACCAGTGTGGCTGAAAACTTGTTTCAAGAGAAAAAGTTACGCCAGATTAGTTGGCTCAGAATTTACCTGCTGTACCCAGAAAACTGGAAGCAGTATTCTTAAAGCTTCTAAGTATCTATGACATGAAAGCTATTGTGTATTTGTCCACATGAAATGATGAGCTACAATGTAACTGATACACAAAATGTAAAGATTACCAGTACATTATTAATTGATTATTCCTAATGATTCTTTTTGTTCGTTTTGTTTTTTTCAGTGTTTCTCTGTGTGGCTTTAGGGCCTTTCCTGGCACTCACTCAGTAGACCAGGCTGACCTTGAACTCATGGAGATCCACCTGCCTCTGCCTCCCAAGTGCTGGAATTAAAGTTGTGTGCTATCACTGCCCTGCTCCTAATGAACTTTTATATGTTGGATGTTTTAATGAGCTTACTCTTTAAGTACCATAAACAAGAGAGAGAAAAGCTTAGCACAGCACTCACTCATTTAGCAGATGTCACTGTTAAATGAATTTAACATCTTTAAAATATTTAATGGGATTGAGACATAGCAAGGCCATTTTCTAGTGTACAACTACAGAGAGCTTCATTGAGTCAGAGTAAAAGCAAAGACTGAATTTAATGTCTAACATGCTATGTTAGATTATCTGTTTCTTAAAGTGTGGAAAACCTCAGAATTTAAACTACACTTTGACATCTTCAGGTTGCACTTCAAGAATTGGGCACAAATAATGTCACCTTGCAAATAAAAAAAGTTACAGATGCGCAGCCCACCTTAGGTTTTCCTGGGAAGAGACCACACAAACACTTGGAGGAGTTGAAGCCCAGAAGGTTTTAAAATGAAAGGGAGGAAAAGTCAGTGGAACAAAGTAGACATGCTTCCATACTTTCCCTTCTTCCTTGGGCAAGGAAAGTGTTTTCTGTTCTAGTGAATCATACGGCTTTATTGCGCAACCGTGAAGTGACTTCAGTCATCTGCTTGCTACCATAGTAAACAGCAGGTCTTGGCTGGGGGTTGGGGGGAGTAACTTTGGATGAGGCCTGGAGAACAAACTCACTGAAATCCCTGTGATAATTTTTCTAGTACCTTTTTTAGGGTACTGAGATTGTGTTCAGTTGAGCCATTTTGTAATAGATTTTGCCCTTGTGAGGAAATAAAGAATACATGAGTTTTGGTTACATTTTCATTACAGTCTGTTATTTGAATTTGTCAATAATGCTTCAGTTTTGAATGCGTATTTCAAAGTGGATGATGATGCATTATATTAAACACACAGTCACCTCTTTTTATGATGGTGGCAAGACCAGTTTGTGTGCTCTGAGGACTAGTTGTGGAAGTAGTGAAATGGGAACTCTGAGCTCAGTATATTGTTCTTTATTACCCACCTGCTCCCCACCCTCTCTCAGGACACATCCTGTAACACTGGTATTTCTAAAGAACAAATGGGGAAATAATCCAAAAGCAAGTAGCTTTATCTTTTCTCATTCTTTCATTCATTTGCTACTTTTATTTATTTCTACTTTCTCATTTCTAAGACATCATATGGTAGCTTGAGTACATAGTTAAGAAGCTAAAACAATTCATGAATGGTTGTCACAGTTCTCTAAATCATGCCAATTAGTCAAGTAAAAGCAAAGAAATAAACATCACAAACTGCTGAGTGAGTATTTGATCAAAACTGTTCTTTTTTCTTACACTTGCTTTCTGTCCTCAGAGTGTATCTCTGTTATTATTATTTGACAAGATTCCCTCTACAGCCTGTCATAAAAACAAAACTCTGTCAAGTCAGTGTTACAAATTTCTAGTATTTTTCTAACATTAATATAAATTATTTAAAACTTCTATTAAAATTGTAGATTCAACTCTTATGTAATGTTTGCTAGATGAAAGAATATCAATAGATATTTTAAAATATGATATATGTAAAGAAAGGGAGTATATGTTTACTGTGTCCAAACAGTTTTATAATCTGTGTTGCAAAACTAATAAATTAAGTTGAACAATCTTAGTCCTCTATGGAAAGAAAACCTAAGCACAATCCTGCCGCCAGGGCATTTGGAGTAGGATTTCCCTCTTGCTGCTCTCTCTGCATCCGTCCTCTTTGCTAGAGCATCACTAACTCTTCGTGTCATTATTGGTGACAATAGCCAGTCTGACCTGACAAAAACCCACACTCACTCTCAGCCTGGAAATGCTGGTAATTTATCTCACCATCCCCAGTTCCTCTGTGCCTATCTGAAACACATAGTCCCTCTTACATGTACATGGGAGCTGTTGGGAATCCTTACAATAACTTAGTATAGTTTTCCTGAGCACATCACACACACACACACAAAACAGTTTTCCATGTAAGACCATTATCTCTAAAATCCAAATAATTTCATGTGTGAATGCTGTAAGTAGGATCGTGTTTGTTTGCTCAAAGAACAGTATGGCAATTCCATGAGAATAAACATGGAAGTGGTTTCTCTGTCCCTGAAGTAAGTCTGGCATTGTCTTCATCAGCCCTCGTGGAAGCATTGCATCATGAAGGGAGTTGCAATGCTTCCCCAGCTTCCCTGAATATCATCTGGGAGCCTGAGGGAGTTGCTTGTGTCTGTTACTTATTGACTCATATTAAACAGTCCTTACATATCCTGAGTTGACAGAATGGAGAGCATCTGAGGGGCTGATACATAGGCAATCTATTAAAATGTTTCTTGCAAATGTGTTTGCCACTGGTTACTCAACTGAGAGTGTTAGGCCCTCAGTCTGTTGTGACTCTGGGTTTGGAATGGCTCCTTCATTGTTTGACTTGGGTTGTGATGAGAAAGCAAGCCTGTTAGTTCATGTATGAAGAAAGTTCCTGCCCAAGCACGCTGCACTCTTGACAGAGGCTGCTCTTTGCCTGTCTGTAGCTTGGATAACTTGTTAACCTCTGCAAAGCAGGGGAACTGTGACAAGATGTCAGTTACCTTCAAAAGTAAATAAATCACAGGCTTTGAGTTTCATTTTAATAGCAATGATCCAATAACCTCACATGACTTTTCTCATTCCATAATTTTGAATCATATGTTTTTTGGTGAATGTCCTACCTTCAATGTAGAACATTTTAAAAGTACAGTTTAGACAGGCCTGGTACCCAGAGGAAAAATATCAATTTACAGTAAAAGAACACTGAGCTATCATTACCAAAATGAGCCAGGGGTGGGGGGGTATATGAAGATATCTTTGGAATTTTACCTTTTACCTGTATTTTCTTTGCCAGATCAGGAAATACAAGTCATAGTGTGAGCATTTTTTTAAATATATATTTGAGAAGTAAGTTTAAATGTTTGAAGAAACCCTGCCATGTGTTCACCCTTGAGTTAGAAATTTGGGGAAATTGTGTTAAATTATGTTAAATCTGAGCAGTTCCTCAAGAGTATAGACACACCTTCAACTTAGCCATATTAATTAACTAATATTTGACAGTAATCTATATTAGGCTGATTCTATCCCAAACTTTATTTTTTCATTAAAGAAATAGAATTGCTCAATCACAGGCTAAATACAAACACTATTTTATCGAGAATAAAATAGTCTGTAAATATGTTGCAGTTGAGTTTGCCAATGTTCATTAATTAACTCAGGGCACTTCAAATATGTTTTTGCAAACTTGCTTTGCTGAGCATAAACTGGGTGTTTCATTTCCATGTGTTTTACTGATTTCCAGAACTGTTGGTTGTATCTTGAGTCATACAGACTGCTTTAAAAAAAAAAAAAAAAGCTACATGGTGGCTCAGGCCTTTAATCCCAGTTCCTACAAGGCTCAAGCAAGAGGTTTGTCATGAGTTTGATGCTAGTCTGGACTACTAAATGAGACCTATTTCCAGAAAGTAAAATAAACACACACACACACACACACACACACACACACACACACACACACACACACACACACACACTACATTATACTGACACTACTCATAAATTTGATGAGAGTGGAGCTTTTTGGTTTTTTTATAGTTCTTTGAACATTTCATACAGTATGTTTTTGTCAACTCTTCCTAGGTTCTCCCTAAACTCCACCATCCCCCAACTTCATGTTCTATTTTTTAAAAAGAAAAAAAAGAAGAAGCCTCTAAAAATTAATGGAGTCTGATTAGTATTGTCCAAATACTCCTGAATGTCGAGTCTGCCCTGGAATGTAGTTGATATACTGAGTGCCACTCTGTTGAAGAAAACTGACTTTTCCCTCTCCCAGAAGCTATCAGTTTCAAATAGCATCTTCACTGTAGGTGGGGCCTTATGTCCATTTCCCCTCCTCTTTGTTGGAATTTTGTCTGACTTTCACAGTCTGAGTTCATACATGAATGTGCACTGTTTCTGGAAAATGCTGTTTCCTTAAAATCATTCACCACCTCCAGGTCTTAATTAATGGAAGAAGCCCCCTCCCCTTCCACATAGATCCCTAAGCCTGAAAGAGAGGTGCAATAGGCATCAGAACACATGTCTAACAGCTTAAACAGCATACTTCTTAGTTCACAACTTGGGATTAAATAGACTCTTAAGTTTTGTTGAGTCTTTGGCTAGACTATATACCTCCCTAGGGCTTAAGAGGAGAGTCTATTCTTTCCCTTTTCCTGCCCCTCCTGAGATCACTGAATCCTTGACTAGAGGCTCCTTTCTCATCTTCAGAGCCAGCAAAGTCGCATCTTTTTTTTTTTTTTTTTTGCATTTTCCTTCTTTACTGATCTCCTGCCTTTCTTCCATCTTAAATTGTTTTAATGTTTTGTAAAATAGTAAATGTTACATTTGAATTGACCCACCCAAAAAGGATGAACCACTGTGTCCACTTATATGCAGTCGTAATTTCATCTCTAGTCTTCCTTCTCTTTTACTAGGCAAGGTAGTGTTCCTAGGTTTTAGGAGACATCAAGTGCTATTTTTCCTAGTATGTGTGATAAATTTATGTTTAGTTGATTTTTTTTTTAAAGACAGCTCTTCCAGAGAGGCTGGTTAATTTCATATTCCTGCTAGTGATAAAAGAAATTTGCTTGCTTTCCTTCCTTGCCAGTATTTAAAGTTCTAGTACATAAGCAGTGATACCTTATATTTCAGTTCTAGTGGTTTCTCAAGTACCCATTCACCACTTATATTTCCTAGTTGTTTAAATGTCTTTATGGCTTCGGCCCTTTTTCTAATTAAACTGTTCTTTCATCTACTGTTGTTTTGAGAGTCTATTGTGTATTTTAAGTGTACACTTTTGGCTGCATACTTGCAGGTTTTGAATATTTCCATTGATACTTTGCCTTATCTTTTTTTTTTTTTTTTTTGGTTTTTCGAGACAGGGTTTCTCTGTGGCTTTGGAGGCTGTCCTGGAACTAGCTCTTGTAGACCAGGCTGGTCTCGAACTCACAGAGATCCTCCTGCGTCTGCCTCCCGAGTGCTGGGATTAAAGGCGTGCGCCACCAACGCCCGGCTTTGCCTTATCTTCTAAACCAGTGGTTTTCATCTTTCCTAACACTATGACCCTTTAATATAGTTTCTCATGTTGTGGTGACCTCCCACCATAAATTATTTTTATTGCTATTTCATGACTAATTTTGCTACTATTGTGAATTAGAATGTAAACATCTTGATATACGACCCCTGTGAAAGGGTTGTTTGGCACTCCCCCCCCCCCCCCCCAAAGAGGTCATAGGTTAGGAACCACTGTTCTAAACAGTAAGAGCTCATTACTCATTGGCCAAATACTCCTGAGGGCTTATAGACCTTCCAGTTGCGTGGGACGTTGTCATGACTAGAGCTGTTTGAGTTTTGTAAATATCTGGATGTATTTTAAATTGAACCCAATTATGTGCTTAAGCAGCTTCCTCTATATTGCAAGAGGCACTTTTTAAACTTACAGAAATTCTACAAGTCTTTTTTTAAACAGTTAACCATGTTGGGAGGAGTATTGCACATTATGAGAGCTAGCACTCATTCTGAATCAGTGCTATCTTCCATACAGTGAAAAACATTATATAGTAAAATAATCATAGCCCTGTGCAAGTAGAAAGAGCCAAGAGCTGTGGAAGGAAAAAAAAATTGAAGGGCTGGACAGATTTCTCTGGCTGTTCTTCCAGAGGATCTTGGTTCAATTCCCAGCACCTACATGGAGGTTCAGAACTATCTATAACTCCAATTCCAGGGGATCCAATTCCCAATTCTGGCCTCCAAGGGTACCACACACACATGGTATACAGACATGCAGGTAAAATACCCATACACACAAAATACTAAAATATAATTTTTAAATGCAGAAAGAAGGAAATTGGAGTTTTTTCCCCTTTGTCAGTGCCCATTGAGGTAAATATCGTGGATAATTTATTGCAGTATTCTCGTGATTTGTGGTTTGATTGACTTGTATTTGTGTTTTTTCAGTTTTATTCAAGATGATAATTTTTAGAATATAATACAGTTTAGTAAGTACTTTAACTTTAGTGGTCTATACATTAGATCATGAACTTCATAAATCAGATACTCTTGATTCAGTTTCCACACTAATTGGGTAGCTATGTGACACGGGCAATAATGTCTCAAATGTAAAATTGTGGTGGTGGCAATGTACTCTTCACAGACTATGAGGCTTGTATAGGGGTGGTATTCATAAAGCAGTATGTCATATTGATAGGAGCACCTTTGAGGTTGTGTAAAATACAGATCTTAAGTGTAAAGGAACATTTGCTTGGTAGAATTCCAGTGGCCCAACCTTTCTGATTCCATTGAGAATGTAGCTTGAGATGTTTTTCTATATATCCTTTTAAAATGTTATATTAAATTTGAGGAATATAAGTATAAGTGTTACATTGAGAGACATGTATTCTCTGGGATATTGCTGTTAAGCTCAGGTGGCATTCTCTCCTGAAGATAACAGGACATATACTGCATGAACTGTTTTGTTGTATTCTTCTTCACTTACCAGATGAAGTACAGTAAAACTGAAGAAAAAAAAAACAATACCTGAATAATGTTGCGCAATTTCTATATGCTGTGAATATATGTTTCTCTTATTGGTTGATGAGCAAACTGTTTCGGCCAACAGACAGGTAGGATGTAGTGAGGCAGCAAGTATAGGTGGGGCTACCAGCCTAGGAGAATTATGGGAAGAGGAACTCAGAGAGTGAGTCCTGAGAGAAGATGGCCACATAGCTGCTGAGGAAGCAGGAGATTCAGGCATCACTGGTAAGCCCAAGACCACCTGGAGATATACAGATTAATAAAAATGGGTTGCCGGGCGTTGGTGGCGCACGCCTTTAATCCCAGCACTCGGGAGGCTTCGAGGCCAGCCTGGTCTACAGAGCGAGTTCCAGGACAGCCTCCAAAGCCACAGAGAAACCCTGTCTCAAAAAACCAAAAAAAAAAAAAAAAGGGTTAATAATTAAAAGAGAGCTAGCTAGTAGGAAGCCTGAGCCATCAGCCAAACAGTTTGTAATGAATGATTAGTCTCTCTGTATTTATTTGGTACTAAAATGCTGCACGACCAGGTGGGACAGAAACTTCCATCTACAGCATAACTGGAAAAAAAATTCCTGAATGTTACACTATTTAAGAATGTGCTTTTTCTCATGAAATCTCAAATGAGAAAATAGAAGCTGTGACCTTTAATTTTGCAAAAATTTGCACGGTTGTGTGTTGCTCTTGAAGTCTCCTGTAATGGGTAATAGTATGGAAGAGCTATTAGAAAACTTGAAACACAGCAAAGGAAACTTGATGCAGTGTCTCAAACAGATCCAACATTGTATACAGTAGATTAGCGTCCTGCCTGCCCCTCTGCCCTACAGGAGGCTTTACTCCCTGTCTTTGTCAGTGCCATTGTGTGACATAGAGTTAGCAAATTCTTACTCTCTAGTCTGACTTAAGCTTTCTTCTCTTATGGTGTCCAGTCATTTACTCCAACTATGTATTTTTGCCTATTCTTTTATAAATGTTTTATAAAAAACATTTAACTTGCTGAAAAATGATGATGATGATGATGATGATAATAATGGAAAGTATTGAGTAGTTATTAGATCATTTGTCTTTTACTGCTGATACATTTCATGTACTGAAGAACTTAAAAGGAAGTCTACTTGTCCAGCCACGCATGTCATCTGCTGGAGGCAGAGGTTACAAAAGAAGTGAGTCTTTCAACATGTGTTAATGGGGAGATGAGGTGGTAAGGGAAGTGAATTAAGACAGTGCATACCAGAGAGGTCTATTGAAAATTTGCTTCTGTTTCACTTGTGCATCAAAAGTTCTAGATTAAAACAAAATAAAAACATTATTTTGTCCAGTATCAAGTCACATCTAGCCTTCGGGTTTCTTAGATAACATTTACTCACAATATTTTCATTTGTGTTTCTACATTTAAGCAATGAATAATTTGAAAATACAATTCAGAAAACATGGGTTTCTAGAAGTTATTTGGGGGATTTTGTTTGTGTCTTGCTTTATTGTTGTTGAGAAATGATATCATGTAGCCAAGTTTGACCTCAAAGCTGCTACTCAGGAAACCGAGGTAGGAGGACCACAGATTCAAGTTCAGCCTAGCAACTCAGTGAGACCTGGTCTCCAAGTTGTAAAAAGGCAAAAAGAGCTCTATTGAGTCACTTGCCTGATATGCATAAGACTCTAGGTTAAATCCCAGTACTATCAAAAAATAAAATAAATACCACTTACAGTAATAAGAAAGAAGTAAAATATACAATAATAAATTTACCCAAGGAGATCAAAAGATACCTGTGTAGTGAGAGCTATCAAAACATTCCTGAAAGAAATTGTAGACTTAAATGGGAAAATGCCCCACATCCATGGATTGCAAAACTTAGTAATAAGATAAATGTACTACCAAAATGATGATGCTTGTTGCAGAAATAGAAAGACTGATCCTCAAATCAGTATGGAATATAAAGGTGCCTATATGATCAAAATGATATGGCAAACAAAGATCAAAATTGGAGGATTTATATCTTCTAATATTAAAATTATAACAGCACTACATTGGGCTATTGACATAAAGATAGACTTTGTATGGACTAATGAAATAAAATTGAGTAGAATATTCAGTTATGCCCATTAATTGCATTTTGAAAAGTGTTATGGCCGTTTAATGGGAAAATATTAGACAAGTGGATTTTCATGTTTGAAGAAAGTTCATTCCCTTCTGTTACCACCATATATAAAACTAGCACTCAGAAGAAATTATGAGGATAAGTCTTTTTTGGTTTTGGTTTTCAAGACAGGGTTTCTCTGTGTAGCCCTGGCTGTCCTGGAACTCTCTCTGTAGACCAGCCAGGACTCAAACTCAAAGAGATCTCGATCTGTCTGCCTCTGCCTCCTCAGAGCTGGGATCAAAAGTGTGCACCACCACCACCTGACACAAGGATAAATCTTAATGGCTTTGGGTTTGAGAGTGGATTGTTAGGCATGACATCAAATGCACAGAAATGAATAGGTTAGATGGATCCTCATGGATCATAAATTGTGTACCCGGACCACAGTGTTAAAACTATTATTTTTCAAAAGCAGATTAAGGTTAGCAGATTCTATAAGTAATTCAAGTAAGTATTCTGAAATCAAAATTATAGCTATTTTTCTCATTACTAATTCATCTGCATCTGGGAACTGTTAAGGTTTCACAGGACTAACCATTAGTGTGACTGAAAGGTCCCAGAGTTTTGGGGCAAAGTATTAGATCAACGCAGAGTATCCCAGGCAACCCTCTTGATTCTCCTGCCTCTGGTTAGAAATTCCGAAATTACAGGCATGTGCCACTATGTATTATATCTACTTACTTTTATCCAATAATAGTAAGAGATAGCTATTGTTTCTGTGCTGCTCTCCTCCCACTCTCAAATTTACAGTTGCTTTTATGAATTTTACATGTGAATCTCTGTAAGAGGTCAAGGTTGGTTGGGGTAATCCTATAAATTATAGTTTTGGATTCCATTATGTTGGGGTCAGCCAGTGGGGAGTATCAGCAGGAGACTAGAAGGTGACAAAATATCTGGATGTGTCTTCTGTGCATATAACCTTGTCTTATGAATTCAATTCTGGCATTATCTGTGCCCCTTGTGACCTTGTCCTTAAAGCCCCCTCCTCATCTCTCCAGTGTCTTTTAACTGTCTCTGGTTCTTCCCCTTTATTCTTTCTGCCTCCTCAGCAATAAAAGCTTCCTGTAGTTGCTACACATTGTTATTCTCTGCATCCCTTTCTTCACAGTTCCCCTTGTTCCTCCCAGCCTGTCTTTTCCCGTGTTTGATTAATAGTCTTCCTGTTTATTTCATTACTGGCTCACCACTCCCCCTGTATATTGCCTTTCTTTTAACCAGTCCAGTTTTACTCTTGTTCAGTGCTCTTAGATATTTATTGTTTACAAAGAACCCAGATCTCAAAAAAATGTACCCCAGAAAGATGATAGGCAAAGTGAGCACCAGAGAGAAAAGCAAATTTCCACTGAAAGGGGTTTACATAACAGAAACATTGGCTTCCAGTCTTAGATTGGGAATGATCACGTTTAATGTTGGTAGATGTTTTTAATATAAATGGAGAATCATTCAGCAAGAAGTCAGTTATAGGTTGCTGTTTTAGTCCCCAAAATAAAGTGTGAATACACAAATATGTTTTTCCAAGATAATCTCTATATTACCCTAGGCAGGAGAATTGTCCCCCAGAGACCCATTTGTATATAATAACACCATAGCCTCTGCAGCCCGTTGCCTGCTTTGGATCCATGCTATTTCACTTAAGTGTTGACTACTGTAATCTTGAGTTCAGTATCCTGACTAGGGAAATGAGGGAATGAAGAAAGGACAGCACAGAGAGGCATGCACAGAAAAGCTGGGGTGTGCTCACTCCGATGAACTGGCACCTGCTACCCCTGCTAGCAAACCCTAGCATGTTTATTAAGTATGTAGAAGAGGTTGTCTGGTCCTATTAGGACATTATGTGTCAGTGAACACTCAGCAGCTATAAACAGCATGGAAAGGTGGAAGACACATTTGCTAGTTTTTGTACACAATGGTCACTTGCTGGCTCTTAGACTCCAGGGAAAGTTTTGCCATCTCTTTTGAGCCTGGTTCATAATAGGAATGACTTTTGCCTGTTTATTGTAGGTCCCAGCCTTTGGTCTTTGTTATGACTGTGCCCATGTCAACAATATACATTTGTAGAGGACTTCCTTACTCAGGGCTTTCTCAGTTCCCTGCACTTGACCCTGATCAAATCATTATACCTTTTTGAGCCTTAATTGTATCATATCATCTCTGGGTTCAGTGAGAGACCCTATCTAAAATAAGGTGGTAAACAGTTAAGGAAGCCACACATCTGGTTTCCACACATAGGCACGAACAAACATGTACAAACATATAGTCATAATGCATTTATGTAAAATTATGTTTAAATGGTTTGGAAAATTCTCAAAATACTAATGGAACCTTTTTTTTACTGTTAGTGAGATGGCTCAGGGTTAAACATGTTTACAGTACAAGTCCAACAACCTGGGTTTGTTCCCTGAAACTCATAAAGGTGAAAGTAGAGACCCAACTCCACCAATTACCCTCTGACCTCTATGTGCATACACTCACAGAAAGAATAAATAATTTTCCTGTACTCAAGTGAACATACACAAACACACATATAATTAAAAATAGATCTTTAAAATGATGAAAGGGGGCAAAGAGATGGCTTAATGGTTAAGAATGTGTTCTGCTCCTACAGGAGACTAGAGTTTGGTTCTCAGCACCCAGGTCAAGTGGTTTGCAACTGCCTGCTTCTCCAGTTCGAGGGGAATCTGAAGCCTCATGCCTCTTCTGGTACCTGTACCCATATGCACATACCCTGCAGATACTTTTTTATTGCTGTGATAAAACTCTATGACCAAGTCAGCTTATAAAAGAAATTGTTTAATATGCATAGCCTTGCTGGTTATTAACAATGTGACTTTTAACTTCCATGCGTGTGAGAGGAAGGTACTCACTGAACCACCTCTTCAGACCTGTCTGCAGTTTATCATCTTGACCTCGAGGTGCAACGTAAACTGTCTTACTGAGGTCAGAAAAGAAAAGCATTCAGAGTTTCATTTTTGGAAAGTTACAGAGGAGAAAACCCCTTGCTTAAAAGTGAAATAACAGTTTAACAAAATCGATACTCAGATTGTGTGCTGGCTAGCTTTCTGTCATCTTGACAGCATTTTTACTTTTATTTTCTATCTTATTTTTGAGATAGAGCCTATCACTGAACCTGAATCTCTCCCAGGGTCTCAGAGCAGAGATTTGTTGAATAAATTAACAGCCACAAAATCTTCAGGAATAGAGGTTCTTCAGCAAACATTACACTGGATTTATATGAGGGAAGTTGTGTAGGCACATTAGAATGAATTGCACACAACCATTAAAAAAGATAAATCTTTTTTAGTTAACCTATTATAATCAAAATCACTTGATATGAGGTCTAACTTTAAAAAAATTAAAGATTATGATATGGTGTTTATGGCTTCAGGGACAGTGCATAGTGCATGTTTTGTTTAACTGAAACTTTGTGCCTGTTGATTACTTCATGGTCCTTCTTCCTTAGCCCTTGGTAACTGTGAGTCTCTTAAAGTGGCATTTTGCCTTGTCTCACACAAGTGAAATATGTTACTATTTGTCCTTGTGTCCTTATATGCATATTTGGGAATACCTAAATGATTAAATAATCTTTGAACACAAATTTTCAGAGGTTGATACCACTGTGGCTAGCCTCTGTCCTTTAAAAATCTGGAGCCCTCTAAACAGAGGGAAGACTTCCCCAATGGATTTAAAGCAAAATCGGAAGTATAAAATAAACTATTGACCAAGCACAAAGTATGGTACAGAATAACACTCTATTCATCTTTTAAAAGATAGAGGTTATTACAGTCATATAAATCACCGGAGGTCTGCATTCAAATATTATTTAAGCATTCTGAACAGTCTAATGAGCAGTACTATATTAGCTATAGGGGATGTGGTGCAAAATTAGACACCAGATAGATATGAGAAAAGAAACTGGAATTAAGATGGTAAAGATACTAAAATTCACAAAGTTTGGGTGTGGAAAATGAAAAATAAAATGCACAGTCCCTGATTGGGTTGATTGAAATGACAGCTTTCTAAAAGGGGAAAATGGAGATAGAAATGGCACAGATTTAGAGAGAAATTGTGAGCTGTGTGGTTATAGTAACTGTGCAATATCAGATAGGCAGTTTGACACATGTCTACAATTTCCAAGGAGAAGTTGCATTGGATGGGTGAAGAGTATAGAGAAAGCTATCACTTAGTCACCTCTTAACTGTTAGTGTAAGAGTGGGTTGAGCAGTAGCTGAGACAAGATGAGGTGTTAGACCAAGTGAGCAGTAGACACCGGTAGAGAAAGATCTGGAAAGCTGAGAGCTGCACAGCCAAGGGAACTGAGTACAGAATCGATCTGGTAGTTGGTGGGTATATAAAGGAATGCTTTTAATAGAAAATGTTGGAGTCTGTAAAGGTAGATAAATACTTAAAGCTGTAGTCTGGAGGCCAGTTTTTAATATCACACTGATGCTATAAAAACCTTATTTAAGCCAACCAAAAGAGTAAATGATCGCTGAACTGACATCAAGAAAAAGCATTGAATAGTGAAAAACAAATCCATTCATGCATTTCAAAAGTTCTGAGGGGAACTTTTATATCCTTAGTCCTATTAATTCTAATGTTCCAAGCAGTGTTAATCTAATGGCCCATGTGGAAGTGTTTTTAAATGCCTTGTTAGGAGAATGTTTTAGGTTTGTAACACTTAAAATTTCAAAGCTTCCAAACCTTTTTTAAGATTTGAAGTATTTGGCTTGAGTTCTCACACACACACACACACACACACACACACAGAGGGGGGAGGGGGAGAGAGGGTGAAGGGGAGAGGAGAGGAGAGGAGAGGAGAGAAGGGGAGAGGAGAGGAGAGGAGAGAATCACTGTCTCCAACCTCAGATGTTTAAATGTCACTACTTCTATCAGAATGGCACTGTCCTGTTGCATCTGTCCCTTCAGGTAATCCTTATCTCCCTTTCTCACTCTTCTCTCTCCTGCCCTTCCTAATTTTTGTTTTATTTTAAAATTATCTCTCCTTTTTACTTAAATTAGGATAGAAGAAAAATAGTTATTAAAGATCATCTACCCACACAGCACCATCATGCCATGTTGAATATTTAGTTTGGAAGTCTCCCTTCCCAACTGCTTTAAAAACAGGAAACATCTCTGTTAAAAGGAAGATAGCTCCCTGTTTCTAGAAAGGAAAGATTCGTTTTACTTCTGAGTACATTTTTATGCAAAAAGATGATTTCTCCATTTTTTTTTTACAAAGGCTGTGCTTCTGTATCTTTTGTTATTGTTTCTGCAATATATATTACTGGTGTATGTTAAAATACTTGAAAAGAGCCAGGAGGTGGTTGCACCTGCCTTTAATCCCAGAATGCAGGAGGCAGAGGCAAGCGGGTCTCTGAGTTCCAGGACAGCCAAAACTACACAGTGAAACCCTGTCTCGAAAAGTCCCCCTGCACCCCCAAAATAAGCTTCAAAAGGATTTAAACATAGACTCTTTTTAAGCCTGCCCAAGTACGTGAAAGTAGTAGCCCATAGGTTCGCAACAGGTGATCCATTGCCAGACACTTCTGGATCTGTCTGTATTCCACACTTAGGGTTGTTGCCTTTTCTGAAAGTGTTCTTTTACTAGCTCCCACCTTTTAAAAGGGTGCAATATGCAACTCCTAATGTACAGGATTTCTTAGAAAAATGAGAAGACAGACTACAGACAGTTGTCCTCTCCCCCCCTTTTTTTTGAAGATCATATATTTTAAATTAGCTTACAGTCAGTCTAAGGTGATAGCAGCATGTAATGAAGAAGGTACAGTTTAGTAAGGACTGAGGGCACAGAATCAAAGTATATTCAGTTTCTTGCTCATATCCTTCTGACTTCTGGCAATTAACCTCTCTAGGCTTCCATTTCCTTTCTTATAAACCACTTTTTAGTGTTATGGAGAAAGGTGCATAAATACCACATGAAAAGAGCTTAACACGGTTGTTATATGCAGTGGAAGCTCGGTGGCATTATTGTAATTATTGCTCATGTTTGACCTACTCCACCCCTTAAATCAAGTGTGATTAGCTTTGCCTTCTCAGTCAGTATAGAAAGCTTCTTAGAGTAAGTAATGCCCTGTGGTTCTATAATACTCTTCATATCAAATGAAGGAAAGGAACTTTCCCTTGAGTTAAAGATTTCACTTCTACTTGTGTGAGAGTCTCTGTTCCTTTGGCTTTGAGTCTTCACACATTTGTATTGTGGTGCAATAGTTAATTATGGGCTCTGTAGCAAGACAGACAGATTGCAGTTCTTGCCTCATCAATTACAATATCATCTAAGCAAGTGAGATACTTTGTAAAGTGGGAATAATAATACCATCTTGTCCTTGGGGCTATTAGCTGGATTAAATAATTTTTTTTTTTTTTTTTTTTGCAAAATGCTTAGAATGGTATCTGGAGTCTGGAGATTTTCATACCCATATACTAATTTTGCTATCCATCATCATAACCATACAAGCCTCTTCCCTCTTAATCAGAGCATATGAATATGATAGAGTATGTGGATCAGGGCATGTCTCTACTAGACACAGAAGTGACGCCATTTGCTCTGCTCGGTACTTCACTTGGAAACTGAGTCTTGGATGTGCACACAGAAGGGTAAAGAAAAACATAGAGGCTTGGGTTTGTGATTAGTTTAGGCAGCACCCATTTTAATGTATACCTCTTTGTTATACACAGTATGTTACTGTGGGAACATGCCTGTATATTTTCTGAATAATTACAATAAAGCTAAGAAAAAAGCTCAAATTACTTTTGTTAACATAACAAATGTTTGACATGAACATTAAAAACTTAAATTATTAGAAAATATAATGTACTAACATTTAGTTCAATCAAACTTTGGGAGCTGGAGCCCAGCCAATAAAGTGCTTGCCACAGAAGCACATGAGGCATGGAATTTGATGCACAGAACCAACAACAACAGAATTGCTGGACATGGTAGTATTTGCTTGCAGTCCCGACACTGGGAAGGCAGAGACAGGAAGATTCTTTGACTTGGTGGCCTGTCAGTCTATCTGAATTTGTCAACTCCAGGCCATCAAGTGGATGGCTGTAGTCAAGGACATCAGTCATTTCTATCTCCAGCTATATGTGCATATGGACACAGAAATCAAGACCCTGTAGGAATGCTGGTATTGGAGATTCATGCAACCTCATCCCTTGAATACATGTTCTCCAGGAGGGGCCTTAGAACATGAACAAATACAGTTCTTCTGTAACATGTACAGTAGAAATGTGACTGATGTGTAGAAGAGATTGAGAAAATGAAAAGCAATTTCTTCATGTATACATCAGTGGTTTGGAGGAGTAATTGGAGACTGTCTGAAGTACAGGACATGGAGTATGGACAGTACTTCTCCAGCAGAGACACCTGTGAATGTATTTATTTGAAATATCATAAGACATACAAACATGAGGAATTTCCCTTCTCCTTCCTACCTTCTGGAAATCCTTTTACATGGTGAAGTTTATAGGGATGCTTGAAAGATTAGTTGCATTGTTTTCCTCCTTCTATAGCTTTTCAAAATTTGGATTCCCATTTTATAAGGGGGAGAATTAGAATAGTTCTAGATAAATGCTACCTGGCTTCATAAAAGGACCTGTCCTTTAGATGTAGGTAAGGACATGTCAGACTAATAAAGGAAGATAGGAGGCTGAGTTGTTCTCGTTCAGTTTTCACCCTTAAGGCTGCAGTGCTCTGAGGTGCATTCCTTCTGAACACCTGCTCTCGCATGCATCAAGTCTTTTCTTGCACAGTACTATGGGGTTTTACAGACCTGAGCAAGCCCAGCATTAGACAGAAACCTGAAGATTGATTGATTTATTTGTTTTAATACAAATACATGCTCAGGTGTTGGCCCATAGAAATCCTTTTTTAAAAATTGTTTTTCAACGAACTCCGTAACCCTATCTTCTGATGCTGTGCACAGGAGTGGCACAATGTAGATGCTCCGCAGATTTGCTTTGGGAAGCTTCAATCTGGACAGAGCTATTGCCTGAAGTACAATGAAGCCAAACATGAATTTAAGGACTGGTTAAAAGGAAGGAAGCTTCACTAGCATTTGAAAGTGAAGTGGCTAGTAAGGGTTCAGGCTCTGATTGGTAGGCATTCTCTGCAGAATTAGAAGCCCATTTAACAGGGAAAAAAGAAGGAAGGAAGGCTTGTTTGTCTTTATCTCCTTTTGGCACAGTGAAGAAGTATTGTCAGAAGGAGTCTCTGGTAATGAGTTAAGCCCTGTGCCCTGAAACACTGTTGTGCTTCATTTCTGTATTTCTTGTATACTGCATCCAGAACAAAAAAACAGACCTCTCACCTGAATAAAGATCTTCCAGTTTTCTATAAACTGCAAGATTGCCTAACATGTGCAATGCCATTCATGCCTGTGAATTTTTTTCCACCTGCCTACAACATGTCTCCATGTTCCTGAGGGTCCAGCACCAATATTTCCTAGACGTGCTCATCGTCATAGATAGAGTAAAAATCGGGTGAAATCACCATCCCTTACTGTCTTGGTATTCCTGAAGCTGAAGGAAGCGTTGTCTTGGGAGTGGTCTGCCCTACTCTGACCATTGTCAGTGTGGACTGTCTCCCAGAATGGATTGCTTGCTGTTGTACAAGTTTGCTCACAGTGTCTCCTCTGCTGCTCCGCATCTTCCCAACATGGTGAACTTCATTCGTGATTTAAGACCTAACCCCTTGGTATTTGACCTTTTTGTTTGAGTGTTTGTTTCCAGACTACTTTAAATAAACAAATAAATCTTAACTTAGAAGTTTTTACTTTCTGTTTTCTGAGCCAGTTATAATAATATGGCTTTAATGTTACTTACTATACCAATAATGATTTTATACTTGTTAAGTTTTTATTCTGTTTGTTTATGTGGTGGTAGTGTGGGGGGTGGGGGTTTGAATGAGAATGATTCCCATAGACTCATACGTTTGAATACAATCCCCAATTTGTGGAATTACTTGTAGAGTGTTAGGAGGGATGGGCTTATTGGAGGACATGTGTCTCTGGGGGTGGACTTTGCGGTTTCAAAGGACTGTAGACATTCCCAGTGTCTCTCTCAGCCTTGTAGATGTGAGCTCTCATATCTATATACAGACTGCTCCAGTACTATGCCTTTTAACATGATGGTCATGAACTCTGACCTTCTGAAACCATGAGCCTCAACTATTCTTTCTTTTATAAGTTGCTTTGATCGTGGCCACAGCGATGGGGGTGGGGTGATAGGGAATGTGGACATATGTGGAGGGCAGAGAACAGCTTACGGGAGTCAGTTTTCTCCTTCCACAGTATAGGACTCAGGGATTCTCAGTCTTAGTATTTACAATAAGCACCTTTTCTGCTGAGATGGCTGACCTAATTTTGGACTTTTAGAAAAGGCAAATAAAATTGCAGTGAGCAGTGCTTTGAGTTATAAAAAAACGTCTTTATCTCACAGATGCTTTCCATTATTTTTGAATATACTCATCTATAAGAAAAGTACAAACACGTATACACTCTAATGCTCTAAAGTTAGACTGTGGCCTCAAGAAGAACTACTGACCCGAAGGTTGTAAGTGAAGAATGAGAAAGAGGTTGGAATGAGTTTTCTGAAGATATAGTTATTAAATGATTCAACTAGATTGTTAGGTGGATCTTTTACCTTCACTTTTAATGTAGTGTGCCAAATTATAAGTTATATACTCACAGAGTTTCAGGAAAATCTTTTAAACTGGAGAACATTTAACATTGAAAATTGAGCTTTGAACAAGAGATGTGATTGCATGACATGGAGGAGGGGTGTCATTCTGAGTAGAGAAGTGTGTGTGTGAGAACAGGGAGGCAGGAACCCTGTAGTGAATTGTGAACTTGGTATTTACATATAGTGGGAGCTTCAGTAGGAGAACAGGAAAGGAGCTGCAGATTGGGATTTGGTTAGAAACAGGAAAGTTATGTTTCCAATAAAAATGATCACTTTAAGCAGTGATGGATATAAAGAGAAGGGGAAGATGGAGAAAAAAACAAGACTGCCGGCAGAAAAGTGTCCAGCAAGGCAATTAGTATTCCAGAAGGCTTTATTGACTTGTTTAACTAAGAGAGCATTTATTCAGTGGCTCATGTGTGCCATGGTTGAACAGATGAGTGAATGTGGTTTCTGCCATTCCTTTCAGCCTGCAGTTTGTTGGAAAAAGCCATAATTAAACACACAAATATAATGAAGGACCCAGCAGAAGCCATAATGTCAATAGAGACTTGAGAGTAGCATTTAACTACATGCACTAGTCTGCTAGTTTTAGAAGAGACTAGGATGATGCTAAGGTTTCTCTGAAACAGACTAGATCTGTTACCAAGCATTTATCTTCTCCCCTGTTCTGGACGTTTTCTCATGAATGGTGGGTGACTCGTTGGTCCGTTTTGATTGAAAGGTGAAGGCCTGGCTACCTTCTGTACTAGAGGAGTGCACCCCATGCTTACATGCATTTTTCCCATTCAGTGAGCCCAAGCCAGTGGGCCCTGGTTCTTCTGCTTTTTGGTTTAGTTTCATTTTGTTTCATGTTTTCAAGACAGGGTCTCCACCTGTAGCCCTGGCTGCCATAACTTCACATCGATCTTCGTGTCTCAGCTTCCTGAGATTACAGATGTGATTATTCTTGTTTCAGAGTATTTTAATACTTTGAACCACGTGCATATTTCTAAACTGGTTAAATTAAATTTGGATGTTTGATAAAATCCGAAGTTGCAAGTGTTAAATTTTAGAACCTGTGAAACATAAATAGAAGCCCTGTAACTGCCACTAGGCCACTCAGAAATACTTGCGATGCTTTCAATTCTTTATGTACAAGTCAGCAATGGAAGGAGTATTGGTTTTATAAGGAACATACTGTCTTTACTTATGTAGGATGCCTACTAGACTCTTAGAACTGGGATCTTGGAAGCCTCTTTTAAAGGTTATCTGGCTCTGATAGAGAACCATTGCTTAACATGTGTAAGGTCCTGGATTCCATCCATGTACTACAAAATACACATACATACATACATACATACATACATACATACATACATACATACACACACACACATATACATATATATATATATCATAATGCATGCATACACACAAATACAGTACTTAAAAACCATTTGTAGTTCTACAGAAAGGAAGGCTTTCTCCTGCTCTTTTCAAAGCATGACTTCACTGACAAGATCAGACCAGAAAAGGCCTCTCTGGCTGTAGGCCCAGAGGATTTCACATATACTCAGCCTGCATTGCCCTGGAGCAGCCTCAGCAGAACAGAGCACAGGTGCATGCTGGGTGATCCAGCACTAGCCAGTGTTTATGTACTGTATTCTTTGTTGTGTGTTTGTTTGTTTGTTTTTAAGCATTAGAAAGGAACTTTACTAAGGAATTTATGGGTTTTTCTAAAACAAATTTTAGACCAGCTTATTTACAACTGTATCCCCAAGAACTAAACAAGGTTCATTCAAAGTTGTTATTTGGGCAGCGGGGAAAGACTTACTTATCTTTGTGTTCTTCCCTTCCCATTCTCTTCCTTCCCTCTCTCATGTCCACCTATAACTCCCTCTTCTCAACTCCTTGGACAACTGCACTCACATATACATATCCACACAGAGGCAGAAAGTTAAAAATTAAATATTTTAAAAAGTAACATAAACCTTTAAGGTTTTTTCTGCCCAGTGTTTAGCACCACGTTTAACGAAAGTCCCATACTCCTATTAGCACTAACTAGACTGTTTTATTATCACTACGATGAGACAGGATGCCTCTGACACACACACACACATTAGCAGACTTAGTGTTAGCATTGTGGGTTAATTGAAAATTAAGAAGTGCTTACTATGGAATTGCAACAGTTATAATAGCTGTCACTTGTATTTAGAACCAAATCATAGTAACTGCTCTGTGACAGCTTAGAAGTTGTCTTCTCTTATGTGATTATTATGTAAATTCTGAAACTGCTTAAAGAAAACTGTCTTTTCAAGGAAAGGAAGAAAATTTGGCAATATCTTTATTGCCAAGAAGTTCATTAATTTATAAATACTGAGCATCTAACAAATGTAACAGTTCCTGTCTTTACATCAATTTTACTTTGTTACAGTGTGCATAGAATAAAATGAATCTGTTATTGTGCTTGGTTCAGTTTATGTGTAAACTTGTAAAACTGCCTCTAACCAAGTTAAAGAACATTTCACTTGCACTCACCAAAAAGATTGTTTAGCTGCTGGCAGTTCATCTCTCCCTTTACCAATCGGCATCAATTTTGCTTTGCTTTTTGTTACTTGAAATTGAATTTTTATGATATTTAATGTAAATGTAATCATATAAATAGTATGTGATTTGGATGGTTAATATTGTCAACAGGATATAGAGTTGTCTAGAAGACAAACCTCTGGGTATGCCTATGAGAGCCTTTGCAGATTTGGTTAATTAGGATGGGAAGACCCACCTTAAATCCCAGACAAAGAAAAAAGATGAAAGACAGCTGTGTATTCCATCTCTGCTTCCTCACTGGGGCTGTAATGTGACAACTCTCTCAATTCCTGCTACCAGGATTTTTCTTTCTTTCTTTCTTTCTTTCTTTCTTTCTTTCTTTCTTTCTTTCTTTCTTTCTTTCTTTCTTTCTTTCTTTTTACCATGACAAACTATAACAGCGGCATCCTTCATATATAGTTCCTTCATCATTTGCTTTCAAAATCAGCAGATCAGCATGGGGCCTTATACCCTTCTATTCTCTACGGTTGTAGCCTCATTCTCTCTCACTGTCTTGTTTCTTTAGCCAGTAAGGTCTTACAAGTGTTACTTTGAAAAACAGATTAATTCTGTGGTGGACACTTGCCTAACGCTTGCATGACCCTAGATGTAACACCCAGCACTGTAAGGGTAGAGTTGTTCTCAGTACCCTCTTAGATTTATGTATAAATGTCAGTTATCCCCTCCCTCCCTCTTTCTTTGTTTTATCCATGCAGGGTTTCTCTTTGTAACAGCCCTGCTGTCCTGAATCTTGCTTTGTAGACCAGGCCAGCATTGTATTCACAGAGATCTGCCTGCCTCTGCCTCTGCCTCCTGAGTACTAGGCTTAAAGGTTTGCACCAACACAGCCGGCATCAGTTTCTTATTTAAACTATATTGCAATTGCATGCAATCTATAGATAAATTTTGGAATATTATCTTAGTAATATTGACTATTCTAATCTACAAATGTAGTATAGCTATCTAGATCTTCTTTAATTTCTCTCACAAGTGTTCTGTGTTTTTCAGTGAAGAATTCTTTGCTTAGTTTTATTTCCAGTTTGAGTTTTATACTGTTTTTCAAGTAAGAGAGCTTTTGCTGTTTATTATAAAGTAGCAGTAGATATTTTTAAATATTAAACTTGTACTGTGTGGTCTTGGTATAGTTTTATGCTTTTTTTTTAGGAATTTCCATATAAACACATCTTCTGAAGATTTTTTTTAATATGCTATTTCATTTTACATGTTCTATGCTCCCTCTTTGTTCCCTACTGCTTGCTCTTTTAGAATCTCCCATATAAGAGATGGTAGATAGCATTCAATATTTCAGTGATGAATGTGTTGCTGGCCACAAGTGTTCAGTAAGTATACTTTTTGACATATTGAAGAAGATTCCTTCTCTCTGTTTTCTGAGAATTTCGCATCATGTGTAGGTCTTGAATTGATTACAAAATTGTCATAGTTGTTCTACCTCTTAAATCAATACAGTGATGTACTTCGATTACATTTTAAATACTAACCCAGCCTTTGTTTCCAGCGATAACTCTTGGTTTTGATTTATTTATCCGTTCTGTAAATCAGATTCTGTTTGCCAGCATTTTGAAGATTTGGGGAGGGTCTGTATTTATTAATCCCATTTTTCTGTAATTTTCATTCTTTCCTGAGTTTGAAGTTACTAACCTAACCTTCTAAAGCAATTTAATGAGTCTGAGTCTTTCTATTGCTGGGATGTCTGACATTCATCAGAAGATCAGCTTTAACATTGTCCTTTCTGAGTATACCAGCAGTAAAAGTGATATTTTTAGTGGTTTTGAGGGGGGCGGGTCTGAATTTTTTTGGAAATGTTTGGTTTCCAATGCCTTTCATTTCTTGCTGATTTTGTTTTCTATTTTGTATCATTAGCTTTTAATCTGAAAGTTTCTTGGCCATTCCTATGACGTAGATCTCCTGGAACCTTTCTTCTTGTTGTTTTTCTTTTATCTGAAAATAACCTTGTTTATCCTTCCTTATTGAAGGCTACTTTTGTTAGGAATAAGATTTTGTGGTACATATTTTTTGCTTTAGCACTTTAAAAATGTTACTCTCTTGATAAATGCCTATTGGGGGAACTTTGAGGCCTTTAGTTCTACAGATTTTTTTTTTTGCGTTCCAAATTTTCTTTTCCTTCTAGAACTCTGATTATGATATACAGTCTTTTTTTATATTGTTCCACAAGAAGGCTTTTTATGTAAATTTTATCACTTCATTTTTCTACTTCCAAGCTTCAGCAGTAAAACACTTCCTACAGTTTTTGTGTGGCCTTCTTACCTCCCTTGTTACCTCGTGCTTTCTTTCTCACTGTTTCATTCCGCTCTGTTGGGTTCCTTCTTTCCCACCATGTGCCGCTTGTTTTCCTTTGTACTTGCTCTTTTCTGTACCTTGAGTGGTCTTCCCACATCTCTTTGTTAGACTGTTTCGGTATCTGTATAAATTACCTTTGAGCAAGGTTTTTCTGATTGTCCTATCTACCCCATTCCCTCAAAAGACATATTTTTTTCAGTTTCTTTATTGAGATAAGTCATATACCAAAAAAAATCCATCTTTATTGGTTCTTATTCATAGGTCTGAATAAGTTTTACACATGTATGCTTTATGCATTTGTTATTTTTCCTAATACTAAAGCTGTCTGGTGAGTAACATGTACTCAGTAAACTTTATGAGTAACTTAGTTCATAATATATTGGAGGCACTAGCTTCTTAATAAACCGCCAAAATAAATCTGGACCTATTTCTTTATCATATCTGTGCTATTTTTAGGGCTCTCTGAAGCAGCAAATAGCCTAGTAATGCATTTTTTTTTTTTTTTTTTTTTTTTGGTTTTTACAACACAGGGTTTCTCTGTATTGTTTCGGAGGCTATCGGTCCAGCCCGTCCTCGAACTCACAGAGATCCGCCTGCCTCTGCCTCCCGAGTGCTGGGATTAAAGGCGTGCGCCACCACCGCCCTGCCTAGTAATGCATTTTTAAGAGTTATTGAAGGAAGTTTTTAAAAGTGTGGGGTTTTTATGTAATAAGTACAAATCATGCATATATTTCCTTAAACGTTACCATTTTCTACTTACGTTGGCAGTTGTACAGAAAGAGAACTACTGTTTTCCTTTCTTCAGAAATAAACTAGACATATTATAGAGTGTCTAGTACTTTTCTTTGTTAATTGAGGATACTAGTTATGTGGATATCTCTGGGAAAAAAAAAACGAGGTGTTCTTTTATATGGAATGTCAGTTCTGAGCCTTGCTGTTCCATCTGTATAGGCTTTGATGAGGCCTGGAAGAATCGACAGGGTCATTTACGTGCCCTTACCCGATGCAGCAACAAGAAGGGAAATACTGAATCTGCAGTTCCACTCGATGCCTATCAGTAGCGAGGTTGACCTGGATGAACTTGTTCTTCAGACTGACACTTATTCAGGAGCAGAGGTAAGATAATTCCCCAAAGTGCAGGGGTAGCTCAGAGATAGACCATGTTTAGATTGCAAAGGGTCCTGGGTTCAAGCCCCAAGCGTATACCAATGTCCCACACCCCCCACATACCCAAAAAGAGAAAACAATGGGGTGGAAGTTTAGCAGTGGCTCATAAACAGAAGCTGCTTGTTAACACCTGTTTTAAATTACTGTGAACAACCAAATCTTAAAACAAGAAACTACTAAGTCATATTCCACATGATCTCTGTTGAATCTCATTTTTTGTTATCTGACTCTGATTTTTCAAACTAGTCTTCAATGTGCCACATAGCACAGTGGGAGGAACACGGTACTGGAAGAAGCTCCATTAGACTTCCTGACTCCATTTGCTAGCTAGTCAGCTAATATACTGTACTGAATGTTGGTTCCTTTTGTTAAATTACCAATTAGAAGAGTAAAAGAGATTTTTCAGCTATTTTCTTGTAGTTATTAGGATATCATAAACAAAGTATTTTGCAAAGTGGTAGTATTATTTTTTATCATTGTGGACAGTTTTAACTATTCTCATCTACTTTTGATCACAAAGATTATCTCAAAAAACAGTGAAAGGAACATCTGCCTTTGTCCATAAAGAACTCTTGAAAGATAAGCATTTTTCTCTCCTTAGAAAATCTCCCTCTTAACCTATTTTTGTTACAAAATAAAGTTCCATGAAGTAATTGTGTAACTTTCTACATGTACCACCACCGGTACTGGGAATTGAACCCAGGTCCTCATGCATGCTAGGCAAGGACTTTACCACTGGAACACACACACATACACACATCTTATGAAATATAATTCTATCTTATGAAAAGTATATACTGGTAATTTAGTATTTTAAATAAGAAATTGTACACACTTTTGATTGTGGGTTGCTAGTACGCAGGGGCCCCATACTCTATTTTACCTGCTGTTTTTATCCTTCTGTAAAAACCAAAGTGATAAACTCATAATCAGGCAAATTTCCATAGAGTTGTCTTCAGTATCTTAAGCAGTCATAGCAACTATCACCGTAAATGTCACATCTGCTTACTGCTTTGTCTTACGAGCTTTGGAAAGCAACTTAGGAGGTAGTTGGAGTGCACTGACCTTTTAGTCCCATTTGAAACAACAGTCTTTATGATCATCTCTTTGGTATGGTCATAAAGTCAGAGTGAGTGAACATGTAGTTAATATGATGGAGTACTCCAGCATTTCTAAAGTGGGTTTTTAATGTGAGTGTAGGTGCTGGCATTGAGTATATAACATGTCAAGTTATAAAAAAAGAACAAGAAGAAACTATAAATCCCTCATTTGAGCAAAGTGGAGGAGTAGTTAACAGAGTGTTAATGTGCCTTTCATATTGAACTAATTCATGATATTCACACTTTAGTGCAAAACAGAAATAAATGTTTGAGATTTAATCTGACTAGAAAGAGAAAACTCATTTGGTGCCAGCAATTGCACCAGGTAGCAAGTTCTCATATAGTGCATGTCTTATTCTGTCTAAAGTAGAAGCACATTTGTCATCAGTTTTTATATCCAATTTTCTATATATTGCCACAGAAAAACAGTAATAAATTCTGTTTCATATTATATCCCACAGTGCTCAGGCTTTGGGGAGGCCACTCTGACCTCATAGTGTATAATTATAACTTCTGAGTATTAGGAATTTCACCTCACAGCTGTGCCCTCTTAGCTCAGAGATATACATTTCGGAAGAGACTGGCTTCTTCCACAAAGGGGTGTTTGGTGGGATGGGAAGGTTGGTTTTCTGTCTGTCTTGTTGGTTGGTTAAATAGTTGAATAGTTCACAGACATATTTAAAAAAGAAATATTGTTTTTAAATTTTAAAACTGATAAACAGGAAATTTAACAGTCAAAACTTAAATTTAGACCAAAATGTAAGATCTCATCTTTCTCTTTCTCTCTTTTTTTGTCTGTCTTTTCATCAGAATGACAACAGTGCTACAGTGTTTGAAGGCCAAAATTAGGTTTGATTTTTTTTTTAATAGTAAAATGAATTTAAGATGATAACTTCAGTCATCTGATACTGCAGACAGTACTTTGTGAACTCTGTTGTGATTGATTTTCTCCTTAGGGTAAGGCCATGTCCATCAGTACAGAATGTATTTACAGATGCTTGCTAAAGTGGGAGGGGGAAAGAAAAGGGTTAACTCACAGTTGGGAAAAACATGCTTCCACTTGTCAACAGGAGCTGCCCAATGAAATTTGAACTTATATAAGGTTGTATTTGATTGTAGTTGAGTATGTTAACAGCCACATGAAAGGTGGAGATGAGAAAATTTCTGGCACTTAAGTTGCATTTTTGAAAATGTTGAAAAACTGATAACATTTTCTTTTCTTTTTTTTTTTTTTCTTTCTGTTTTTGAAGGGGGGTGGAGGCGTTTGAGACAGGGTTTCTCTGTGTGACTTTTGGAGCCTGTCCTGGAACTTGCTCTGTAGACCAAGCTGGCCTTGAACTCACAGAGTTCTTCTCATTTCTGATTAAAACTGTATAGCTGTGATTGAAGTGAAGATGATTCTCTTCGTGCCTGGAATTGAATGAGGTTACTTTTAAACAAGTGTCTTCATTTGCCCAACCAGTGTTGTTCCATGAAAGCCTTGTCATGGAGCAGACCCTGTAACTCCTCTGAGACGCTCGATTTTTCCTCCTGGAGAGGACGTATTGTAAGCACCAGGAGTATCTTTGAAGAAGAGCTAGCACAGCAGCTCTCACTCAACTCCCTGGACTCCTTTGTGGGTTAAATGATGCTTTCATAGGGGTCCCCTAAGGCTATCAGAAAACACAGATATTTACATTACAATTCATGACAGTGGCAAAATTATGGTTATGAAGTAGCAACAAAAATAATTTTATGGTTGGGGGTCACCACATGAGAAGCTATGTTAAAAGGTCACACCGTTGGGAAGGTTGAAAATGACTGTGCTAACAGAAGGAAATGGGAGAGTGGTGAACTGTTTGGGTTTCCTCCAGAAGGGTATGTTTTTTGACTTCTGATTGCTCTGGTTAATGGGATAGTGGAATAGTGTTTCCTTAAGCAGAAATTGAGCTCGGGAGGAAGAAAGCCTTTTTTTTTTTCCCCTGTGTGTATCTGGGGGGCGGAGTATTGTTTTGATTTTGTTTAAAGTTGAAGTTATTCTGGCTACTTTTGGAAACCTTTTATTTCTGACATGTAAACTAGAACTAACCTCTTTGCTGTTTGTGATAGAGATGATTTCCTCTGTTTGGAGAAATTGATAATGCAGGCTGAAAGCCACTGGCTCTATGGCATTTGGGTTGAATTCATATTTGCTTTTAGATGTCACTTTCTTTTCAGTGGCTATCTCAGTAAAGGGGCATTTGTAAAAATGGTTCCCCAAGTTAGAATGGCTTCTCAAGGTTTTTCAGCTTGATTGATGGTGAAAAATGATAAGTGCTAGGTAGAAGCCTCAAACCATGCTCTTAGACTTAAGTTTTGATTATTTATTCATTTGCTAATCTACTATGTGGTTTTGGTCTTTTGAGAAAGGATCTTGCTATATATATCTGGTTGGCCTGGCCTGGAATTCATTATATAGCCCAGGCTGGCTCCAGGGCATAATAATTCTGCCTCTTCCTCCCAGTGCTTAAATTTTAAATGTGAGCCATCACTCTGCACTGGACTTGGTCTTTCCCAAGCTACAATTACCCTCTCTAGGGCGCTGAGCTCCCAGTAATCCTTTCAGATAATAGGTTTAAAGTAGTGATCCGTGGAGTTTCCAGCTGTTAACAGGCAACAGGTTAGGTGGACTGTAGGCAGGAACATTTTTTTCAGCCTTATCAGATATGACACTGTGATAAGTCAAGGAGCATCTGTATTTCTTAGAGTCAGGTATCAGCTATTCAATTTGTAAATACTATAGACAGTCAGTGTTTATCAAGATTTTAAAGATTCAAGTTTCCTCAGAGATAATAAAGTGGCAGTATGGCTTGTGGATGTTGCATATGAGTTGACCCTGGCTTTTCCAGTTGATGTTATTAGCTCTTTGTTCCCTCATATATAAAACTTTTATGTGATTGAAATTGTTTTGTGGGTTTAATGGGGTAACAAATATAAGAGCACCAAGAAGCAAGCTGGCACTCTCTAGAGGGCTTCCTTTTGCTTGTTCTGCTGCTTCTCAGTTTAGTGTGTATCGACCACTAAAATGTCAAATGATGTTGTTACTAAGTGGTAGTATATGTTGTGTTGACACAATAACTAGATAAACTTTTCTGAATACAGAATAATTATTTGCATAATGCACGCCATAGTTTTTTAAAGCTTTAACATCTTACAAACTTAATCTGTTGTCCTTGTTTCAGTATTTAAATGATATCTCCATACCTACTTGACATGGGTGGGAGCCTCAGTCGGCCTCATTAATTCAAGAAGGTTCTGTTCATCTTAGATGAGCTGTGGTAGCTGCCAAAATGAGCACCTTGAGTTACTTTCTGTTTCACTAATGTTCCTGTTAGCATCTTTCCTATAGAGTGAAAATAGGAACAGTTAACTACCAGTCAGAATATCTGAAGTCTCCTGTAGTAACACTGCTTACTACACTAAGTCAAATCTTACGCCTTTACTGTTCGTCTGGGCAGGAAAGTATTTGTGTATCTCAGGCTTTCCACTTGTGTTAGTAGAAAGCAGCTGACTTCAGAGCCCATCTCCACAAATGTGCAAAACCCATCACTGCAGCAACCCTCAGCCCTCTGAGTCTTTCCTCAACCTTGGGAAAGAACCCTATGAAGATCCACTCCCATGACCAACTAGCTTTCTATTCAGATTTGAGATCTCCTTTAATCCTCTCTGCTTTCCTGGAGCTTTTGTCCTAAAGCCCAACACCAGAATTGCAGTGTTCCTTCCTTGCTTGGTCTACTAGCATCTGTGGTTTGTCTTTTCTCACACATTATCTGAGTACCCTAAAGAGATGGCTCTGGTTAAGAGCACTAGCTGTTCTAACAGAGTACCCAGGTTCAGTCCCAGCACCCACATGGCAGCTCATTGCTGTCTATAACTTCAGCTCCAGAGCATCTGACACCCTCATACAGACATGCATGCAGGCAAAACACCAATGCATATGAAATAAATAAATCTTTAAAAAAGAACCAGAACTAAGCAAAAGCAACCAAAATTAGATCTTGCCTTCCTTTTGAAAGACTCATGACCTCTTCATCCCTCGGCCTCAACAGAAGAATCTCTGCAGCTGTTTGATTCTATTTTGGCCTCTCCAAACATTAGCTGAACTTTTGTCTATTATTGTGATAGCAATTTAACAAACTAAACATATATGAAATTAATTTACTCTATACTATATGAACTTATGTTTCTCTTTCTAGTAATTATCTTTACCTTTTAAAAATCTTTTCCAGAAGAAAATGTGCAGCCTATTTGAAGTTGAGAATCTATGTGTTTCAATTCATTTATTTATTATTGTGAATAATATTTGCAGTTTAGAGAAAAGGGAATATAGAACTAAATTCTGTACTGACATGTTTGTGTTTCCATATCCTGTGATGTGCTTGGTGAGTGCTATAGGAGTAAAGAAGGGGGGGACTCATAAGCTGGGAACGAAAGGGACAGTTGGTGCCCAGTGGGAACATTTGATCTGATTCCTACTGTCAGTTTCTAGTGTTTCCTTCAGTGATTCTGGCAGACATGTGGCTAACAGTCTAGGTTGAACATAAATGGAAGAAAGAATTATATGCAAGGAGTAGGAGATGGGGCAGAAAAAGTGGGTCAGACTTAGAAGTGAACGTAGATGTAGTCTACCTGGTGGAGGGCCTTGGGGAAATGTGGTGAGTATTATCACATGTATGTTACTGTTAGATCACTAGCATAAGTAGCTAGCTGGCCAAGCATCTCTATGTAAATAGAGCAGTGGTTTGTGTATTTTTTTGTTTTTTTTTCTTTTTCTTGGTGACAACTTCCTTTAAAAACAGAAAGCTTACCTATCACTTAGTACATTTAGAGTATTAAAATTCTTTCACTCCTTAGCTGACTCCTTTGTGTAAGCACAATGTTCATGTGTGGAGAAACCTGTCCTTTTTGTCTTGTTCAACTTCATGTCAATCATACTCTAAGCACACTACCTTGTATAAAAATGATAGGTGTTAATTAAGCAGACAGGTTTTTATTTTAGGTGGATAAACTACACTCTATGGCTATAAGATTTGACTTCTCATCCCTTGGAAGTAAAGAAGTCATAAATATATTAGCACCTCACAGTAACCCAATGGATTGCCAGTTTATTATAGAACATGTTTATAGAATGTGTGTAGAACACAACTTTGAGTATAACTCATTGGGCCAAGGCTTTATTTACAGCCTTAATGTAAAAGAATTACAAAAGCATCCTTCAGTGCAGGAAGGCAGCACTTTGGTGTACTTTGCATACTGAAGGTAGATGTGTCAGATTGACTTTCAGCCAGCTCCCCCACTCTTCACTCTTCTGCCATACTTTATTATGGTCTACATATTAAGCAAACATGGTGAAAATTAAGACCCATCTTAGCTGTTATCTATGGGTTTAACTAAATCATTTCTTCTAAGACTCACTTCTCATCTTTTAATAAGGAGAGTATGATGTGGTCTATATGATCTTCTTTAGTGTTAAAAATATGATTCCATGATTGTTATAGATTATCATTCTTGTGTAGGAATCCGTTTGACTGGAGGATGTTTGACATGGCTGTGATTTTCTTAAGATGCTTTTGGAAACCAGTGCTCTAAGTGCTTCTTGTGTGGTTTACTTCATGGCACCATGCCTCAAGAGACAGTACTCTACACTCAGATTTCAATGAAAGTCTCCTTAGGAAACTTAAGCAGTGCTACACTAGAGAGAAATGGTCTATCTCACCTACCCTGGGGCCAGGTCCTATTTTGAATGAACAGTGTCGTTTTGTTCATTTTGTGTCCTGAGTGCTTTGGTGGTTCTGCTTTTCAGCATCCTTTGGTACTTGCTGATCAGGTTCATAACTATGGTTTGGAAGATACTGGAATAAACTATGTTGTAAAATAGACATATGTAGCAGGCAACTTTTTCCTTTATAGTCCCTTAGTTAGGAAGCAAATGAAAGTTATATTGTTCACTGTAGCTTTGTTTTTTTTTGTTTTTTTTTTTTTGTTTTTTTTGTTTTTTTGTTTTTTTCGAGACAGGGTTTCTCTGTGGCTTTGGAGGCTGTCCGGGAACTCACTTGGTAGTCCAGGCTGGTCTCGAACTCACAGAGATCCGCCTGCCTCTGCCTCCCAAGTGCTGGGATTAAAGGCGTGCGCCACCAACGCCCGGCTCTGTAGCTTTGTTTTTAAAATGTATTGTGATATATGCCCAGTTCTCAGAGACATTTTTGTATTTCCACACCTCAGTTTTTACTCGATTTGGAAAGAACACACCGGGGCTTTCCTGGGGCTGTTCTAGATATGTGATTGTTTACACCACAGCAAGTCACCTGCCAGAACACTTTGTGCTGCCATACCTGTACTACGGATTGCTTGGCAGGTGTTTAAAACTGCTGTCATCTTTCAAGAAGCATTAGTCAGAAAGGAAGTGGATGCAGAATGAGCAGCAAGCTTAAAGCAGCATTTTATAACCAAATATAGAAGCCCATCTGTAGAAAAGTCTATCCTAGCAACAAATTAGTCAGGACCTACCTGACAGGCTGGTACCTACCTCAAGGCTTGTATCCAAGGTAAACCTGTGTCTGTGGAGGATTAAACTTGTGGTGATAATGACTTAGCTTTTTAATGCTCACCCTTGTTTATTTTGTGCCCAATTTTCTTTAGGCTAGGTCTTCAAAATTCTTAAACCATTTAATGCATACTTGCTTCTCCATCTTCGGAGGAACTATAAAATTTGGTAATTCTTGTAACTTAAGAGACCCTATGATCTCTTTTTTACAATGTATAAAGTATGTTAACTGTGTCACACAAGTGGCTTGTATGATCAGTTCTTATTATTTGGTTTTCTGAGGTGATGGGAAGCTAACTTCCAATGATATTTCTCATCTTTTGATATGACTAACATGCCCCTATTTTATATGAAAACTGATCCTTGTGTTAACAATTTTTTGCTATGTGAAATTGCATGATGTGGGTGGGGAAGGTGTAAGACCAGATTCCAACCCTGCCCACAGGGTCCTTGTCAGATTCAACAACACAGTTCATATAGATGTACTTTTCTTTGTAAGCAAAGGACAAGTATTCCAGGAATAATGTTTTTATAATCAGCAAATCACATTTGAACTCTATAATATTAAACATTTCTGACTTACATAAAGTTTCCATATTTTATCTTAGAATTTTTAATATTAATAACTTTATATTTTTTCAGTTTTAAGTCACTAAGTTTGTATTTCATAATTTTATGCAGTATTTATTTCAACTATCTTGTCAATACTTGTGATGCCTAGTTTAGTCTTTCCTTGTTAAAGACATGTAATAACTATTTCTCAAAAGTAAAAGTTAATGTTTCCTTACATGCTATTAAATATCCTCCTTTCAGCATATTTTCAGGATTTCCATTTTCCTGATTTGGAGCTTAATTTTCTTCTCTTATGTAAATTTTTCTAAACTAAGAAAAATACTAAAACTAGTAACCTTAGAAAACCAAGGATTTCTGATTCTATTAAAATAGTTGTTTAGAAAATAAGCATTCAGTTACAACACCCTTCCTTTAGACTGGGATTGAACCAGAAGCAGGTGCAGAGTTCTAATGCTGAGGAGAGAAAGCATCCCATTGTGGCAGTTGTCCATTGTATATGGGGCAGGTTCTCATGTTTGATTTCCAACAGGCTTGAGCTTTCATCCCATCAGAGTGTAGTGAAGCTTTTACAGTGGGTGCTTGGAGTTGTCATGTGTTTACTCTAGAATATAATTTTGCCTTGAGCTTACATTTCTTCTTTGTTATTTATTTAAGTTATTTCTGATGTTCTTAAACACAGGTTGGTTATCCTTGTTCTTAAATGCTTGGGGAGCTTTGGAAATTTCAAACATTATTTAGTTTGCAATAGTTTCTGTGTATTAACTAGACCATTAGATTCAATGCACATGCTGCTTTGCTGACATGAGAAGTCCTCATGAATGAGGTATTTCGCACTCTTTTCAGAATGCAAAAGTTGTTACCCTTTTGGCATTTGAGCAAGGTATTCTTTTAGTTGTAGAAAATGTTACCCCTTCACATAATCTCACTCACTTGAAAGGAGCCACAGAAACTGCACACAGGGACTTAGTGATGCGGCACTTCTGTACTAGGCACAAGGCCCAGTCTGATTCAGTCCTAAGAAAGTGAAAATAGATGGCTTTCTTTTTTTAAGAAAAAGCAGAACAAATATTAGTTGTTTACATATAACAATTAATTGAAAGCTTTACTATGATCCATGCACTGTGATCTGTAGTATGTTGGATTGTTTTGTTTACTCCAGTGATGACCTGAAAAATCCGTACATTCACTGGAATCTTATCTGTCTATACAGCTCTGTCTGAATATAGCTCTGTATGTCAGCTGTCCTTATAAACTGATTACCCAGGAAGAGCATATGTTTCCTTTTTTAGCAGTAAACACTTAGATATAGATATATGTCCTTCATGTTTATAGTTATATTGTAGACACACAAAAGCAGAGTAAAGTAAAAGAGAATGTTTTTGTGGTACTTCACAGAGAAAGCCACATGGTGAGTAAAAGAGGTTTCAGTACCTAATGACAAAGTTTTCTTGCCTTTTTTCTTCCTAATGGCAATTGCTTCTAGGAATTCTCTATTGACTGAATTGAACCCTCACAGAATTCAGACTGAAGAGCTTCTCCCCTCTCTTAACCGTGTTTAAACATAGGACCTATAGAGAGGTACCAAAGTTAAATAAAGCCATAAGGGACATCAAAGCAGCACTTGGGAGAACACAATGAGTAAGTACCTCTCTACAAGCCATACAGAAGGCCTGACCAGAATTTGATCATACTCACACTTGATCTCAGTCTTCTGACCCCAAGAAAGAAATTAAAATTCATGCGGCAGAAGTTATCTTGGTAATGATAGGCAGCTCTTGGTATCTGCAATTTGGAAAAACAATTCCAAAAGGTAAAACTTGAACTTACAGTGCTCCGGTCACTGTGCTCACTCTAAAAGGAGTGATAGAAGCATACCTGCTATGATCTGCCCCTCCACAAAGCCTCCGTCTTCCCCTAGCATTTGTTCCCCTGATGTGCTTTTGGGAAGTTGCCCTGAATGCTTGTGAATGGACCTGTTCTTGAATCTACACATTTGACTCTTGTAGGTGGATGCTAAGGAGTCCCTGGTTGTATGAGACAGTGGGACGGTTGTTTCTTGTTAAAACTGTCCCCCAAAATTCCTGCACCGTTTTGCATTTTCAGCAGAGGTGATTGCTGCTCTTCCAGGTCTTCAGCTTTGCTGTGGTGGTGACTGGGGTTGTAAGTGTCTGAGGAGTGCTGTGGCATTGTGGGCTCTAGTTCTCCTGCTTCCTTCCCATCTGTGTCTTCTTGGGTTAAGTGTTGCTTCAGAAATTTTGCCTGTTCTTTTACATTACATTTTTTTCTTGTTGAGTTTTAGATTTTATATTTCATATTCCAGTTCTTCATCAGGAATTTATAATGTACGGATTCTATCCTAGTCTGACTTCCTTTATTATCTGGTCTTTCACAGAGGGCAAGTTAATTTCAGTATCACTGTAGTTACTCCTTAGTTTTTTTCTTCATTTATAAATGTGATAATTTTTTAATGTCATGGAGGCTGAGAAGTAAGCTTTCACACCTCCCTCTTCTCCCTTTTTAACTAACATTATGCTACTGTATAAACCAAGCATTCCTACCTACCTAAGTCACTGGGTCTCTAAATTAGGCAAATGTGAAGCTTTGTGTGTAGATCACAGCCTGCACAAAAGCAACCATGTTTAAAATACAGGGTAATTGTTCTGGTGGGCAACAGAAAGAGTATTTTAAATTAAGTACACTATAGTGTGAGTGTGTGTGCGCGCCCACCCGCCGAGAACCATGTTGTGGTGAAACAATGGAGCTGGCACTCTATGGATTGATTCATAGCTATTAAGAGCTGGTAACTTTTAACACTGCATTTCAGCTTCTCTGTCTTAAATAAAATCATCCCTGAGAACCATTAAAGTTCTCATGGTTTTGTTTTTTATCAGAATTTTTATTACTGCTTTTTTCAAATTTCCTATGGGAGTATTTATATTCATTTTCATCCCTTCCTTTTTCCCCTCTAAGTCACCAGTTTCCCCCCCCTTCTTGAATTCATGACCTCTTTGACAACTATTGTTACATATATATAATGTTTTCTACCCTGTATTTGATTTTTATATTGTGTGTTGCTTATTTTTTGTAGTAATTTCAGAGCTAATGTTAGGGGAAATGTCTACAAAAATTCTAGCTATACCCTTTTTTAAGATAATAAGGTCAAGCCAAGTGTTGTGGTGCATACTTAAAATCCTAGTATTCAAGTGAATGAGACAGGGAGAACATGAATTCAAGATGTAGGCACATAGTGAGTTCGAGGTCTGTCTGTCTGTCTGTCTGTCTCTTTCAGAAATAATAATAGTAAGAAAGAAAGGAAAAGGGGTACTGATATTTAAAGGAAGTACTTTATCCTCTGCTAACTGAAACCTAAAGATAATTGAGAAGTTTTTAGTGACAGTACCCCTTAAAGACTTTTTGTGGGTTTGACACAGGGGTCTCATTATCTGAGGTTGGACTCAAAATATATTATCCACCTACCTTAGTCTTCTGAGAGCTGGAACTACATGCATGAACCACCACAGAACTCTTTAAATGTGTGATAGAATATATCTCTGTGGGTATAAAGAAGCAAAACTCATTTTCCTTGACTACTGTGCCCACATTAGAAAGTTTCTTTTTGCCTCCATGAGCAAGAGAGGGGAGAGCAGATTTAATAGCCAAGAAGCAAAAGACAAACAACATCCAGCAGGGATAAAGACATGTTCTAACTGCTGGATTCGATTTTATTCATGTGCTGTTGTGACACATTGTTCTTTATTTGGTTTTAGCTGGAACTATACTAATAATACAACTTTTGTAACTAGAGCTAAAGTTCACTTAATATACACAGGGACTCAAACATTTATCGAATAAAAAGTCCTTGTCACCTATGATACTCTAAGATGCTATCTCTACAAACCTTTAATAAGTGTTTGACACCCTAACAGCCTTCCCACCCCAGCACTCTTCCAATTTCTCTGGAGGCTTCATAACTACTTTCATTGCTCCTCCTCTAACTTTGTCTAGGATTTTCAAATTTTAGTTACTGCCTTAAAAAGATAACTTTCACTCACATGAGCTCATTACTTTTAAGGCAATCTTCACTGTGGATGAGCATCATGATTCCTCTGTTTTCCTGTAACATTTTAAATTATGTGTACCACTACCCTAATCTACATATGGTTAGGTTTTTTATTGGGTGAGGAACACAGGGATATTTAGAGACATTGTAGCTTCATGGAACTCTGATTTTCACACACACACACACACCCCCCGCACCCATATCTTCCCTCTCAGAAAGCAGTCTATGTTCATCTCCAGTCCACAATAGGTACCACTACTCATCATTCTTTAATGCTTCCATGATGTCCCCTGAGCCATAGATGCAGGAGTTGTGCTATGGGTGTATCCATTAGGACCGGGCTCCCCACAATCCATTGATCTTTGCATGGTGTCCAGTTGTGGTTTTCTACAGTGGTCTCCATTTGCTGTAGAGAGAAGATCCTTTGACAAGATTTGATAGCTACATTTACTTGTGGGTATAAGGATGAAATTTAGAGGGTAGTTAAGGAATTGTACTGATCTAGCAAAGTGGTGGTAATAAATTCTCTTCTAAGATCCATGACCGTCCTAGCCCTGGGGAGCTGGCTATGTTTCTAGGACAAGGAATAATTTCCTTCCTTTTGAATGGGCCTTAAAATTTTAAGTCTCCTTAGACAGCTGGTGGTTACCACCAACACGTGTGTGCCTCTGTTGTTCCTTAGTGGATATCTTGCCATACTGGTCATTGTAGTTGTTTGTAGTTATCACAACTCAGTAGGACTATTCATTTCTGCCCTCCCTTGGCAGCTTACACAGTACTGTCTGGTACAGTGGAGGCTATCCCACAGAAAGGAGGCTTTCATGTTAGATAGAGTTCTGATCATCCAAATCCTATTTCCTAAGTCTATGGTGTCCTCAGCAATAGGGGCTTACCTTCAACCTCAGAGGGGCATCTAAAAGCTACATCCAAAGGCCCTATATTGTTTGAGGAGTCATTTGAACTACTCTGACCACTTGAAAGGCAGTCTCTCATGACTGATACTGGGGTTTTTTTTAGTCTGTGGTTATTGTGGGAATCATTGTCATCCAAAGTGGCACAACTTCATTTAAGCAATAGATGGAAGCAGGAACACATGCATTTACATGCATTGTCTATCATTTTAGGTAAATATAAAAGTTATATGATTCCTTAAAGTTTTATCAAACAACCTTGTTGTTACTTGAGTTTTTGCTCCCTCTCCACTTTTCTCTCTCTTTTTATATTACCTGTATCCTGCCATTTCAAGCCCTCATCTCTACCCACCTTTGTCCCTTTATAGTTTTCTCGATATCTGTGGTTACTCCCTTGTTCTGTGAGAATTTGGATCTATGAACCACAGATGAGAAAAAAAAATGTGACATTTGTCTTTCTGGGTCTGTGTTCCTAACTTGGGATAATATTTTCTAGGTCCATCCATTTACCTGCAGATTTCATAATTTCATTTTCCTTCATAACTATATAGTATTTCATGGTGTATATGTGCCATATGTTCATTATGCACTCATCTGTTGAAGGACATTTAGGACAACTGTAGAAGACATTAGGATATATGCTGAAGGATGTTTCCTAGCTATTGTTAATAGAGCAGCAGTGAACTTGGATAAACAGTTATCTGTAGAATAAGATGTGGAGTCCTTTGGACATATGCCAAGGAAATGATCTAGCTAGACCATGTGGTAGATTTATTTTTAGTTTTTGAGGAGTCTGCATACTGAATTCCATAGTGGCTATATCAGTTTGCATTTCTAACAGTGGGGATAGGGGATTAGTCTCCTTTCCCCACAACTTCACCAGTATTTGTTGTCACTTGTTTCGTTGAACTTAGCCATTCTAACTGATGTGTGATGAAATCTCAGAGTTGTTTTAATTTGCTTGATTGCTAAGGATGGTAGGCACTTTAAGATATTTCTTAACCACTTTTTATTTCTTCTAAGAATTCTTTGGAAAGGTTTTGTTGTTTGTTCTTTGTACATACTAGATTCTGCCCCATTCTGTAAGTTGCTTCTTCACTCAACTGATTTCTTAGCTGTGTGGAAACCTTTTAATTTTATGAGGTCCTACTTGTCGATTGCTGCCTTAATTCCTGTTCAGAAAGTCATTTCCTAAACCTATCTCTTACAGGCTACTTCCTATGTTTTCTTACAGCAGATTTAGTGTTTCAATTGAGGTATTGTATACATTTGTAGCTAATTTTTGTGTGGTGTGATAAATATGGGTCTAATGTCGTTAATCCTGCATATGAAAATACAGTTTTCTCCACTATTAAATGTCTTCTGTATTTTCTCCAGTGAATGCAATAGAAGCAAAGTAATACAAATATCAATAAATCTAAGAACTGGGGCCGGGCGTTGGTGGCGCACGCCTTTAATCCCAGCACTCGGGAGGCAGAGGCAGGTGGGTCTCTGTGAGTTCGAGGCCAGCCTGGTCTACAGAGTGAGTTCCAGGACAGCCTCCAAAGCCACAGAGAAACCTTGTCTCGAAAAACCATAAATAGATAGATAGATAGATAGATAGATAGATAGATAGATAGATAGATAGATAGATAGATAGATAAATCTAAGAACTGGTTCTTTGAGAAAATAATATATTCTATAAGGAGATATTAGGGATTTTCTTTGGTCAAGTAGAGCCTCTCCCAGCTGCATTACTTCTCTTCCCCCTGTAGTGACCTCCAAAAACATAACTGTTCAGGGGCCTAGAAATATGTGTCAGCAGTTAAGACCACTACGGACATGGCGGATAACAACCATTTGTTACTTTAAATTCCCAGGGGATCATGCATGTGATACAACATTTTTACACTCAGGCACATAACATATACATAAAATTCATTGACTATTTTTAAAGTGTTGATATAGTTTCTTTTGTTGTTTCTCAGAATCATAACAGGATCATCTATTAATCCCATGAATTCATAAAAGCAGATAATGTGGTATTGTATAACATGTGAGTTTACCTATGCATGTGAAACATACACTTAAGTTATATTTTGATAAATTTTCATTTACTAGGAATAATGAAATAGATTTGCCAAGTTTCAGATAAAAGATACCTTAATCTGAAATGAGTAATCCATTTTCCCTTTTAAAATGACCTAAAATGAACACAGAGCACCCAAATAGCACTGTATTGAGGTGAAAGAACCTGAGTTTTCAGCATCTAATATGTCCTTTAATCTTTTATTGCCATCCCTATGACACTTTTATAAAAGCAACATTAAAAGATGCATAGTTAGAAATAATTTCCAGTCACAATCTTCTCTGGTAAATAAAATTAAAACATGCAGTTAAAGAATTAAAAAAAAAAGATAACTCAATGCCTTAAACTTTTTTGTGCTGTGATCATTCTGAGATGTCTTTCACATTATAATTGAACCTGCCTCTACGCCTTGGAAATACAAAAGCCACAGTAGTAGTAGAACTTGACCGTGCTGTTTAGTTTGAAAAGTGTTTTGTCATTTATATTTAAAATGCCAACTTTATCACCTCCACTGTCTGTAAAGAACTTAGTGAGAAGTAAGCTACCCAACTATTTTGTCAACTTGTTAATAGTTAATATTTATTTATTAGGCATCAAATTTGAGTTTATTTTTTTCTCCTCAGAGTCTTTAAGTAAATTTTGTAGAGCACATCCTTCATGAAGTTATAGAGGAAAAGAATATTTGCAACACTTTCATGTCCCTGCCTGAAATCTTTGAGAATTACAACCTTGGGCAAGTGCTTATCTTGGCAAGCAAATTATTTTAACCTGAAGTTTGCTCAAAGTACAGTGAGAACACTGAATCATAGCTTGAGATGTTACTTTCTATGTTAAAGTGAAAAGCGGAAGTCCAGATTAACATTTCAGTCGAGGATAAACCTCATTTTAAATACCATGAAAAATTGAACACATAGGAAAAACAACAACCTGCATATTTTTGTCTTTCCGTCTCTCTGGGACTAAGTATTTGGAGAAACACCGGTGAAGGAATTATATCAGAAAGCAGCCTGCTGTCTTAGCATCAGCATGGGTTCTTTAGGGATCTCCACAGAACCCTCTGGGCCAACAACACAACCAAATGCAACCCAGTCTCAACCACTGGAAGCCTTGCCAGGCTACAAAAGATGGCCAGTTCAGACCCTGTAGTCCTCACCTGGGTCTCCCTTGTCCTTCCAGGAAGTTCCCTCTGCACTAGGTGTCCTCATCACTCCCCCAATGCTTCTTCCCACTCCTGTCGCCACCAGTGCCCAGCCTTCCTGCAAAATTTATTCTATTTCTGATTCCCAGTGATATCCCTGTATCCCCCCTACAGCCCTCCTCTTTGCCTAATCTTCAGGGTCTGTGGATTGTAGCTTGATTATCATTACTTAACAGCAAATATGCAGTTATAGGTGAGTATATACCATATTTGTCTTTCTGAGTTTGAGTTGCCTCACTCAATCATTTTTTTTCTAGTTGCATCCATTAGCCTGCAAATTTCATGATGTTAATTTTTAACAGCTGAGTTCATTGTGTAAATGTACCACATTTTCTTTATCCATTCTTCATTGGAAGTATATCTAGGTTGTTTCCAGTTTCTGGCTGTTATGCCTCAGAGTGTTATAGTTATATCTTGAGGTAAATCAAGTCCCAATTTTCTGAGGAACCACCATTTTGATTTCCATAGTGGCTATACAAGTTTGAACTCCCACCAGCAATGGCGGGGCGTTCCCGTTGCTCTATATCCTCACTAGCATGAGCTGTCATTTGTGTTTTTGATCTTAACCATTCTGACAGGTGTAAGATGGAATCTCAAAGTAGTTTTGATTGCATTTCCCTTATGGCTAAGAATATTGAACATTGAGTGTTCTTCTGCTATTTGAGTTTCCTCCATTGAGAATTATCTGTTTCGATCTGTACCCCATTTTTAATTGGGTTATTTGGGTTTTTTGATATCTAATTTCTTGAGTTCTTTAAATATTTTGAGTGCTAAACCTCTATTTGATGTGGAGTTGGTAAAAATCTGTTTCCGTTTGGTAGGCTGGCTCATTGTCGAAGTGACCATGCCCTTTGCCTTACAGAAGCTTTTCAATTTCATGAGTTCCCATTTATTAATCAATGATCTTAGTGCCTGTGCTATTGATGTTGATGTTCAGTGCTGGTGCATTCAAGGCTATTCCTACTTTATCTTCTGTCAAGTTCAGTGTGTCTGGTTTTATGTTGAAGTCTTTGATCCACTTGGACCTGAGTTTTGTGCAGGGTGGTAAATACAGGTCTAGTTGTATTCTACATATTGCTATCCAGTTTGACCAGCACCATTTGTTGAAGATGCTTTCTTTTTTCCAGTGTGTATTTCTGGCTTCTTTATGAAAAATCAGGTGTCTATGTGTGAATTTATGTCTGGGTTTTCAGTTCCATTGATCAATATGTCTTTTTATGCCAGTACTTTGTAGTTTGTATTGCTATAGCTCTGTAGCCCAACTTGAAGTCATAAATACCTCAAGTGGTTCTTTTATTGCTCAGAATTGTTTTAGCTGTCTGGTGTGTGTGTGTGTGTGTGTGTGTGTTTCCATGGTAAATTAGAATTGTCTTTTCAAGATCTGTAAAGAATTGTTGAATTTTTGATGGAGATTTCATTGAATCTGTAGTTTTTGATATGATGGTCATTTTTACTATGTTAATTCTACTGATCCATGAGCATTGGTGATCTTTCAGTCTTCTGATACCCTCTTCAATTTCTTTCTTCAAAGACAAAGCTTTTATCGTTTAAGTCTTTCACTTGTTTGGTTAGAGCTACTCTTAAGATATTTTGTATTATTTGAGGCTGTTGTAAAAGTTGTTGTTTCCCTGATTTCTTTCTTTTGTCATTTGATTTTCTTGAGTTAATATTGTATTCAGCCACTTTATTGAAAATGTATATCAAATGTAAGAATTCCCTAGTGCAATTTTTTAGGGTCACAAATATTATTCTTTGACTTCTTCCTTTCCAATTTGTATCCCTTTATCTCCCATGGTTGTCTTACTGCTCTAGCTAAAACTTCAAGTACTGTATTGGTTAGATAGGGAAAGAGTGAACAACCTCTTCATTTAATTTATGTTTGCTAGAGGCTTGCTATGAATTGCCTTTATTATGTTTATGTATGTCCCTTGTATCCCTAATCTCTCTAGGACTTTTATCATGAAGGGTTGTAGGATTTTGTCAAAGGCTTTTTAGGCATCTAATAAGTGATTGTGTGATATTTTTCCCCCCGCTTATTTATATGGTGGTTTACATTTACTGGTTTCCCTATGTTGAACCATCCCTGCATCTCTGGGATGAAGCCTGGATGATCTTTTGATGTTTTCTTGGATTCTGTTTTCAAGTTTTTTAATTGAGAATGTTTGTATCTTTGTGTTCATAAGGTAAATTGCTCTGTAATTCTCTTTCTCTGTTGAGTCTTTATGTGGTTTGGGTATCATGGTAACTGGCCTCCTCCATTCCTTGTTATTATTTGTTGTTTCTGGTATTGCTCATTCTCCATTCCCACCAGTGCATTATGTAACTACAAGACTAATTTGGTGTTGCTGTGCTCTTAACTCAGAGCTTCCACTTAGCAGTTTCTGTCATTCTCTAGTGGGGAAAAGGCTTCAGCAGATCCTGAACTTCAGGAATAAGAGACAAGTACAAACAGAAAGAGCCTATCCACTTGCCAGATCTTAAAATAGCTCATGAGATAAAAAACATCCTACATGAGTCACAATGACATCCACTTGAATTCACTTATCTGATTTTTGTTGGAAAACGCTGTAGGCAAATCCCACAGTCACTGAGCTCCATGTTTGTGTTGATGATAGATACTACTGATGTTTATTGCAATCTTAATGTACACTCGTGTGTATTTTGTAAATTATCCAACTTACTGTATTGGGATACTCATTTTATAGAACAGGAAACTACAGCTCCCATAGCTAGCTAGTAGAACAGGATGTAAGCTAAGGTCTAATTCCAAAGCCTGAGTCCAGAAATCCACATCTTCTTGGCATGCATTATATATTTAGAATGGTTATGTCTTCAGTTGACAAAGGTACTAACAATGGAAACTTTCCTTCAAAATCTCAAAGACAGTGATTCCTAACATAGTATTAGGTAACTAGTTCTGGTTCACATAACAGTTGGAAAATGTCTTCTAAATATTCTTAAGGGACAAGATTATACCTTACAGATAAGAATTTCTAGAATACTATCTTTAAGGGCATATCTGAGCAAGAAAAAAATTATTGTCAGACAGACTCTATCTGATTGATTCAGTGTGTGTGTGTGTGTGTGTGTGTGTGTGTTCTCTTCCTTGAACTTACAAGTTCAAGGCAGTCCCTGCATGAAAGCCCTGAGAGACCATTATATGGAGTGATAGTGAAACATGGATTTGCAGTAGAAATACCTAGATGCTGGAGATGACAGAACATGGAGAGCTGCATCAGGGAGTAAAACCAACCATAGGGAGAAATGGATGTTGGCAAGCAGCAAAGCTGGAAGGCAAAGACATCTAACTAAGTCCCTTAATGCCAAACATGAAGCTATAGGGCTTAATCCAATATTCCTCACTATGCCCACTTTCCTAACTTTTGGAATGGTAATGTACATTCTGTACCATTGTGTGTTGGAAGTATGTAGTTAGTTTTTGGTTTTGTTTTGACAGAACAAAAGGAGCACAATTAGGAGATTGCCTTGAGTCTCAGAAGAGTCTTTAGACTTTTAAACTATGTTGATACTGTGAAAGACTGATACAGACTTTTGAAGTTGGGTTGAATGTGTTAGTTTTGCGTATCATTTTGTATCATGATATGGCTAAGCGATTATAGGATCCAGGAAGTAAAAAGTGGAGGTTTGAATGAGGAGTCCAACAGACTCAGGTATTCCCAGTTGGTGGTGCTGTGTAGGAAGGTTTAGGTGATGCAGGCTTCTTGGAAGAAGTGCATCACTGGAAGCAGGCTTTGGTATTGAAACTTCAAGCCCTGTTCAGAAAACAGCTCTCTGCCTTGTGTTTGCATTTGAAGCTGTGGACTCTAAGCTTCCTGTTTCTGCTGCCATACCTGCGCCTAGCTGTTTTTGCTCCCTGCATTGATAGACTCTTATTCCTCTGCAACCAAAGCCAAAATATATGTGTCTTCCCTAAGCTGCTTTGGCCATGGTGTCTTATCACAGCAACAAAAATGTAATGTGCACTACATCTTAAATTGCCCCTTCCTTGAGTTATATTTAGTCAGAGTAACAAGAAAAGTAGCTAATACACTTGTTACTCGATAAGTAGCCATAATATTCTTCTTCCCAAGCTAAGGAATAACATCCCATAGTGATACCACAGGATTGTTGTTCTCCAGGTCAGTAATGTTCTGGTGGTTCTCATTTGTTCATGACTCTGCTGATTCCATCTTTCCTTGGAAGATGCTGCTGAAATTGTAAATTTAACCATCACCAGTACTGTATAAGAGGAAAGAAAATCAAGTGGAAGAAAATAAAATGCCAAAGGGAATATTTTTTTAAAGAAAAGAAAGTAAAAGATAGGGTTTAAGATTTGTGGGTACTCGGGCTACAAAGCAAGAACCAAGTGCTAGAGCCTATGCTTGAAAGTTCTGGCAGTGGGTCTATAGGATTTAAGATGTGCTTCCTCCATTAACAATCAGTGGACCTCTGCCTTTGGTGAACATTTAATACCCCCATCCAAAAGGAGAACATGGCAAAAGACTTCTTTAATAAGATACAAGGAAGAAACAGACTTTCTTCCTTCATTCTCCAAATACTTGGTAACCCACCTTAGACTAAATTTCTTCTTGTCTGGCCTTGAGGGTCAAGAGTAACCACACCTCAGAGCAAGTCTCTTGTTATTTAGATAAGGCATCCACAACCGTGACCAAATATCCTGCAGTAGCCACACCTTAGACCTTTAACCTTGGACAAGTAAGGATAGTTTTGAACTCTGACCTTAAGCTGAGATGAAATAAAGCCTTTTTTTTTTTCTCCTGGTTTTTGAGACAGGGTTTCTCTGTGACTTTGGAGGCTGTCCTAGAACTAGCTCTTATAGACCAAGCTGATCTCAAACTCCTGCCTCTGCCTCCCGAGTGCTGGAATTAAAGGCATGCACCATTCCCACCCAGCGAAGTGAAGCCATTTTTATGGGCCCCAACAAATGTCAGTTGTATGTTCCTAGTACTGACAACTGCATAAGTACATCACCTTGATGGAGCCCAGGTTTACTCAGGGAAAATCCATGCTCTGACCTCATATATATCCTGCCTCCCTGCCCTATCCTCCTTAGAGAACCCCCGTGTATAACTTTCCTCATTACAAAAGCAACTTTAAAAAGAAAGTGGTTTTTTTGGGGGTTCACAGTTTGGAGGTTCAGTTTATCCTCCTATTCAAAGCAGGAGGCAAGCAGCAGGTCACATCGCATCTGCAATCAGAAAGCAGAGGGCAGAATGTGCTGGTACTCAGCTCACTCTATCCTTTTTATTCAGTCTTGGACCCTAACCCATAGAATGGTGTCACCCACACTGGTGGTAGATCTTCCTACTTCAGTTAACTCAGTCTAAAAATACCCTCATAGACATGCTCAAAGATTGTAGGCGGAAGTTACTGTTCACCAGCAACTCCCAAATACCCAGCAACCACTTCCCAAATTACCACACCGAGGCTTACATTAATTGTAAGGCTTATTACCAACTAGCTCTTATACTTCTTAAATTAACCCATAGTTCTTAACTATCTGTTTAGCTACGTGGCTTGGTACCTTTTCTCAATAGAGTATTCTCATCTTGATTACTCTGTATCTTGCTGGCGATTCCTGATTCCACCCTTCTTTCTATCATTCTTAGTTTGGTCACCCTGCCTATACTTCCTACCTGGCTACTGTCCAGTCACCATTTTATTAAACCAACTTGGGTGTCAAATCTTTACATTGTCCGAGAGGATTATTCCACAGCATTCAATGATTATAGATCCTAAGTCGGCCTTAGTAACTGTCACTCTCAGCTTTAGCATATGAGTAGATCTTACAGTCAAGATTACCCAGCACAACACACTGAACACAGTACTTGTTCATTATGTTCTATAAGCTTATATGTTATAGTTAGGAAATGTGATAGTATTTTAAGAAGTTATTAATCCAGAAATTCTTTCATGGATATAAACATGGTTTTACCTTCATTACTAATTGTTTAAATAGATATACAAATCTAGAAATAGTCACACTTAATCTTTGATTATGTTTCTTAAACTTTCGTAAGTACTATGCCTTTTTGTAGTTGGTTGTTTTTATTCTTTACTCTTTTCGGGGCCTGCCAAATAAATTGGTTATAAATGTCTAGCCTTAGCTTGGCTTGTTTCTAGTCAGCTTTTCTTAAATTAACTCATTTACCCTTTGTCTCTGGGCTTCTAACTTTCTTTTACTTCTGTAAATTTTACTTTCACGCTTATTCTGTGGCTGCCCCCCACCACCACCACCATGTCCTCTCCTTGTTTTCTTGCTCCTTCTTCCTTTTTCCCAGATTTCTCCTATTTATTTTCTCTGCCTGCCAGACCACCTATCCTTTTTCTTGCCTCCTTATTGGCTGTTCAGCTCTACTATCAGGTTTGTTTTTTTGTTTGTTTGTTTGTTTGTTTGTTTGTTTTTGGTTTTTGGTTTTACGAGACAGGGTTTCTCTGTATTGTTTTGGAGGCTGTCGGTCCAGCCCAGCCTCGAACTCACAGAGATCCGCTTGCCTCTGCCTCCCGAGTGCTGGGATTCAAGGCGTGCGCCACCACTGCCCGGCAACTATCAGGTATTTTAGACAGGTAAAGAATCACAGCTTCAGAGTTAAACAAATCCAAAACAAACACAAGCAACACAGCTTTACATCATTAAACAAATGCTCCACAGCATAAACAAATGGTGGAACACACCTTAAAATAATATTCCACAACACCTCTTAAAAGAATAATGGAAAGGAGAAAGAATATAATCAAACTGTATGGAAAAATAAGTTTTGGTTTTTTTCATAAAATAAAAACATTTTCATCAGTTCACAGTGCTCCCTATTTTATTTTTTGGTATAATTACCAAAATTTGTAGAATACAATAGTAGCATCAAATTTCCTCTTTATATATAGTTCTTACATAACCATAAAATAAATCTGATTTGCAGTTAATCAGCAAACCCTGTAACTTTTTGCCCATAAATGTAATGCAGTGGGTATGTTACTTCTTTTCTGATATGGACTACTTTGTATGAGAACAGAATGAATGCACTAATTCCTGTGACTTGTAACTTTGCTTTGACCAATAGTAACATAGCAAAAGCCGTTGACCCGAGGAGACTTTAGAAGTAACTGGAGAAAGATATCTAGGAGTGAATGAGGTAAAACCTGCTAAGCATGCAACTAGAAGGTTGGAGGCCTTTGTACTAAGCCGTCTGCAGGTAGTTCATATCTTCACTGAAAGCTGTTCCTGTGGTGCAGTGAAGGGAAAGTCTGGATTCTAGAGAAATGAAGTGAGCACAGAAGGTCTTTGTACAAGAATCTTAAGTGAGTAGGTTTGGGAAGATGGCTCTGTTAGTAAATGCCTGTTGCCTGAGAGTGAGAATCGGAGCTGAGATGCCAGCACTCATATGCAAAGCTGGCATATGGTCCTATGAATCTACTGTAGCCTTTGGAGAGGGGGGGTGGCAGGACGAGCTCTGACAAATGCTCACCAACCATCTTGCCAGTCAGTGAGCAACTGACCTTTGACCTTTACACATGCTCATGAATTAAATGCACACACATATAAACAAAAAGAATTAAAATTTTAAGCTAACTTTTAAAAAAATTTAAGACCTGTGAGTCATCTTACAGATGATTTCCATGCTCTGTATATGTACATGTGTCTGTACAGGTAGGGGTGTGTGTGTGTGTGTGTGTGTGTGTGTGTGTGTGTGTGTGTGTGTGTGTGTGTGTGTGTGTAGGAGGGGCTTAAGGATTATATTCATGACTTTATACCTGTTAGACAAGCATTCTATTGCACTTATATCCCCAACATTCGTTTCATTTTCCCCTATTTGTAAATAAAATCTACAAGATTTTAGTCAATATATAGATTTACCCCATGAAGAGAAAGGAGAAAACAGTCCTGTGTACGTTGGTGGCAGTCTACTGGTGGGAGTTGTTTGAGTAAATGTATGCTGTGTTTCTCTATGGTTAATTAGGAGTGGATGATGTATTAAAAGGACCAGACTTGGGCATTATTTAACTGCTAGTTCCTCAGGGCGCCCCTATGCTAGAGCCCTTGTCCATGTAATGCTTATGAGTGACCTTCTACAGTCATCTGAGAACCATTTCCACATTCCAGACCTGTTGTCTTTATGATACAATGCTAATGTCTCAGAATCTTCAAAGAAAGTTGATTGATCAAAAGAAGTGGTGGTGCTGTAATTCATTGTGGTAGAATACTTACTTAGCATGCTAGAAATCCTGTGTGTGTTCTCCCTAGCACCACATAAACCATCCACGGTGGCTCAACACTTGTACTCCCAGCAAGATGCTCCTTTATTTACATAGCAAGTTTAGTGCTGGATACAAGACCATGTCTTTAAAAGGGAAGAGGAGACAAGACAGATGTGTAGCCCGTGTTTTGCACTTCATGAATGTTTGATGATGAGTGGGTGAGTGGATGCAGCTTCTTTTTTGTGAAAGTTTCTCACTAAAAATTACAATTTTGACAGATGTGGTGGTACACTTAAGAGGCAGAGGCAGACAGATGTCTGTGAATTCAAGGCCAGTCTGGTCTAGATAGTGGGTACCAGGACTATGTAGAGACCCTGTCTTTTAAAAAAGTAAATTAATTAAAAAGACAGGTGTTTGAACTCCACTTGGCAAGAAGTACTGCATGTTCGTTTTAGAACATCTACAGCCATTCACTTTAGTTTTCTGTCATTACAAATACCTGAGGTGCTCAGCCTAACAAACAGATTTATTTGCGCTCACAACATGGTAGTTTCAATCTGTTTGGCCATATCCCTTTGGGGCCTGTAATGAGACAGGAAATCATGGCAGAAGCATGTGGCAAAACCAAACTCCTTTACCTCGTGACAATGAGGTAAAAGAGAGGAAGAGACAGGCTTTTACTCTTTCTGTTATGAACACACCTTCACTGACTTTATGGCTTCCTAGTAGACCCAACCTTTTAACCATGCTGCTGCCTCTTAATGCCTTTCTGCAGACCATGCCACTAACACTGGGGCCTTGTCAGATACTTGGCATCCACACACAACATTCCTGTATCTTTACTTATTCTTTTGTGACATCTGGATACTCACCAAGGCTGGAGAGGTTTTTAAAAAGTGAAATAAAGCATAGTCACTCCCTTTTACCTTGGCTATAAGTTCTGTTGATTGATTATAACAAGTTTGGGTAATTGCTGGCTTGGGCAAGGTTCAGATCAGTTATTTAGAAGAGTTTGTGATTTGTTAAGCCCTGGTGTATCCTATTACTCAGTTCTCTGGCCCAACGCTTCAGATACTGATTTAATCTGGAAATGGTAGTTAGACTCTTATTAAATGGCCCATGTTCTAAGAGGCTGTCTGGTAATGAGAGGATATCATTCCTTTATGAATGACTGTGAGACAAAAATTCAGAATGTAGATTCATCCGTTTGTTTGAGCAGTGTTCAGGAAGCACTGATCTAAAACAGTGGTCAAAGTCAAGTTCACTGATGATTGTGATTTTTAGTAAGGAAGAAAGAGACCATCTAATGGATAGGAATAAAAACACATTCATACACTTTATGTATGAATACAGCTAATCAGGCCAGCTCTTGAGGGCAGGGTTAGTTGCTGTTGTTGTTTTGTGTTGTACAGATACCTGCCTCACAGCCAAGTGTGCTAGAAACCATTTGTGTTTCAGCTGAGTTGTGTTTACCTTTCTGTGCAGTGCTTTTTTTGTTGTTCAGAAGAACGTTTGTATGGTTTTCTTTTTCTTTAACCCCCTCCAGTTTCCATTCTTTCCTGTAACGTGTTTCAGTTAAATGTGAACAAATTAGCTGCACTCTGTACAATTTTCTTCTTCTTCCCTAGAGTTGTGCTCATTAATTTGCAGAGAAACCAAATATTGAGTGTGCCAGAAGTGGTTACAGACACTGTTTCCACAAAATCCTTATAGCTTCCCTTTAGTGTGTTCTATTTGTTTGCACCTATCTTTTTAAGTTTTCTATTTGTGTGTTTTTTGCCTGCTTATATATCTGTGCATCACATGTGTGGCTGTGCCCACAGAGTCCAGAAGCTGGAGTTACAGGTAGTTTTGAGAGCCACCATGTTGGTTGGAGCTTTGCCCATATCCTATGAAAGAGCAGACAGTGCTTAGCCAACTGTCTATGCATTCATGTTGCTCTTTTCAGCATGCTGGCTTTGATCTCTTTGGGATCAAAAAAATGAGTAAGAATGAAAGTCATGTGTGGTTCATACAAGAAGACATACAGTGCTGAGTCATACTGTCTTACTAGACAATGAAGTTCTGTGCTAGTCTTTTGTCTGGTGGAAGTGTGGACAGTGGCATTTCATGCACTGCATTCCTGTCCTAGCTCTGCTGCTTACAAGCTGCAATGGGTTTAATTTGGTGAGTTATTGCTGACACTGTAAAATTGAAATACTATTACTTTCACAGGTTTTAAAGATTATAAATAACATATAGGATGTTTAATGAAAAACAGCTGTTTTTATATGATTAGTCCCATTGTTGAGAAATGCTACTGTTTTCATTTTAATAAAGTTAGATTCACAAGTATATAGATGTTTTCTATTCCTACTATAACAAGTTACACAAAATAGCTCCTCAAACAATGCAGGTGTTTTGATGCTGTAGTTCTGAAAGTTGAAAGACGGGTGTTTAGGGTACCACTGAACTAAACACAGTAAATCTGCAAACCTTTTTGTTTGTTTTATTTTTTGGTTTTGCTGTATTTAAGAGTCTTGAGGCTCCCTGCATTTACTTTGCTGGCATTGTTCTTACATCTCTCTCCCTTTCTGACTTGTGCCTCCCTGTCACCTCAGAGGACCTTACTGATTATAGAAATATATCCACATAAGCTGGGCTAGTCCTACTGTCAGATCAGATGATGAACTACCTTAGTTCTACCTGAAACTGGGATCCCCTTGTCTTGGATAATAACACAGTTAATAGGCTCTAACTCTTGGGAGCTGTTTGTGGGCAAAGGACATAATACTCTCTCTCAGTAGTCAAGGAAGACAACTGTTGAGCTTGCCATCTTGAGAGACTTGTAAATACAGCTGGTGCCACATATCTTCGGACCTCAGTGTTTGTATTTTCATCTTTGTTCTTTCTTTATGTTGCCATCATTGTAAAAATTCACTCTCTTGGTCCCAGTGGCTCTTATTTGCTTTTTACTTAGTGCCATCTTTAAAGACTTAAAGATACAATTGCATAAGTGTTAGTGTGAATAAAACTTTGAATATTTATAGATAAAGACAAGATTTGGATCTTGTGTTTAGCATCAGTTACAAAGCTAATGGGAACACATCTATTAAAAGACACAAGTCTTTTTTTTTTTTTTTTTTTTGTGAGACATGGTCTTATTGTGTAGTCTTGGTTGGCCCAAAGCTTGCTGTGTAGACCAAGCTGCCTCCACCTCTACCTCCCAAGTGCTGGATTAAAGACCGACATTACCAGACCTAGTCTCTAACTCATTCTTACAACACTGGGTGCAGAAAAAAGCCACATGTCAAAACTCAGAGACTAGTAGGCTTACCAGCAAGGGGAGAGGAATGTCATGAGGTGTGGTTAGGCCCAGCTCAGACAATTACCCTGTGAAGAGAGCAGTTCTGTGGGCCTGGGCTCGTTTCCTCAGACCTGCTCTAAAGGTTATTAAGAATGTCTCTACATGATTCCCTTTTATTACACACTGATGACAAAGCAAGAATAACACTAAAAACAGTAGAAGCCACAAAGATGTCCTTTAGCGGGTGAACAGATATATAACCTATGATACATACAAACAATATACAATATCATTATACAGTATACATTTTACGTAGGTAAATTATTATGCCAGGAAATACACAGAAGAACCTCATGGGCACTGAGTAAGAGATGCTAATCTTAAGAGGCTATACTGCATGATTCCAAATATACAGCATTCTGGAAAAGTTAGAGGCGGGAAGGGGTAAGAAGCCAGTACCGCCAGAGGCACTGGAACCAATCAGTGAGAGATGATTGGGATGTGTTTTTAATCTATGGGCAGGTTTACAGTCTGATGACATGGGAGAGGAAAGGATAGGGAGTAGAGACTGGTTAGAAAGACATCACCTGAGGTTGAGTTGTTCCCTAGCCCATTCCTATCGGTCTCTCTGCTTCCTGGCTACCATGAGGTTTGTAGCCTCTAGTCACATGCTCTTAGCCCCACGATGATGTGCCTCAGCACAGACCTGCCTTACCATTGACTGAACCTTCCAAAACTAGGTGACAAAACAAATGATTCCTTCTTTAAATGATTTCTCTTAGGTGTTTTGCACAGGGCCAAAAAGTTGACTAATAGAAACAATACAGCTAATGCTGTGAAATAGTGAAGCCTGTTGTAAGCCATGGGCCTGGGGAAAGTCAGGATAGTCTCAGATGTAAGCAGTGTACTAATGGACAGGGTCGATGCTAGAGAGTGCTGTGTGTAGGGCAGAGGATGTATGAGGATTCTGTACTTAGTGATTCAACTGTGGGCTTAAACTACTCTGAAAAGCACTTTTTTCTTTTTTAAAATGTAGGGGTGGTGAGAGACAAAGTTAAAGACATCTCTGAGCCTGTTCACATCTCTACTGCCAGTTTCCCACAGTCTTCTCATTCAGAGGTTTATCTCTTCAGTGTAGTTGATTAAGCCAGCTTTTTCCTGCCCTTTGGGCTCCTAGTGCCACAAAGCAGATAGATGACTGAAAAATTGATTCTGATGGAATCATATCTTTTTATAATTACTATCTCATAACTGAGAGCTGCATTCCTGAGGAAGAGCTTGCTATCATTTTAATGTATGGTCTACTTCTTCTGGAATGCAAGTATGCTCTACACATGGAGGTCCAGTACGCCATGAGTGATTGGCCTATAAAAACAGCTCAGGAAAGTCATTCTTCATTGTTATCCTTCAGATGCCATTAGCCTGGGCCAGATGGTCCTACAGAATCTTTAAGAAGGGTTGGAGGACAGTTTATTAAGGAAGGCAGCCTCGTTTGTTCAGGAGCTAAGAATTACTAGGATTATTTACAAATAAATGAGTGGAGGTCAGAACAGAAAGGGTTGGGGAAAGGAGGGGAGGGAAGAGAAAGGGATGAAAGGAGGACAACTTGTTTCCTGTAGCATGGTTTGGAGGCACCTACTGGAGTGCTTTACAGGATTTTCTACTTTGGCAGAGTAAGGAAAACAGTGTTATGTTTGTTAATCATAGACAGTGTATAAAAATTATTTGTTTCCTAAGAACCATAGCCACATAGGTGTGTCATAGTCTTACATTTGCTTGGTTTCTGAAGCCAGCCCAGGTGGTCCATAAAGGCTTTACCACCCTGTAATCGGCGCAGCATATGCTCAAGAAAATCTTTCTGGTTTCTGTAGAGTGAGACTCTAGGTATTATTCCTACTGAGCACTAGGCTACAAAGAATGAAGAATGCCAGAGCATCAAGCAACATGAGATTCTGCTCAAGGGGGGAGCATTTTTACATCAGTCTTGGTCCGGGAATGATGCCATGATATTAATGGTTAAGTAGTAGTTCGCTTCACAGTAATCCATATATTTGATGCTTCTGTTAGTGTGTAGAGATGCTAGAGAACTCATATGTTTCAAATAATCTTTTCCTCCTGCTTTTGCCATCTTTTCATTCAGCTAATTTAGAAGAATTAAAAGAAAAATTTTTCTTATGCAGAATCCCAAATGAAGATCAAGTAAGTTTCATAAGGAGATTTTACTACATCCAGAGGAGGTAACCAGTCTAAGGAACAAATATGGCCCCAAACCTGTTTTTGTAAAGCCCAAAGGCTATATACAGACTTACATTTTTAGATAGCTAGGGAAAAATCAACAGATTTTGTGCCTTATCTTTGTTGGGGTTTCTGTTACTGCAACCAAACACCATGGCCAACAAACAAGTTGGGGAGGAAAGAGTTTATTTGGCTTACACTTCAGCATTGCTGTTCATCACCAAAGGAAGTCAGGACAGGAATTCAACAGGGTTGGATCCTGGAGGCAGGAGCTGATGCAGAAACCATGGAGGGTGCTGTTTACTGGCTTGCTCACCCTGCTTTCTTATAGAACATAGGACCACCAGCCCAGGGGTAGCACCACCTACCATGGGCTAGGCCCTCTCCCATTGATCACGGAGAAAATGCTATTTAGCTGGATCTCAAGGAGGCATTTCCTCAACTGAGGCTCCTTCTTCTCTGATGCCTCTAGCTTGTGTCAAGTTGACACACAAAACCAGCTAGGACACATATTTAAAAATATGTGAAATTCAGATTTCAGTATCATTGGGAAAGCATCACCCTTGGTCTTTGCACCCTCATCCTCTAGCTTGACACACCGGAAGGCCAGATCTCCCTTATGGGATAATCACAATCATTTTGTTGCCCACTGATCTAATCCTTTTCACCATTCCTACCCTCACCTACACGCTGGATTTTCCTTCTCCCCTCCCTCTGGCTTCACACATGGACACGCCTCATTCTTTTTGCATTGTTTACAATTACAGTGAAATCCTTTTGTGAATGAGTCTGCAGTAAGTGCTCAGAGAGTTGTCTGCCTCCCTCCCTGTGGCTTCCCTTCCCTTTATCTTTATGGAGAATTTCTAAGGTGACTCTTCTTTCCTGGCTTCTTTTTGTTTCCAAGGTGGGAGTTAGATCTGGGTAGGCCTTCCCTTCCATGGAAAGTTCTGTGTTAGTATGTGGTCTCAGTTTTAACCTACTTGCAGACGCCGTAGTTATCTGAGATCGCTTTCACATGGGCTGAGGTTAAGCTTTATTTCTTTTGGCTTGTCCCTCCCTCAGCAGACACTTCCTCTTTGCCTTGAAAGGACAAAACGATGTTCAGCTGTCTGGGCTTGGGCCCAGTATTTGATTTAAACATTATTTAATTTCCTCCTGAAAATTGGAAGCAGGGCTCTCAGGAATGGAAGTGAGTAGTTTTCGTTTGTTTAAGAGCACTTTTAGATTTAATATAATCAGTAGTAGATGTCAACATGATTAGGGGCGACTCAAAGTGAAACAAATACAAGTGAATACAAAGGAAAAGTATGTGACAATAGAGAAGAGCTGGGATTTCTGAATCGCTGCTGTGTTTGTCTATAGCACACTTGGGGTGTGCTCACTGCATACCCTCTGGCCTGGGTTAAGTTCCAGTTCCAGAGCATTTCCTCAGAACCACTGCTGCCTCTCCCTCTGCAACTGCACATGCCACTGTGTATGTTGAGTGCCAAATGATTGGAAATTTTTATATTAGTGAATTCAGGAATTTAAAGATTAACTAGAAATAATATTTTGTGTTTCATAAGGATTTGGGTGGTGTGTTCCTTTTGACATGTTCCTCTGAGGTTACAGCGTACTTCCTCTTCCCCGCCTACATTCCTAAGAATCTGGCATACCTGCTGCCTGCACCTCCTCCTGGGGACTGTTTGCTCAAACCTCCCTCCCGTACTGCTGATCCCATCTCACTGGAGCTCTTTCCTCCTGGTAATGAGCCCTAACTAACTAACTAACCAACCAACCTTAGTTTCCCTGTTCTTTTCACCCTATCTGCCACATAACCCTTCTGAAAACCTTCAGACTTCATATTCCTTTGTCTCTTCTTTTCATACAGAACCCCCATTTCCTAGTATGGAGATGAGCTTAGATGTTTCCAAGATTGTTTCTTGGACCTCTTCTCTCCCCAGTGTGCTCAAACTTTTGACATTATGTCGTGGTGTTGTCATCTACAAAGTTCCCACTTTAAAACAAAAAGAATGATAGAGAACTGGGGAGATGGTTCAGTCAGTCGTGCAAATATGAGAATGGGAGTTCAGTTCCCTGGCACCCATTAAAAACTAGGTTCAGTAGTGGTATGTAGATGTAGTGCTAGCTCAGTAGGTAGAGCATGGGACTCTTAATCCCAGGGTCGTGGGTTCAAGCCCCACATTGGCCACCAAATGAAGGTGGGTCCACCAGACCCACGATAAATGAAAAATAAGTATTTATTAGAGAAGCACTTACACAGGTAGGAGTAAATAACCGCCACCGTCTTCCTGCTCTAGAAGATGCAGTTTCTGATGCTCTCTGCAACCCAAGAGAGCATGAGCCAGCTTTTCCTCTACCTTATAATGGGCCATTTCTCTATCTGAAACCACACCTAAACAGTGTGGCCACCACTACCAGTTCACTGGCAAGGCAAGATGCCCCTACAGTGGCACATGTCTCTAACCCTAGCTCTGGGGAGGCAGCAACAAGTGGAGATGATTGGCCAACCTGGTTAGCTAGTTGGTGAGCTCTAGGTTCATTGAAAGGTCCTACCTCAAAAGTGGAGAAGTGAGGAAGACACATATAGTATGTACGTATTTTCACAGCATGTATACATCATACATACAAAATGGAAGTATTCTAAGGTTTACAAGTTTATTTTGAGCCCCACTTGTAGCAGTCTGACTGCATGTGGCCTGTCACCCACAGATTGGACACACCAGTATGGGTGCTCATCTTTTCTGAGTGCCAGCACCTCAGAAGGTTAGAGGGCTGTAGACAAGCATGTTGGTAAACTACTCCAGTCCTAGCAGGCTGCTTCTGACGCCCTTGAAGGTGGTCTATCCTCGGCTATTTCTGTGTCTTCGCACAGAGCAACCTCCCTGGGAGTGAAGCTGCACACCATCATGGTCCTTTAAAGCTCAGGCCCAAAAGAGCTCCAGGAACACTGCTCAGCTCCCAGCACATGCTCTCTACTCATCTACCTCAGGGCAGTTTAATGGGCTAGATAAAGAAGTTACTGTGGTTGGGCATGTGTGCAGCTAAGCTACACTTAGCTTTTGTATAATTTGGGGCCATCTGCTCAAATACATTAAAATCTGGTTTTTGGTTTTTGCTTATTTTGTTTGGAGAAGATGATGTCTGCTTGATGGGTTGTTAGAAAGCCTAAGTAAAGGCCCAGGGCCCTTGAGACTCCTCAGCCCTGTGTACTGCATGGTGGTGCTATCAGTAGTCCTAACTGTCATCAGTAGTATTCTCCCTTGCCAGCATTCCACGTTACTCTGGTCAGCTACATCACTGCACATTCTAAACAGGCATTGGTGGTTTATTTTCCAATCTGCATTCCATGAATGTTAGTTTTCCTTCTAATCCATTTCCCATGAGTGTAACACAATGACTTGTCCCAAAAATTTTCGTAAGTTCAGATAAGTAGAATAACTCTTCTTCTCCCCTAAGGGAAATGCTAGCTGTATATGGTGTTTATAGAATTCAAAGATGCAAAGTTTACATATGTTAGTACACTAAAGCTTGATACAAATCAGCTTTTTGGTTTTTCAAGACATGGTTTCTCTGTATTGCTTTGGAGGTTGTCCTGGACTCGCTCTGTAGACCAGGCTCACCTTGAACTCACAGAGATCCACCTGCATCTGCCTCCCAAGTGCTAGGATTAAAGGCATGAGCACAAATCAGCTTTTTAATTTACTACTCTGTAGTTCCTGAGACTAAAGGACTTGTATGTTTATGTCTGGTCAGAGTAATTTTTTTTTTCTTTTGAGGCAGACGTAAGGTGAAGCTCTAGCTGTCCTGGAACTGCTCTGTAGACCAGGCCAGTCTCAGACTCAAAGAGATCCTCCTCCCAAGTGTTGGGATTAAAGTGTGTGCCATCATGCCCAACTGGTAATTCTTTCCTCTAAAATAATGACTTTGGTACCCGTTAGATGGCTCAGAAGGTAAAGGCACCTGCTGCCAAACCTGAGCACCTAAATTTAATTCCTGGGACCCACAAGGTTGAAGGAGAGACCAATTCCAGCAAGTTGTCCTCTGACCTCTACTAGTGTGAGTCTACTCCCCACCCTAACGCAAGTGCGCGTGTGCGCACATGTAGTTGATTTATAAATGTTATCAGAAGTGAAATATTTGAGATAAGATATATCCAAGTATTGTGTTACTTTTTAGGTTGGTTTTTTTTTAACTTTTTAAGGTCAGCCAACAGCAACGTTTTTCACTTAAAATACCAGTAGCTTTTCCTTCTCCACATTTCCTTCTTAAACAAATATTTCTTTTTTCTCTTTAGCATATTTCTGAAACATAACTTTTCTGCTTTTGAGAAGTAATGCTTCTTCAGGAATCACACATGGCCAGCTGGCCTGTCATCCTAAAAAGCTAAGTCTGTAGATTAGTCCCTACTGTTAGTTTGAAGGCTCATATAGTGAAAGCATGGCTCTGGTCCCCACAGTCTGAAGTTTTGTCTCAGGACAGAGGCACTCTGGCTTACAGACCAGACAAAAGTTAAGAGCCTTAGCAAACAGTACCTCTTTACTTGGAATACCCTCTTAAAGTACCAGCATGCCAGCTGCTGAGGACTGCCCTGATCAGTGCCCAGAAAGGCTACTGCACTCAGTAAAGTGATGGGTCAGGACATGGGGCCTACTCAAGGCGCACGCTGAATCCACACTAGAACACTGAGAAATATTTATATCCACTGTGGAAAATAAATTTCTGTCAGAGATTTTTATTTAACATTCATTTAGTCTAATCCTATTTAATCACTAGATTTTTATTTGGTTTCTATGTTTAATGCTACCCAAATTTTAGAACTCTTGTCGACCACAAGCATCAGATAATTAGTCACAGGCAGCTCTTCTTAACGTAAACTTGTACACTGTTGTACAGGTCAGTGGTACTAAAGGCTGTGAGTAGTTATTTTAGTTTTTGCCAAATCTCTCTTTTTAAATTACTTTTATTATTTTGTGTGGGTGGGTGTTTTGTCTATATGTCTGTGCCCACATGCCTATCTGTGGTTGATCACATCTGTGGTACAAAAGTATCACATTGGGGAATTAGAAAATACACCTGCACTTACCGTGTGCATGGTAAGCTAATGTGGCAGTACCACACTGGTTCTCTAAACAAGACTGTTCTGACCTTCCTATTGTGGCTTCCTAAGCCCATGGTTGCTGCTGGAGAACTGAGCTCAGACTGAGCTGACCTGAGACAACCCCGAGCCTCTTTAGCACAGCCCCTGCAGCAGAGCATTTGCAGCCGTGGTGAGCCCCAGAAGACTGACTAAACTCTAGTAGCTGTGCTAGGAGAAAGGCCAAGTCAGTGGCACACATCCATGCAACTCCTTGGAGAAATGTAGAGGCAAGCTGGGCCTAGATGGCAAAGGTATGAGGCCTTGGAGAAGTGGTGACAGTAAGAGGAAAATGAAATGGGGAGGGCGTATGAGTTTTTAAATTTACCTTTTCTAACATTTGGATGAACAAAAAAAGATGCAGGTTGGGAAGGCTTCTGTGACAACCCCAGCACTCCCCCCCTCCCCCCGAAAGTAACAGCCTAGACAGGAAGCCACCATATAGAACTCTGTGATGGAGATGCTGAAGAGTAGCTGGCCTCTGGCAGAGGTGTGGGAGGGGAAGGACTAAGTTCTGTTTAAAGAGCAGCCACTAAGAATTTGACCATGCTCCAGCAAGTATTTAGACGGCACAAAGTGGACCTTTTTTTTTTTAAACATCTTTGGGGGCGGCCACAAGGGAGTCATACATGAAAGGTCTGTGAAGGGATTGTGCTGGGTATGTATGATGTGAAACTCCCAGAGAATCAATAAAAATGTTACGGGGGAAGTGCAGGTTGCAGGGTGGTGATGGTGCAAGCCTTTAATCCCAGCCCTCAGGAAGCAGATCTTTGACTTCTTGGCCAGACTGGTCCACAGAGCTAGTTCCAGGATAGCTAATGTTGCACAGAGAAACCTGTCTTGGAGAGAGGTGGAGTGTTATGCAGTTATACTCATATTCAGTGAAAGAGGATATTTAACTAGATTTGGCTTCTTGTCAAATACTTTGGCATATTAGTAAAGCCTTAAGATAAAAGGGAAACAAAGGACCCGAAACAACTCAAATACCTTTTACATGGAACTGGGTTGGATAAACTGCAGCTGTGAAGGGAATGAGAAACAGTTCTATATCTAATGTGAAGTGGGCTCTTGGATACATTGTTAAGTGAGGGCGAGGCACAGGAAAGTGTAGATAGTGTACTAGCATTTACCTAAGGAGTTAGGAATAGGAAAGTTTCCCTTTAGAGAAGATGGCCAAAAGCTAGGTATCGTGGCATACACTTGTACTTGGACAGTGGAGGCAGAATCTGTACAATGCAAGCAGAGAAGTAACTCCCAAAAGTTGGCCTCTACGTATTTGTAAACATACATGTAAAAATAAATACATAAATCTTAAGAAATGCTGAAGACATGAGAAAATGCATAGGCTATGAACTTAGACACAGGTTGATTGCTAGCGAGGAAAACCAAGGTATTTGTGTAAAGACACTCCCCCTCCCTCTCTTCCGTGGTGGTGATGGGCGAGGATGGGTGTGGGTGTGTTGGGGTATGGGTGTAAATTTTCCATAGTTAAGTACGAGGTTTTCATAGAGTGTTACTATTCTCTCCCTAAATGATCATTGGTAAGTTAAGTCTCCTCCATCCTCCTTTTCACCTCTTCTTGAGAGAAAGTGGGTTATATAGGCAGTGCCTTTCTGTGTCCTGGCAGTTGTAGCACAAATTCTAATTGGTCTTAATAATTAAAACCGAGAGTCGGATATTGGGGGATGAAAGCAGAGCAGCCAGTCACTAGAGTTCTTACCTCTACAAAGTCCTCAGACCAAAAAAAGACGCCACGCTCCTGTCACCTCCAGCCCTATATTCCTCTTTCTGCCCAGCCATATCACTTCCTGTCTGTCTGTATAGACCTCCCGACCTCTACAGTTAAGTAGTGGCTAGCTCCACCCTCTGATCTTCAGGTAAGCTTTAATTGTTAGAGGACAAACAAGACGTCTCCACAGGAAGTTGCTTAATGTTAATTATAAATGCTTGGCCCATAGCTCAGTCTTGTCTCCAGCCAGCTCTTACAACTTAAATTAACCCATTTCTATTAAGCTATGTGCTGCCTCAAGTATTATTTACTTCATCGGTGAACTTTCCATGTTGCTTCTTCCTCATCTGGCTTGAGACTCCCCAGATTCCAGCATTCTTTCTGCCCCAAAAATCCTGCCTAACTATTGTGCAATCATCTTTTTATTAACAATAGAGCAACACATTTTCACAGTGTACAGAAGGATTAGTCCACAGCAGGGTCAGCTTCTGGAGTGGGTAGATATTTGCTGCAATTCTTCCCTCCACTCAGACACAGCATGCAGTCAAAGATCTTTATCTTGTGATGTCCATTCCATCCTTCTTTTCAAGCCCTGTCAACATGCATTTCCAGTTACATGTATAATCTTAATTGGCTTTAGAGACTGTCTCCGTATAAAATTTCCATATGCTTCCAAACTGAAGAGCAGAGCCCCACGTTAGAACTTTGGAATCCATCTTCTGACCCCTTCCCCATGAAAAAGATAGTCATGTTTGCTTTCTATGCAGACATCTGTGGTTGCCAAGAAAAAGAATGAATTCAGCATAAAGAAAGCTGCTACTAACTGGCTGGGACACATTACTGGAATTGATTTCAAAAGAATACCTTAACTTTTTCTGTATCCTCCTTAAGAATTTTAAAAGAAGTTGTTCATTTTTGTCCCTTGAGAGTTTTCAGCCCAATATAAAAGATGGACTAGTTTAATAGGAATACAGCGGCTACTGCCTCTGAGTTGAGGGTGAATTTTAGGACATACTGTTTATCTAGTTCTAAAAATGTAAACATTCAAAATTAAGTGAATTAGAGTAAATCTTATATGCTCAACAAGCTTCCTTAGACTTCCTCACGGTTGGATCTCAAACCAAACCTTCTCATTAGGATTCTTGCAGAGTTTGAATAGGCAATCAGGGAAGACTGCTTAGTTTGGTGTGCATTAAGCAATGGACTCAGTAACCAAAAGAGAAAAGTGTTTTGGTTCAGGCTTTGATGATGTCCCTGAAGCTTGTGTTATTATGATCTTTGAAATTATGTCATAGCTTTCATTTTTATTGTTAAAAGCTAGAACTGAATTTCACGGTTAGTTTCTACTCAGTGAAATTGGAGACTTCCTTTTTCCTTTCAAGTGGACATTTAGAAAATAGAGTTTAAAGTTTATGTGACCTTTTAACAGTTTCAGATGAGACTCTGAGTTACTAAATGTGTGTATCATGTTACCAATTGGCAAGACAGGAATGTATGTCTTCCCCCACAGGTTATCTTTAATTACACATAGTTAATGCCTGCCACTTGTAAATTCTAATCTTACCTTGGCCATTTAGTTTTATAATTCCTTTACTATATATAATTTGTAGTCTTAATGTCTTATTGCTCTAGCATTTTTATTTGAATAAAGATTCAAATAAATGCACTAAGAAACAGTAAAGATCCAAATAAATGAACTAAGTTAAGTTCTATATATGAACAATTGTAGACATTTGTTGGACACAGAAAGTATAAGCTGCAAAAGGAAAAACTACTCAACTAACACTTTTACTCTGTACTCCCCAACCTTAATAATTAAAGACATGTGGATTCTGGCCCCAATGGGGTAGAGAGATCTTATGAGTCAAGGCAGCAGAGACAAGACATGGATAGTGCAGAGTTGGTGTTTATTAAGAGAAGTTTTAGGAAACTGGGAAGATGTTTTAGTCTGTAAAGGGCTGGACAAGTAAGAATAAGATATTATATTCAGATCCCCAGCAACCGTGTAAAAACTGACTACAACAGCACATATTTGCCATCCCAGTGTTGTGGAATAGAAAGAAACAGGCAATTCTCTGGAGCTCACTGACAAACCAGCTTTGCTGAATTGATGAGCTCCAAATTCCATGAGAAAAACTTGTCTTAAAATGTATGTATGTATGTATGTATGTTGAGGAGTTGGAGAGTTGGCTTGATGGTTGAGATCACTGGCGGTGGTGGCGCGCGCCTTTAATCCCAGCACTTGGGAGGCAAAGGCAGGTGGATCTCTGTGAGTTCAAGGCAAGCCTGGTCTACAGAGTGAGTTCCAGGACAGCCTCCAAAACAATACAGAGAAACCCTTCTCGAAAAACAAAAAACAAACAAACAAAAAAGATCACTGGCTGTTCTTTCTGGGAACTCAGGGTCAATTCCCAGCTCCCACATGTTGACTGGGCTCACAATCTGCTGCAACTCCAGCTCCAGGGAATCTGATGCCCTCTTCTGGCCTTCATGAGTACAGAACATAGCTTTACATACAGGCAAAACACCCATTCACCTAAAATATAACTTTAAAAATTAGTGTTGAATTGTAGTGTAGACAGATATTTTTGGAGGGCTGCCAGGTCCACAAAAAAACTACACAGATTATTATTAGTTATGAAAGCTCATCCTCTAGCTTAGGCTTGTCCCACTAGCTCGTATAACTTAAATTAACCCAGTTGTATTAATCTACATTTTGTCTGATGGCTTTTTACCTCTCTTTCTTTTTGCACCTGTTGTTTCCTCTCTGTCCTCTAGTATCTCCCCCCTGCACCTAGATTGATCCCCTCCTTCTCCTTCTGTCCATAAGTCCCAGCTAACCCCTTCCTACCTAGTCATTCAACTCTTTATTAACCCAACCAGAAGGCATCTTGACAAAGACACATCTTCACAGAGTACACCCAGTGACAGCCTCTGCCTCCATGGGTACATGCACGTACAAACACCCACATGAATACATGTATCATTCATACACACAAAGAAGTTCTAGTACAGATTTTAAGAGCAAGGGTTAAAAGAAAGAGGGGTGCTCTGAAAGAAAAAAAAGGCACACCCCAGAGTATGGTGTTGGTTTCTCAAAGATGAGTCCCACTTCACTTCTGTACAGTAGTCACATACAGGATTTTGGGAGATTTTTGTTTGTGGTTTTGAAACAGTTATCTTCAAAGGGTTGCTGAGGAATCACAAAATGGTCCCTGTGGTGTACCTGACAGGATTACAGGTGACAAAGCAAAAGTCTAGATCATGAGGAAAGAAACGTTAGGAGTCTTCTCTGTGAGCCAAGTACATAGCCTTGTGGAAGATTCCCGTGAATGTCTAGGAGAGGGGTAAGGCCATACTTTTGAAGGTCATGTAGGCTTAGGCCTTAAACCTAGTATATGAAATCAGTATTTTATCTCAACCTTCACAGAAAATTTTAATTCTCTTAGCTGGAGAAAGGCTCCAACCAGACTCAAGGATAATAAGCTCCTTTTCCTTCCTGTGTCCCCATAATTCTCCCTGACTTTCTGGTGTGACTCAGTGAGGTTTAGGAAGTTTGAAATGTGGTTATTATAAAATAGTGTAGTAGTTCTTAATGCTTTTAGGTCATGAGACCTTTTTATTCTGTGATGACAGCTTTGAACACACTGGAGTCTAGACAAGTAGCAATGTTTATTGCTATCGGGTGTTTTCACAGGTTTCAGCTATATGCTAAGACCCATATAGATAGCCATGAATCCTACAAGACTTCAGTATATGGTCAATAGTAGTACACAGAACTGTGAGATACCACTTAAAATACTGATAAGTGTATTTTTAAAAGAAGACTATTATTTGAATTTTAAGCAGTATGGTGTCAACTTCTTTATAAATGTCTTGTATTACTAGAGTAAAAACACCTCAAAGGGGCCTCACCCTCCCTGGGGAAATGAGGGGATATTGGAGGGGTTGGTAAGGGAGAGGGACCTAGAATTGATATGTGAAGCAACCTTGTTTCTAATTTAAATTTAAAAATAAAAGTTAAAAAAAAAGAATATGCTGGAATAAGGTAGGAGTAAAAGACCACTAAGATTCAAGATTTAAAAAAAAAAACAAAACACCTCAAAGTCCAAAAGAGAAGTTATATGAAATGTATCCTGGATATTTGAGACTATCTTATCTATTGAAAAGTGTGAACTTTCACATAATTTAGCTGTATTTCTATGCTGGGAGGGCATCATTTCTTTCAGAAGACTACACTGTCAACATGAAATATAAGGAGGTGGTATTGTCTCTAGCTCCCCGTTAGCTGACTGTATAAGAGTTATCCAGCCTCTCTCCTCCTGCTTAGCACAAATAGCCATAAATATCAGACCATGCTAAAAATGATTTCAGGGTAGGGCAACATAGCTCTCTAACCTCAACACTCAGGATGCTGGGCCAGAAAGATCACCATAAAGTTGAGGCCAGCCTGCTGTAGCTCCATATAGCAAAGCTGTCTCGAGTAAGTGTGATGAGTGATAACCAGTCAGTTGCTGATCATCAGGCAAGAGAATGACAAGAAAGATGAGAACACCATACACACAAAAACTCCCTCTACAGTAGCCCCTGCCAGAATAGTGGCATGGAGAATCAGACCTTCCAGATGTATAAGGGAATCCTGGAGCTACATACGGAGATCCTGTCTCAACAACAAAAACTGTAGTGCCTGTTTCAGGGTTCTCCCAGCTAGCAAGGTCTCATAAATGACACAGCATCATAGAGTGTTTGTTGTGCCCAGGATGGTGGTGCTTTTTTACTCTAGGTAATGAGTTATCTTGACAGTTCCAAATAGGGGTTGGGGGGGGCAACTAAAAAGGCAGGCAAAAGCTAGCTCATGTGTGTCTTCAGAAATCAACTTCAGCAGGCAGTGTAACATGCTGACCTAGTGTGTCTGCGTAGAACAGGACTGAGCCTGCAAAGCCTTCACAAAACTCATAGGGAATAGCCATTTAGCACAGATAATTCTAAACTTTGACATTGTGGTAGTTGAAAACAGTGCAGGCAGCAGGCAGTTAGTTGGACTCTGAAATCGGGTGCATGTGTGGGCCGTGAAGCACCTGATAGAACTGCATTAACGTAAGATTTGGGTTTTACTGCTCGGTTCCCTGGAGCCTTCTACTTGTAGGCAGTCAGATTCCTTGAGTGACCAGAGAACAGAGCTCCTGCCATCTTAGCACTGCACTGGAGTGGTTCCTGCCATGTTAGTTCCCATGACAGTTTTCTTTTCAAAACCAATAATGGTCTTGTTATGATGGTTCCATTGAAGCGTTAAAGAAAATAAAAAAACTTAAAATAACATAGGAACAAATAATATTCCAATCTTTCACTTCTACAGGATAGTTGATCTGTGTATAAATGTTCTTGTGTCTTGAGATAGGGGTTTCCCCTGTAGCTCAAGCTGACCATTCACTGTGTAGACCAGGCTGGCCTCAGCCTTTCCAAGTGCCCAGATTATGTTTAAACTTGAAAAAGCAAAAACTATTGTAGGCATTTCCTCATGAAAAATAATGAAAGGTTGTGCTCGAAACGCAAAGGTATTTAACCATGTCCCAAAGACCTCAGAGTAACTTTTAATCAGCAAAATTAAACCACCAAATGTTCTCCCCATCTCTGTCACCAGGTATGAAAGTGTATTTACAGCAATTTTTATTTGAATGGAGTGCTATGCGTGGCAATCTGGAGTGTATGACTTTAAGCCCAGATGGAGTAACTGGTGAAGATTGTTTTGCAATGGAATTAAGCCTGAGAGCATAGTTAGGTAATAAAAGCTCTAAACTTCAATTCTTGCCTCACCATTTACAAGTCTTTCAGTGAAGAAACATTTTAAAAGATAAATGCTCCAAGCGACCCTTAATTAATTAATTCCCTTCTGCAGCACAGCGTGGCTCCCTGAGCTGCTAGTGGTAGTGCCAGGCTTGCCTTCCGCGTCTGTAAAGCCCACTTCATCTGCCCCTACTGCTGCGCTCACCAGACCCATCTTTCAAACTCGCTTTTCAGTTGCAGTTCAGCAGCTCAATGGCCCGCCCTCCCTCCCATCCACAGGAGCATAGTCTCCCAGGTAGCCTCCTTGAAGCACCTCCAGAGCATGCTGTTCAGGAACAGCAAGACACCACTCTCACTGGGTTCCTAATCCTTCCACACACCGGGGAAGGAGGTCGGGGCTGTGAGAGGGAAAAGAAAAGAGAAGGGGCGGTGCTCCAGCGGCTGTGCCACAGTTGGCGCCAGCTGCAGCCCAATTAAGCTCAACAGGTCACAGGTGTTCCAGACAGAGGACGCTTTTAACAAAACCACTTTCAGAGACTACCTAAGAAATTTTTAAGCACCGCGGCCCGTTTCTTTGGGTGGATTTTTAAAAAGCTATTTACTACACTTGAAATACAAAGAAGCTGAGATTAGGCCCCCTGGATGGTGTGCTTTCTTCCTGTCAAACAGCAGGAGCAGCACAGACAGCTTCTGGGCCATTGTGGGTTCAGTGTGCAGCTGCAGGGAAATGAAGGCTCCGTCTTCAGTGCAGCTCACCAGCTCCAGCAAGGAGCAGCAGTAGTATGTCTGTGCCTTTGCTCTCTGAAGTCACCATCTCTCAGGTGCACAGGCAGGTAAACTATAGCGTTTTAAGCCGTTCTAGGGAGTACTGTTAAGTAGGGTGTGAATTCAGTTGTCACGAAATACTTTACAAAAGACAAGGGCAGTGTTTGAGATGTAGCTCAGTTGGTACAGTGCTTACACAGCATGCAGGAAGCCCAGAGTTTGGCCCCCAGCACAACTGGGCATGATGGGCTTTGCTTGTGACCCCAGCACTGTACTGGGAGGTGGAAGCAAGTGAATCAACATCATCTTCAGCTACCTGCAAGTTCAAAACCAGCTCTCATAGATAAGCCCCTGGTAGATGGAGGTTCGTTTTTGATGGACTAGAGATGTGTAACTTGGTGGTAGAACATTTGAAACACTGGCACTCCATTCCACCACCAAAAAAATAAGTTAAAAAAAAACAAAGTGCAAAACAAAGGAACTAGAGAGATGGCTCAGTGGTTAAGAGCACTTGCTGCCATGTTTGGTTCCCAGCACCCACAAAGATCCAGAACTCCAGTTCCAGGGGGTTCCATCCACTCCCTCATCTGATTTCTGGTGCACCAGACAAACATGGTGCATATACATACATGCAGGAAAAAAAAAAAAAAGGTAACAAGGTATGGTGGTACATGCCTTTAATTAATCCTAGCACTGGAGAAGGAAAGGCAGGGGCATTTGGATCTCTGTGAGTTCTAAGCCAGCCTGGGTGTTATTCACAGAGAACCCCTGTCTGGAAAAAAAGAGACAAACTGGGGGGGGGGTTCCCCATCTAAAGTCACCTGTCCTACTGGCCCATTTGAACCTGACTCTGTTATCTGTGCATCTGTCTACCTATTCTCTGCCTAGTCTAAGGTCTGCAGGGTGGCTCACCTGTTGATTGTGTACTTTGAGGATCTCTGAGGTAGTTTACCAGAAAAGTTAGCTGGAACTTAATGCTTATAGGCAGGAAGCACCTCTTTGCTCCAGCCCCCCAGGTGTTTGCAGCAGCCTCCCACCTCCAAGCTTCTTCTCACTTTTGTGCATGCTTCTCTGTTGTCAGTTACTATGCTTGTCTGTAGCAGAAAGCAGATTCACCAGGACAAGCCTGGAAATGGAAGCAACTACTTAAATTACCATTTCTGTTAGTAAATGCACTAGAAAAGAACCCAGTTCCACTGTGAAGCTGAAACAAACAAGAGAAGGAAATACTTCATCACCCAGGGGATAAAGTCCAGGAAATTTCCAAGCATGGCCAAGTTCTCCTTCCTATTGACTACTTTTTACTAGATAATGATGTCTTGACTTAGCTTCTCACATTTTTAAAAAACATTGCTGTCTGCCAGAAGCTGTGTTGGTTTTAATTTTTCCTGTTGTCCTGTTTCTGTTTTTGCTGTGCCGAGACACCTGTTCAAACCCTGCTTCTCTGGTGCTTTGGAGAAAGAACCATAGGCTATATAGAAGAGGTTTCTTTTTTCCCCCATGGTGAAGTACAACATTGTTCTTTCTTTCAGAATTCCACACAGTTGCCTTTTTTGCCCTTTTGCATTTAGAAGCGAAGTAATTATGTTTCCCAAGGCTCAGTGGTCAACAGCTGTCTTATCCTGGAGCATTACTTCCCCATGCAGCCTGGTGCAGAGCACACACAGAAAAGGAAACCCACACTCGCATGAGCCTGTCTCCACTGCTGACTACCTTCCTCACTTACACAGACTCATCCTCTCAGGTGTCCATCACCAGTAAGGGCCAGCAAGATGGCTCATGGGTAAAGGTGCTTGTTGCTAAGCCTGACAACCTGAGTTCTATCTACAGGGCGCATATAATTGGAGAAAAGAACTGACTTCTACCCTTTGTTCTTTGACCTCCACACTTGTGTGCATGCACACACACCCTCCAGAAATAATCAAATATAATAAAAAGTATTTTCCAAAGGAAAATGAAAAGGTCAATAACAAAACAATTTATTGGTGGTATATTAAAATTAGGAGGGGAGAAGAGTTCTGTGGGAAACATTGGGTGTCTTGTCTGATCCCAGGCACTGTCAGATTGACTGGCTAATTGATGGGCAATACCCAGTCACTGCTCACAAATTGGGTGCCTGTGGAACCCCAAACCAGGTGCATGGATTTGATCCTCCAAGATGGAGCTTTCTGTGTCTTCTTGTACTAGAAGGGTTTAACTAACTCCAAGTACCTTCCATGCAGGTGGAGATAGAGTGGAATCCCAGTGCTACTACCTTGGAGCTTAGGCTCCAGTATGTGAGTCTTGGTGTCTTAGAGTTCTATTGCTGTCAAGAGACACCAGGACCACAGCAATTCTTATAAAGAAAAATATTTAATTGGGGCTGACTTACAGTTTAGAGGATTAGTCCATTATCATCATGGCCAGAAGTGTGGCGGCATACAGGCAGATATGGTGATGGAGAGGTAGCTGAGAGTTCTACATCTGGATCCATAGCCAGCAGGAGGAGAGCTACACTGGGCCTGGCTTGAGCATTTGAAACGCCCCAGTGACACCCTTCTTCCAACAACGCCATACCTACTCAAACAAGGCCACACCTCCTAATAGTGCCACTCCCTGTGGGCCTATTGGGGCCATTTTCATTAAGACCACTATACTTGGGGGCAAAACACTAAGATAAGTGAGTTAGAGCAGACTGAGCAGCTGTCATTGCTAGACTGCCACGTCTATCAGCTTCCCTTCTTCTACCTGTTCCCTGAATGGAACAGATGTGTTTTATGTTGGCCTAAACTTATTTGATCATGGAATACTGACCATTGATATCACCCAAGGAAATGTTGGCCTGGTCCATGGGAGCTGCATTTTTTTTCTTGAGAAATATGCTTTCTTGGAAGTTTTGCCAGAGTGGTGCCTAGAACACAAGGAAACCCTGGTAATGAAGTACACCCATTTCCAGGCCCATCTTTTTATTTGGGTTAGAAGAAAAGAGCCAATAGTCACATAGCACTTCTGCTTTGGATTCCTACTAGAGGTCTTTTGTGAGGAACAAGTGAAAACAAGGAAGACCCTAGTGCCTGCTCTGTCAGCAGGTTGGGTTCAGGACTTCAGGGGCTGGTGTGTGCCACCAGTTTTGCTGCTGTTCAGAAACCCTCGTCAAAGTCTTTCTAATTATCATTTTTGGTTCCTGAGGCCAAGCACACACGTGAAAGTCAGAGGACAAATTTTAGAAGTCAGTCTGTCCTTCCAACATGGGCTCTAGAAAGGGTGATCAGGCTTGTGCAGTGAGACTTTTACCCGCTGAGAGACCTCTCCAGCTGTCTTTGCTCGCTTTTATTCAGTGTAATCAGATGGAGAGAGAGACAGACAGAGAGAGGAGAGACAGAGAGAAGAGTGTCTCCACACAAATACTTTGGTTTTCCTCCCTAGGAACCAACCTGTGTCCATCTCCTGCTGGTATATGGGGACAGGAAGACAGGTAGAGTTTTCACACCCTTAATCTTGTAGTTGAACTTCTGCAGTCGCTGCACAGAGCAGCTAGCCCATTAGTATTGACTGAAGAGTGGAAGCCTGCCTAAGAAATCCATATTGCCCTACTTTTGGTTTTATATTGCTAAGTAAATTTGAAAGGAAAGCAGAAGTGTAATTTTTGACAGAAAGGATTGTATAATTGCTTCTTTCAAGCATTCCCTAACGTGATAAACAAGGTGAAGGCTGTTGAAGTAAGTGCTAAAGTTATCAGTAGGAAATACAACCTCAACTCCTCCAGCGGTGTCCAGTTGGTGACATTGTGGTAGTATTTTATCTACAGATGAACTGAGAGCCATGAATTGAATTATCATAACATCTCATAAAGCTTGCAGTTTACAATTCTGTGTTGGACCACATTCTTGGTTTTCTGTGGCAACATGTGGCCTGTGGGCTGCATGCAGGTTGGATACAGCTGTGAGGAAGGCTCTGACAGGAGGCCAGTATTCAGCACCTCACATTTATCTTCCTTCAAAGGTTCTACAGAACATCTCATCTAATCCAGATAGCCCCACTGTTCCGTCTCAAAGTTCTATCCCACAATATAAATTATCTTATTAAATTCAAGGCCACTCTCGGATGTTGATACATACTTCAAGCAACCAGTGTAGTCATTTTTTTTTTCTGTCCCAGTTTAATCACTACATGCTAACAGGAAGCCTGACAGACCAAACCGTTGGTTCCCTTGCCCCTATGTACCACAGTGCTATCCACCCACCTTTCTGACCATGAGAACCCAGAATTTACAGGTTCCAGGCATCCTTTTGATCATCTCCTTCCTTACCAAGTCCCCCTCCCTAACACCACATTACATGTGCTTCCTGTGGTTAGCACATGCTCCGGTCAGAGTGCAAAACCTGAGCATCAGTAACAGAGCAAATGAATGAGTAAAGAATTGGTGTGTGTCTAGCGTTTATGGGAGATAGTCAGAAAATAATTATATCCTGGACTTTGTATTCTCAGGCAAAGGTATGAAAAATGTGCTATTGGCCCAAGGTCACACTTTGCTCTCTCCCTTTTCAAAGAGAGAACCACACTCAGGTATATTTCCCTGTGCTATGGAGTGTGTGGAAGGGATACTCAGCACCCAGCACTCCCTGTTTCTCCAGGGATGCTTCAAACCTTGTCAGAATGAAAGGAGGTGCTCCTTAGGTGAAGTGATGGAGGACTCATCTTCCTTTGTGGAGGCTCTCAGGTTCCCACTGGGAGCTCACCATGGAGCCTTTGCTGTGTTTCCTGCCTTAGCAATTTGGTGGCCACTCTAGTTTCAGAAAAGCATTGACATCATTTTACCACTAAAGTTAGCTTGTGTGCTCATTGCTGAAGCCGGGAACTAATAATTACATTGTTGGAATTTGACAAAAAGCCCCCCCACCGTGTGTGTGTGTGTGTGTGTGTGTGTGTGTGTGTGTGTGTGTGTGTGTGTGTGTGTGTGTGTGTGTGTAAACATGCTGTTAAATCTCCTAGAAAGCTACCGTTTTGGCACCATGCTTAACAGAGGAACCATTTGCAGTAAATGAGCCGACAAAATGACAGAATATGCTGAAACCTTTTCACCTGGCCTTTCTTTCACCTCTATAGGGTACAGTGGTGTTGCTCATTGTTCTCCCTGTTGCCCTGAAGATCGAAAACCTTTTCATCCAGTAAGCTTGTTCACCACAACAGTACTGTTTGAAATGTCAGTTTAAAATGGCAATGACTTGGACCTGCTTCAGCTCTCTGAAATCCAGAGAACCATCCTTCCCTAGCATTTCCCTCCTACATGCTCTCCTTCCCTCCCCAGACTCTTCATTCTTCCAGCTTTCCTCCCTGAGGAAACAGTCTGATATTACCAGAATGAGTCAGGAGCTTGTGAAAGAGACCCAGGAAAGAAATGCTTCACATGCTGTCCTACAGCAAAGATTGAAAGGACTGTGTGTGCAAACTCTGTGCTGTGGCGGGGGGTGCTGATTATTGATCAGCAGGGCCTCACTGTGCATCATAGTACCTCTGCTTAGGGCTCCTCCCTCCAATACTCACAGGCAGCCTGTCCTCGGGCCATCCTGTGGTAGGAGTGGCATATCAGATCCACACACTTAACAGCACATGCTCTGAAGAGCTTGCATGCTTGTGATTTTTGTGATGGTTCTGGTTTGATCTAGAAAGAACAGCTTTGTATATGGTTGCTTTTTCCATTTGTAACCTTAAAGTAGAGAGTTTGCCTAGCATGTAAGGCCCTGGGTCCATGTATCACACCACTAAAAATCCAAACCTTAAGTTGAATAACTCCCACAGGGATGTGCTCGTAATGTAGAAGTCACACTACTTGTCATAAGCTACACTTAGTATGACGTCTCACCAGCGTGGCTTCCTGAACAAGGACAACAACTATAAGCATGCTAACATGGAAAGCCCACAAGGTCTCAACCCTACACACCAGCTAAATAATGTTGAGAGCACACCAGTTGGTCATCCAGTTCCAAATGGTCAATCCTGAAAACATACATACAAATAAAACTACACAAACTGAGCTACAGACGGAGCAAGTTGTAAGTACATATTTAAAACCACACCCCCACTCCACACACACACACACACACACACACACACACACACACAAAGAAATAGAGACAATAAACTTGAAAGGGACTAGTGGGGCACAGGGAAGGTTTTAGGGAGAGCAACAGGAAGGGGAAAGATGTAATTATAATCTCAAAAATAAGAGATTCTTTTAAAATGTCACCCCACTGATAAATATGTTGAAAATAATTTGTTGACAAAAAATGCTAATTTCTTTCTCCCTCCTTTTACTTGTTCAATTTCAGATCATAGCCGTCTGCAAGGAGGCTGCTCTCCTGGCTCTGGAAGAAGACATTAAAGCTGACCGCATTATGAAGAGGCATTTCACTCAAGCCTTGAGCATTGTGACACCTAGAATCCCAGAGTCACTGATGCGTTTTTATGAAGATTACCAGGAAAAGAGTGGGCTACATGCAGTCTAAGAAATACATACTTATATGCCTATATTTTATAGAGAAAAGTTTGCAAATTTAGTCTTGAGAGTGTTTACAGTTTCTTAATAGGTAAATGTTTGAAATATCATCATTGGTGTTGAAGAACCTCACCTAAATGTTTCTGAATCATTCAAGTACAATAAACATATCTCTGGGCATCAGTTCAAACCAGCTTTACATTTGATTTTCAACAACATATATTCACCCCTTGTATTATTTCCTCACTCCATAATTCACTGGGTCTTTGCTTTAAAGACAGGGTTTTACAATTCCTAGATTAGCCTCCAGCTCTGTGTATAGCTGGAGGTGACCTTAAACTTCTGACTCTACTGCCTATGCTTCCCAACTGCTGGGATTACAGATATATTCCGCTGTATTGTTGATGCAGTGCTGGACCTTGAACCCAGGGCTTGCTAGGCACGTTCTGTCAGTCCTCTCCCACGTCTGCACTCTGACAGGCCAGCCAGTTTTAGTCCCAAATATATAGCTCTCATTGCTGTTGGCATTGCGTTTATGGCTAGAAAGCGTGAAATTATCACATACAGTGATAGGCTTAGAAAATTGAAAGTGTAGGGCCAGCTTGAGCCCAGAACAGGGCCCTCAGCTTTGCTACAGAAGTGTAAGGAAATCAGAGTGTGTGCCAGTTTTACAGTTTTAATGTGTACCTGTGTACAAGTTGTCAGTTAATCTTTTGAGTTAAAAAGAAAACCTAAAAAATCAAACAGGACTATTGTGATGGCTTAACATATAAAAACATTTACCACCAACCCTAGCAACTGGAGTTTGGTCTCTGGTGCACAGAGAACCATCAAGTTGTCCTTTGACCTTCGCATGTACACCCTAACATGAACACACACATAAATGTAGTTTAAAAATGAACAGAAAACACTAATTTTACCTTCTGCTGTATCGTGTTGTATTCTAGATATGTATGTTTATGCCTCTAGTTATATATCCTTGAAATTCCTTGACGCTTTCATATTGTGTAGACCTCTTGAAAACAACTGGCCAGGCTGTATTGGTGTGATGTTAGTGAAGAGAAAGGAGTTGGAAGGTAAGAGTTTTAAAAGATTTCAGAGCCAGGCAATGGTGGCACACATCTTTAATCCACACTTAGGAACCAGAAGCGAGCAGATCTCTGAGTTCGAAGCCTGCCTGGTCTACAGAGCTAGTTCCAGGATGGCCAGAGCCACACGGAGAAACCCTGTGTCATAAAGCAGAAAAAAAAAAGCTCCACCCAGGTGATCCCCTGACCAATGAAGACCTAGCATCTAGTGTTTGAGAATCAGAAAGCCAAACAGTTCTATGGCTGAAAATAACCTGAAATGTGAAGAAGTCACATCACAGCTCATCCTGCAAGACCACATTGGTCACCAGTTCATAATACCACTTAAGGAATGAAAAATGTTACTATTTAATACTGTGCTGTCAAACGTGTGTTTAAATGAAATAATATCAAAATGTTTTTAGGCACACTTCAAATGTGACCCTATAGGAAATCCCATCATTCAGATAGTTTGGTTAATACTGATAACTTTATAATTGGGAGTGTGGTACATGCCTACAATCCCAGCATTTGGGAGGTAGAAGTAGAGGATTATGAGCTCAAGGACAACCCAGGCTTCATATTAAGTTTGAAGCCAGCCTGGAGAGAGAAATTAGGCTTACACACCGAGATAAGCAAGACCTCAAAACTACTTTTGTGCTCCCCACTTTCATTTTAGTTATTTGTAAATAAAATTATGAAAAGGAAGAACCTCACCTTCTGCCCATGTATGATGCAGAATACAAGAAAGTAAGAGAAAAGGCAGACAAGGACTGGGCAAGAATCCCAAGAGAACACTTTCCTCATGGAGCACAAACCAGAACTTGAGTCAAGTGGGGATGGTGATGATTTTGGCCAACAAAAGAAATTGGGTGTTGTCACCATATGGGAAGCTGTGGTTGAGCCTCCGCTTTACGTACTGCCCAGTTCTGAGCTGCCCACACACACCCTCAGTGCAAGAGCAGACTAGAAGTGCTTCCCTGGCAGAGGGGCCCACAGGAACCTCATGCCTGCCCTGTGCTTTGGATATTTGAAAGAGGCTTGCTAGGAATTATGCCCACAGACTTACCCACAGTGTTGAGGTTTGAATTCACACTACAAATTCCCACAAAAGCATGAATCCATGCAATAACTGTCTTAGGGCGTCTAGCAGCCTCGCTAGTGAACATAACTACACCCCAGCTACTGGAGGTTCTAAGCAGCTGACATCCCAGAGAAGCATCTGTAATCCCCCAGGATGAGCAGGGGAACCTCGGACAATGCCATGTAAAGAGGTACAGCCACGTCAGAAAGCAGCTCAGGAATGCTAGGTCTCTGGGTGTGCACAGTGACTAAGTTCAAAGACCTTTAGAAAAGTGGGCCTCTCCATTTAAGAGCAGTTGAGAAGACGTAAGGGAATTCATGCACTAGAACACAGTGACAGTTGAGGATACATGAGACAGATTTAACTCAAATCTGAAATGAAGCATCTTAGAAGACTGTTGAAGCATGAAGCTGATTGTAAGCTTAAGCCTACACAGCAAGACCCTGTCTCAAATAGAATTATTTGATGCTTATGGGGACTGTACAAGTGAAAATGAGAGATACCAAATATGGGCTTGGGAGAGGCCAAAGCTGCAGTTCTTACATTGTGTTAGTTGCTTCAGTTCTTAGCTGAGTGACGGGAATCCAGGTGTCTTTTTTTTTTTTCTTTTTTCTTTTTGTAGGTATGCTTACATGTGTGTGCTGATTTTATAAGTAGACATTAATGAACATCACAACCATTTAATCACATAGACTTGCATCTCAATCCAGAGTGCCTACACCCTGTCTAAAGACTCAGGAGCACTGTGTTTAAAGATAAAATGCAGAGTAAATAAGATGCAAGACAAGATGGAGACCTAGGAAACCAATGGAAAGAAATGTTGATGGAAGTTAATGTGTTACAGCTTCAAACTTCCTGGAACTAGGATTAGATCTGTTTCTGTGGTGGTGTGGTGTTGATGGAAAGAATGGAGTTGGAAGGTAAGAATTGAAAAATATTTTAGAGCCAGGCAGTGGTGGTATATGCCCTCCAGATTTTAGAGCACCAGCTGTAGAAAACAAAGTTCTGAGTAACTGTGTATTTTTGACATGGCCATGACAAAGATCCTTAAGCTTTGCACCCATAATAAATTGGCAAAGCCATTCCCCATATGGGCCAGGCTCACGAAGAGAGGCAAAACTTTTCTGGGGGTTTCAGTGTCAGCTAGTCACCGGTGTGTACAAAAACTAGCAACTGCAGCTTCCTCCTCCCTGATGTGTACAGCCTGAGCCTGCTCACCTGTTAGATGCCTCTTACTAAGATTAGCCAACCCTGCCCCTGTGCTGTACAGAATAAACAATGAAGTTCTGGGCTGCTGGCAGTAGTAGGTGGCCTCCATCAGAGTGTAGCCCCTGCCTGACCCCAGCTTTCCTGCACATGTGTCTGTGTGTGTCTTCTCTTCAGTCCCTCTTCACCCAAGCTCCACACGGGTTGCAGTAACCCACCCCAAAGCTTTCGTTCTAACATAAATCAAGCTGTTCTCTTATTCGACTTGTGCCCTTTTTATACCAATACTGTTAGAAAGCACACAAAAGGCCAGGACAGGATCAACACTACTTGTTTGTGCCAGCTTTGTCTTAAGGGTATCATTTCTGATCCCAAAGGCTCATGTGTATGGACAAGTGGTACATGATCCTACTACTTGTATTTGTTGTGATGGAATACATACATAAAACAGGCCTATTTAACAATTAAAAAGACCAGCTTCTTGTCTCCATATGGTCTACTTTTTGGCATCTGGTTAGGAGTTTGTCTTCTACATTTTTTTTTTTTTTTGCCATTTCAGGGTTATTGATACTGATGTCATCATAGTGTTCCAAAAGGTTTAAATAATTTCGGTTTAGTCTTTTTTTTTTCTAACATTGAAATGTTGAAGAACGGCTTCCACCTTTTATCACTTCATGGCTGATAGATAACTTACCCTTATCTTTCTTGAAAATGCTTGTTTTATCTCTGATGTTTGAAACAGTTTTCAAAGGAAATGTATAATTTTTGTTTCGTTTTTTTATACTTAGTTGATGACTAGGTCTCACTCTGTACCCAAGCTGGTCTTGAATACAGTTAAGCAAGGCAAGCTTCCTGTCTCAGGCTCCCACGTCCTGAGATTACAGGCTTGAGTATCTGCTGATGAGAAGACAACTAGAGAAAGCTAAAATGAAATTTGTCTTCTCATCTGTCACTAAGTAACTTTCTGAAAGTGTAGCCTGGGGTCCTTGCTTATTCCTCCTCCTGTAGTCCTGCCTGGAAGAGCAAACACATACCTGGTTACTCTCTAGAATCAGGTGTGGCTTACGCTAGACTCGTCCAGGGATGTTTGACAGCTTAATGCTCTGTTTATTTGCTTGCTCCTCCCAGGCCAACCTGGTGTATCTCAGAAAACACAAATAAATTCCTTATTTGAAAACCACAGAGGACTGTGATACTTCTGTAGTAGTGACGTACATCTCTGGACAGCAGAAGCATTAATATTAAAAGTGCATATTAAAAGTCAGCTGGATGTTATCTAAGTGAGTAGAAGGAATACCTGAAGGATGGAGCTAAAGGAGTAGACTCAAGATAGCAATTAAAGTACTGTACCAGTACAATCATGATAAGAGGTGTGACAAATGGAGTTAAGATTATCCACAGACTGAAATCCCCCATATGGACTTAGCAGTAGAGACTATGCCAGTAATCAGGAAGGGATTTTTAAAAAATATAACACTGGGGAGAGGGCATTTTTCTGATAACAGGAAAAATATAGACTAAGGATGGGAATTAACAGATAATCCCTCCAGACGCTACGCTTTGATTCAGAAATCCTACTCTATTCTACAAATCCTTGGGGAGGGATGGCTAAGGGAAAGCTTCCAACCTTATTTGCATAGTAACAGTATTCGAAATAGCTCAATTACCTAACATTAAAGGGTGATTAAAATCCATATCTTATCCGTACAGTAAAATATTGCACTGCTATTACAAAGGTAAGAAAAGTTCTCTGACTTGATACCTTGTCCCGGTGTAGAGTAACAATCCGTGGTTTGAACTGCAGACACAGTATCTCACAGTCATGTGCAGTCTGAAGCATGGTTGCTTGCAAAAATGATGTAATTCACAATCCCTGTGATTCATGCTTTCTAACTATAGTTAGAAACCCAGTATAGAAACAATGCATAGACAAACAATTTAAAGGACTCCTTGGTCATAGAAAAAGCCATTATGTTGATGGGAAAAAGCATGCGAAGATCAGTGAGTTCGGTGAGCACGGCACAGTGAATGACATGATTAGCTGAATTGAGCATTCTACTGGGGGGGACCCAAATTAGCCTCAGGGAAAATATGAACATTAAAATAGAAATTACATGTGAAAAACAATAGAAATGACAGCCATCAGTTCAGTCTTTGGAAGGCAAAAACCCCAAACGTGCACCTCTGTTAGAATGAATTCCTTGCATATGTGTCTGCCTTCTAACCCCTAAACAATGTGTGGCATCACTTTCGCATGGCTCAGGTGACAACCCTGGACTGCTTAGGTAGACCCGCCATAACCACATGGGTCCCAAGAGGAGTGAGGAAGCACAGCTGGCAAGCCAAAGAGAGCAGGGCTCCAGAAAGGGCAAGAAAGTTCTAGAGTCTCCAGATTGCCTTAGTAGCCCGTCAGGCAATCATAATGCCACTTAAACAGCCCATTTCAGATCCTGTGAACTGTCACTTTAATACACTGAAGAGAAGAAACGGAAGACAATACAACTTCCAGCTGGATCTTTAGAAGATGACAAATAGAAGAAAATGAACCACAGTTAAAAGAAAATGTAAAATTAGCAAGTTGTATAGGTTTGGGCCAGTATGTGAAAACAAACAGCCAGCAATATGAGCGTTCAACTCCAGCACAAAGGCCTGCTCACAACTCTTGCTTCATCAGGTCTCAGAGACCTGGTAGATCCTTGTCACAAGCAATGTCATAACAAGGCTTGCCACATAATACATACCCCTAGACTCGACTGTTGACTCCAACAAAATAAGGTCACGTTTTGGTTCACACACAAGTCACATCCTTTTTCCCAACACCACCCAGAAGTCCGTTTTGCAAATTTTATCTCAAGTTCTTTCCCACACTCCCCCATGAGTACTGTAATGGATTCCTCCTGTAATCGATTTGTCCTATAATTGAATTGTCAATGGTGGCTACCATAGCTCATACATCTTGTCTGTGTGCCTCCAAGTCCCTGCCTCTGCTGCAAGAACCAGTCTGGGACCTGGAGCCCATTGTACCCTCCACTATGAAGTCACTTCATTCCATTGTTTAAAAAGCCTCGTTACTAGTTTTGTGTTTGTGCCTGTGTAGTGCAAGCGTGCTTGTGCCACAGTGGGCATATAGAGTTCAGAGGACAACGTTCTGGAGGATTCTGTTGTCTCCTTTCTTGGGAGTTCCCCCATAACTGAGCTCCCGTCATCAGGCTGACACATCTTGCCATCCTTGTACTAAGTTCTTTTAACCAACGATCCTTGCCCCCAAAAGAGAGGAACTATCATGAGAAAAGTCAACAGCATAGGCACATTTCACATGGTCAGGGTTCTAGAACCACCTTAGAAGAGCCTACCAATGGGAACAGGAGGTATCAACCGCTGTGATAGGACAAAGACCCCGTAGGAGCAGTTCCCAAAATTCCTTGCTGGAGGCTGGGAATGCTAGAAGTCTCTCTGACTCCTGCTTCTTTGTTAGTGTTAAGGAGCACCTTGTCTACTGATGTTCCCAGGCCGTGCTCTGCTCTGGTCTGGAGAATGTGAGGTCTGTACGTCCCTCTTACTTGCCGGTGCATCCCTGAAGATGCCAGGAGGACCGCACACTGCACCGTGTGCCAGCAGCCTAGCCCTCTTCCTGACAGCGGGCTCACATTCCTCTTTTGTTTCATTTTACTCTGGTTCCTGCCTTCCCTGTGGACTTAACTAGCCAGCCCAGCACTGAGGATGAATTCCTTTCCGAAACACGCTGGAGAAGAAGGCAAAAGAATTTTGGCAAAATCACAAAATGGGAATAATAATACAGAGATCGGAATGGAACGCTCGCCCATCTCACCCGGGTGCTGGGAGAATTAATTAACGTCTGTGAAGGCCTTTGAGTTCCTTGGGGGGACGTGCCACCAGACAGCTAGCGTTATTGTGGAGGGATTATGTGCACAAACACAATACCAGGAGCCAGGATATTACTAAAAATAAAGCAGACTTTTCTGTGAGGACCGCAAGGAAGGAAATGCCTCCCTGGAAAAGCTTAGCTGTCCTTTAATACCATCATTTGGACTGCTGGGGGTAGAACAGCAGAGCTCAGATTCCATTGTAAGGGGAGGATTATGTTTTCTGAGCATTGTCAAGGTGCTAGGGAACAAAATAAAATCACTGCTTTGCCAAAAGAAGGCTATAGTCCTTGGAAAAGAGATTAAGGGACGTTTGGCTAGTCCTTCGTAGCCTTTCCACAGCGGGAAAGACAACGGGGAAGCAAATGTTTGTTTGTATTTGAGGGGGAATAGTTTTGTTTTGCTCTGCTTTTGTTTTTTGTTTTGTTTTGTTTTTCTTTTACAAAAAAAGGGAACTGCCTCGAATGGAAGTCACCATTGGCAGTCCTCAGTAAATCTCACAGAATTCTCCGTGTATTTTTCTATCTGCTTGTCTCTCACACAGGCACTTCCAAATCCTGGTTTTTAAAACAAGGAAGAAGTAGCCTTGCTTATGTGTTTACAGAGGAAGATCAGGTTAACGTCGGAGAAAGAACAAGCAAACTCCTTTGTCCATCTTATAAACAGTCGGGGGGGGGACCGGGTCAGGCGTGGTTCCTATGGCGTTTGAGAGGTTGGGCCTCCAGGGTTAACAAAACTGCCAGCCCTGTCCTATTCCCAGCCCCTCCTCCCTGTCCTTTTCCTTCTCCTTCCGTCCCCCCCCCCCCTTATTTTGTAACAAGGCCTCTGGAGCCTGAAGCAGATTAGCAAACAAATAAATCCTTTAATGTCCCGGAATACTTTCCCAGTATAAATGTGATTAATCTGCCAACCCAGCAAATTCGGCACATCAAATACCCCAGCTGTAGAAAGCCATTTCTCCAGCCCCCTAATTTATGGCGGAAAGGTCCTGTTATTTTGATGTTTGTATTCTTTAGACTTTCTTCTTCCACTTTCTGTCCTCTGAAAATGCGCTTTACGGAACCTTCAGAAAACAACACCCAGCGGCACTCAGAGTAGGGACAGCCTTCCCAGGACCCCTGGGAATACAAGCAGCGTATGAGGGCCGCAGTGAGTGTTCACCCACCATCAACACGGTGGTCGTGGGAATCCATCCTCCTTGGCAGATGCCACTGGCTCATTTTGAGAACTGGAACAGACCTGGGTTTGAGATGAATAGACAGGGCAGGGTGTGTGGTCTCTGAGCCTAGAGTTAGAATTCCAGGCTCTCTGAACACACATCACCCCATGACTTGCCCAAAGTCACGCAGTCAGGTGCGTAGCTGGGGCCACTAGGCCCTCACGTGCCAATACCTGCTGTCCCCACCAGCTGCACACTCCCTGGGGGAAGCATGGAGAGAAAAGACTATCTTGGGCTGTTTACATGAAGTCTTCATGTAAGCTCTGGTTCACATTGATGCTTCCTTTTGTCCACCTCAGGAGTCGGACAACGTGGATCCCTTGACATTGTGTCCTCGGGTTAAGAAGCAGATCCTCCAGTTGTGGTCGATGAAACTGGGAGACACTTAGTTGTGAGCCCCATGGCATGAAGACGCCTCTGCACTAAGGCAGTAAGAGCAATGGGGTGGGGCCGGAACTCAGGTCCCTTGCTGGAGAACAGTGAGGAAGCTTTGTAGGGCAAAGCAGCTAGGCAGTAGTGTAGCAACTATGAGAGTCCCCAGAGACTGTGCACCCTCGTGCCCTTTGGATGTTCTAAAGCTTATTAAACGGTATGAGCACCTTAGGGAGAAAGACACATTAAGGCAAAAGCAGAAAGTAGTGAGGATTCAAACATGGGAGGCTGTAACATACAACGATGCCCCATCAAATGTGGATTCTTTGGTGATCTCATCAGGGGAGAAGATGACACAGAATGCATTATGTTTAAAATAAGTGGGGCTGGGTGGGAGTGGTGTCACAGACTCTTAACCCCAGCACTTGGGAGGCAGACACAGGCAGAGCTCTGTGAAGTCTAGGCCAGCCTGGTCTACAACAACAGGAACAGCGATCCTGGGACAGCCAGGCACACATAGCCCTTGTAACTAAATAAAAACTGAATGTTCCCTGCCCGGTAATGACAGAGGATGAATCAAAGCTCCTGGCTGACCCCCTCCACACTGCATATTAAAAACACAAATGTCAGTTATGAAAGCAAGGACCGTGAAGCAAGTGGCCCAGACAGGAAGGGGGCAGGTCACACAGCTCTGGGGGTTCATGTCCACGAGCCCCAAGATTTCTCCACTCCCCCTCCAGGGAAGCTTACAGCCAGACACCCCATGACTCCTGTGCCTATGTCCACATCCCTTCCTTTAGGAAGGCAGAAGACACACAGTGTAGGATTGAAGCTACCCTTGTGACTTCATTTCTCCTAAATATCTTCTGTAAAGACCTTTTCTCTAATTAAAGCCACAGCCTGAGTTACACGTGGACTTCAACACAGCTCTTCTGGGAGGAGTTCAGCCTTAGCATCATGAGTACTTGACTTTCAGAGCCTGTAACATCTGGAGTGAAGAGGCAGATGTTTTCCTCCTCTACTCCGCAATACAGGTTTTGACATGGTTTTTGTTTGCTTTTTGTTATTGCTGGCTTAAATGTTTAAATAGAAGAAGACATGAAAAAGAAGTTGGGAAGCTTCAGAAAGACTACTCAGGGAGGTAGGGATCTCATTCTCTGAAAGCCCTTTTTTAGTTTAAAAATAGTTTTAAATATTTGAGAATCCCATACAATGTATTTCGATCATAGTCACTTCCTATTCTGTCACTTGCCTCCCGCTGCCACACCCTGGGAGTGGGGGTAAAATGTCACACAATCAAGCTCGCAGACTCCAGGCGTCAGGCAAGTGGCAGAGAAGACGGGTTTATGGCAGATGTTATGCAGACCTTTATACCCCCTCCCTGGACCCAGAGGGTGGTATCATCTGGAACACTGTGTGGTCTCTCCTTCACTGACTCAGGCCCTCTGATGTCATGGCATGATCAGGTTCTGGGCTCCTCGGCAGGTTCCTGATTGGCTCAAGGGGAAGTTACCAATGAACACGCTAGACTGGCCCCCCAGCAGGGGGTGTACTCCTGGGCAGTCATAACGGGTTTTAGCCAACTGTTGGCCTCCTCTTACACTATTCCTCCCCCAACTCCTCCCAAGTCCACCCCACACTTCTAGCCCCCTTCTTTGTGTCCTTAAAAACATAATAATCCATAGACTCCAATCTGTACTGACCTTACACCCCTGGGGTAGGACTACCCATGCATGGGATTGTGGTAGACCTCCTAGGAGAACATTCTTCAAACATTCTTCCTGGACTGTGGTAGCACACACCTTTAATCCCAACACTCTGTCCACACTTAAAATGTGCTGAATTCAGGTTCTGGGATGGCCCAGTAGATGAAAGTGCTTGCCACACAAGTATAAGGACTGGAGTTCAGATCCCCAGAACCCGTGTAGAAGCCAGGTAAGCATGGAGCGTCTCCTACAATTCCAGCTGTAAAGGCAGAAAAGGGGGTTTTCTGGCCACAGTGATAAGCTGTGGGTTTGACTGAAAGACCCTGCCCTCATAAATGAGGTAGAAACAATGGAAGATTATTCTGAACCTAGGCCCCCACATGCCAGTGTATACATACATGCAAGTACACATACCACACACACATAAAAACAGAAAAAGAAAAATGTAGCACAGTCATGCCACTACTCTTTTCCTCCTGGAACCTACCTTAGGAATACAATATTTCTTAAAGTTCAATAAACAAGACTGCATATAGGGATGCTTTAGTAAGGATGAGATAATTTTGCAAACTTCTTGGGTGTGTATCCAGAAGAAGCAGGCAGTTAGATTAGGGTATGTCCAGTGCTGTGCAAGCATTTTTCAGAGTAATGCAGAATTAAATAAAAGCCACATGCACTCACAGAAAATGTAAGTTGCACTGTTTATTTTAAATAAAGTGGATTGTAGTGTTAGACAAGCTAAGAAAAGTGGAATTTGGGAGACTTGAGCCGTAAAGTGATTTGCCAAAGACTACACAACTGGGTGTCACACCTGAAACCAGGAGAGAGAAAGACCAATGCGCACTCCACCAAGACATGAGCTCGGCTGTGAGTTAAAGCAGCAGGAATGCTGTGTTTCTGAAAGAAAGGGGGTGGACAGGGGATGGAAGGAAAGGAGAGGAGCAGGAAGGAAAAAGACAGGGAAATGAAAGAGAAAGAAAGTGGCTGTCTCCCCGCACACCCTTTCCCTCCTTTTTGCCCCCATTTCTTCCAGTTAAATCCAATTGTATTTCTGTTTTAAAAAATTTTTAAGGGAGCTGGAGAGATGGCTCAGAGGCTAAGAGCACTGACTGCTTTTCCAGAGGGCCTGGGTTCAATTCCCAGCACCCATATGGCAGCTCACAACTGTCTGTGACTCCAGTTCCAAGAAATCCATCATCTTCCAACAGAAAGCAAAACGCCAATTCATATAAAATAAAAGTAAATTATATAAAAAACTTTAAAGGATAACTACCTGAAAGTAAGATCCTATATTCATTTCCTGTTCTGTGGTAAAACATTGTGACCCAAAGCATCCTCCAAAAGGGCACTTGCTTTGGCTTAGGCGTGCAGAGTAAGGAGTCTGGAATGGCAGGGGACACGTGGCAGTCAATCTTCAAGAAAGCAGGGAGTGGCCAAGGCTACGAACTCCCAAAGCCTGCCTCCACTGACTCACTTCCTGCAGCTAGGCTCCACCCCCTGAAGGTTTCATAACCTTCCTAAACAGTGCCATCAACTGAGGGCCAAGTGTTCAAATGCCCAAGCCCATGAAGACACTGGCCTGAGGCCGAATGGGCTTACAGGTGATGAACTTCCTTCAGGGTTAGATGGTACCCAGGAGCTGTCCTGAGCAGAGGGAGCAGATGGCCAGGTTAGCAGCCCAAAGCAGTTGAATCCTGCTGACTTTTGTATCCCTGGTGTCTCCTATATCATCCTCTTTTCTTCCCAAGGAGCATTCTCCTTGACCACCTCCCCAGGCCCCAACAACAGACTGTCCTATCCCAGAACTGACCCTTTCCCATGACCAATTCTGGAAACCTGCTCCCAGGCAACCACCTGCCTGCAACCTACATGGAGCTCCCCACATGCTCTGCTGAGAGATTGCCTGGGATCTTGGCCTTGAGCCTAAAGTGGGTGCTATTTGTACCTCATGTGTCTTTTCCTCACATGGGTGTATCTCCTGGCTTTGTACCCCTTTGGGGGTTCGGAGCAGACAGTTACTAAAGTCTCAAGTGATACGTTTCTCATTCCCTTTTCCAGCATTTAAACTATGTCCTTTTGAGAGCTGGTGGCCCGTGGCCTCAGTTAGACTTCAGAGGAAAGAGACCAAAAGGTTTTAAATATTGAAAAAGAGGTTACTGGAGAGCCTTGAAGGCAAACGAGAAACCTTTCTGGTACAGTTAAGACAGCAAGGCCGGGTGGCGGCAATCCTGTGTGCTCTGTGGGACAGTCTTGTCTTTCGAATGAAGGGATCAGGATAGGAATTCACAGCTGACAGCTGGTGGACTTAGTGTCTCATCTAGTCCACAAGTAATAGTCTCCAGGGTGCCATGGTGCACAAACTCTGGGTTACAAGTCTGGGGACATGGTGGAGTGGAGGGAGTGGTGCCCACAAGGGGTGTGGCTTTCAGTGTGTGCTCTCTGCTGTTGGCACCTTCTGCCTGGTCAGCACTAGACATGGAGGACTTGATCTGTCTGATTCCCTAGCAAGTGGAATGGGCACAAGGAGGGCACCAGCCAAGTCATAGGAACAGCGGTGGCCCAGCATCAGAAACACTCCTGACCTCTGCTCCAGACCCTCGGGCTCAAGATCACCCTGCTGAGCAGCAAGGACACCACGAGGACTCTGGATTCGAGTCTAGTCCTACTTGTGCTTTGTGTGGTCCTCGGGAAGTTACAGCCGCGATTAGCATACATTTCTAACTCCCAAGACGTGAAACTTGGAACATCCACTTTGTGTGTGCCTGTGGACACCAGAGGTCAACTCCAAGTGCAGTTTCCAGGCGCCATCTTCTCTTTTTTGTCTGTTTGCTGGAGCTCACTGATTTGCCTAGTCTGGCTGACTGGAGTCCTAGGATCCTCCTGCCTCTGCTGCTCCAGCACCGAGATTATAAGCACATGTCACCACACCAGGCCTGACTCTTCTCAGGTCCAGCAACTGAATCAAGTCTGCTTGCTCCCAAAGCAAGCACATTACCGCCTGTACCAGCCCAATCCAGTTCTTTTTTTAAAAGTGTCATCAGTATTTTCTAGTTACATGGGGGTATGTAAATGTGAGTACAGGTGCCCTGGAGACCAGAGGCATCAGACACCACTCCCCTCCCCATAGTTGAAGTCACAGGCGTCATGAGCACCCGCCATGTGTGCTGAGAACTGAAGCCAGGTCCTCTGCTAAAGCAGTCTGCAGTCTTCACTACCGAGCTGTCCCTCTAACCCGAGCATCTACTTCTTACGACCAAAGTGTAAGTGAGGTGAGGAACGCCACGTGTTCCCAGGCTTTGCCTTGATGACGCCTGCTCCCCTGCAGATGCTTGCCCAGGGCACGGTGCAATGGTTGTCCTTTGCCCCTTACACACAGCGCTTTGCAATCGGAACAGCTAGGGGCTTTTCTGTCACCACCGTCTCTTGTCTCTTTCTCACTGAAGTTATTTTGTGAATGTTCAGTGGTACACACTGAGTACAAAAATAGATGATAATAATAATAATAATAAAATAAAAAAGGGACTAAAAGGGGAAAGGAAACGACTGGCCCTAGGTATCTCAGAGAAGCTTTATTGTAGCTATGGGGGAAAGCAGAGCCAGAGGCAGGGGCATCTGGAAGAGGCCAGAGTGGATGTGACCAGAATGAGCTGTGCCATGTGAGGAGAGAGGAGGGGGGGGAAGGGGAACCAGGTGCAGCAGCCAGGAGGCCCAGAGTAGACAAAAAAGACCAGATAGCCAAAAAGGTTGCATTATACAGCGAAGGGCATCTGGGGAAGGGCAGCCCAGCCTCTGGGCTAGAGAGTTCAGGGTAGGGTGTGGGGTGGTCCTGTAGCAGGTATGGACAGAGGGATGCAGGGAGAACCTGGCAGCCAGTATCCTCTTTGATAAATAGGCACGTCAGCATCTCTCTCTCTCTCTCTGTCTGTCTCTGTCTCTCTCTCTGTCTCTCTCTCTCCTCTCTCTCTGTCTGTCTCTGTCTCTCTCTGTGTGTCTCTGTCTCTCTGTCTCTCTGTCTCTCTCTCTCTCTCGTTTGCTTATTTCAGAGTTTCCCTGTATTGCAGGCAGAGGTGTCCAAGTGCTCATTTCTTTGAACCTTTTGATGCTTGTCCAGACCTCAGGTCAACTTGGCCTGGCAGATGTCCCCTTCATCACCAGACTCACAGTGATCTGCTCATTTCTCCTCCAAGTTCCTGGAAGTAGCGCAGGGCCCATCGGTTTCTTTTTCGTCAGAACCAGTCAAGAATAGAAGTTCCTGTTGTTTGCTTTGCCGCCCTGGTCAAGAGAGCATCATGAAACTGGCAAGAGCTGTGTTTCCTTTGCAGGGGCCAGTGAAATCTGGACCTCTGAAGCCTGTCCCACCGCACACACCTGTCTTGCTTGTTTGTGTCTAGCACTGGTGAAGTGTTTCCTGAGTTCCCTTAGAGGGAGAAAACAGCACTACCCACACTGGCCCCCTTTGCCCTGGGGCATTGACTGGCAAAGCCCTTCCTTCTCCAGTGTCCATTCCGGGAGGCAAGTGCTGTCATCAGCTCCCGCTTTACAGATAGGGAACCTGAGCACACGAAGATTGTGTGATTGGCAGAAAGCAGCACTGGGTGCTTGTAGGAAAGCTAGGGTGCTGGTCCCAGAGCCTGGCCCCCAAGCACGGGCTCACTGATGGCTCAGCCCTCTGACCTGGGGAAGTTGCTGCACAGGGTTTGCATCTGTTGCTGACCGTAGGGTTTGCATCTGTGAAGACGGGAATAACAGCTGCAACGTCCTAGGGCGTGTCATGGAGACCACCGGACCACATAAACAGTCCACTGTCAGAAACATTAGCTTGTCACTAGTCACCACAGCTGGGCTTTGCAGATACCCCTGGGCCCCTTTAGCACTGCTGGAGTCTGTCTTCTGGCCCATGTACTTGGCGAGGTTCAGCTCTCTGCACCCCTGCAATGCTCCATACTGGAAGATCTTTCTATAACAGCACTGGAATCTAGAAAATATGTCACTCCTGTTCGTCTCTGTGTTCTCTGGTCCACTCGGCTTGCTTGGAAGTTTAGGATAGGGTCATTACTTGGCTGCTCCCAAGTCCTCCCCAACACTCACCCCAGCCCCCTAATCTCTTAGGACCAGAACAGCCCCTGGGAGCCATGGGTATTCAGTCAGCAAGCATGATCAGCCCTCCCGGGCTGTGCCCGATAAAAGATGAATTTTCCTTCATCCAGGCATTGGGTGGCCCAGGGCTGGCAGGCAGCCATGACGGGTGGTGTATTTTACCTTCCTTGGGGAGACAAGGGTAGAGGAAGCAGCCAGCCACCCCTTCCCCACATCGCTCCCCTCCACAGCTCTGCAGAGATGTGTCCCTGGAGGCAAAGGAAACATTCACTTGTCTGGGCCACTGTGCCTCACTCCCACTGAGGAGTCCCCAGGGAGAAAAGAAAAACTGGTTTGGACCTGTTCTGCAGATTCTTCATCCCTGGTTTGGGGGTGAGCATGTGGGAGCGTGCACACTTCCACACCTGGCTAGCCACTAGGACATGCCAATGCACATATCTGGGTGGCACTTTATAAGACAGTCAGTGTGTTCAGGAAGTTTGCTTTGCTGAGGGGCCGTAGCTGTCCTGACCGGACGAAGGTTAAGTTGGGCAGAGTTACTCTGATCAAGGGCAGAGACACGGCTTGGGTACACTTGCCCTGACCAGTTTCTCCAACACTGATGCCTATGGCCAGAAAGCAAACAAATGCATAAGAAACAGTTGGCCTAAAAGTCAGGATGCAAAACAGCCTGGAGATCATGGCTTTTCTGGAATTAGGAGTTCCTCTATAAATGGTCTATAAACACATGTGATGGATCTTAGTGAGGAGACATTTTTACTTGGATTTCGAATTGCACCTTTCAACAAGTGTTTCCTTGTCCAGGCATCCTTTCACCACGGGTGCCCAGCTGGGCCGAGAGACAGGTGAGAGCCGTGTGATGAGACACCACAGGCCCAGGGCACACACCTTCACTTCCCTGCAAGCCTCTTTGCCCAGCCGCTTCCACTTCCTGGTAATTCGCAGAAATCACGGCGAGTCTGTCAAGTCCTTTGTAAGGTAGTAGCTTGTACTGCCAAGGAGGACTGGGAAGCAGCTGGGGACTCCGATGTCTATTTCAGGGCTCTGTTGATTTCCTGAACCTACTATTCAGACTGCCTCCAAGCTTACAGTGATTTAACTACTTCCCAGCTTCTCCATGGCTGGATAGTCAGAAAGAACTGTGCTGTGAGTTTTGATCTTTTCCTAGGTGAGTGCTGTGTAGGCTCTTGATTTCAAAGTTTTCAGTCCATGGTCAGCTGGCTCTGTTGCTGCTCAGTTGTGGTGAGGGAGAGCAGCAGAGCTGAAGGGGGTAAGGAGTACTGTTACTCCCTTCAGGACACCCGGAAAGGGAGAGGGCAGGGAGGGAGGAAGGGTCACTGTAAGGATAAACGGCACACTTGTTGAAGGTATGCGTAACTGTTTATTGTAGAAATTACTTACAAGAGAAAACGGGCAACCCAGGTGAGTCAAGCCTTTCCACTACTGAACCGGAAGCCGAAAAGAGAGGGAGAGGCTCTGTTGCTTGGTCTTTTATTTCTTTCTCAGTACACGCCTCTAGCCACGCCCAAAAGTGGGCCTGGCTAGTGGCGTAATTTACAGCCCTGTCTCTAGTAATGCCCAAAGTGGGTGTGGTTAGCAGCACGGTTCCGCCCTTTCGTTACCACATCCGTATGTGTCTCTAGAGTGCCACGTGGCTAATGGCAGAGGCCTAAGTTTCCCCCTACGAGGGAGGGAGGGAGGGATCATGTGTCACAGAAACAAGATACCACTTAATGGCACATTCCCAAGTAACCCACCTCTGCAGTCAGGCCCCACCTCCTAAGCCTCCAATACCTCAAAAACAGCAGGGCCAGGTGGGGACCAAGCCTTAAACATACGTGTCCGTGGGGAGGTGTTTCATGTTTAAACCCAATATGCTACTATCTCACGTTGTTGCTAGTCAATGGGACCTAATGGAAGCTTCCAATCAAGCAGGTGATCACAGGGTACAGTGTTGCCAGAGTTTATTTGGACACAAATCCTCAATGAATTCCATGGCATACTTGGAAGTTTAATATAAAATAGAGCACATGAAGTGGTTTTCCAAGTCATGGGCCAGTGTGGACATTCTGCATACATTTAAGGTAGGCTGCATTTATAAGCTGGGTGTCCCCAAGTCTATCTATACTATCAAAAGACAAGTGCTCACATGTCACATGTCACATACCCATAGAATGGTCCTCTGTAGAAACAAATAAGGGTTTGTTCTGGTTTTTGGTAATGGGGGTGGTGGTGCACACACTGGGTAGAGGTGTTGGCTTGGAACTTGCTTTATAGACCAGGCTGGCCTCAGACTCAGAGGTCTGCCTGCCTCTCCCTCCCAAGTGCCATGAGAGTCCATGCTTGCCTTCACCACTGATAAATTCAAGCTGCCAGAGGAAGTCTCTGGTCAAGGATTTAGGGAGAGCTGTACACACCTCAGAGTCAGCTGCCTCACACCACTGACCTCCTCCAAGTGGGCCTGACTCCCACACAGGTGCTGGTATCCTCTGTTCTCTACAGAACATTACCTAGGAGAATGGAGCACTTCCCTCATGCCAATACTGACGTTTCCATTTAAAAGCAGAGCTCTGCAAACCGGGATCGGGAGGGGGAGGTGGGGGGGGGGGAATGAGAGGAAGGAAACTGTAACTCTCTGCAGGTCTATGACCTGTTTCTCCTTAGGCCTGGAGACACATGCACACAGGCCTGTCTTCATGGCTTTTCTAGAGCTCATGTGGCTTATCTAAATTACTCATTTTCTTCTTTAGGACCAAATCAGCAGGCCAAGGGAAGTAGGTCTTTGTTGCTGGCTCTGTTTCTTTATTTCATAGCATTCTTTATTTTTTTCTCCCCCAACTTTCCTTAGGATGGTTGGGCACCTTCCCAGGACTCTTGGGTGAGAGCCTGGTGCCTTATGGGAGGCTGTAATGTCGTTTGAATGGCAGGTTTGTGGTGGTGTTTTGTTTTTCAGTGCGCCCTTCAAAGCTGTGGTGCGTCTCCTGTGTTTTATTGGGGTCAGTAAAAAGGACGAGCAGCTAGCTATTTTGGCACAGGTTCAGTTGAGTCTGGAAAAGGAACATGTGCTTAATATGTTACACGATCACTCCTGACCCACTTGAGGGAAGCTCTCCAGCGCATGTTCGGTCTCCACCATGCTTGTCTGGACACAGCCCTGCAGGAATTGCTGTCTTAGAAGGCGTGGCGGGGAAATGCCTAGAGACAGTGAGAGCCGAGGTTAATTGCAAGGTTGACTTGTTTTGAGGAAGCTAAAGGAAGAACTTTTGTCCTGAAATCCAGGGCCAAGGATAGACTACAGATGCCTGGGATCCATGCTGCACATGATTTTATTTCAGAATTGAATTATGTCCATGAGTATTTATTTCTGTGGGGTAAGCATTTTATTGTAGTACTACATGAAAGGAAGAAAGTTCTCAAGTTCTCAGTGTCTGAGTTGGTAGACTGACACAGAACACCAGAAATGATCCCTGGAGGTACCCCTTTCCAGGTCCAGAGATGGACAGTGATGGAAGGATCTGCTTCCTGAATCTGGAGGGACCTCCCATTCATCCCCAAGTTGACTCTCATGTCCCTTTGAGGACTTTGGCACTTATCTCTCTTGTTCTATCTTGTTCTAAACAAAGTTCTGATTTTTTCTCACTAATCTAGTTTAACCTATTCATGCTTTTGACTTAGTTTCCAGTGATTGAACCCAAGACCTCACACTTATAAGGCAAGTCCAGCTCCAACTTGGTTTATGTTTTGAAATAATGGCTGAAAACTGTGGAGCACAAATGTGCTTGGGGACATTACTATTACTGTGTCAGACACTGACATCTGTGTGGCCAGGTCCCCCTGTCTATGTAAACAGTTTAGCTAAAAATAATAGTATGAGAAACCCATAGTGTTGCATGTAGTGACATCACAGAGCTTTGTCGTGGTTGCTAGAGGCGGAGCACTTCCGTGCTGGCACATTGTTGTGTGGGAGCACCTGCACACTCCTGGTGTCTGGGCACCATCTCTTCCTTCCCAGGCCCAGGAAGTATTTCTTCCTGTTCCTTATTGACAAATGTTCCACTTTTGGCTAATTCTACATTTCCAACAGCAAGAAAAGGGAGCAAGGCTATTATTTATAACCCACCATGACCCTTCTGAATCATGAGACAATGGGGCTGTTTCTATGTGTCCCTAATGGCCTGTGACTAATTCACTTGTGACATCAAGTCACACAGTGTGCTCTCTGTGAGCACCAGCAAGGAACTGAGGACAGTCAACCGCCCACAAGGGACAAAATCCTTCCAGCACCCACAGTGGCTCCTTCCTTGCTTAAGTCTCCTGAGGACACTTGGGTACATGCACAGGGAAGATTCTCAGGTGTGTTTGAGTTCACTTCCTGTGTGTGGATGATGTATTTGTCAGGCTTTTCCCTCTTGCTATACAAGCTGCGCATCAGTATGTGGAAAGTGTTCCTTGTGTGCTACTCTGTATGAAAAATAAAACAGGCTAGTGCATCGTTAACACTACAATGTTCTGGGTACTCTACACATGGTCCTTATGGGTCCATTTCCCAGATGGGAGAATCTGAACTTTAAAAGTAATTCTGAGTTTGGCGATTATGGCTGAGTGCAGCCTGATCAACATTAAGAGCCGGTTTAAGTCAGTCACACCCAAGGTTCATTCTTCCAATATAAATGGGGATGGTGGGCACTTCGTTTCTCAGCACTGCTTGGGCATGCTTTTCTGGGGAAAATACACCTAGCTGATTTAGCCCAATGATCTAGGAAAGAGTTACAGCAAAGGGCCCATGCTTGCATTTTCATGGGGGAGTGCAGTGCTGGGAAGCATGAGTACAGGTTAGAGGGCAACAAGGTTGGCAGTAAAATACAGATGTCCAGTATACCAGGAAGTCACAGCTTTGCATCAGCATGGCTGACTGCCTCCGCCCCCCATTACTGCTTCCCAAGGCCTGTCTTCTCTGGTGCTCGCTATGTCTCTCTGGGAGGAGATAGCATTAACTGGTTCCCACTCCATCCCATCATGGCATACCCATAACATATCTGCATTTCCTGGAGCATGCCTGGCCCTACCGGAAACTGGTACTACAAGCTCCGCAGTTCGAAACATAGGACATCATCCGCATCACTCACGCCCACTTGTAGACCACAGAGGATGGGCGGCCACGCGAACTCCTGCAGGAGTAAGTACACAGGGCCTCACAGAATCTCACACGCGGGTAGCAAGAAAGCCTCAGCAGGAAAGGAGAGACTGGGCAGTGAGGTACTAGAGCATGGTGTGTAGAGGTCATGTCCACCAGTGACAAGAAAGTCTGCTCATAATGTTGCCATGGAGCCCATAGCTAATGGAGTACTATGATACAGCACACTCCTACTACCATGCAAAAAAAGAAAAGAAAAGAAACATTTTCTCTCTGATCCACAGGAACACAGCCTAGACCATGAGAAGGAGAAGAAATCCAAGACACACACATGTAGAACCCTCTGACCTGGGCTGAGTGTCCTCACGTCCTCCTTCCCTCAGCAACTATCTGCCAGGTGGTGCTGGCACAGACCTTTAATCCCAGCACTCAGGAGCTGGATCTCTACGAGTTCGAGGCCAGCCTGGTCTACAAAGCAAGTTTCAGGACAGTCAGAGCCTCACAGAGAAACCAAAACCAAACAAAAAGAACAGGCCATGCAAGGTGGCTCCAGTTGGCAGTGGTTGTTAGCTCTAGAAACCAAGTGGAACCATATTAGTGAAATACATGTGACTTTGTGGGATGAAGTCCCTCAATGAGTGACGTGAGTAGTATTTTTTTCATCAGTCTTTTCCTTAATTTTGTGAATCAAGGGTGGATGCCACACTTGCCAACATCCCCCTTCTTCTTCTTCTTTTTTTTTTTTTTGTTTGTTTTTACGAGACAGGGTTTCTCTGTATTGTTTTGGAGGCTGTCGGTCCAGCCTAGTCTCGAACTCACATAGATCCGCCTGCCTCTGCCTCCCGAGTGCTGGGATTAAAGGCGTGCACCACCACCGCCCAGCTGCCAACATCCCCCTTCTAACGCCAATGGTGTAGGAGCTTTTCCACCTCTTCACTGTATTTCTTAGACCTGTAACTTTGGGGTCTATTAGGCCTTCAAGCGTTTCTGAAGCCTTCAGGCATGGCAGTCCAGTGTGTAACCTCATGCTGAGAGGTAGCGACGGATGGATTCCAAGGGATATCGCCGAACAGTCTAGGCAAATCCGTAATCTTCATCCTAAATGGGAGACCATGTCTCAAAAATCAAGATGGATAGCAATTGAAGAAGATACCTGACAGCAACCCCTAGCCTCCACTTGTGCATTCCCAGGCAAGCGCTCATGGCATGCGTGTCGTGCACGCATGGGCGTGCACACACATACACAGACAGTGACTTGACAGAGGACCATATGGACAGCAGCACCTGTAACTGATGTGTCCTTTGCAGCAACGCCGCTATACCATTCAGCAGTCCTCATCCAGGTAATCAGCTTCCCAAAGAAATTCCACAGGATAGTCCCCAGATCTAGACAAGAGCCAGGTAGGATGAGGGACCAGCATTTCCTAAACTGGGACCACTTGTAAATGACCTGCCTCAATCTGTGAATTTCCTTGGATTAAAAGGAAAAAAAATAAACCCAGGACTTAAAAATTCCAGCTGTCTGAACATTTTCTACTTAAAAAGCAAACAAACAAAAAATGAATTGGACAGGAACCTAATGGTACATGACTCATAATAAACAAATGCCAAACACATGTTATCATAATTACATTGTATAAAAGCCAGGAAATTGTGTGAATCTGAAAAAGAATTGTCCAGAAAGGACCAAATGAAGACTGCGGAACACAAATTTGAAGGCTTGTCTCGCACATTGTCAATTATCTGACTTCAGTCAGGCACATGGACTGCAATCACTCAGAGCACGGATGTGAGACTATTTAGAGGGTCCATCCTAGCTGTCAGCCTGACTAGATGAAGAAAAAGCCAGAGCAGTAATTCCCAGCTCAGCCTGTATGCAGGAGTTTCTATTCACTGGCAGACGCTGTGATCCAATGAAGCTTCAGGGAGCAAAGGGCTGAGAACCCGAACAGACTGTTGGAACAGGCCGGACTGGACAAAGTGGAGGCTGCTTGGAGAAGTAGTCACTGAGGACTCCCCCCAGCTCCCGGTTGCCATGGTGTTGGGCACTTCCTTCACCACAGTGTTCTGCCCCGACACCAGGCCAGAAGGGATGTAGCCAAGGACTTAGAAACAAAATCCCTGAAACTGTGAGCAAAAGTAAGTCCTCTTTGGGCTACTCTCCTCAGTCATGTGTCACACAGTGTGACCCTAAATGACGTAGAACGTCCACATCGGTTACACTCTGCTAGGTGTTAGTTAATGAACGTGGCTCAACCTCATCAAACTTTTTCTTGCTAGAAAAACCTTCCCTTTTGCAGTCATAATCTGAATGGCCATGATCACAACCTTGTGATCCAATCAGAAGCAAAGTCTGAGACCTCATTAGTACCATCCGGCATGTCAACACACCCCATCACTAACATCCTAGCAACGGGAGCCCTTGCTCTGAAGTTAGGTAAAGACATCCCAGCAGATGCTGGGCCACAGATTGTGCGGGTCCCGCATGCCATGCTGGAGCTGAAGCACACCTGCTGTATAGTATGACATCCTTGTCTTCATAACATCGCGGCACGGTTCACTGCTTGCATGTCTGTGGTACCGCCATAGGTGAGCGTGTGCGGTCCATCCCATGACAGCACAGCGTGTGCAGTTACATACAATCCACAGCACCGGGTGCTGAGACTGGACAGCTACTGCCTCTCCATTTCTGGTGCTGTTCTTCTGTCTAGAGTACACTGTGAGACTGTGCCCACCCCCAGCTGCATCAGCGTGATCGACAAGTTTATGGAAGAGATAAGCACTTGAAGCAGTAGACAGAGTAAGCAGGACCTGTCCTCCACCCGTAGGTGAGTCTTATCTGGATCCCTAAGGGCTTGCTTATAACAGAGACATGGAGGAAGGACACATTGCTCTGCTCTGATGGTGTGTTGGTCTCTTTGGGTCTGTGGCTCTGCCTTGCCTGTCTCTCAAGCTCTTGGATTTGGACCAGATTCCGAAGCCCAGGGCTCGCCGGTTGATGGCGGGCCACAGGGTCCCTCAGCCTCCAAGGTCATGGCAGCCTCATGAGAAGTCTTTCTACATGTCTGTATCTCCCACCGGCTGTGGAGAATTGTGACTGATCCCGTGAACAAATACTTTATTTCATTAACTGCCAGAAGCTAGTTTGGAATAGACAGGGAATTCTATATAAGCTGTGGTCTGAATGAGAATGGCCCCCATAGGCTCATATGTTTGGATGTCTGGTCCCCAGCTGGTAGAACTCTTTGAGAATGAATATGAGCTATGGACTTGTGGGAGGAGGCTTTGAGGTTTCAAAAGCCCATGCCATTCCCAATTAGCTCCCTCTGCCTCCTACTTACAGAGGACAGTCTCTCTCAGCTACTGGTCCAACACCATATCTGCCTGCCTGCTGCCCTGTTTGCTACTGATGGTCATGAACTCACCCTCTGGAACTGTGAGCCCCAAATTAAAAATTTTTTATAAGTACACTGGTCATGGTCTTTTGTCACAGCAATAAAACAATAACTAAGACACGAAGTAACCTGAGTATTGTCTCCAAGACAGAGAAGTCCACAGTGACATGACTTATAAATAATAAAATGCAGGACCTGGGAGCTGGCTCAGTGACTTAACAGCACTTGTAGCTTTTCCATAGGACTAGAATTTGGTTCTTACCAGCCATGTTGGGCAGCTCGCAAACACTTGTAACTCCAGCTCTTGGGGACCCAATGTCTTCTTCTGGCCTCCAGTCTCCATCCTGAGCCTCTCCCGGTGTCCACCCTGTCTCTGTCCCACACACTGCCCCCTCCCGCCCTTCCTTAGCAGGGCTGCTCTGTCTATGTTTGATACTTCCCACCGCACACGTTTCAGATGTTGTGGAGAACCCTGTTGGAGTATGAGGGAAAGGAAGGTGCCCCTGAGGAGCAAACGCTTTAAAAACCCACCCCATGGCTCTGGCATCACTTTTCCTGTGCCCTGGATGAGCTGTGATCCCAAGAGAAGTCCTCGAATGGAGAGGCCTTAGCGCACACCTGCAGCCTACCCACAGGTCGCCTTCAGCAGCTGAAGCAGGTGAGAAAGAAAAGCCAGCAAGATTTGGGGTGACACCCTGTGTGGAGTGATCTGTGTGTGTTCAGTGGGAAGAGGCGTTGGCAGCGATGAGTTGTTTTGCAGCTGGAGCGTCTGTGTTTGGGCTGATTCCAAGCAGCAACGGGGATGGGTCTGTACAGAGGCCACGTGAGCAGGGAGCGATCTGTGCAGAGGGACCTGGGGACTGAGTTGCTGTTGGTAGCATGCTGTAGGTTCTGCTTGCCAATGCATGCTTTCCTGTCATGGCGTGCCTCCGAGGGGAGGGCTCTGGGACTTGCTGCTGAGCATTTTAAGAGGGAAACTTGACAGTCCTAAATGCTTATTATTATTAATCAGCAAAAGGGAGTGAATGCAAATGCACAAGAAAGGAATATATATTTTTAAGTACAGTTTTAAAATGCAAACCAAAAAATAACAAATGTGCACAATTTCTATAAAAATTCAATAAAATGATGGGTGGTGGTGGCATACCCTTTTAATACCATTACTCAAGAGGAAGAAACAGGCAGATCTCTGTGAGTTTGATGCCAGGCTGGCCAATAGAGTGAATTCCAAGACAGCCAGAGCTACACAGAGAAAGTTGTTCTCAAAAAAAAAGAAAAAAAGCAAACAAAAAAACATTAAAATGAAATGAACAGTCAGGTCAGCCAAAAGGAAATGTTTATGATCTACACTACAAACTCTTCTCCTACAAACAGAAAAATGTAAATTAAAAGCAGCGGGTGTTTGGCAGAGATTCAAATCCTTGATTGTGCTATAAGTTGAGGTGAGGGAATTGGTCTCCCCCCACCCCTACAATCCTAATGAGTGTGAAAGGTTGCTGTCGTTATGAGTGGGTATCTGGGAAGAGCTAGAAAAATGTCATTCGTAAGCATTTGCCAATCCTCTGCCTGGACTTTATCCCACACATCTGTCCAGAGAGCAAGCGTGTTCACTGAAGTATTGCTTGTTTGTACCAGAGAAGACGCTACGTGTATGTAAGTCGGGGACCAGGTCACTTGAGACTGTAATCATTGAGGAAACAACATTTGAGGTTATGTGATAATAAAAGGTACACCTAAGCCGTGATGCTGCCTTACAAGGGAGGTAAGCGGAGATGTGTAACATGCAACCACCTCATAAGATTGTAGACTACAGGGAAACAAGAGCATCCATTCATCATACTTCTTTCCGTGTGCAAGAGCCCAACTAGCAAACCTATGTGCAGAGAATGACAGTACTCATAGGGACACGGAGGGTGTGCGCATTTTCACTCAGAAGCTTTATTTTTATTTTGTGTATAAAAGTGTTTGCCTATACATGCACATATGCACTACATGCATGCAGTCCCCAGAGGCCAGAAGAGGGCACCAGATCCCCTGAAACTGGAGTCACGGAGAGCCATCTGGGTGCCTTGAACTGAAACTGGGTCCTCTCTTTATCATTGAGCCATTCCTCCAGCCCCAACTTTTATACCTTACAAAAGCATTATCTAGTCAAAAATGTAAAATGAGTAAATCAGTAACTATGAAGCTGAAATTTTCTATGAAATAGTCAGTTGAAAAAAGCGAGCCAATATTTCTCCAAGTCGATGTAATCTCACTCATAGGACAACAGAATTGCATTCATTTCCATACTTAGTTCTTCATAATAAGAGTCCATATAACTCAAATGAATGATTTTTCACTAGCAGTTAAAGTAACTGGAAACTAGCTGCAGGTTTGTGCCTAGGTGACTGTAACACCAAGAATAGTGTTATTCATTATTCATTTAAGTTAATTGTCTCCATGTTACAGGACTATGGAAATAAAATATTCATCAAGCCTAAGAAATAGTTTAGCTAAGTGTACTTTTTAATTATCTTGATATATAATATATGCATAATATGTTATTATAATATATATGTTGTTTGTTTTTCAAGACAGGGTTTCTTTGTGTAGCTCTGGCTGTCCTGGAACTAGAACTCGCTCTGTACACCAGGTTGGTCTTGAACTCACAGAGATCTGCCTGCCTCTGTTTCCTGAGGGCTGTGATTAAAGGCCCACAATTGTCTTGATTTTAACAAGTGAACTGCAGTGCTAACAATGGTGAGTCTATGGGTTGGCCTTATGAGAAAGCACATGAATTCTCTCTAAATGAAGGGTAGCAGAGACACTGCGAGGGAGTTTGCATTCAAAATGAGCAAGAGGAAGAGCGACTATAACGGGCATCCTCTCTGGTCCTTCTGGGCAGAATGAATGGCTATGTTCCAGTAGATGAAGGTTTTCTTCATCTGTTACTTTCATTAGTCACAGGAAAGAGGGCTATTCTGTGTCTGCAGCAGAAGCTGGGCATGGAGGCAAGGAGATCAGGGGTTCAAGGCCATCATCCTCAGCTATGCAGTGCGAAGGAGCCCATCCTGGAACACACAAGATGCTGTCTCAGAATAAAACAACAAGACAGCACATGATGGCCTGGGAACATAGTTCAGTGGGACGCCGTTTGCCCAACGTGTATGAGGCCTCAGTCTAACCCCAGCACAGGAAAAAAAAACAAGCAAAAGAAAGCCAAATGCTCTTTTACCTTTACTTATTCATCTATGAAACGTGTGTCCATGCCACGCCACCTGTGTGGAAGTCAGGGGACAGCTTACACCATGTGAGTCCTGGGATTCAAACTCAGTCCAGGTAGCACTCAACTTTACCTGCCGAGTCATCACTAGCTCAGGTGTAAAGAAAAGTAACATTTCATGCCAATGACGTTATCTCATAATGGTTGTGCTGTTATTGTAGGCATTGAACATGGAAAGTGACTGGTGACTTCTCTGGACCATGTCAGTCCCGCACTTGTCCTAGGATTTCTACCATGACTTGTTGCTTTTGTCTATAGTTACCAGAAAGGCCACCTCACTGAGAGTCAGGAACATCTGTAATATGCCAGACAATTTCCAAAAACATAAATATGTTCGTGTTATTCCTTCTTTAACCGAGATTATGGTAATTGGATAATTTCCCAAGTTTGGCCAACCTTGTAGACCTGGAACAAATTCCATGTGGTTGAGGTATATGACTCTTACTTTTTTTCATTGCTGGTCTCTTCTGCATCTGTGTTTACAAGAGCTGTTGGGCTAGGTTTTTCCCTCTTGTTCTGCATCAAGTTTTGCTGTGGGAAGAGATGTTTTAACACTGGTGCCAATGCTCATTTGAGCATCAGTGTACTGTGAAGATTTCTTTTTGCGGGACTTCTAAACAGTAAGTTTAGTTTTAAAGACACAAGACAGTTTAGGTATCTATTTAATGCTGGTGGGGTTTTGCTAGTTTTGATTTTGAAAGTGGTATGTCTCTCCCACGTTGTCTGATCCATAAACAAGAAGTTGTTCATGGATTTCCTTGTTTTTATTTTAATGGTGTATGAACTAGGGTGGGGCTTCTTGTTTAGTAATAGTAGGTGATTCATGTCTTCTTTCAGATCTTCAGTCTTTGGATCCTTTAAAATTTTTCTTGGTTCTGGAGAGATGGCTCAGTGTGACCAATACTTTCTGCTCTTGCAAAGGTCCCAACTTCAGTTCCTAGCACCCACACCAGGCAGCTTTGGTTTCCTTCATGTATTCAGTGCCTGACCCAATGCCTGAAGCAAAGCAGCCATCCAGTAAGTTTTGGTTCAGCCCCTGTGATGGTTAATCTTCATTGTCATCATGAAAGGATTGAGTCACCATGGCAATGCTCCTTTGGGAATATCAATGAGGATGTTTTCAGACAGGTTTCCCTGAGGTAGGAAAACCCACACTGAATGCAGGTGGCACTGTTCATGTGTGGTGATATATTGCTTATTCAAATAAAGCTTGTCTGAGGGTCAGAGCATAGAGCTTGCTGCTAGCTAACCATAGAGGTCTGGAGGTCTATACAGACAGACAGGAAGTGAGCTAGCTGGGTGGAAACAGGATATAAGGAGGGAAAAACAGGAACTCGCTTTTTTTGTCTGCTGAGACACTAAGGAGGTAAGGTGAGGCAGTGACAAGCTTCATTCTCTGACCTTCAGACAGGCTTTATTTGTACAAGCGAGATATGACCGCATTCATGCGTTGAGGTCATAGACTGAATAAAAAGGACAAAGAGAGCTGAGCACTGGCGTTGTCACTCTGCTTCCTGACTGACTCCTGTTGTGGTGGACCGTACTCTGGATCTGTGGGCCAAGACAACCCTTCAGGTATTTGTCACAGTGATGATAAAGGTCACCACTGACACTGCTCCCAAGTCCTAAAGCTGTGCTCTGTTCTTTTCATTGCTCTCAGCCTGGGGATTCTTTCCGTATTCTCAACCATCTGTTTTGCAGACTGGACTCGAGTATCCAGATCACATGTTATTCCTCTTGCAAGTCTTTTGTGTCTCTTGGAAGAATCTCTGTTCTTACAGTATTCACCACAGAACTTACCATGTGCAAATATTCTATGGTCTTGCCAAATGAGCCCCATTTAGGACTTAGTATATATATTTTTCAACAATTATTTAAATTCTAAACTAAAAATTTGAATGCTACCTTCACCCACTGTTAGCGCCAGCCTACCTTGACCTAAATCACCTGTCCAGTCAATTCCCTGTTCAAGTCCTTGGTCCCCCCTCTTCATTTCCTCTGGCATGTCAGGCCTTCATCACCTGTTGCCTGGCTACTTCAACAACCTCCAGTGTTCCTTCTTTTAATCCAACCTATGATCATAATAACCTCAAATTACCAACACCCCCAGCCTGCACACTGAGCTATGGAGATGAGCTCACTGTGAAACCTTTACTCCCTGAAGCCAGTCTGATCTAGTAGTGATCATCTCTCCAATGATCAGCTCTACCTAAGATTTCTACACAAACCTCCAGTTTGAGGGATGCAAGAAGCAGCCCTAGTTTGGTTCAGTTGTCTGTAAATCCTAGAGTCTTCATGTTTATGACAATCCTTTCCTCTCTGCAGGAAACTGAAGGAAAGCTGAGTAGAGAGAAGCCATAACTAGGAAGATCCGAATTTGGAGGCATATGTATCCTCCGTGGCAGTGTCCCCTCTGGACGTCAATGTGTGGCCATCCATTATGGAGCTGCCTGTTCGGGAACTTCCGGGCCTATTTGGGAAGTTCCAGGCTTTGGTGTCTTGAGTTTCTGCTGAGGTTTCAAGTCTCATGACTGACAGCCATTGCGGCTCCTCTTCCCTCTTTCTGTTCTCCACCCCACTGGGACTTCTGGTCTGGCCAACCTGCCTGCCTGACATCATAGGTGGTTTGCTGCTGCCCTGAATGTGCTAGCACGAAGGACCACATGTCCACGTGAGCTGTCTATGTCAGCATGAAGGACCACATGTCCACGTGAGCTGTCTATGTCAGCATGAAGGACCACATGTCCACGTGAGCTGTCTATATCATCATGAAGGACTACATGTCCATGCGACCTATCTGTGTCAGCACGAGAGGCCAAATGCCCACGTGAGCCATCTGTGTCAGCATCAAGGATCACATGTCCATGTGACCTATCTGTGTCAGCACGAGGGACCACATGTCCACATGAGCCATCTGTGTCAGCATCAAGGATCACATGGGCACAAAGCATGGAAGATGGTCCCAAGGGCCGTAGAAAAGCAAGACCTATCAGTCACAAACTCTGAGGCTGCTGCCAAAAAAACTGTCCACAAAGGTGAGCCAGATTCACCACATGCCTGGCTCACACTCCTCTTTGGCTCGTTACTTTGACTCCCTTCCTTTCAGTATCAATTCAGAAACCTTTCCTACATAGGTCTTTAATTTTTTTACTCTGTTTGTGTGACAAAAATATCCATTATATTCCAAAATATTATCTTCTCTCTGCATAAGAATTCCTGGGAGAAAATGCATAAAAGGTAAAATAACTAAAATACAATCAAGCTCTGGATCCAAACGATCCATATAGGCATCCTATAATTTCTTTTCTATCAGAATCAATTCTCTTTCAGCTTCAGTTGATAATTTTCTTGGGCTATTTAAGTCCTTATCACCTTGTAAGGTTTGAAATAAGTTACTTAGCTTTTGAGTTGTTAATCCATTGTGGGCTATAGCCAGTTAATACCTCTAATCAATTTTTGAAAATCATTAAGAGTTCATAATTGATCTCCCCTGATTTGTACTTTCTGTGATTGAATTTCTGTAAACCTATGTTATATCCTAGGTGATTAATAGAATCTCCTCTTTGTAATTTTAATCCCCAACAATGCAAAAATTTCTTTACATCTTCAGTTTTTCTAAGGCCTCTGCATCTGAGTCAGTTAATGGTATATTGCAGATTGAGGAAAACATTTATGAATTATTTCCAACACCTCTTGAATAAAATATTGATACAAGGTAGGGCTGTTTAACCATCCCTTGTAGAAGAATTTTCCACTGATATCTTTTAACAGGCTTGGAACTTTAAGGGTGCAGTGTGGAGGCAAATTTTCTCTATCCTGTTTTTGTAAAGATATAGTAATTTTAAAGCAGTCTTTTAAATCAATCACTATAATAGACCATCCTTTAGGCAATAGAGAAGGCCAGGGAATTTTAGGCTTTAAGGAGCACATTGGCTGGATCACCTTATTGATGGCTCTCAAATCTGTTACCATTCTCCATTTTCTTTTTAATTACAAGTATAGGAGAATTCCAAAGATTGGTCAATTTTTCAATATGTTGAGCATTTAGATGATCCTGTACCAACTATTCAGTTTTGTCAGTTAACCACTTTAAAGGTTGGGCTGTTGATATCTTTAAAAGATAAACAGCTGTTGCATCTTGGTTATGTACAACCTAAACAGTCAGTGACTCTTCTTGGTAATACCTTTTAATGTTCCTCTCAGAAGCATTCTTTATTTTTTAAGATTTATTTATTATATATACAGTGTTCTATCTGCATATATGCCTACAGACCAGAAGAAGGCACTGAATCTCATTACAGATGGTTGTGACCACCATGTGGTTTCTGGGATTGAACTCAGGTCCTCTGGAAGAACAGCTAGTGCTTTTAACCTCTGAGCCATCTCTCCAGCCCAGCATTCTTTATTTTATGGTTTGTATCTGAGATTGGAGGAATAGTAATCTGTGTTTCCTATTGTAACAAATCACATCCCCATAAATTCATTTATGTGCTAGCCACATATTTTTTCTGAGTTTCATTAGTAGGTCTATTTAAGGATTGTATCTTATCAGTCAACTTTTCTTAATTGGCACTGATATAAAACTACTTTTAAAGGATAAAACATGAATCACAAAACTGATAATAATTATAATGAGCATTAAACCTTTCTTTTTTTTTTAAATCTAATTCCCCCACTAAGAATTCCCAGGTGTCTCTCTAAATCTGCTGACACTGACAGCACAGACGGAGCTGTGCAGGGGTAGCCAGCCGCATTGACAATGTTTGCCTATGTGGGCAGGGAGGGCAGGTGCTGGAGGATGTCCAGTCCCGGGCTAGGTATGTTGCATGCCCAGGCCAAGGGCGGTGCAGCGGGTCACATTCTGGGAGGGGAGGGGAGGGGAGTGAGCTGCCGAAGAAGAAGTATATCTAGGGAGACAGGTGGGAGAAGCCTGCGCAGCTGGAATGCAGTGTGGGAAGACTCTAGACCCTAGCCGTGAGCAGAGCTGGGTGGCTACCTGGGGGATGCAACGAGACTGGCTATCCCTGAGCTGTATGACTGGGCAGGGGGTGCCGGTGGTTCATGGCCAGGCTGAGGGCACCTGTTCATGCAGCAGCAGAGTTGAGGGTGCACAGGGTGCAAGGGCATGGGGTGGTCTGAATGACGGAGCCAGCTGGTGGTGGACTTTTGCCTGCGGCCCAACCACCTGCGGTGTTTGAGGCCAGGAGCTTTGGTGATGTCTTGTCTGTACTCTAACAATTAAAGCTTGCCTGAAGATCAGAGGTTGGAGCTAGCCACTAGTTAACCATAGAGGTCTGGAGGTCTGTACAGACAGACAGGAAGTGAGATGGCTGGGCAGGGAGAGGAATATAGGTACGCACTCTAGTGATTGGCTGCTCTGCTTCTCTGATCTTTCAGCTTTCGCCTCCCAATATCTGACCCCAGGTTTTTATTAAGACCAATTAGAACTTGTACTACAACTGGCACCCAACTTTTGGGGCACAAATTCATGAAAGGGCCACTTGCTGTGGCTTTGCAGCCACTGGCACAGGCCCAGAGCTGAACTCAGGACTCCCACCAGAGTCACCGCCTCGCTGGTTAGGTCCTCTTCTCTCTTTGTCCTAAGAGTCTAAGTTGCTTCTTTCCGTTGCATCCCCTCTGCAGGAAGCGCCATAGGTGTTTGGAGCAGGAGTTAAGCACTTTCACACGTCCCTGTGTAGATGGCCGGCTCTTTGGTTTCTTTTCTCCCAGTGGGTCCTGGGCATTCCCTGGACTCCCTCCTCCAGCTGCTGCCAAACTAGGTAGCTGCCTCGACACCCACTCGGTCTTCCACCCAGCGGCAGCAGTCAGTTTCACATTTCACTGTCATCGGAAGATTTGGTGAGACAATTGGGAATTCTTAAAGGGAGGAATTAGTTAAAAGAGTGAGTTTTTTCCACATTAAAAGATGGGAAACACTATTACAACAGAGGGAGTTAGGCCTCCGGATGATAATCTGCTGGACGGTTTGAAAATAGAGCAATTAAATGAGAGGCTAACTAATTTTTATGAGGCTTATATAATGTCAATTATAAACATCAGTTTTATCATTTTTATCACTAAAAAATTGCCTAATATGAGTGCTAAGATACAAGCTTTAGAAAAACGTATTAAAGCAGATCATAGAGATATTTAGACCAAGACAGAGGAATTTAAAGAGAACCAATTTCAGCGTTGCATTATAAGGTTAGAGAGGAACAGCCTAAGGTGTTCAAACAACTAACTTTAATTTACCCAGTCACCTTACAGAACAACTGCCAAATGATAGATATCCCCAAGGTAGTGTAAGAGCTGAGTGAACTCATGTGGAAAATGTTAGATTTAAGGAGATTCAAGGAGGTGATTGTGGGCATTTCGGGCAGATGGGGTGGGACAGGTATTCTGGCACTCGGGAGTCACAGAATACTCAGTGTTACTTACACAGCTCAGATGGAAAGGTATCCTGGAGCTCAGGAGCCAAGGACTACCACAGACCGTACTAAGCATAGCAGCTTACAGCCCTGCCTCAGGGAAAGGCTTCCCAGTGTATCAGCTCTGCTCCAGCAGGAGAGGGTCTTGCAGCTGGGGATGTTTGCTCAGTGTAGCAGGAGAAGATATCCTGGGTGAAGTTGCTACAGTTCAGCTCTGCTCGTGGAGTGGAGAATGAAGAGTGGAGAGCCCAGTGTAACAACTCCAGAAGGTCGTCACCTGAAGCTCATCCAAGGGGTTTATTGGGAGGGAAGAATCCAGGAGAGTGGCTGCCCTCTGCCAGAGTGGCATAGGATAGCTGGGTAGCATGAACAGCCACAAGCTGAACAGACAGGGTTTATATAGGGCCTCCAGGGTGGGGATTAGTCAGATTTCAATGCTGAGCTCACATTAGCTAGAGCTCCTGCTCAAGGATTGGTTAGTTTTCTGCATAGGACTAGGGTCAGATTTGGCTCTGGTTTTAGGGCCAAAGTATGTTTCTTTCTCTGGTCCTTTTTAGCCTTTTGGCTCTAATTTTAGGGCCAGGTTGTATTTCTTTCACTAACTCTGATTTTCTTTGGCTAGACCTTTTTCCCTACAGTGATAGTCTCATATGGCATTGGTTCATCTTTTGTGAAGCTGATGTTAAACTCATGATCAACTTGTAAAAGAATTATCCCTAGAGACTGGAGAGACTTGGTTAAAGTGGTCTTGGAGCCTGGTCCTCAATTACAATGGAGGACCTAATGGAAAGATGGGGCTAAGACCATTGAACAATGAAGTAGGACTAGACGTATGGAAATCTCCCAAGATAAGCTTCTTGGAGAGGGAGATTATGCTGATTCACAAAGGCAATCTCTGCATGAGGACCACACCCTGGCTTTATGCTTGGGACACAACTGAAGAAATAAGAAAGAAAATTGAGTCATTTACTAAAGCTATACAGGGCCTAAAAGAAACCTTTACTGATTTCTTACAAATATTGACTTCAGCAGTAAATAGAATGATACCAAATTCAGAAGCTAGACAAATAACAATTGAGTCTCTGGGTTTTGAAAATGAATCTCACAAACATGGTGATGCTTGGATAGGAGAGGTAATTTACAAAGGTTTAAAAAAATTGAATGTCAAGTGTTTCAATTGAAGTAAACAAGGTCACCTAAAAAAGGTTTATAAACAGGGCATTCCTAGAAACAATGTTTTTTAAAGCATAATCCAAAAAAATGCCCCTCCCTTCTGGATTATACAGAAGGTGTGGCAAGGTCAGACATTGGACTAATGAATGTAGATCAACAAGGGATGATCAAGATAACACATTACCATTGGGAAAAATCTTTAGGGACCTCTCCCACACCCCATGCCAAATTCAGTTCCTGTCATTCTGGAGGAAACTCCCTCCCAGAAAACCATACTGCTTTGGATGATAGAAAAGCTATAGAAGAGAGAATAAAAAATTCAGGAGAAACCGTAAAGTAGATATTCTGGCAAACTTCTATAAATGAACCAAAATTAAAAATATGAATAAATGACATTGTCATAGAAGGTCTTGTAGATACATGTGGGTATGTAACAATAATTGCACCAGAATCTTGACATCCAAATTACCCTCTTCAGGAGGTAAATATTCATCTTTTAGGGATTGGAATGTTATCTCAGGTAAAATAGAGTGTGAGATGGGTCAAATATATAGTACCAAAAGGACAGAAAGGAAAATTAAAGCCATATGTCACTAACACAGCAATGAATTTATAGGGATGTGATTTGTTATGACTGTGGAATACTGACATTAACATTCCTCCAATCTCAGAAACAAACCATAAATTAACATATGTTTCTGGGGAGAATGCTAGACAGTATTACATAGAACAGTCACTGACCAATCAGGTTGTACAAGAACAGGGTACAACAGCTGCTGCCTTTTCAAAGGCATCAACAGCCCTAAATCTAAAATGGTTGACAGACAGACCTATGTGGGTTGAGCCTTTAACAACAGAGAAAGGCAGGCCTTAGAACAACTGGTACAGGAGCAGCTAAATGCTCAGCATACTGAAGAGTCAACCAGCCCTTGGAATTCTCCTGTATTTGTTGTTAAAAAGCAATCTGGAAAACAGGAGAATGGTAACAGATCTAAGAGCTCTCTACAGTCTGGGATTCTTTAGAGGAGCTGATGCCTAAAGAATAGCCTCTTAGTATTTACTTATTTACTTATTTAAATATCTTATTTATTTATTGTGTATACAGTCTTCTGCCTGCATGCCAGTGGAGGGCACCAGATCTCATTCAAGGTGGTTGTGAGCCACCATGTGGTTGCTGGGAATTGAACTCAGGACCTCTGGAAGAACAGTCAGTGCTCTTAACCACTGAGCCATCTCTCCAGCATATTTATTTATTTAAAAGACTGTTTTTCTACTATATCTTTACAAGAAAAAGAGAGAAAAATTTGCCTTTAGGTGCCTACTTATAATAATTCTCACCCTGTCAAGAGATATCAATGGAAGATTTTCCCACAGGGAATGTTAAATAGCCGCACCCTGTGCCAATATTTTATACAGCAGCTGTTGGAAATGATTTGTAAGCAATTTCCTCAAACTATAGTTTACCATTACATAGATGACATCTAATTAGCTGATTCACGTGATGCAAGAATGTTTGAAGAAGTAAAGGAAAATTTGCCTTGTTGGGGATTAAAAAAATTGCTCCTTTTCTGAAAAAACACGAAGAGGATGTTCTATTAATTATTTAGAATATAAAATAGGCCTACAAAAAATTAGACCCCCAAAGGTGCAAATTGGTAGAGATCAATTGCATTTTAATGACTTTTGAAATTTGCTAGGAGATATTTTCAATTGATGTCTCACTTATTGGGTAAAAGTGATGAACTGGGTAATTTGTTCTAAAGCTTAGATGGAGATAAGGACTTAAATAGTCCAGAGAATTATCAGCTGAAGCTGAGAAAAAATTGGCTTTGGTGGAAAAGAAAATTACAAGATGCACATATGAGTTGTTTTTATCAAGAGCTTATTGAGTTCTCGTTATTTTACCTGCTACACATTCTCCTACAGGAATATTAATGCAGATGGAAGGCATTATCTTAGATTGGATCTTTTTACCACATAAACAGAGTAAAAATTAAAAACTTATGTAGAAAAGATCTCTGAGTTTTTTTTAAAGGAAAATTGAGACTTCACCAATTAGCGGGAATAGACCCAGCAGAAATTATAGTACATTTTACTAATGGTGAAGTTGACAAATTATGGGCAGAATGTGAACCTTTGCAAAGAGTTGCAGTGATTTTTGGGGGAGATTAACAACAAATATTCCCAAAGCAAAAGAATTCAATTCATAAAGAGGACCAACTGGATCCTTCCTCACATTGTACAGGGGACACTAATACCTGGAGCCCCTACATTCTACACTGATGCAAATAAATCAGGAAAGATTACAAATCAGAAAATTTAAGTATCTCAAAGACCTTATGATTCTGTCTAAAAGTCAGAATTATATGCTATTCTCATGGTATTAATGGATTTTGTGGAACCTCTTAACATAGTTACTGATTCTCAATATTCAAAAAGGTTGTTTTATACATTGAAACTGCTGAATTTATGCCAGAAGATACATAATTGACTTCATTATCTATTTAGTTATAACAAATATTCAGGAATAGGAATCATCCCATATATAGAGATAATGGATCTGCCAGGCCCACTAGCACAAGGTAATCATAAAATTGATCAACTATTGATAGGAAATTTACTAATTGCCTCAAAAATTCATAAAAAAACATCTTGTCAATAGCAAAGTTTTGAGAAAAGGTTTTTCCATTGGCAACAAGCCAAGGAAATTATAAGGAAATGTCCTACTTGTTCTTTATGCAACAAGTAGTAACCCAAAAGATACTCAAAGGAATGAAATTTGGCACATGGATGTTTCATTTTGTAGAATTTGTAAAATTATAATATGTACACCACACCATTGATACATATTTAGGATTTCAATGGGCAAGTGTTTTGGGTTCTGAAAAGGCTGATTCTGTAATTACACATTTATTAGAAGCTGTGGCCATCATGGATATACCTGTACAAATTAAGACTGACAGTGCTCCAGCATATGTCTCCAGTAAAATGAAACAGTGTTTTGCTTATCAAAATATAAAGCATATTATAGGTATACCACACAATCCTACAGGACAAGAACAGTTATAGAAAGATCAAATCAAACTCTAAGTGATATATACTAAATAAACAGAAAGGGGTAATAAAGATCCCCAGAGATAGATTACACAATCCTTTTTAACTTTGAGTTTTCAGAATGCTAATCAGAAAGGGATGACAGCTGCAGAGAGACATTGGATAATAGAAAAACTATGGAATTGAATCTTCCTGTGTACTTTAAAGATGTGCTGATTTCAGAATGGAAACCAGGATATGCGTTATATTGGGGAAGAGGTTTTGCTTTTGTTTCCACAGGAGAAAAAAAAGCTATGGATACCATTGAGATTGGCAAGATTAGATTTGAAGAAGAGAGCCCTTTTAATTAGTAGAGATGATAGTTCATCAGGCAGCATAGCTGTTCAATCTAAACTAACTTTAAAACTAACAAAGGTTTTTCATTTGTTCAGATATAACTTGTCATAAGAGAGCCTCCCCAAAGTTAGGATTGGGGCAGGGTTTTGTTTTTGTCTTTTCCGGAGAATGAAAGCATCTAGGTAAGGCATCTAAAGACCACTGGACAAATGAGACATGTGAAGAAAAAGGAAAACTGTCCCAACAAAAAGAGTAATTTGGCCTATTAACATATCACAGAATAAAATTTCATAAATCTTCCCAAATGTTTGTTTCTGCTTTTTTTCTACAGATATAAATGCAAATGGTATTTTTGTAGTCCCAGTCCAATTAAAGACTAAAGCTGGCTTTGGAGTTGGAGTATGGCATACTGGTTAAAGTAAAACCCCAAATTTCTATCTCATGTCAGAAGAGCCACCTGATATGGGACAGAAGTAAAACCAAAATTAGGGACTATGGTATTGCCACTAATCTCATAATTCTTTGGTGTTATTTTTAACTCTTCAAAGCTTTTCATAAGGTACAAATATCTCAAAATTTATAAGATTAATATATATATGTGTATATATATATTTTAAACTTGTCATGATATTAATGGCCATATAGAGTACTAATTCTAGAAAATGGCTTCATGTAGATTTCTGTATATGACTTCAGGTTTGAGTCTCTTTCGGGTAACTAGGATTTAAGTTTTTGTACTCTGGATTACATAATAAATATTGATCCTTTAACCTCTTTGATATATGCTATATATGACATTTAAAATGTTTAAGTTTTCTACAGTGAACCATGGCTGTGCCTAACAGTGACCTTGGAAATCTCCAATAGGATGATGAGGCCCCACAATGATGATTCCACCAGGACTATGATGACACCATTAAGCTGAAAAATATCACTCACAGATCAGCTTTGAACTACAAACAGCTCAAGAAAATTTGGAGGTGGCTAGCTGACATGACCTAGCCTTACAGACTACTCTATCCAGGACTTGGGACAAGCCCTGCACTTTCCCATTATGAAGATAACAAATGATACAGCTGCCTCTTCCAGGACTTGACAATGAATCCAATTTTTTCTTTTCAGGATCGACTCAACATTCTGTCACCTCCAGACAGAAGGAAGTAAAGTTAAGAACACCATGCCCCCATTTTTCTCTAAAATTAAAAAAAGGTTATAACTAATATAAGAAAAACTATGTACAATAAGTATAATAACTAAGCCGGGCGTTGGTGGCTCACGCCTTTAATCCCAGCACTCGGGAGGCAGAGGCAGGCGGATCTCTGTAAGTTCGAGACCAGCCTGGACTACCAAGCGAGTTCCAGGACAGCATCCAAAGCCACAGAGAAACCCTGTCTCGAAAAACCAAAAAAAAAAAAGTATAATAACTATATACAGTACATATAGGCAATAAATGCATCAACAATATCTAGTCCATTAGCAATTGACAAATTCAAGAGAAAATGCTCTATATCTATCTTATCTTAGGTTGTACATAATTCACTTTCTATTCTAACTCTACTAATAAATAAAACTCACGAGTCACATATTGGGTTATAAACCTGATAGATTCACAGAGAGATGGAGAAATATCCAACTGACCCTCCTCTCCACCTTCCCAGATCAAAATGGGGAATCTTTCTAAGGCCCACCCCCTACCTGCATTCCCTCCAGTGTTCCTCTATTCTCATCTGGGTCCACCAAAATTCTACAGTTTGTTTATTCTGGCCAGCTGAGCATAGACGCTACCTTCTGATTCAAGGCTCAACTATACTGGCAGTCTTGGAGTGACAGCGCAAACAAATTTCCCACAATAAAATATAGGTCTCTTTACCTCTTGAAAATTAAACATTTTAATTAAGAGTTTCTTGTTCTGGATTCTGTATTTAACCTAGAATATAAAGGGGGTTTTGTTTTGATTTTGAGACAAGGCTCAGTCTAGGCTCGTGTCAAACTTGGATTAATCCTTTTGCCCTAGCCTCCTGAGCTGTAGCCCCGAAGTCTTTTTATGAAGTTAATATAGTCACTAATAGAAAGTAAGTCTTGTCTGGGGCATCACCCGTGTGCTCAGGCTTCAAGGATAACACGTGAGGGATTGAGCGCTGACTTCCATTTCTTCCTTCTGTGCAGACCCGTGCACATGCCAGTCATGGGAACCGGTTGGCTTAGTGACACCACAAGTGTCCTAGTGACTGCCACACTGTTGTTCTCAACCTTTGGATAGATGCAGAGCCTTACTATGGAACCTAGGGGGAGCAAGAGAAGGCTTGTGCTCCTTTATGTAACTTCAGATTTACAGAAGCCGAAGTCAGGAGAAACAGCCTCAGATTCTTCTTTTGGGAAGAACTCAAGATGTTAAGTCAACTTAGAGGTGGGAAGTCTGTGGTTTGGGGCAATGCGGACATACAAGTGGGTACAGGCTCCAGCCTAAAGATATTTTTGTTCTTCTTAAGGCAAAAATTTGTTGCCATATGATTAATAGTTTTTAAAAAGTAATCATACTTTTTAACAAAGAATTGGGAAGATTTCCTAACAGTGAAGACCCAGGGAGATCACTCACTGGTATAGAATTTTGGGAATTCTCCCCCAGCAGCACCACAGGAAGCCAGCCTTGTGGGTGGGCAACAGGGTAGGACACAGGGCATGTGCCCCGCACCTCCACTGCCATCTCAGCCTGTGCAAGTCCTTCCAAGACACAGGAACCTGATTCCAGAACATCAAATGGGAACTGATTTGTGCAAGTGATCGCAACTGCTTTATAATTAAACATCTAGAGACTTGTATATGTAAAATCAGTATCTTTGTATGGAACAAGGGTTTAATTACATCCTGGATTAAAAGAAATTTTGACCCAAGATTGAAAACAGATGTTCAGTTACTTCACGTCCCAATGGTCGCTTTGTGAGCAAGTGGCGTTGGATTCTCTGACTGCAAGACGTCCCCTCTACCACATTGTTTTGCCAAATACTCATTAGAGAAGAAATACAAAGGGCTTCACTGTTAGTTTTTTTGAATCTAGCAATCAATGGGATTAGCAATGTTTGATTGGAAACTTTTCTCGGGCATTTGTTCCTGTGATGTGTCTCTGTTCTGAAAGGAAACAGCCGATGTAAATCACCGAGTTAAGTCTACTTCTTCCTGTTCATGAAAGTCCAGAACCCAGACTTTGACGCAGTGGTTTGCCTCACTTCTGCCTCTCTGTTTTCACTTTATTTATTACTATTTTAATTATATTTTTTATTTGTGGCTTACACATGAGCAGACAGTGTGTGAACTAAAATGCATTGGACTTCCCTCTTCTCTGTCTCCAATGGGAACACGAGCCCACACCAAAAGTAAGACACAAAAATATGCTTGAATAGAAAAACCATCCTTACTTTGAGCTTTGTTGAATTGACTGCTCCAAAAGATATGTGATTTGAATTTTCCCACTTTGGTGGCACACAAGTTTTTCCTTAGAGAGGAGAGGAGAAAAGGGCTAGCAAGCCTATTCGCTGAGCCTCAGGTTGGTGCTATGCCATGGGGGTGGACTGTGGGCATTAGCAGATGCATCGGTGCACCCTGGAGCTCCAGATACACCAGACAGGAAGGAGAATCTTCTTTTCTTTTCTTTTCTTTTCTTTTCTTTTCTTTTCTTTTCTTTTCTTTTCTTTTCTTTTCTTTCCTTTCCTTTTCTTTCCTTTTGGCTTTTTGAGACAGCCCTGGCTGTCCTGCAACTCACTCTCTAGACCAGGCTGGCCTGGAACTCACAGAGTTTTGTCTCCCAGTGCCCCCCAAGTGCTGGGATTAAAGGTATAAACCACAAGCTAAAGCCTGGGATTTCTTTTTCCTAGCAGAGTTAATTGAGGTGGGAAGGACCCACTTTGAATATGGACAGCACCATGTCTCTAGAGAGCGAGGAGGGGCGTTCCAGAAGAAGGGGTGAAGGGGTGAGGGTAGGGCTCAAGAGAAACAAGGAAACAAGGCTGTCAGAACTGATGAGCAAAGAAGGTTGGAGGCCATCTCTGATTGCTTTCTTCCGTAGTTACTGAGCTGCCTGCCAGCCTGTTCAGGTGGAGCCAGCACTCACCGAATGGGCCTGATGCTCAGAGGTGAAGTTCAGGCTGCCAGCAGGCGATGTGTGTGTGTGTGTGTGTGTGTGTGTGTGTGTGTGTGTGTGTGTGTGTGTCAGAGTGAAGAGGGAAGCGGGAGTGACAGGGATGAGAAAGGACGGTTTGGTTGTAAACTTTGTGAACTCTAGGGCTGAAGCAGAACCCTACCAGTGTTTAAAGCTTGAACAAAGCAAATCCTGCAAGCACCAAACACAAGACCGTGAACCAGGAACCTGCCACGCAGAGGAGGGGCCTGCTCCTGTACAAGGTTTCCACGTGCAATTAGAACTTCTTGGGTTCTAAAGAATGAGCATAGCAGCCAAAACCTAAGGGCAGAGAGTAGAGAAGAACAAACATTAGCTTGGAAGTGCAGCAGGTGTGTGTGTGTATGTGTGTGTGTTCACACGTGCAGAGGGACATGTAGTTGGGAGACGGGACAGGATGGCCCTGATAATTGTTACTGAAAACAACTAAGCGCATAGAACTTCAATACTTAAAAACAAGAAGACCTTCTGCTCTTGGCAGATTGAGATGCCAATGCCACCTGAGCCTGGTGGTTTACCCCTTTTATCCCAGCACTCTGCAGGGCAGGCAGAGGTGGGTGGGTCTCTGTTTTCAAGGCAGTCGAGTGTGACCTTGCCTTAAAGCAGCAGCAACAAACAACAGCCACAACAAAACCCCAACAATGTTAGCATCACATGCCAGAACGAGCGATACACACTTGCTTCTGGTTCCTCGGCTGGGGCAGGCTTGAGCTTCCTGTTTCCACCTTTGTTTTCCCAGTCCCTTTGTCTTCTCCACCCCTCTCAGGGGAAGGTTCTGGGTCACCTTCCCTATGTGCCTCCTCTAAGACCCTTTCTGAGGTTGGTGCCCAACCCTGCCTCAGTCACAGGCTGTAAAGCTTCCTTCCTGCTCTTTTGAAAGTCCTTAAAGTTGGAGAGATTGCCTTTCATTTGTGTGTATTATAAATTCTTTAAGTGCTGGGTTAGAAAAGCATAGGAGAGATGTTGGATTCATTTCTTTTTTCATTTAAAATTACATTTACTAATTTCTGTGTGGTGACACATTCACAGAAACATCACACACACACACACACACACACATACACACACACACTAAATAACAGAAAGTTAATATATATGTATGAACTCTGATTCCCCCCTCCTCGTGGTCTCCCGGCTGGCTGACTTGTGTCCCCCCCCCTAGTGGTCTCTTGACTGGCTGCTTGTGTCCCCTCACGGTCTCTTGGCTGACTGGCTTGTGTAGATTTAGCCAGACTAGCAATATAAAATAGCAACTCTTTATTTCCATTTGTCTGCAGGACATGTGTGGTTGCTCAGGTTTTTATGACTTTACTACTACATGTAATATGAGAGAGGAAGGATTTACTTGGGCAGACAATGTCAGGGGCTTGCAGTTTATGACAGAGAGGAAACCCTGGTGGCAGCAGCTTTTGCCATGTCTTTACTGACTGGAAGCTGATATCCAGGACTCAGAAGCATATACAACTTCTAAGACCTATGACCATAGACAATCTTCCTCCATCAAAACCACACTTCCAAAAAAAATTCTTGCAAAACACCACCATCAGGCAGGGACCAAATATTCAACATATGAGACTGTAGAGGATTTCCCACGTTCATACCTCAACACTATATTTTCTTTATACTGTGGCAAGTCATTGGTCTATTTATACATTTGGTTATTGGTTTGTTACATATTTATGCTTACTTATAATTCTGGGTGTAAGGTGTGACCAGTACATGCATGTCACATGTATTCCCAGTGCCTGGCTGTGCTTTTGTCCCAAAGGTCAGGATGCTGGTTGAGTCCGCTTACTTCAGAGAGCTGGGATAGCAGGTGGACAATCATACGGTCAGGTTTGTTTGTTTATTTAGGGAAAGGGTGTTTCTATGACTCTCTGCCTGACCTAGAACTCACTATGTAAACCAGGCGGCCTCAAAGCCACCAGAGATTACCACCTCCTGGGATGAAAGTGTGCACCACCAAGCCTGGCCTTGTTCATTTATTTTTAATTGTGCATACTTATTTATTGGGAGAGGGAAGACAAGTGTACGATAGTGTGTGTGTGTGTGTGTGTGTGTGTGTAGAGTTCAGAGAACAACTTTCAAGAATTAGTTCTCTCCTTCTACCCTGTGGGATCTTGTGATTAAGCTCAGCTTGTCAGGCATGGTGGTAGGTGCCAATGAGCCATCTCATAAACTTTCACGCAGTCTTTCTGAAATATCAAATTGTATTGTAAATCTGAACAGGTAATGGTGATAAACTGTTCAACTCTGTTCATGAATTAGAAAACAGTTTTGTGCTGTGTGTCTCTCAGGACTTCATCATAGATGAATCATATCTTTTAAACAGAGCCCTGCAGACTCTCCATGGTATGAACACAGAAATAATGATTCCATCCATACTCACATGTAATGACTAGGATTGCTGTGGTGATATATGCCCATGGTGTTTACTGTCTCTGTGAGCTGAGGGAGAACCCAATTAGTAATGTTTGCACAGAGTCTTACAAAACTAGACCCATCAAATGGCACATTGTCGTTGAGAGTGGTGCAGCTCATTAATAAAGCTCCTATCCCAGGATCAAATTCCTCATGTAGCTCTTTAAAAATCTCATTAATTCAGAGCCAACTTTGGAGACGGCAATAATTCACATCTGAAGAGGAAGTCCATAGTTCACAGGAGGAGATGCAACTTAGATGGACTGTAAGTCAGCAGCAATAGCATCGGTGGGGTCGACTGTGATCTGGAGATTTTGCACAGGTAGCAAACTTTACATAAACATGAATTTTGTTTTCCTCAAGATACCTTTCCCCTTTTTCCAGTCTTCCTTTCCCTCTTTCTTTCCATGCTCACTTTCTTCACCTCTCAACCCAAAGCCACAGAGACACACACTCACCTGCACCCATGGAGTTAGTTATACAGCAGGAACCACACCATGTTAACGAGACCTTCTGTGAAAAATTCAAGACTGACCAAGAAACAAAGGTGTTAAAAAGTAGACCTACACAAGACTCATTTAAAAACACCCTGACACTTGTTTTGCTCTGTTTTTTTAATAGGCATTTCTACTTGGCAAATACTCAACTGTTGAGCATTAAGTCTCTTAGAGACAGGAAATGTTTACTGTTTGAGAGATCCTAGAAATGAAAAGCATTTCAAACGCAATGCCTGGATTTTGCTTCTGTTGAGAACACAAAGTTGGGAGTGCATGGCTTCTGCTGTAGGTGCTGCTGGACACATTTCCTCAGTCACACATGCGTAGAAAGAACACACCACTGGGAAGGCAGAAGAAAGTGGCTTGGTGTAGGATGTGTTTTAGTGAAAAACACAAGTAGGTTTCTTGTGCATTTTGGTGACGCTGCCCAGCTCTCAGATGGCTAGCTTGGGTATGTGCATTGCTCTCCTGGCTGTATCCATTAATGGTGAGAGGGCAGGTGTCTTAGTTTCTTTCCTGTTGCTATGACGAAATGTCTTGACAAAAGTAACAAGAGAGAAGGGGCTTGTTTTGGTTCACAGTTCACCACAGCAGGAAAGTCCTGGTAGCAGGAGATGGCTGGTCACATTACCTCTGTAGCCAGAAGCTGAGAACAGTTGAGTGGCCCTGCTCAGTCCAGGATATGAGCCTAGAGAATTGTGCTGCCCTATGAGTCCCGATCCCATCCAGTTGGTAACCAACATGTACCATCACAACCAGCAAATCATTTGCCTATGGGAGTCTCATGCTCACTCAGTCTCTAAGGCATGGTTTAGGTTTCAAATTTCATCTCCTATATCTGATTGCACTGGTTAGCGTTTGCACTGCTGTAATCAAAATACTGACAGAAAAGACTCGGGGAAGGAAAGCTTGCTTTAGCTCAAAGTCTCAGGGAGATTTCATTCAATCAAGGCTTAGAGATATGGCAGCAGCATTTGCAGTCACAGGAGTGTGTTGAAGCTGCTTGCATGATGGAAGACTGGGAAGCAGCAGCCATGGATCACCTGCTCCCTCCTATTAGGCTCTATGCCCCTCCCCCAGCTTTTAAGTTCTTCTCTCAATACAGCCTGACCACAGTTTCTCCTCCCTCCACTCATCCTAGTTCCTCTCCGCTCCACCTCTCCCCTCCCCCAGATCTACTGCTCCTCTGTTTCCCTTCAGAAAAGAGAAAACCTCCCAGGGTTAACAACCAAACATGGCATAACAAGATATAAAAAGATAAGGCACAAACCCTCATATCAGGGTTGGGCAACCCAGTTGGAGGAAAGGGTTCCAAGAGCAGGCAAAAGAGTCAGAGATACCCGCACTCCCACTGTTAGATACTGAGCTAATAACCATAACATAAAGTTGTTATGCAGAGCACAAACCCAAGCAGGCTCCATGACTGCTGCTTCAGTCTCTGTGAGCCCCTGTGAGCCCTGCTGAGTTGATTTTGTGGGCCATGTTCTCCTGGTGTCCTGAACTCTCTGGCTCCTTTAATTCTTTCTCCCCATCTTCTTGTGGGGTTCCCTGAGCTCTAAGGGGAGGGACCCGATGGAGATCTCCAATTTGGGCTCTCTCTTTGCCTAATGTTTGGCTGTGGGTCTCTGCATCTGCTCCCATCAGCTGCCGGAGGAAGCCTGTCTGATGATGATTGGGCTAAGCACTGATCTGTGAGTATAACAGAACAGCATTAGGAATTATTTCATGGGTTTTTTTTTTAACTCTAGGTCTCTAGGCCTTCTGTGCCTGGTCATGCAGGCAGTGCCAAGCATGAGCTCCTTTTTATGGTGGGGTCTCAGATTATCATGGCTGGCTACTTACAAGTTCTACACCACCATTGCCCCAGCATGCTTTGCAGGTAGGACAGATTAAAGGTCGAAGGGTTTGTGCCTGGGTTGGTGGCCCAGTTCCACCAATGGAAGCCTTGCCTGGTGACAGATGTTGGCTGGTTCAGGTTCCATTTACTCCTTTACTATGAGTCCTTGCTAGGGTCACCCCCAAAGAATCCTGAATGTTTTCACTGCACTAGGTTTCCACATTGTCCCCTAAATACCCTCCAATTCCAGTTACCTCTCCCAGAACTCTCTCCCTCCATTCCTCCCTGTGGTGGTTTGAAAGAATATGGCCCCCATAGGGAGTGGTGTTAGTAGGAGGTGTGGCCTTATTGGAGGAAGTGTGTCACTGTGGGGGTGGGCTTTGAGGTCTCCTCTGCTCAATTTATGCCCAGTGCCACAGTTCACTTCCTGTTGCCTGCAAGTCAAGATGCAGAACTCTCAGTTTCTCCAGCACCATGTCTGCCTGCATGCTGCCATGTCCAGTTAGGATGATAATGTACTGAGCCTCTGAAACTGTGAGCCAGCCTCCATTAAATGTTTTCCTTTATAAGAGTTGCTGTGTTATTTGTAATAGCCAGAACCTGGAAGCAACCTGGATGCCCCTCAGCTGAAGAGTGGATAGCAAAAATGAGGTACGTTTACACAATGGAGTACTATTCAGCAGAAAAAAAAACAATGGAATCTTGAAATTTGCAGGCAAATGGACAGCACTAGAAGGAGCCATCCTGACTGAGGTAACCCAGTCACAAAAAGACAAACATGGCAAGTACTCTCTCATATATGGATTTTAGACATGGATCAGGGGAGTGCCAGCCTACAATCCCAGAGCCAGTGAGTCTGGGAAACAGAACCTTCATCCAGCAGACACCCACAGCTAAACACAGAACTGAACTCCTGGAATCCAGTGACAGAGAGGGAGGAGTGATGAGCAAAGGGGTCAAGACTGGGCTGGTTTAACCCACAGAAACAGCTGACCTGAACAAGGGGGAGCTCTTGGACCCCAGACTGATGGCTGGGAGGCCAGCATGGGACTGATCCAGCCCCCCTGAATGTGGGTGTCAGTGAGGAGGTCTAGGCAATCTATGGGGCTATGGGTAGTAGGTCAGTATTTATCCCTGGCATACAAATGGACTTTGGGTGCACATCCCACAATGAAGGATGCTCTCTCAGTCTGGCCTCTTGTGGGAGGGCCTAGGCCCTGCCCTGAATGAAATGACAGTCACTGGAGATCCCCCATGGAGGGCCTCACCCTCCCTGGGGAACAGAGTGGGGATTGGGTGGGGGGCTAGGGGACCTGGTGGGGGAGGGTGGGAGAGGAGGGGAAGGAGAGGGAGCTGGGATTGACATGTGAAGCAAGCTTGTTTCTAATTTAAATATAAAAATTAAATACCTCATTCAAAAAGAAAAAAGAGTTGTTGTGGTCATAGTGTCTCTTGACAGCAACAGAAACCCAAACTAAGACACTCCCCTCCAAACCTGATCCCTCCTGTTCCCACCCCCACCTGCCCCGAGGACATCTACAAAATCAATTGTTTCCCCAGGAAGATACTTTTGCGTCCCCCATAGATCTCTCCTTGTTACATAGCCTCTATGGGTCATATGTGGACTAATTATCAGGATTTCTGGGAAGGACGTGCCCCTAAAGACACTGGAAAATCAGGCCCATCAAAATCTTGAATCAGAGGGAGATGTACTAACATCAAAGGGAATTTGTTGTTTCTCTTCTTAAAGGCTAGGATTGGGTTGTTTAAATAAATGGTGGTATATTCTTTGATGTCTCTCAGGCTTATTGGTTATAAGGAACCAAATCTGGCCCCAAGCAAAGATAGTAAAAAGGGAGGAAGGAATTGAATGGAATTCAAAGCTTTATCTGTGGTGTGGCTGTGACACCTCAGGAGTCTGTGAGTTCACCAGGTCACTGGCTGCTGGCGGCTCCTCAGGGTCAGAGCAGCCTGTAATTATTACCATAGCCTAACTATCTGTTTCCACCATCTCCTCTCCTTTGCTTTGTCTACAGGTTCACACCCTTATCCTGCCACTTGATGGGTATCTGGTCATTATTGTCTGAGGAGGGAGAGAAGCCATGCTAGTTATTGTGTGTCCAGTGCTGAGGTGCACAACGCTATCCTCCTTTCAGGCCTTTGACACTGACTGCCTGGCAGTCAGGTTGTTATTATCTGTCTAAGTGGGACCATTCATCCAGGCTAAGTGGACAATATGAATTCAGGATGGTATCTAAAAGCCTTCTGCTTATACTTTTTGATAACAGGACATCTTGACATTAAAACTTAGAGGTCTGGAAAGAAAACCAAGGAACAGTGTACAGTCCCCTGCAGAACTGCTGTCTTTGCTCAGAATTCTGGCCTAGCACTCTGTCTGGGCCAAATCTGAACTTGTGGTTTGATTTTGAAGAGTGTGTGTCCTTTAGGAGGTGGGGCTTGGCTCAGGGTTGAGGTTTAAAAATACACCTGCCCTGGTTCCTGGTTAACCCTCATGTGAGTAGCTTTCTGTCCCATACTCCTGCCACCAGACAGCTGCAGACACCGTTGCTTCCCCATGATGGTGGCCTAAACCCCTCTGAAACCATGAGCCAGAAGAATCCCCCTCTCCCTTAAGCCTTGGGTGATAATGCAATGACACCGTCATACCCTGCCCCAAAGATATCCAGATGGGCCAGACTGTGAGTGTGAGGACCTGTAGGAACTTTGAACAATCTGACTTACCTATAGTTTCTTTTTTAGACACACACACACAGCAATGATGTATAGTGAAAATATGCCCAAGTCAACATTAGAAAGTCATTTCAAGGGACTGAGAGAGACACCTCAACAGTTAAGGGTGCACACTGCTCTTGAAGAAGACCTAAGTTTGGTTCCCAGCACCCATGTTGGATCTCTCATGACCCATTGATCCAACTCCAGGGGATTAATTACCTTCTGACCTTTGCAGGCACCTATGCTCACGTGACACACTAATTAAGTAAACTATTTTAAAAGTCATTTCAGAAAAAGTGAGACTAGAATAAGTGACTGTTGTGTAGGAAGAAAACATCTCCCCATAGGTTAGTCACTGCCATGGAAAAATGTCATCATGCTTACAGAGTGAAAGTATGCTATACAATCAAAGTCTTAGACTGCTATTTATTTAGTTATTAACTTTTGCCTAGCATGGTTTGTTTGCTTCCAGCATTCACTTACCTTTTTTAAATAGCGCAAAAACTTATTTACTAACCAAAGGAACCATCCTCACTAAACAAGCACAGGAAATAATTGCATGTAAAATAATTGTGGTGAAGATATTTGATCCCCAAAACAAAAGTAAGCAGCAGTGTGGAATGGAGCATGTTCATAGCTCTTTCTGCCTCTTATCATGATGTCAGAGGCTGCTTTTACAGACTCATGGACAGGTGACATTGTTTATTTGTTCTCTCCTTTTCCTAGTTACAGCCTTTCTTTCCTGGCCCACTGTCTTAGTTAGGGTTTCTATTGCTGTGAAAAGACACCATGACCATGACAACTCTTATTAAGGAAAACATTTAATTGGGTGGCAGTTTACAGTTTCAGAGGTTTAGTTCATTGTCATCATGGTGGGACATAGTGGCATGCAGGCAGATATGGTGCTGGAGAAGTAGCTGAGTATTCTACATCTTGACTTGCGGGCAACAGGAAGTGGTCTGAAACACTGGGTATGGCTTGAGCATATATGAAACCTCAAAGCCCGCCTTCACAGTGACACACTTCCTCCAACAAGGCCATGCCTCCTAATAGTGCTACTCTCTTTGGAAGCCATTTCCTTTCAAACCACCACACCCTCTCTAGGCGTCCATCCAGCACAAGGGCTGAACAGCTGCAGACAGGCTGCTTTCCCTGCTTTCCTGCCATCAGCTACAAGTTCTTCAACTTGTCTCCCCCAAGGACAGGTGCTCCCAGTCCTGAAGTGAAGTTTTTGTGGTGGTAAGTTGTAACACGATCTTGTTCCTTCCTGTGTGCATTCTCGAAAACCTTTGTGATTCATGGGTACCACCAGCAGTTCCATGGTGGCCATGGGAGTCCTGGTGTGAGACACCAGGGTAGAGCTCAGTGAAGAAGCCTGTCCTGCCTCCTGATTACTACTTGGTGACTTCAGATTGATACAGTTGTTGCCTATTCTTTATACAATTTTCTACCTGGACCAATTAATTCTCTATGTTCTCCACCCCTCCCCCCACTACTCATTTCCTTAAATCCACAGCTGTGGGATGGAGCAGGATGCTATAGCCTGGCATTTCTTTTTTGTTTTGTTTCCTTTTTCTCTCTCTTTGTCTCCCCATCATGTCTTACTCCCCTTTCTTTCATCTGAGATATGATGTCATGTAGCCCGGGCTAGCCTCGAATTCACTCTGTGACCAAGGATGACCTCGAGCTCCTGACCATCCTGCATTCACTTTCTGGGTACTAGGATTTCAGGCCTACCCACTGTGAGGTTTGTGAGTTTATGTGGTGCTGGGGGCTTGAACCCATGGCTTTGAACATGCTAAGCAAGCACTGTACCAATAGAGCAGCAGCTCTAGGCCAGGAGCTCGTTTTCTGCCACACACACAGAGAACCAGCAAGTGAGCAAAGTCCATGACTCTCCCACACAATTTGACAATGGATTGTAAAGTTTAAAAAGAAATTTAGGAGCCAGAGAGGGGCTCAGTGGATAAAGGAGCTTGCTGTTAAGGCTGACAACTTGAGATGGAGCCCTGGGATCCACATGGCAGAAGGACTTTCTCTGGGAGACAATCCATGAATTGTCCTCTGACCCTCACATGCACTCTGCGTCACATGGACACTATCACATTCACCCACATATGTAATACATTTTTTTAAAAAATTCAGCAAATACTATCTCTTAATTTACTGAATATGTACCAGTGTGACCCTGATTTCCCGTAAATGTAGGGCTTGAGTTATGTTATGACTAAGGCCTTCCTATAGCCTCATGCTGTCCTGACTCAGAGAATTTGGGGTAACTATTTTGATGCCCTGACTAACTCCAATGGAACATCAGCACTGCTTGATTAGTGCAGTGTAACAGCTTGATATGTCCAACTTTGACCCTGAAGTGGGTAGATACAGCTGCAAACATTAGGAGCTCTCATCACCACCAATTTCCCTGCAAACATTGACAGCTGGATGCAAGAGACCAACAATATCTTTCTCTTCGATAGACAGTCTCCTTTTCATCCTAAAGACCCCAGTGTCAAGTCATCTCTGTGTGTTCAAGTCTCCTTCATGACTGGCTATTTCCAGTCAGGACCCTTAGTGTGACTAAGATAGGTTAACCTTCCATTTCTCTTAGGTTTTGCTAAGACCCGTGGGGAAGACTTCAACCTTCTGCCATGCCATCATTTGGGAAGGGACAGTTAATTTGGACATGACTCTTTTCCTCCTTTTACATGGCCACTCCCAGTTGCTCCACAGTCTTCCCTCCAACCCACTTGGGTTACCACGGCATCCCTCAGCCAGCCCCAGGACAGCAGCCTCCTCTTGGTGCAATCATGTGGTCTGATGAATTTTCTGGGAAGAGACCCTTGCGCAGGCTGACTCCCTTGTACTATACTGAAATTTCATTGTCTTTGGGATGGAGCCCAAATCTTCACTGTAACATTGAAATTCTGGTATAATTTGTCCTTAGCTTACTTACTCAATTTTGACAATTACAACCTTACAAAGGGAAATTTCCGGTGCCCTCGAGTTACTCTGGCTGACTGGCTGCAATCCTAAAGTAACTACAGTCTGCTAATGAGTTGTCCTTTTCTTTTCCTGTTCCATAAGCCCTACTTTTGTTCTGTAATGAGGCTCAAGACCTTTGTTCTACAAGAATGCCTTTTATTTTACAGTAATATGTAACTTGTACTCTGTTCTGTCTTAGAAGATGGTATCAGATCTAGAATTGAAATCAGGGATGGTGTTGAGCCATCGCGTAGGTAGAGGGAACTGAACCTAGGTCCTGTAAAGAGCAGCCAGTGCTCTTAACTGCTGAGCCATCTCAGAGCTAATGAATGAGCACCCACATTAACTTACAATCACCTGTGGATCCAATGCCTTCTATTCTCTGTGGGTACCAGGTATGCACATGGTGCACGGACATACATGCAGCCATGCACATTAGGTAAATGAATGAATAAAGTAAATTAGTTAATTGATTAATTTTATAATGTGTGTATGTGTACATGTGCGCAAACATGCGAGTGTGCTTGGGGTTCCTTCCCAAGGAGCTGTCCCTATTTTTGGAGACGGGGTCTCTATGCTATACCCTATGCTAACTGGTCAGTGAACCCTAGGGATCTGCCTGTCTCTGAGTCTCCAGTATGGGGATTAGAGTCACACACTAGGCCCAGTGTTTAAAAACAAAAACAAAAACAAAAAGCAAAACCATGGGTTCTGGGCTTTAACTTTGGTTCTCATGCTTAAAAAGCAAGAACTTTACTGAACCATCTCCCTAGTCCCCAAATTTTGAGTTTGAAGTATAAGTCACAAGTTTGGTATTCAAGAAGGGAGATTTGAAGAAATAATTCAGCCAGAGGAGGGGAAAACTGAGAGGCTTGCCATTCCACGCTGCCTTGTTTCCCTGTCCACCACTGTTCTCCTGGTGGGGAGGCACCTTAAAGAAAATGAATCCTATGATACCTGCATCCAACTCCCTGTCCTCCAGGGTACAACATGCATACTTCAGGACACTGCCATTACTTCAAAGCTCAGTGTGTGTGTGTGTGTGTGTGTGTGTGTGTGTGTGTGTGTACATCTCCATGTCAATGCACACATTGTGCATTGTGTGTGTGTATGTGTGTGTATGATCAGAGGGCAACTTGTGAGAGTTGATTCTTTCCTTCTATTATTCTTTTGAGAGATCCTAACACTTTCGGTCCTGGGGATTGAACTCAGGTCATCGGGCTTGGTGGCAAGAGCTTTTACCCACTGAGCCCTCTCACCACCCCACAGAAAGCATTTTGGAACCCTCTGTCTCAAAAGTGCCCTCATTTGATTTAGAGTAATCAAAGTAACAATCCGGATCTTGTTGCTTTTCTGTTGACAAGGTCCCAAACTATTTCTCAGTGTACTCGGTGCTGTTGAATTCATTAAGAAAACCCAAATGCAGCCCCAGAACGTGTGACATTGCCATGATGTGGCCATGCAACACAGGACCCTTTGAGCTGTCCAAGTATCTGCCTGAATGCCTGTATGCCTGTCTCTCCCATTGTCAGGGAGCGGGGTCAGCATAATGCCAGAAGGTATTAGATCTTTCAAGAGACTGATGTCAGTCAAATTGATACAAGGATTGTAAAGAAAGCTTTTGCTTCAGTTAGGTTTGTATTGCTGTGATAAAACACCATGACCAAAAGCAACTTGGGGAGGAAAGGGTTTATTTCATCTTACAATTTGTAGCCCATCATCCAAGGAGGTCAGGGCAGGAATTCAAGGCAGGAACCTGGAAGCAGAAGCTGATACAGAGGCTACGGAGGAATACTCTTTATTTACTAGCTTGCTCCCCATGGCTTGCTCAGCCTGCTTTCTCAAATAGTTCAGGACTGCTTTTCTAGTGACAGCCTGCCCACATCAATCATTAATCAAGAAAATGCCCCACAGAATCTGCCTACAGGAAATCTGATGGAGGCGTTTCCACAATTGAGGGTTTCTCTTCGTATGTGGGTCTAGGTTTGGGTCAAGTTGACAATACCCAATCAGGTATAATCAGGTCACCGTTGGACAAAGTGCATACATTTTCTGGGACGTCCTCTTCTTGGTTATATTGGTTCTCATGTGTTAGTTAAAAGTCACTTGCTACTCTAATTTCTTTATATTAATCTTGTAACTTTCTGTGAATGCAGTGTCTCACACGAATTCCTTAAAAAGCAGTTGGTATATACAGATTGCACTTTGTAACTTCACTGAAGACTAACACCCAAAGTTATATGGTGATCTCTAAAAGAAAAAGAGTAAAAGACGCCTTTTTAAAGAACTGAAGTGTAATCCCCAAGCTTGTTCCATTGTCACTGAAATTTGAAATGACTTGTTTCCAACAATAGGTGGCGCTTCACGAAGCTGTTGTTCATTGATGTTCACCGCCTACCGACCTTTGCTTTCAGTTTTCAAAATCAACACAAAATTCATGATGCTGAAATACTTCCATGGTTGATGGAATGCATCTACTACCAACTTTGATATTTGTTATGGAGGGCCAAAACTATTGTAAAAGTCCATAACAAACCATGACAACAAGTAGAAGCATCTTCAGACTTTTAAAAAATATTTTTACTTTGACTTTTAAAGTTCTTCAATTTATTTTTAAAATATTTATTTGCTTTTTAAACACTTGATAATATGAGTTTAAAATTTTATAGTAAGGATTTAAATTTTTCTATTTTTATTTCAAATCATATGTTTATGTTTATTTTTCTATGTGGGTTTGTCCACACTAGCACAGGTGCCCAGGAAGGCCAGAGGCTTCAGATCTCCTGGAGGTGGAGTTATAGGAGGTGTGGACCATGTAACATGTGTGCTGGGAATCAAACCTGCGTCCTCTGGAAGAAATGCAAGCTCTTGTAACCACTGAGCTGTCTTTTCAGCCCCTGTGAGGATTTTAATGTTTACAATGTTCAATGTCTTAACTGGAAATAAAAGTTAAATCACTAAAAGCCCCCAGATAAATGTTAAAGTTACACGTCTTAACCTGAACTTAATGGGCAGCTGCTGCAAAATTCCAGTCAAGATATGCATGTGTACATGCACACGCTCTCTCTCTCTCTCTCTCTCTCTCTCTCTCTCTCTCTCTCTCTCTCTCTCTCTCTCTCTCTCTCTCTCTCACACACACACACACACACACACTCACATGTGAATATGGCAAGACAATTGGCCAAACCTAAAAATTTGTCTTAGAACGAACATGAAACCCAATTGACATGAAAAGTTATAAGGCAAACTAAACTTATTATTTAGGGATGAAACTCTAGGAAATGAGGGTTCTCATATTTCTTCTTTATTCAGTATGTTGACACAACACCAACTGATTATTTATAGATTTTTCCCAGCTCACAAAGCACTTGTATGTGTTTGACTCCATCCTGAGCATCAGGGCATCAGAAACCTACAGTGTTTCTTTTAGCTTCAGGAGAAAACAAAGACCACTTAACTACACAAGTCAGAGCTGGGACTTCTCCCAGTAGGGTCCTCCATCTAGCTTGCTTCAGGACACAGTGTTCTTCCTACTGCCTGTCTGTAATACTGGACAGAGGGCCTATGGGTAAACAGGACACATTCGAGATGTGAGACCATGGAGCAGAAGGAGGATACAGTCAAAACTCAGCCCTTTGTACGTGATCAGTCACTATAGAGAAACTGAGTTTTTTAATGGGATTACTTTAAATGCCATGACAATTACAAAGTAAGGAAATTAAGTATACACTTAAACTTCTTGTGTCCTTTGTCTATAGTGAGACCTACAATATGCTACTTTTTCATAAAAAGGACAAACTGTGGTTCCTGACAATTATTTCATTAGGAAGCAAACATTAAAGGAGACAAGTCCTGGGAGACGTTTCAAATCTTACGTGTTTTAATGAGAAGATACCCTGCTCTGTCTTGATGAGGTTCTTAAGCACATCTGTAATGATGAAGGCGGTAGGAAGAGCTCAGGTTAGGATGTGTTGCTGACCAGAACTGACAAATCAAGTTCATTGCTTTAAGGGACCTTTTGCTCCTCATCCCAAGCTTCTGAAAATGAGAGGAATGTTTATGGAAGTCTTACAGAATACATTAGTCTACTTCTGTCTTCTACAAAGGCTGTTCACAAAAGGAAACTGAAAATAACATGGCCCATCCTTGCAGCTTTTCTGAGGACTTTCAGTAATACAGTGATTATTGCCCTAAAAGGAAAGGAAGGAAATTTTCCATTGCTGGCTCCTTATCGATGGATCCAACTCCGCTGATGCGCCAACTTCCGTGGTGTTTTGGTTTCAAGTTTGTTTCTCAACAGGATGCAAGGCTATGTATGAATGACAATATAGTTAATTTCACCATTAATAACGTAACATGACTAAATACTAGGAAATGTAGAAGGTATTGCTTGTCAGCCTGGAAGCACACACACAATGGCTCTGATGTTTTTATTTGAGCAAACAAATAAATCAACAAGTCTTTGAGTCCTTTAATTTCTTTTAAGTCATCAGCACTTCTGAAGCATTTGCCAAATGAGTTTGTCACTTTATTCTCTTTCAACAAAGGAGATGGCTAATTGTGTTTTCCCATGGAACTGAAGAACGAATTGAGTCTCTCTTCCCACCCCACTCTGTCGATACAGGGAACTAGAAATTACTGTGAGTTCCCCACTCATCCTTGTGTCCTCTTTTTCAAAAATGTTTCCTACATCAGTTGCTATTCCTAGACTAAACTCACTGCAGTTAAGTTTACTGAATAAAAAGCTCTGTTATGAGCTAAAAATGTGTAATTTCTCTCAAATCTTATGACAGCGGGAAATAAAAAGGTGAAGCAGACTTCATTAAATGTCTTCCAGATTTAAGGCGGCAAGTCTACCCTGGTCCTAAGTAGGACTGTGGCATCTAAGGAAACACAAGGAGGAGGCATAGGAGAGAATCACTTTGTGCAACATATTCGATTTTGAAATAGAACATGACCCGTGATGATAGCATTCCCAACAAAAATTCATGGATTGTTATTATTATAATTTTTTAAAACTTAGGAATTTTTTAGCACATCTCGGCTGAAATACTTTGAAGTGTATTTTAATAAGAGCCCCACCAACTTTATATTTGAAAATATTGCTTTTAACACATTTCCTAGCATGAAGGTGGACAGACAGCTAGTTTCCTGGCTTCCAGAATGTTCTGTTATCCTCTAGTGGCCTTTCTTATGGAGGATCTTCTTTGCAGAAGAGTCCTGGATTTCTCCTATGCGATTCCACACACAACTGCGATTTCTAAAAGCATTTAGATGCTTGAGAATGAAGTGTGCAAAGAGCAACAACAACAAAAAGCTTTTAAAAACCCGCTGGTATTGCTAACACTTTAAAAAACTACTTTCAGCCCAAAATACCAAACTCATACTCATGGATGATTTAGACCCTGGAGATCTGTTGTTTATCAAAACTATTCCTGATACAGTTGCCTGGGAAAATATTTCCTATTAACAATTTTTGGGGTCTTAGGTTATTTTAAAAACCCTCTGTGGAATTTTTAGTTCCACATATAGTTCTTTTGACTTCGTCCTGAGCTACATCATTCCGATAATAAATGCCCCAAATCCCAGAGTTTGTAAAGAAGCAAAAAGCATTCCCCACTTCCTAGAGTCCTCCCACCCTGTGACAGACAAGTAACCAAAACTAGAGCTTCTTCATGAATTATTCTTATTTTACTTGGCTTTATGTTGGTTTATAAAAAAAAGTTGGTGTTTTTTGACATAATTATATAAACATTACAAAACAGGAAGGACTTGGGATTTTTTTTCGTGTAATTTTTGGGATCATAACACAAACCGAAACGGAGCAATCACTAAAATCCCACAGCAGGAAATCCCACTCTGTGGCGTATCATTATATTACATTTGCAAAAGTGACTGTCCTTTCGGGAACTTTCATATTTCACATGCTCTGAACTCCCTATTATCTGTCTGTATTAGCATACATTTTCCCTCTACCTGGGGCACGGTGGAGAGGTGTACAAGCTTTTTTGTTGTTGTTGTTGTTGTTGTTTTGCTTTTTGATTTTGCTTACTGCTCTTCACAACTCTTTTCTAACTCATAAGGGTGAATGCACCGGCTCCCTTAAATTGGAGGCTGACAGCTCACTGACTGCCAGGCGCCCTGGAACGTGTGTTGCTGCCCAGTTGCGCTCACAGGCAACTTTTTCAGAGCGTCCTCGACTCCACATCCACGACCGCTAAAATCCTGCTCCGTGTTTTCGCGCAGCCCGCGTGATTGACACATGATATCACCGGGGGCGGATCCCAGCGTGGAGGTGGAGGTGGCGGCGACGCTGAAATGCTGCGGAGCCCGCGCGCGAGTGCTCAGCACGCAGGAGTTTGCGGCGGCCCCGCAGCCAGAGCTCTGCGGGCTAAGGAGCAGCTGCGGGCGGCGTGCATGTGCCAGGAAGGCCGGCCCCGGGCTCTGCACTAGGCAAGAGCCTTGCCCTCCCGCCCAGGACCTGGCGAGATCAGGTGAGAATGGTGCTTTTTTTTTTTTTTTTTCCAAGGACCTGGACGTTTTCGGATCTGGCTCTAGCTTGGTGCCCGGCGCTCTGCAGTCGGCCCTGCAGCTGGAGAGCTGGCTCCTTTCGCTTTCCCGTAGCCGGGCAGCGAGTTCCGCGTGTGCGGACGCGGGCTGGCATCTCCGCGCACCCGCGTGTCTGTGCGCATTGTTGGCGACCGAGCCGCCGGGCGCTCGTGCCAGACCTGACTTTGCCGTCCCCGAGTGCGGACTTGCCTGGAGCAGACGCGCCGTTCGGACGCGCTTTTCACTGCTGGGCATTCCGTGGGGGCAAAACGTGCACGGCCGCGTGTGTCCCGGGAGCGTGGCTGTCCATCGTGGCGAGGAGGACAGCGTCCCGGGCTGGCAAGGGACTCACGTGTTTCTGTCTCTGCTCGTCTGCAGCCGGCGTGGCGACTGCGGGGACGCGGACCTGCGGGGACCCGAGCGCCCGGGACGACGCCGGGCCGCGCGCCTGACGACCGGGACGGGACGGTGCTGTGGAGCGGGCGCCGCGCGCACCCGGCGGATGTCCCGGAGCCGCCCTCGGCCGCCGCCAACCGCGGAGAAGCGCCCCTGCCCGGGGGCCGCCGAGGCCGCAGCGCGGGCTATGAGCGCCCGGCCGCCCCGCCGCGCTTGATGCGGCGCGCACCCCGCCCGTTCGGCGCCCCGGGCCGGCGCCGCGGAGGCCGAGGTGAGTGCGGGCGGCAGGTGCGGGCCGGGGCGGGCCGGGCGATCCAGGCGGTCGTCGCACAGCCCGTGCCAAGCGCGCGGCACCCGATGGCGCTGGGGAGCCAGCGGCCGCCTGTGCTCGGAGCGCAGTGCCTCGCGACGCGGGGAGAGGGCGCTGCCTCCTCCCGCCCGCGAGCTGTTTTCATTCATAACTTTCCCCAGCCCGAGCCGCGGCGGCTCGGTGTCCCTGAGGCCTCGGTGCCGGCCCACAGAGCTGTCTGCGCGCACCGGCTCCTCTCCGGGCGGGTGCGGGCGCCGAGGTGCTCCGCCAGAGCGAACTTGCTTGGGAATGCCCTGTAAAATGCGAATTAAAGCTATGCCTGGGGGTTTCATTACTCAAGCCATTCCCACGTCTTCCTTTCTTGTGGATGAGACTTGGCACCTTTAAAGTCTTCGTTTTGGAGTTTTAAGTTTTTTCAAATAGATAGGGCACGGGAGCAACGACTAGCTGTTTTCCAGTGTCGTTTAGGGGTTCGGCACGAAAACGTGCTGTTACGGATGTGCCCTCGTGTTTGGGGAAGGTAGAATAAACTAGGGGGGCCCCCAAGAAGCTAAACATGTAGTCTAGGAGCAGTAGTTAGCATCCGTAGCAAACTGCCTTTCCTTGAGACTTTTTGTTTTCTTTGGCACCTAATTCAAGTGTCGTCAAGGGTGCATCTCTGGGTTTGGAGGGCATTTGTGTGAAAAATCCTAGATATCTATTGGCCAGAAACGGAAAAGTCAGCTTTTGCTCTGTGTTAGGAAGAATACGTTATAAATTGTAAATTATTTCTTGACGTGAAAACGTGATTGTTGTGTCAAGATATTAGTGTATTTATCTTACTACAAAAAGCAGCTCGATTCAGGGTTTGTTGGAATCAAGGTCTGCGGTGTAGATGAAGGAAAGGAAATAGAGATAATGCAAAGAGACCAGGGTTCCTCTCCCTGCTCTGCAGGCTTAACACTTGTGCATAAAAGTATTCTTGTTACATGAATGAGCCTTGTTTAGCCTTTAAAGAAACTTCTATCCAGAGTTTGTGTGTATGCTCTAATACCAGTAAGACAGCCAGAGCCTCTGCCTTCTCCATTCCTGGTAGATTCTTTTTCTCATCTCACAGATGAGCTTTTAGATCCGGACTTGTGCTCAAAACAGCCTATTGAGATTCCACGTGAGCTTGGTATATGCAGTGTTTTGGAAATGGCCTTGATTAATTTTCTCATTCATCTAAAGCTCTTAACAGCGTACAAATGGCCAAGAGGCCGCAGCACTAAAGCCATTCTTAAGCTTTAAAAAAGTAGCTGACATTTTCCTTACGTGAACTGCCAGTGAACTGATAGTGAACTCTCCGAGAACAGTTCCAGGGCACACACTGAATGCTCCCTTCGAAGGCATACTTCATTTTAATTATTTGTTAGGTTTGCAAACAGGAAGACACGACTTCCTCTGCTTTTTTAGAAGCTGGGGAGCAACTTCTAATTTTTGTGGCGGGAGGGCTTTTGTTGCTTTCTTCCTGTGATGTGACCTTCTACAATCGTGTTTTTTGTGGTTGGACTCCTGCCAGGATTCTGCATCATTGGAATCAGCCGATGGAGGCGATCGTTACCAGGTGGTTTGGGCAGTTTGTGACTTGACAGGAGCCCGTCTCCCCAGAATGCTTTCTCATTTGTTTTCTCTCTCAACTCTTCTTTAGGATTTCCGATGCATGCCCGGTTTCTGCTGACTGCCGGAACCGGAGACCACTCCACATGGATCCCCCAAGTCAACATAGCAGCCACACTTCCCTAGTGGTGATTCAGCCACCGGCTCTGGAAGGTCGGCAGAGGTTAGACTATGACAGGGACACTCAGCCTGCTGCAATTCTGTCCCTAGACCAGATCAAGGCCATCAGAGGCAGCAATGAATACACAGAGGGACCGTCGGTAGTGCGAAGACCGGCTCCTCGCACCGCACCAAGACCCGAAAAGCAGGAAAGGACTCATGAAATCATACCAGCCAATGTGAATAACAGCTACGAGCACCGACCTGCCAGCCACTCCGGCAACGCCAGGGGCTCGGTGTTGAGCAGGTCCACCAGCACCGGAAGTGCAGCCAGTTCAGGGAGCAGCAGCAGTGCGTCTTCCGAGCAGGGCCTGTTGGGAAGGTCTCCGCCCACCAGGCCCATCCCCGGTCATAGGTCAGATAGGGTCATCCGGACCCAACCCAAGCAGCTGCTTGTGGATGACTTGAAGGGTTCCTTGAAAGAGGATCCTACCCAGCACAAGTTCATCTGTGGACAATGTGGCAAGTGCAAGTGTGGAGAGTGTACAGCCCCCCGGGCTCTGCCCTCCTGTCTGGCCTGCGACCGGCAGTGCCTCTGCTCGGCCGAGAGCATGGTGGAGTACGGGACCTGCATGTGCCTGGTCAAGGGCATTTTCTACCACTGCTCCAACGATGACGACGGGGGCTCTTACTCGGACAACCCGTGCTCCTGCTCACAGCCCCACTGCTGCTTCAGATACCTGTGCATGGGAGCCCTGTCTTTATGCCTCCCCTGTTTGCTCTGCTACCCTCCTGCCAAGGGCTGCCTGAAGCTGTGCCGGGGCTGTTATGACTGGACCCACCGCCCCGGCTGCAGGTGTAGGAACTCCAACACTGTCTATTGTAAGCTGGAGAGCTGCCCCTCGAGGGCCCAGGGCAAGCTGTCATGATTTCTGGAGGTGGGTTAGACCTCCTGAGTGTCTAGCTTCCGAACTGTGGCTGTTAAGAAAACGTGGTATTTTTTCCCCGAGTCTCTGTCTCTGATGGTCCTCGGTAGGAGTGGACTATGAAACTGTGCCCAGCTTGCTCTCACCCCAGCTCAAGGGTTCTGGGAGCTGGGAGTCCTGTGGAGCCTTGTGCTTCATCGGGTTTCCAGCTGTGTCCATGAGGATGTGGGCACGCCCAGACTTGGCCAGACTTGGCTTAGAGATGTTTGGGGTCGGGTACTGTGGGATCAGGGACTTGGTGTGCTTTATTAAAAAGTAACCATGCAAGTGCTTACATAAGCTATATATTAATCTGCCTCCGATGAGAGCTATCTAGCCTCCGGTCCCCAAGTCGAATGGGAGGATCTACTTACTCCTTAGAACACCGTTTGCTCTGCAACAGCTGGCTGCCCTCTCCCTCCAGCCCTCAGATTCTCCTCACAGTGTACTGGGGAGACACCAGTGGGTCACCCCCTCTCCACCCTCTTTGTTCTGTATTCATTCTGCAACATCTGTCTTCACAGTAGAGATGGTGTTGGCTAATCCTCCTGTGCCCCGCATCTGTGAAGGACTTCCCTTCCCACCGGCACTTCACTGAGGGCAGTTGACAACTAGTTGAAATTCCTCACTGATCTGCCCCTAGGCGCCTGGGAGCTGTAGCAAGGTGCCCTTGGCCTCTGACTGTCCTTTTGACTCTTAACAGCTGGGTGTTTCCAATCCTTCCTGTGTTTTCATTGCCTTAACCACAAATTGTGGTGCTTTTTGTATATTATATGTGTAAATCACAAAGTTGAATCCTGGCTATTTTTAAGACAAAAGTCTGTTAAACTTTTTTATTGTAAAGAATATTTATTATGCGAATCTCTATTATTTTATGATATTTATTGCAAAAGACTGTTGAAGTGTACTCATGTCTGAATATAACATATCACTACTTCATGAAAAACAAGGTGACTCGAAAAAAGTACATATATGTTAACTACAATGCAGAAAATATATTAATTAATGAAACTGTCTCCTGATTTCATCTTTTACTTTTCAGCCTGTGCTGCTGTGGAATTGTTACTTGTTTTAAACTTTTCAGACGTTAAGTTACAAAGTCCAGGCACAGGCGACCTCAAGTTTTAAGGGAAATGTTTGCTGCAAAGTCCTTTAGTCAGAATTCTATGGTCTGTACTGTTTCATCAAACACCCAAGTGAGTTAGTTACTTTGTAAAGTGAAGCATTTTTTTTAAGATTAATGTCCCCACTTTATTTCATAAGTATGAGTTTTCTTCATATCATAGTTATTTGAGATGAGGCAAAACTACATTTTTAAAAATGTTTATCTTAACTCTGGCCTTCAGATTAGTTTCCAGCCGTAGTGCTTAAATGATTTAGTAAGATAAACATGCTAAGAGCCTCTGGAGCTGTCACTTTAACAAGCATTTTCATAATTAGGAATTAGGATTGCCAAAGAAAGCTCTTAAGATGCCAGAGAGCTGTCCAGGAACCTTCCTGTGGCAGCCTTGCCGTACCTTTGATGGATGTCACCCAGCTGCGCTCAGTGTCCTATAAGCCTGAAGCTTCACATGGGAAAACAAAATGTTGATGCCTTACTATTGGGGCTAGTCAAGCGACGTCTGGTAGACTTTTGCATCTTAGGTTTTGTTTGCAGACCCTCAGTCTCCCCAGGTCGCTGACCCGGCCTTCTACATTGGAAAGGAGGATGATGCTAATTCAAGTCCAGGCACCAGAAGCCACCCACCTAGCTTCCTGTCAGGTGGTTCCTTGTGTGTTCTTCGTAGCTCAGCTTTCCTGTTTTATCAGTCAGGGTGTAATGGGGAAAAGCTTGAAGTAGTTTTCTTTTAGGTCACTAAAGCTTCTGGTTGGCATTATGATATTTTGCAGTTAAATATTTTCTCAGCTCAGCCCCCAAGGGGAATTGTTAAATGAATATTCGTGTTCAAAGACTACTTTGAGATACAGACTTGAGTATTTATGTCCCTGATGTCTTAGTGTTTAGCATTTTCCTGAGCTGGTGCCTTACTGGAGTCTGTCGATCACAGGCTGTTCAAAGATCTGGCTTTTTCAGTTGCTGTCAGACACCATGTAGTTAAGGACTTGATCTGTAGTAACCAGGCTAAGCAGCACTGGCTTAGTCTAAAAGCCTTTTCAGGGGAAAGCATGCCGTATGTAGAGTTTTAGCACCAGCAGTATACTGTGGGGTTTTAGTGCCATCTGTATGCTGTGGGGTTTTAACACCAGCTGTATACTGTAGGGCTTTAGCGCCAGCTATAGACAGAGCTAGTTGCAAGCCTGGTATTCATTCTCTCATAACTTCAATCTGTTCAGAAGTGACGTAGGTTCGAAGCTGGGCCCTCCTAACAAGTCTGTAAGGTTGGTAAAGCATAGATCTGATTCTTCGTAGATCAGAGAGTTTCTCTGTGATGTCTCTTAAGTTCTGGAGACTTGGGCTTTTGCCCCTAACAAACCCTGAGCACTGCCATGAACTTGATAATGTTGGCAGAAAGGGCACACCGGGCACGCAAGCCTATGCTTTTCATTCTTAAACTTGGCCATGCTGCTTCAGCTGGAACCCGTGGCAGACCGGATGCCTTAAAAAACAAAAACAAAGCAAAAGGCAAAACACGTGGTTCAGGCTCTCCTTGAGCTTCCAATCCTCCTGCCTCAGCCCCCAATGTGTTAGTATCATAGATGCACCAACCACTCGTGGAGCTGGCTTCGTATTGAGCAAATGGTTCATTTCTGCTGTATTTTCCTAATGCCATTTCTTTTCAGTTTTAAAGACTTACTATTAGAAATATAACTGAAGAGTAGAAGCCATGTGGGATTTCTGAATTGCGTGATACCCTGTACTAAAGCTTATAAGATGTAACCCAGAAGGAAGGGGAGACAAAGTAGACAAGTCCATTCTGAGAGGGCCTAAGGTGGATCTTTAAATAGTTCTAGCTGCTACTTCCAAACAGGAGTCTTTAATGGGAAAGGAAATGAATTGAAAGCTATCACCTAGGATTTTTTAAAAAACACAAATACTTAAATTGAAAAATTCTGCTTTCTGAGCATAGAGAGGGAAAATACTTATCAAGGAACATTGATAAATTTTGAAATTATATTTCCATTAAAAAAGTGATGACGTTTGTGGCAGATTTTATATAAAGCTGTGTAAGAACACCGACTCCTTTCGGAATGTATCAATTACTGAATCAGAAGTATTTAGATGGACTTTCAGTTACCACATTCCCACTGTCCTTTTTTTTGTTTGTTTTGTTTTCAGGTGCATGAGGCTTTTTAAACATATTATAAACTTAAATTCTTCTTTTGGCTAAATGATAATGGAGATCTGTTCTCCGCCATCACTCACTCATGAGTATAGTACAATTAAAATGCCCATAAATGTGCTGGCAGTTACTGTCATAGGCTCTCATTGCCAAGTCGCATTCATGCTCAGTAGACTGTTAGAGTTACAGATCGATCCCAGCGCATACCTCTTCAAAAGGTGTTTATTTTACTGTGTGCTTGATGGGGGAGAGGCACGGACATGCTGCAGTGCACAGGATGGAGGCACCAGGGCGACTCTAGAGTCATTCTCTGTCCACCGTGTAGGTTCCAGAGACAGAACTCAGGCCCCGGAGCATGGAGGCAATTGTTGGCCAGTGTGTTTTAATGTTTCTCTATCAGGTATGAAACCAGGTTGCTGGTTAAACATTTTAAAATTCACAAGTATAGATCAGACCTGTTCTGAAGCTTCTCTAGGGAAGGGACCTGCACTGTTTAAAAAGGTTTCTGGGGTGACTCTCAGTTTTGGAACGGACTCAGCTAGTTTGCTCTCTTCATTTTGAGATGAAGCAAAGCCATGGCTCAGGAGGTGACAGCCTGGTGTCTGCAGACTGCCCAGGCCTCTTTCATGCAGTATCGAGCTTTTCCCTCATTTTGCAGCCAGCTCTGCCTTCTGGCTGCACATGGCTTTCACTGTCTCGTTCTTCTTGTCAGTCTTTGCCTCATAGTTACTATACTTGGCTGTGAGTTAAGAAATGGGCCCGTCTTGTCTCCTCCATGTGTTTGCTCAGGTGTCCGGAACAAATGGCTTTGTGGCTGTGGTTATTTTTCATGTGTTAACATTAAAATTAGCTTCAAGCTGAGCCTGTGTTTGTCCTGTTATGTCTTCTTGGTGATAATAGACTGGACAGGTTCATGTGCTTGGAAGAAGCAACAGCAGCTTGGTGTATAGGTGTGAACTTGGATGTGGGTTCTCAACATTTTTTTTCTGAGTGTGTTGGGACACCAGTGGTCGAAAACCTTCATTAAGGCCCCTTTCTGCACCTTTAAAAGGGTTGATGTCTATCTGTCAGGTAGTTCCATACTAGGCATGCTAATAATTCTAACTGCAAAGCCAGTAGGGAGCCTAGGACTGCTTTGAACTAGCTTTTTAGTAAGATGTCCTGGCAGCACCACTTCCTGGTAATCTGAAAACTATTTCAAAAGCCATCACAGAATCTTAATTTTTATGTAGAAAGAAACGGAGCAGTCATGTAAGCCAGTCTTTATCTTGGGAGCAAGAAGCCCAGTGCCAGATGGCTATTTACCTATCGTCACCGTCTAGTAGTCAAAATAAACTAGCATAGCTGCGCCTTCTGCGTTTGTCTTCATAGCAAAGAGCTGGAAGGAAGGTGAGAGGCCAGGAAGATGGAGGCGCTGGATGGATGTTTCAGGTTAGTTTAGGATAACATTGAGCAAATTTTTTAAATAGTGGTAGTTCGAGAAAGACAAGCACGGGAAGCTAGACATAAAGGATAGGAGAAAACCCAAGTCTTTATTTGCCAGCCAAGATGCTAAAGTTACAGTCTCCTGAGAGGACATACCAGCAGCTGTATCACTGATGGGCAAAACCCTTCTGCCCAGAATCTCCGAGAGGCAACTTGGCTTTTGACTCAGAAACAGCCCTTATGGCCCTAACACTGAGTGTGCAAATGTTCTAGAGTTAGCTTACAGGCGCGTGTCTAGAAATTGTGAAAGGAGAAGCAGAAGCTAGGTGAGGAGAGCAGCCCAGAGAAGGGAGGTCTGGAAGCGGTAAGCTGACTTGAACGGAACCGGAAATGCAAGAATATGAAGAGCAGAAAGCCGCAGGGCGGTGAGGCTGTTTATACGTGGGTTTTCGACGCAACTGGGAATGATAGGAACGTTGGTGGCTTGGTTGACCGGGTGTGATGCATTGTGGGTGGACGCCCGGAAGCTTTGAGAGGTAACCATGAAGCGCGCAGGGGGCCATGGGAAAGGCCTGGCAGCCGTGGGGGTGGTAGGCCGACTGAGAGGTGTTCTGTTTTGGGGGGGTTGTTTGCTTTGTGTTTTAAAACAGTCTCATGTGGTCCAGTCTGACCTGAGCTTACTGTGTGACCGTCTGATCCTCCTGCCTCTACTCCAGGGTGCTGGGGTTGCACGTGTGTGCTGCCAAGCACTCTCGGAACTGAGATGTCTCTCGTCTCAAGAGTTTTGGGAACTACCTATGGTTTAGGTGTCAGAGCACGGTACTAAGCCAACAGGGAGAAGGTGGGGCTAAGTGTACAGTCACCAAGGATCCGAAGACCAGACTTTGAGATGGAAAGGAGTAACAGAAGTCAAAATCTGGCAGCCAGACTGATGAAGAGTAGCGATAAAGAGTAGCTAACTAAAGAGTAACTTGGCAAGCCCAAAGAAAAGAAAGGAAAGAAAACATGGCTATCAAGAGGGAAGAGAGGAAGGCCTTGGAAAAGGTAAGAAGACATGGACTTGTCGATAGGTTGCTTCAGGGACTGGCCAGACACTCGGAGGAGCGGCACCTCGGCTCACATGGAGCAGGAGTGTTTGAGGGGCTGAGGGCCTTCAGGGTCACTGAGGCACAGGTTAGAGAACAGCCAGGCAGAGTGTCACCTAGGGCAGTGAGAAGCACAACCTCTCCAAGGGCTCGGGTCATTTTGGACAGTGCTCAAGGGTTTGCAGAAATACCTGCTCAGAAGTCTGGGTGGTTCCAGTGAGGGTGCCACACGTAGATTGAGGGAGGAGCAGGAAAGACAGCCCCAGCCCTGGGCCCAGCAGCCTGAGTCAGGATCCTGGCAGGAGGCCACCGCTGGCTGAGGAAATCTGAGGAGGAGGAACAGCGGGAGAAAGGGGAGGCTGAGGCTCTGGAAGTGGAGATGGTGGAGCCAGTCTAGAGGCTGGCTCTCCTGTTTGGAAAATATAGGTGCTTTGACTTTTTTTGAAAATTATTTTTAGACTTATGTATTTTATTTTATGTGTATGAATGGTTTGCCTGTGTATATATTTAACAGCCCTGCTCTTGGCTCCCTTCGGAGGGCAGAAGAAGGCGTCAGATCTGCTGACACTGGAGTTGGTCATGGTTGTGTTGGGTGCTGGAAACCAAACCCAGGTCCTCTACAGTCACAAGTGTTCCTAACCAGTGGGCTGTCTCACTCACAGCCTGCTTTAACGTGCTTTAAGACTGGTGGTTATAAGTTCAGTAGTGTGGTCATTTGAATGTGAAGTATCCCCCAGTCTGAGGTATTTGAGCCCTGGTCCCCAGCTGGTGGTACTTGGCCAGGGTCAGGTCCCTGGGGGAGGGACCTTCCACTCTGTCTGCTCTGTGCTTGCAGATTGGAGGTCTGTGCTCTCTGCTTCCTGCCCATGCCTGCCCATGACTGCAATCCTCCCTGACATCGTGAGTTCTTGCTTTTCTTGAACTATAAACCCAAAGAAACCCTTCTATGAGTTGCCTTAGTGGTATATCACAGCCACAGAAAAGAAACTATGATGTGATAAAATGGAGGACTCTTGGTTTAGGTGGGGTCTCATGTAGTCCGGGTTGGCTAGAGCTCAACATAGAGTTGAGGATGACCTTGAACTTCTGATCCTCCTACTGCCACCTTCTAAACACAGGGACTGCAGGCGTATGAGATCTGCATCTAGGTTTATGTTGTGTTGGGGGAGGAGGCCAGTGTTTCATCCATGCTAAACAAACATACTGAGCTTTATCTCCAGCCCCAGACGTACGATTTCTTAAAGAATACCAGGAGTAAACTAGGGAGACTTTATGGCAAGTAGGGTGTGCCTTATTTATAGAAACGTTCTTTGCATAAAATCCCTACTGAATAGTGAAAACACTGTCACGAAAGCTTATGGAACAGTAGCTTCACTTGAGGAGTAGGCTGCAGCAAAAGACCTGTTTCTCAAACTCCTGTACTGGCAGAGTGTGGCAGAGGCTGGCTGAGGGTGGCTGATGACAGGATGGCAGAGAGTGTCAGAGGGTGGCTGAGGGTGTGGCACCTACATCTGAATTCTGTACTCTCAGCTGGCTTTGTTTGTTTTGTGTTGTTTTTGGTCTTTGGTGATGGAAATATAAATTCAGCAGGAGATAAAGGGAAGTTGAGATGATGTTAAAATTGTACAGTCAAACTTCTAGGACCCAGAACAGTGTTTGTTCTTACTGTACAGAAGGAGCTAGTAGGGACTGGGACATGGTTCAGCCTGTCAAGTGCTGACCCCTAGAAACCATGGAGGAAGCAAGGTGTGGTGGGTGCATATCACGGATTGCAGGGGGACAGATGGTGTTGGCCTCTGGCGTCCACATACACAGACACACATGTGCACTCACACATATGTGAACACACACAAATCAGGAAATATTTATTGTCTCAGTGACTTTCAGATTCACCCCTAAAAGCTTCAGGGTAAGGACACAAGTCAACACTGATGACCAAAGTGAATCTGTTCCTGATGTTAACAACAGCAATTTTTAGCAAAATAGTAATAGTTTGGCTTTGTTGACAGTGTATTCATTTATCCAAAGACCACAAGCTTGTGTCAGGATCCCAGTATCTGAGCAGTGATCGGTAAGGTTTTAGTATCACCATTGGTGCTGTTGCAATAGGAAAATGGGGTGATGTGCACAGCCTGGGGGAGAGGAGATCAGACTTTGCAAGCCTGGGGAGGCTCTCCTGAAAAGACATATGTGAGGTCTAGGGTGAGTGAGCTGTAGAGTCCACCAGGGTGGTGGAGACATGAGCTGCAGAGAAGTACCGAGGATAGGACCTTAGCACGGTGGGAAATCACAAACAATTTGGTGTTTGGACCGAAAGTTGTCTGGTGTCTTAGGTTTAAGTTTCTGTGGTAAACACCATGACCCAAAACAACTTGGGAAGGAAAAGGTTTATGGTAGCTTATAATTCTCAGGTCACAGTCAGGGCAGGAACTCAAGGCAGGAACCTGGAACCTGGATGCAGGAGCTGAAGCAGAAGCCATGGAGGAGTGCTGCTGGCTGGCTTGCTCCGGGTGACTTGCTCAGCCTGCCTTCCTATACACTCCAGGACCACCTTCCTAGGGTTGGCACCTCCCACAGTGGCCTGGCCCTACCACATCGATCATCAACCAAGAAAATGCCTTACAGACTTGCCTAAGGCCATCCGATGGATTTCTCAGTTGAGGTTCCTCTTCCCAGATAATGCTAGCTTGTGTATGAGCACACACACACACACACACACACACCACCACCACCACCACCACCACCACCACCAACAACAACAAAACCCAAACCAAACAAAAAACTCCAAAGACCAAGCGGGATACCTGAGGACTCAGTTTTGGCAGCAGCAAGAGCTGAAAGTGAGCTCTGTCCTGTGGGAAGTCAGAGCCACTCCCAGAACATGGGACCGGACTCTGGAGTTACAGGGTGGGTCCTCAGACAGTGGTGGGAAAAGCTGCCGGGGACAGCTGAATCTCTGTAGTCTAAGGGGAGTCCAGTGGACCGTTAATACAACAGTGAGGTGAGTTCTGAGCTGAGACCAGATGGTAGCGAGGAGGGTGGAGAAGGGCTCTGTACAGCTGCTCCCTATAAAGGGAGGGGGCACTTCCGGAAAGGGATGCAGAGTAGGGAAGGCCAACAGTTGTCTCCCCGCTGTTCTGAACTGCACTACTCTCCTAGAACTGTTAATAAGTAATCCAGTGGCCAGGAAGCAAGAAGGCAGAGGAGAGCTGCCAACACCAACAGAAACAAAATTATCAATTCGTTCTTCCATCCGAGCTCTCCAGAGTTCCCTCCCTGCCTGGTACTCAAAAAAGTCTATTGAGTGTGTGAGCTCTGTTGTCAGAATCAAATCCTAGCATTTTAACATTCCGAGCCAAGCACACCCTCCCAGTTTCCTAAAACCTCCTTCTCCTTCCCTTGGAGCCCCATCCCCACGGGCTTCACCCAGCCTGCACTTCACAACATTGGAGAATCATAAAAACCAGTTTTTCAGGGTCCTGAAAAAGGGGAGGGCAGTGCCACCTGCAGAACAGGTCTACAGGGCCTGTGGAAGTTAGGATCCTAAGACAGTGTGAAGCCACTCAAACCAGGGAAGGACTTTATGTGAACTTGGTTTCTTTCTTCAGTGTTCAAACAGCTGGTCAGAAAGAGAACCGACCAAGAGGCACACAGTGACAAAAGCTGCTGTTCAGAGGCCTTGCTGGGCTGGGAGCTGGCTCAGTGGGGCTGCTGGGTAAGCATGAGAACGTGAGTTTGTATTCCCAGCACCCGTGGAAAGGCCAAGTAGTAGTATGTGCTTGTAACCCCAGTGCCAGGTGGGGCTCTCTGGAGCTTGCTGGTCAGGCAACCTAGCTGAACTGGTGAGTTCCAAGTTCAGTTAGAGGCCTTGTCCCCCAAAATAATGTGGAGAGCTATAGAGGAAGACAGCCAATATTGGCCTCTGGCTTCCACCCTCAGGCAGCTGATTTTATCGTACAGAACTGTCCATACTTGGAATCTGGGAGCTTTAATCGACAATTCCTAAGAGGGGTACACCATGGCATAGTAAGTGAATGCAGGAGAGTCCTGTGTGTGTGTCTCTGTGTGTGTGTCTGTGTGTCTGTGTCTGTGTGTGCATGCTATAATTGAAAGTAAAATACTTTGTGGGTTAGACCTGGTTGCTTTTTTCTGAGTTTGAAATGCTTATAGGTGCTGTGCTGGAGCACAGACAGAGTGAGCCCCATGTGGACATCTGGAAAGCCCCATTCGGAAGGTGATTATTAGAAAGAAGGATGATGATCTCAAAGTGTGAGGGTCAGCCCTCCCTCCCCGGCCCAGACAGGGGCCAGTTCATTCCTCCCCACTGTGTGGGCGCCTGCGCGTGGTCTCAGGTGGATGTTTTAATGGGGTAGGGATCCTCTCATGGGGGGTGTCCTTTGTGTGCATTGTGAAAGGAGGCAAAATTCTGGAAAGAAGAAAAGCTGGCAGAGCTCGTGAAAAAAAAGTCTGTTCCAACTTGCCTGTCTTGAAAACAGAAACCCCAACATTCCTTGAGAAGCAGTTTTTTCAAAGTATTTGCCCCGAAGCCCTTCTTCCTACTCACCGAAGCTTACCTTTCAAAACAAACATTTATTCCTTTCTACTACAGTGTGAGGAAGTTCCCCTGAGCTAGTGGCCTACCAACAGATCCCAGAGGCAACTGTCATCCCCACCCCCAGGGCAGGACAAATGACTAATGCGACCACAGGCCTGGGGAACCCGGCAGAGATTCTGTGACAGGCTGCTCAGATGTTACTGTGGGGAAAACATAAACACACACACACACACACACACACACACACACGCACGCACGCACGCACGCACGCACGCACGCACGCCCATAATGCTGTGTGCAAATAAAACCTTGGGTCCCTTTGACCCTATGGAAAATGTGTGCCCCATGGAAAGAGATGAGTGACACCTGGAAAGCTTGTGTCATTTATCATAAGATGTTCCCGGCTCAAGGCTTGACTGCAAGACAAATAACCGTATTAAAGTCAGCCTTTTCCAGTTCCTCACACCGCCAGCTGTTTTCTTTGCCTCCCGCCCTGTCCTGTTCGGCCCTGCTCTGAGCTGGTGGCTGGGCTCGAAGGCTCGCAGTCCGTCCTTTCTGTTTTCTCTCCCACTGCTTTGGCACAGAAATCTATTGGAATTGTTTCACTCCTAATCCCATAACACACCTTCAAATCCAGCCCTCGGAGGCCACCTCTGCCTCTTTAATCTTACTAGTTTATAAGCTTCTTTTATAGCTAAATCTAAACCACTCCAATGGAATCATGAGAAAGCAATTTCTCCCAGAAATTCTTCTTTAGTAGCTACTTTTTGTAAACTGTTCATTGCTCTTGGTGTTTACTTATGTGTTTGAGAGCAGCAGGTGTGCAACAGTGCGTGTGGGCACCTGTGGACTTGCAGAGCTGGAGGAGGTGTCCTGTTCTAGAACTCTCTGCAGTATTTCCTGGACTTTCATACTGATCCTCTGGTCTCCAGTTCACACATCTATGGGGTTACAGGCACTTCTGAGACCACACCCAGCTTTTTGGATGGGGTGGGGATCCAAGCTTACAGTGAGGTTCTCCTGCATGCACACTCTTACCCACAGAGGCATCTCTCCAGCCCCTTAATACTTAAATTTTGTCTCCATCTTGCATTGGGACAGTCTGGCATTACAGGGACAACCCTCCTATGCCCTCGGATACTTGGTTCATGGTAGGCATTCAACACATATTCATTGATATTTTTCTTACATTTTATAAGTGAATCATAAAAGGCAAATTTGATTCCTGTTTTTTTCTGATCAGAAGTCTATTTGCTACATTAATATCTCCATATACTGATATGATACACAACCAACTGAACGTCAGCTTGATCTTACATAAACAGAACTCTAATATTGTCTCATTTCTGCTGCAGAGAATTTTTGTCATATCATCAGTCACATCAGACGTTTTAGGGGAGGATAATTAAGGGCAGTGGCAGTAGCTTTATGGACACCTTGCCTGGGACCCCTCTGTGAGACCTGCCTGCATAGGCTGGCCAACAACTACCCAAAACTATCCATTACTTCCTTTCCCTGGGCCCAGTTATGCACAGAGCAAGCCACTTGGTCTTTGCTGGGAAGGGTCTAGGTATCTTTGAGTGGCACATCCTGAACCCATGAATCTTGGGAATGGCCCATGCCACCTGAGCAGTTCAGCTGCTGGTTTACTGTGGCTCACGTTTCTGAACATGAAGCAGGGTTCCCCAGATACCCATTTCACCCAGTGAACTACGGCTGTCAACACTTTGCTTCTTGGAGAGAACACATCTCCAAGTGTCTGGTGGTCCCTCCATATCTGCCAGGCAGGTTGTCCCTGTGATCTAGGATAGCATCATCTTAGGAGAAATAGTATGCTCAGCACAATAGTCTTCCTTATTCTAAGTTTTAGCTTTCCAACATGCTTTCAAGTTCATGAGGGGCCACAAGGTTGGCATAGTCTTAGAGATAAGGCAGTTTCACAGGAATACAACACTTTTCACCTTGACTGAGAACACTGAGGCTAGACATGGCTTTCTGGTGCGGGCAGATCACTGTGCTGTGGAAGGGAAACCATGGCTCCCAGCCGCTCCTGATGCTTTAGCACGTGACTTAGGCTGTGAGGGTACACTCTGTGGAAAACAATCCCTGGGCTGGGAAGACGGCTCAGTCAGTAACATGCTTGGTTTACAAGCCTGAGGACTTGGGTTCAGTCCCCAGAACCCGGGTGTGGCAGTATACCCTTGCCCAGCATGGGGGAGGCAGGTGGATTCCTGGGGTTCACTGGCCCAGCAGGCTAGTTTACTTGGTGAGCTTCAGGCCAGTAAGAGAGCTTGTCTCAGAAAGGTTGTGGAGGTGGCATCTAAAACAACACCAGATGTTGTCCTCTGGCCTCTGTGTGTCTGCACATCTGCACACATCCATGCACACACACGTGATTCCTATTCATATTTGAATTTTACAAAGGGCTCAAATTTACACTTAAACTTGAAAGAAAAACTGAGCAGTTTTTACATCACATTCCACTCCTGTGGCTTAGAATCAATGTTATTATAGGGAGTGTAAAACAAATATACAAAGGTAAGTTTAAATTGCCTTAGATTTTTTTTTTATTATTTTAGTTTATCATAACTTGACTAACTCTAGTGAACAGCTGACATCTTGTAAAACTGTCCTGTCCTATCTCTGCCCAAATTACTAAGCCGGAAGAGTCTAATTATACAGTTTTATCACAGGGAAAATTGGGAAGTTCAGGAAGAAGTTTTGCCCTCTGAGATTTTGTCCACAGTCCAGCACAGGTTGGGCGGTGTTCGGCAGGAGTTTCTCTGCAGGAATGTGGGCTTCGTTTCTTTGAATAGTTGAGTACAGATTAGTGCTAGACCAATTTCCTGTGCCTTTCACAGCTGCAATTTGAGCCCTGTTTGCTCCTGGCCCTTGCACCAAGGAAAACAATGGGTAGCTTCTTTTGGGTTTCACTTCAGGGCTCTTAGGAACAGGGGAGGGGCTAAGGTCCAACTTTACAGGTAATTAACAATAGATAATGTTTGCTCTGCACTTTTTTTTTTTTAAATAACTGATAAAAGGTAGAAAGCATTAGGCGCCTGATTTAGACTCTGTGATGGTTTTATACATACAAGAACTGTCTTAGCAAGATGACATCGATTGTCTGGGTCACATAGATGACTGATCTTTTAAAAACAGAAAAAATAGGGGTAACTAAGGAAGCTTATAAGATGCACCAGAAAGGTAGCTAAGACATTGCCCATTGAGCCATGCATTTTGTTTCAAGGTGCCCTGAATACCTTTGTTTCTGTTTTAAGTGGTGAACAATTGTTATAAGCTGTTGACGGTTTGGGTTTTATGAATGTTTGGTCATAGTGGCTTTAGCTTTTTAATATCCCATCTCATTTAGCTATCCAATATTGTCATCTGTTTTGTGTCTTTGTGGTAATTGTGTAGCAACGTTCTGAGTAAATAATATCTTGTTGACAGTCTCCCCCAGACATAATGCCCCTGCTTTTTGGCAAGGTAGGTGTAGGGTGCGTGGCTACACCGGTGGCTCACCGCTGGGTAACCGCTCTACCAGAGATCTGCACTGATGGCCTCAGCATTTTGGGGAGGAGAGGGAGTGGCGAATGGCAGGCTGGACCTTAGGGCAAATACAGCTCTTCCTTTTGGAAAATAATCACCATTTAAATCTACCCCCATTTGAAATGTGTAGGTGATATCTTGGTAAAATGTTAAGACTGGGTCATGTCTGCCACGCTGGCATAATTTATATTTGTGTGCCACCACGTGGTTGCTGGGAATTGAACTCAGGACCTCTGGAAGAACAGGCAGTGCTCTTAACCCCTGAGCCATCTCTCCAGCCCCATAATTTAAATTTGTAGTTGAGTGCAAGTAGAAGTTAACAGCCTTCTTGTTCCAAGTCCCACCTCTCTCTGTGTCTCTCTGTCTCTGTCTCTGTCTCTGTCTGCCTCTCTCTCATTGTGTGTGTGTGTGTGTGTGTGTGTGTGTGTGTGTGTGTGTGTGTGTGTGTCTCAACAGGGTTTCTCCGCATAGCTTTGGCTGTCCTGGAACTCACTCTGTAGACCAGGCTGGGCTCACAGAGATCCGCCTGCATCTGCTTCCCGAGTGCTGGGATTAAAGGTGTGGGCCACCACTGCCGGCTTCCAGGCCACTTCTAACTGGCCTTACCCATTTGCTCTGGAGAAAAGATGAGCTGTTGCAGGTACTTCAGCCGATAATTTATAGGTTGTTTAGAGCTGGGGCGGCTCCTGCCAAGTGTGTTTGGACACCATGGAGAGCAGTGTTTTAAGAGCAGGGGTGGATGGAGCAGAAGCACTTATGTTAATTCCTCTGTGGTCCACACTGACTGCCAGCCTGGGGAGCGCCATAGACAGCTGGGTCAGGAGGCTTACTCCACAACCAGAGTGGAAGACTTCAGTCCCCTCCCTGATGATAAGAGTCTGCTGTTGACTCTCATATTATTTTGGGGAGGCACAGAAAAAGGATGAAGGGGTTCATGTGACTCTCCTGGGTATGTACCTCACCTCTGCTAAGGCCTTTACTTTCAAACAATGGAATGGGCAAACAGAATACTCTGTCATTTGTCCTTTACTCTTCTGTAGCCCACAGAACCTTCCAGAACAGAGGTGTTCCTTCCTGTTAGATCTCAGGCCTTCTGTTACTGTGCAACCCTTGCATACACTCCCTAAATACGGTACAGTGCAGGGTGGACTTTTAGAGAACAGTTGCTCTGGAAATACGAGTTAGTGTTTATGTCTTCACTTTTTCCCTTCTCTCCTCTCTGGTCTTATTGAATCAGTTGGAAGGTGGGGACACAGTTTGTACCCCTTTCCAGTTCTCGTTTAGCTAATCACAGATATTGGTGGAGAATATATGTACAGCGATGCTAAATGATAACTCGGGCATGTGGGCTAGGAGCAAGTATGGAAGAGCTTAGTGGCAAGAATACACTTTTTGTCCATCCCTGGGATGGGATCTCATGTGTCCCAAGCTGGCCTTGAACTTGCTACATTGTCAAGGATTGTCTTCAACTTCTGCTCCTCCTGCCTCTACCCCAAGTGCTGAGATTACAGATGTGAGTGGCCCCTTGTCTTTTATTTAGGGTGGGGGATCAAACCCAGGGTTTCTAGCTGACTTTGAATACTGTTTTCTGCCGACTGAGTTACCAGTACAATTTTTACTTAAACAAACTATAACTATTTGGCACTCCCATTGATTATCATGCAATAATCCCCAAAAGACTTTAAAAGAAATCGTGATACCAGGTTTTAGCTGTTAGAGCCTAGGGGCTGTTTCATACTATCCCCACTTTATGCTAACCACATTAGGAAACACTATCTCTGTCATTACTTTCCCCAGGGCAACTGGCTTGGAATTACATAATCAGCTTTATCATCACTGTCATTAAAATCACCATCAGCTCATTCCAGTTGCACAGGAAGCAATTGCTGTGAGCACCCATTTGAAATAGGACTTAGATAGTGAACATGTGTTTATCATGTTAAAGCCTCAAGAGATTGTCCTTACGCCTTAACTGCTCTGACTGGTTTTGTGGTCACACATACATGGATCGGGTTATCAGTGTCAGAACCATGCTCTCCCCTCCTGTGATGCTTAGAGATCAAACTCTGTTATTTTCATTCACATATGAAGGGATTTTTTTTTAAACTGTAAGCAAAGTGACATTTCGATGTGCTCAACAGTCTTGTACTGAAGCGGTGACATTGTTCCTCTTTTCAACGACAGCACCTCATTTCCTAAATCAGAATCCCTTTGGAAGCAGGGACAGCCCTATTCTGACTTTATTTAATGAACTTTTACTGCTAGGTAGACAGGTTTTTGTTCTGCTAGAAATGAGTGTATTGTAAAGTGGCAATGAGCTCACTCAGTTTCTGTTTTAAACAGAGAGTGCCCAAGGGCTTCCGGGCAGGACATCACTTTCCCGTTTCATACTCAGATTAAGCAAGTTGGAGAAAAACAGGGAGCATCAAAGCCTGGTAGGGTTTTGAGGCTGTAAAAGAGAATTAAAGCCACAATGGCAAGGAACCAAAGATACACCTCCCCTTTCCTCCCTTCCTCAAAGGAGAAAAGCTGAAACAGGTGATCTAAAGATGGAAAGAATTATGTAAATTAGTCACTCAGAAGAGTTAGTAAGCCGCTATCTGAAGATCTTGCTTCCTAATCGCAACTAGCTTGGCCTTTTAGGTCTTGGTTAAACTGTGTTTCATAGTCTCCAGAAGAAGGGAGACTTAGGGCTCCTTCAGGCCTTAAGGCTGCTTGATCTCTTGCAGTTAGAGTTTAGTGGTGGTTGTGCCTGTGGATCAGTGTTTAGTCGTGATAAACTCTTTTCTCCGGTATGTGGGAAGTTTTAAAAATTAGCATTACAGATCACTATTTATCTCTATGTGTGTGTGCTTGTGTCACAGTGTTTGTGAGTGAGAGGACCCAGTTCTTGGCGAGGGCAGAGTTCTCCTGTTGCATCTGGAACACAGTTGTTTACTGCAGGCTAGCCGACCCTCGGATTCCATCTCTGCCTCCCATCTCACCTTAGGAGTTCTGGCATTACAGATGTGCGCCACTGGACCCAACTTTCGATGTTTGGGATCAAAAAACTTAGGTCATTGGACTCGAGTGGCTAGTGCTTTTACAGTCAAGTGGTCTCCCTGACCAACGTGTGACTCTTGTACATAAAAATAAACAACGAAACAAAGCCTTTTTTACAAAAGCAACCAAATGACACACTGCTTTACAGAAACTCTCTTTGAAACCTGTGTAATTAGACCTGATTAGTGGGAAGTCATTAACTCAGTCCTGTGAGAGGAAACACTAATACATGATGATTTGAAGGGACCAGGCCCTCACTCAGCTCCTGCTTTGGCAGCCATAACAGACTGCAGAAAAGACCCAGCAAGACATAGGCCCCTGACTCAGCAACATGTGCTGAACTTCTGACCTTGCTCCTCATGAGGAAGCCAGATACCCTCCATGTGGCAAGGAACCAATCAGAAGTTAGCTGACTGGCTCTGGATGTGCTTTATGGTAATAGTGGAGTGCAGAGCATAGCAACTGCCCTGGGAGGGCCTATAAACCATAGCAACCTACCTGTTGGCAGGTCAATCAACACGGAACAGATCATCCAAGCTCAGAAGTACACCAATCCTGAGGCTGTTGTGGATCCCAGACACTCCCTTTGCTCACCCCAATAAATTCCCCTCCCCTTGGTCCCTCTGGGTCCTTCTCGCCCTGTCTGCTGTGTTGGATGGACAGAGGAACCAGTTAATACAGTTAACTCATTAAACAATAAAAGACTCTTTGCTTTTGCATTGGTGACTTGGGAGTTCAGAATTTGGGCACAATGATTGAAGTTGTAAGTTGCAATAATTTGATTTTGGGTGTGTGTGTGCATGTGTGCATGTCTGTGTATTCATGTTTGTGTGTGTTCATAAGGGTGTGGTTCCGTAGGGTGGTATCCACCTTGCTTTTAGAAATGAATTTATTGACAGTTGTTTTGTTAATGTATGTGGGCATGTGCATGCCATGGAGGTAAGAGGGCAATTTAGAGGAGCTGGGTTTCTTCTTCGACCATTTGGCCTCTGAGCATCAGGACTAGGTTGTCAGGGTTGGTGGCAGGAGCATCTCGTCAGCCCCACCTGCCCTGTTTTTTTTGAGACAGGGCCTCTAGCTGTTTTGGACTTTGGGATCCACTTACTTTCACTTCCTCCACCCAGGGAGGAAACCAAACCGTTATGCCTGCCTTTTATTGTGTGGATTTTGGGGCATCCATCTCAGACGTTCAAGCTTGCCAGGCAAGCACTTTTCAACTGGACTATTCCCTCTGCCATTTAAATCTCTTTCATTGCTACAAATGGCTAATATCCTGATGTCAATATAAGCAATATCCCCCCCCCATTTTGTAACACCAGAGACCTCTCAATCGTACTAGGTAGCACTCCACCACTGAGCTATATCCCCTCCTATGATCTTTTTTTGTTTTGTTTTGTTTTTTGAGACAGGGTTTCTCTGTGGCTTTGGAGGCTGTCCTGGAACTAGCTCTTGTAGACTAGGCTGGCCTCGAACTCACAGAGACCCACCTGCCTCTGCCTCTGCCTCCCGAGTGCTGGGATTAAAGGCGTGCACCACCCCTCCTATGATCTTTAATAAGGTTTTTGAAACTGAAAAACTGTTCTTGATCACAGTGAAGGATTAGCCAGGCAACGCCCCATCTTCCCAGCCAGCAATCACTAGGAAAGGGCTTGTACAGGTTCCTGGTATACATTTGTGCTGCAGTGGGTTCTACGGCCTGTGGATGTGTCTCTTAGTTCTGACTGCATGTCAGTGTCTTGAATCAGGCCATATGTGTGTATATGCATTTATATATCTCTATAAAATGTGTACTTCTATTTATTGACCACACTTGTGTTAGTCCTGACACTGACTTTTCTGACAGCCTAGCAAGCTAGGTGCTGCACTTATTCATAGACCTTGGGCTTAGCCTACTGGCTGACGGGGGTGAGGCAGCTGCAGAGGTAGGGCCTTTCTCCTCATTGTTTCTGGGTTAGTCTCTCCATGTCGTCGTTCACTATGAGTCCCTGCTCAGGATGACCCAGGAGAACTGTGGCCCCTCCCTCACAGGGCTGCTTCATAGGAGGCACCATGGCTGAAGATGGGATACTGAATACATGAGCCTTGGCTTTTCCTCATTCTGTCTTTCATGTCATAACATATGGGGAAAATGTGGGAGCCATTGGGAGGTCCTGGCTCTTCTATTTCCATAGCTCTGACTTCCAGGTGCCTTCTGTCCCTGGGTGATGGGAATATAGGGAACACTTGGATACTACTTCTTCACTGGTGATCACAGGGTATGTCTATCCAAACATACCTGATTTTTCGATTGCAAAATTTATTAAAATTTCATTATAAAGAACTTGCAAATTAAAAAAAATCATGCAATAAAATTAACTCAGGTCTATACAACTCAGTGAGCAGAAGAGCTGATTTTTCTTGAAGTGACAGGATGCTGATAATCGACCTTTCTTTGTCTTTCTGGTGCATCTGGAGTTACTTGAAAGGTGCTCTTGTCCTCTGAGGAGAGGCCTTACTCCCCAGCCTCCATTCCCCACAGCACCTGCCTCTTCACAGAGAGCAGTGCAGAGGACTGTGGGCTGGCTCAGCCAGGACCCGCTTGTCACTTCTAGAAACTAGTGCTAAGATGCAGGCTCACTCTCAAAACTACTGGATGATTTGAGAGTTCTTTTGCTCACAATGGCTCCAGCTGTCCGCTCACTGCCATGGAATTCCTGTCTTCTTTGCAGTGGACTTTGCTGCCTTCCAGGCTTTATTGTCAAGTTGGCTTTATATCGTGAGGCTGTGGAGTTTGGTCTTACAGTCTGCATGTGTGGCCACAAGATTGGGATCCAGGACTGCAAACAGGGCAGGTCTGAGAAGGTATCTGACTAGTGTGGAAGCCACGTCCATCCTTCCTGTGGCTCAGGGGATTAACACCCCACTCTGATTTTTGCAATGGAGCAATAGTTACTGAACTACAGTCACAACAAGCAAAGACTGGTCTCAAAATAAGTTTTATTTTCATATCTGCTATGGGGTTCCTAGGAGTCTCCACTTTAGAGGTAGCTCAATTTTTTATTCTATAGGCATCAGTTCACAGAACTAAATAACTGACACCTCATTTTTAAATATCGGGTTTAATCTTGTGAAGGACTCGCTTTGATTTGCTTAATCACTGTCATAGAAGGTGTTTCTGAGTAGCTGAAAACATTAACAGCGACCATTACCAAGGCGGAAGCAGAGGAGCAGAAAGGCCTGAGAGGCCAGTACACACACCTCTGGACAGATAACACTTCCAGTGAGATCCAAAATTTCTGCCAGGCTAACTAAAAATACTGTAAGAATTAATATAAAAAAACCATTCAGACTTAAAACTAAGTGCAGGAAGTCTGGCAAAATTTAGGCTAATTCAAGAATGCCAGATGAAAAAAAAATCCACTAACCGAATGGATTCTCTAGACACTACTTTGGGACTCTGTGTCTGGTGTGGCCCGTAGGACACAAGAGCTCTCTGGCTGCCTTGCTGATTTAGAGACAGACAGCATGCAGTTCCAACTGTCATCAGATTTGCAGCCTCCTTGCCTCTGCCTTCTGTGTGTGCATCACTGCATGTCAGAGCATTTCTAGAGAATATGTGTTTTAGGGCTAGAGAAATGGTAAGGGGTTTCTTAACTCTGAGTAAGGTATTACTCTAACAGAAGCAGCTCAGTGCTTAGCCCATGTCATATGGCTCACAACCACCGGAACTCCATCCCCAGGGGGTCTGATGTCTCCTTCTGCCTCCATCTGCCCCCCCCTATAGACACACACATACACATAAATGATAAAATAGATCTTAGTTACTGTTATTATTCATGTGTGTATGGGGTCCCGAAGAGGCCAGAAGAGGTTGCTGAATCCTCTGGAACTGGAGTTACCAGGCCGTGTGTGCTGCCACAGCACTTCAGTTCGGAGCCTCTAATCTGGCTGTCCTTCTGCATGCCTTGGTGAGGACAGACTGATGTCCTCTTTACTCTTGACCAGAGCCCGTCTGGCGTTCATCTCAGCATTAAACTGTCCCTGAGGTAACCTGACAAGAGTCTTTAGTATGTTGTATGTTTTTCCAGAGTCCCTTGAGTTTTTAGGAGCAGCCAGCACTGGGCTTAGCTGACCTTCCAGTCTCCTGCAGACAAACTCCCTGACGAAATGGACCCATCTGTGGCCACCCCCAGCATACCTCTTGCTTAGCTGGGGTTGATGAGTGGTGGCATTTACTGTGCATAAGATGTGTTGATGCTATTTCTAAAGTGCTTCAGTATTTTTTTCATATCTCTTCTATGGCAGCCAGAAAGGACGCTCTGGTCTCTGAGCCTCTGTCTCCTCTCAAACGAAGCCTTCTCTGTCCAGCCTTCTGTCGGCATGTTCTTTGGGGACAAAGGCGCAGCTGTCCTGAGAGTAACATTTGAGTGCTGTTTACTTCCTATCAAGGATGCTAGGTGACCCGATGGATATTCAAGCCAAATCTCAATAATTTTCAAAAGATGCTTAGATTTAGAGATAGTACTTCCCTGGTGTCCCACCAGCTGATGTGCTATCCTGACAGGGCAAGACAATGCAGAGGTTCCTCCATCTTGATTTCTTCTTTTTTTTGTTGTTGTTGTTTGTTTTGTTTGTTTTGCTTTTCAAGACAGGGCTTCTCTGTGTAACAGTCCTGGTTTTCCTGGAACTCACTTCGTAGATGAGGCTGGCCTGGAACCCACAGAGACCCACCTGCATCTGTCTCCCGAGTGCTGGGTTTAAAGGTGTGCACCACCACTGCCCGCTCCATCCTGTACTCTTGCTGAGGCCATTCAGGGTTAACTAGAGTTAACTGGCCTCCTTCATGCAGAATCCCAGGGAAAATTACCCAACTCTATTCTAGGAACCCAAGATCAAGACACCCCAGCTAACTTATGTTAGCTTCTGTTACACTGTGCCCCAGCTAACTTAACTTAGCTTCTGTTACACTGCAAGACACCAGGATGTGGTTTCTGTCTTCAAAAACCCTGTGGTCTGGACCCTGAGTACCTGAGGACAGTCTTGCTGGCTGGAATAAAGACTTTCAGTTGGCCGTAAACTGCGTCCGAGTGGTCATCTCTGGTGGACTCCCAGTAACACCACCCTCCCCCTACCCCCCAAAAGAAGAGAAACAGAAAAGTCTCAAGAGGGCCAGGCTTCCTGACTTGTGGATTCCGGATTACTGTAATTAGGGTCTTTGGCTTACAGCCCTGTGGCCAGCCACGGTCTCAAGCCTGGGAGCTTGTTACTCAGTCGGTAATTACACAGCAAGCACAAGAGAGGACAGAGTTACTTGGGAACAACTCAATGGGGACAGACAGGAAGGAGAGGTGGCGAGAACAGGACATACTGGTTGCAATTCCACCTTTCCCCAGACCGAAGCATCTCCCCTAGCCGGTGCCTAAGGGCATTTTACTTCCTTCATCTTCCCAGGAATGCAAGGTGCTTCCTAGTATCAGGTGAGAAGACCTGGGGGCCAGGGAGTGTGGATGAGCAGTGACTCCTGGGGGGACCTGGGAAGACATCAACATAGTGTAATTTTAAAAGAAAGTATTATTCCTTCAGAACCATGTGAGTATGCCATGTGTGCATGCCAGTGCGCTAACTTATGGTCAACTTCAGGTGACAGCTAACGGCAGCGTCAGCTCCTCTTCAAAATGTTATTTACTCATCTGATCCCAAACATTAGCTTCTGCTAAGCGCACCCCCCCCATTTTTCTCTGCCTGGGAAAGCTGGTTTTATGTTATTCAAGTTTGAGTCGCACAGCCCTGAGTCACTGGCCCCTTAAAGGGGGTTTTCTCTCTTGTTTTCAGCGTAGGTCTGAAGGGAGGCAGATGGTTCCCGTCTGTTGCCCAGAGTCAATGCGCTTCCTCCGGAGGACTGGTCCCTTCCCCCTCCCCCCCCCCCCTCCCTGCACTCCGCCCTGCCGCTGGGCCTCTCTGTTTTGTCGCTGGAAATAATCTTTTATTGCCCGGTAGTTCGGAAGTGACCTTCTGCCCTTGATTAGATAGGGCCAGGCTGTGTCCTGGCTGCGGTGAGGCGGCAGTTGCTTCTTTCTTTGTGTGGGTTGCCCCGATAGGGAGGACAATGCCGGCTAGGGGGCCTGTGGGGGTGGAGATGTGGGGTGAGAGTAAGCAGGCTGTAAAAACAAATGACATATTTAAAACTGCACTTGTCCTTATTAAATGTCTCCTATTGACTTAAGAAGGCCGTTCGGAGGGCTAGGAGCTCACACCAGGATGTCAGCAGTGTTATACAAGCTGTAAATTTGCCTGGCTCCACATCACAATATTAATCAAAAGGACGAGTGGATTTCTTCTGGAAGAATTTTCCACATGGGCCCTCGTACTCTAAATAAAATGTGTACAAAGCCATGGAATGGGAGCATGTTTAAACTTTGAAAGATGGCTCAAAATTTTTTTATTATTATATAATATTATTTTTCTAGATGTGTTTTTCTAGATGATGTCAAATTCATGGGGATGTCTGTCAGAATTGGTATCGGGGATGATGGGAAAGTTGGATTTTCCTGCTCTAAACTGTACTGTAGATGTGGATAGATAGTCTGCTATTCAGTAATAGTCAAGTTTAAGGACTGTAAAGTTGATTATCCTACTGACGTCTTAAGGTAAACTGTCGTCTTGGCTCCCAGCTTCTGTGTAATCCTGTATTTTTGTTATGATTTTATTGTCCCTTGTGGTGGCTGTCTCAGGTCACCTAGGTTTGAGTGTGGACAGGAGCCTGATATAAAGGTGAGTCAGCCGGGAAGGATGCGATAGGAGGAAGTGAAAGATGAAAGGGTGAGTGCCTTGTCCAGCTTTGCTCCAGGGACAGGACAGTGTTCTAGAAGGATTCAGAACACCCACAGCCTTCTTAATTGTCTTCTATCCTCACTTAAGGATGGATATTTTCATTAATGTTACAAATAGGTGGAAGTTACAAAGAAAAATGATTCTTTTTTTGTTTTTGTTTTTTAAGACAAGGTTTCTCTGGATTGCTTTGGAGCCTGTCCTGACACTCACTCTAGACCATGCTGGCCTGGAACTCACAGAGATCTGCCTGCCTCTGCCTCCCGAGTGCTGGGATTAAAGGCGTGCGCCAACACCCCACTGAAAAATTATTCTTGTTCTCCTCCTTTTTCAGGTTTTTATCATTTGTGTGTTGAATAAATATATATCTTCCCAAAAAATCGGCATGACACAAGAAAAAGTTCACATAATTCTGAGAATGTACTGATACATAAATATGTTTACCTATTACTATCTGCCCATCAGTCTATCACCTGTCTATCGTTTATCTTTCTGTCATCTGTCAGGTGCTTCAAGTAGTGGATACTGCTTTTATTAGGGTAGGTTTTACTAGCAAGCAAGATAAACAGTTTGAAGCAAACTGGCCATTTGCTGATTTCTTGAGTTGTGTCACAGTTTGGTAATGGCCAAGGAAGACGAATATTGACTTGCCACTGCAAGAAACATAAGTGTTTGAGTTTTTCCTCTTCCAATCTGGCTTCTCATTCACTAACAGAGGTAGAAGATTGTGTCTATTTTTAGAAGAGTGATGGTGAGTGCTGGCGTTTGAGGTTATTTTATCTTTTGTGTATTACTGTCTGTCCATGTGCGTCTCTTCACTGTGTACATGCAGTGCCTGTGGATGCCAGAAGGGGGTGCCAGACCTGGAACTGGAGTTACAGAAGGTTGTGAGCTACCTTGTAGGTGCTAGGAATCAAACATGGGCCCTCTGGAAGAGTAGCAAGTGCTCTTAACCACTGAGCCATCTCTCCAGCCCTGGCATTGCAGTTTGTTTGTTTTTTTAAAGTCAGAGAATGGTTCTGAGTTCTTCTACTGTTTGTTTTTTCTTTCTCCTTCCAAAACAGCCTCAACCCTGGCTCTGCACTGAGAACTACCGTAGTGATCGGGTGGGCTCCTGTGGGACCTTCTCAGGCGCAGCAGTGGTTACAGGTGACAGATGCTGGATCACAGCAGAGCTATCTTATTTCCTTTAAACTCTTCAGTGTGCATTGAAGACACTTTTTCCTTCACGGGACTGTTGGATGGTGTGGTGGTTTGAAAAAGAGCAACCTCCATAGGCTCTATGGGTGTTTGGTCCCCAGTTAATAGAAATCTTAGGAAGGATTAAGAGATGTGGCCTTGTTGGAGGAAGTGTGTCACTACGTGTGGGCTTGGGTGTTTCAAAAGTCCACACCATGCTCAGTTTCTCTCTCTTGGCTTGCTGCCTGCAAACAGGCATGTAAAGCTCCAGCACCAACCCTGCCTGTCTGCTTCCTTCCATGATGGTTATAGATTAACTCCCTAAAATGGAAAGAAAGTTCCCAATTAAATGCCTTCTTTTCTAAGAGTTGCATTGGTCATGGTGTCTCTCCATAGAAATAGAACAGTGACTCAGACAAATGGTAAATTGTTTACAAGAAGAATTTGCTGTACAGGTGAGCTGGAGAGACAGCAGAAAGACTGAGCACTTGGGAAATTAAGATTTGTTAGTTAATAATTTCTAAAAAGAGCTTCAAGACTTTCCCCGAATTTACAGTTAATTTAGTGGCGGGTGGACTGTGTGTTGCTTCTGGCGACCAACATCGCTACAGCAAAACAACAACTAAGCCAGCAAACAAGTAGTCCCTCAGAGTCAACATTTGTTATTGCACATTGTTGCTATTAAAAAGTCCATGTTGCTGGGCATGGTGGCTTTACAATCAGGAGGCGGAAGCAGACATAGGTCTTTGAGTTCAAGGCCAGCCTGGTCTACATAGTTGGTTCCAGGCCAGCCAGGGCAGCATAGTGATATCCAGACTCAAAGAACAAAACAAACAAAACAATCCATGTTGAGGGGCTTGAGAGTTGACTCAGTGTTTACATTTACTTATTCCCATCAACCATATGGCAGGCCACAACCTTCCATAACTCTCATTCCAGGGGATCTGGCTCCCCTTCTGACCTCTGAGGGTACTTCACATATATGGTGCACATATATAGATCTAGGCACACACATACACAATTAAACAAATATTTTTGAAAACCTATGCTACCATGCTCAGACAGCTGACTATCTAGAGATTCAACATTTCAGTTTTTGTTTCCTTTTTGTGGGGAATAACACAAAATCAGAGATAATGATCTCTCACCAAACAGAGCATATTATCAAGGAGGTTCATCTCAGAATGGAGACAGGTAGTGAGAGCCTCCGCGCTGACATGATTACAGTCAGCAAACCTCGGTTCTTTTGATTGGGAAGAAATGAAAATCTACTCTTTAAAGTTGATCCAAAGTAAAAGGCTGAGTGAAAATACAAAGGCACAGTCAAATATCACGTGGAAATGCTGTCCTCAGTTGATCAGCCAGACGTTAGTTCTGTCGTGAAACATACAAGCCATTTGTTGAATTATTTCTGCCAATATTTCTTAATATTCAGTTTCATGCATGCCTCCTTAAAACTTGAATTTTGCTCCATTGATAGGTTCTCTGTGGTCCCTAGAAGTCCTATTGCTGGCACAAAACAAACCCCTTCATCTGTAGACTCACAATCTGGTCTCAGGACTAGAAGGTAAAGAAGTCTGCATTTTCTTTTCATCTGCTGGGGATTAAACCTAGGGCTTTGTGCATGCTAGGCAAGTACTCTACCACAGAACTGTGTCTCAGCCCAGCACCGCATTTCCCTTCCTTCTTTCTGGAAAAAACCTCGTTCACACCGGGTGAAGGCTTTCCAGTACAATTGTATGTGAGTCGGTCATGCTCTGTAAGAAGGCCCCATATGCCTCTATGGGGAACGTTTGGGAAAGGACCTTTTGGTTTCTTGTGCTGGATGATTCTATGTCAATTTGACACAGGTAGAGTTATCTGGAAGGAGGGAACTTCAAATGAGGAAATGCCTCCATAAGACCCAGCTTTAGGACATTTGCTTAATTAGTGATTGGTGGGGGAGGGTCCAGCCCATGGTGGTGGTGCCAGCTAGTGGTTCTGGGTTCTATAAGAGAGCAGGCCGAGCCGGGCATTGGTGGCGCAGACCTTTAATCCCCAGTACTTGGGAGGCAGAGGCAGGCAGATCTCTGTGAGTTCAAGGCCAGCCTGGTCTACAGAGCGAGTTCCAGGACAGCCAGGGCTACACAGAGAAACCTTGTTTCGAAAAACAAAATAAAACAAACAAACAAACAAACAAAAATCAAAGCAGGCTGAGCCAGCCATGGGGAACAAGCCAGTCAGCAGCATCCCTCCATGGCCTCTGCATCAGCTCCTGCCTCCAGGTTCCTGCCCTGTTTGAGTTCTGTCCTGACTTCCTTTTTGTGATGAAGTGTGACATGGAAGTGTAAGCTGAATAAACTCTTTCCTCCCCCAAGATGCTTTTGATTATGTGTTTCATTGCAGCAATAGGAACCCTGACTAAGGCATTTGTCACATTTGTCTTGGGAGTTTCTATGGAGGGGTCTTTGTTTTTGTCTCTGCAGGGAAGAAGTTCCCTATCAGACCTTCAGGCTCCTGTACAAAGTGATCCCTGCGGTCATCTCGCAAGCACGGGAGGAGAGCTTCCTACACAGCTTTTTTTTTTTAAACTTAAAGAAGTTCAAAATCCCTTCCTGAACACTACACTCTAGTATTTGAAATTGCCATACCTGTAAAATGCATCTAAACTTAAGGTAAGTCATACAATGAAAAGGAATGGGCTTGGGTTTGGACAGACAGGGGTTTGAGGCCAATCTCTACCGCTAACGCACAGCCTCTACTTCCAGGGTGGCCCTTGGACCCAGGCAGCAGGCCTTATCCTGGTGGACTCCCCACCAGGGAGGTCCCTCTTCTGCCCTTTCTGTGACCCCCTCGCTCCCAGAGTTGGCAGGTCTAAGATGCTCCCAGGCCCTGCCTCCTACTGTTCTTATCCTAGAATCCCCACCCAACTGCAGGGCGGGTCCCTGGACCACCCCGGTCTGTCTTCACAGGCTAGACTACCACACCATAGCTGCTATGAGAGAAAGGCTCCAGAGAGAGGAGCGGAAGTTAGACATAGCTGGGTGTGGAAGGCTGTGATACGTCTCCAGTGTGTCTGTGCACTGGGACAGGGTGTGTGAAGGAGAGGTTGCTCACCAGTGTGACGGCTGCAGAACTATGCGGCTGAAGAAATGGTTGTGATGCTCAATTAGCTGACTACGTAAGCCAGCCAGCTCGGATTAGCAGAGTGGGGGCAGTCAGATGTTGTTTCCCATGAGCTTCCAGTGCTGAAACTTCCTTCCTGCCACACTGGTCCTGAGCGTCATTTGCGTGTGGTTAGCCTCAAGTACCCTGGAGTTTTAAAACATGGAGTATTGGGCCTGCTGCTGTTCAGGTGGTAGTTAGAGATCTTGGCGTGAATGTTGCTTAACACCACAGACTGATTTCCCTGAGTTTCAGTCCTAGTTCTGTCAGAGGCCCTTAGTGACAAGAGGCCCAACTGAAGTCAATCAAGCTAGAACTCGAGGATGGAATCAGAATGGTGGTTACTTCTGGAACTCATTTAACTTAGTGGTACCTCGATTATATATATGTAACTTAGTGGTGCTTTAATTTCATATATGTCTTTCTCTATATACATTTGGAGAGTAAGGAGGTGAACTTTGAAACACTTTTTATAAAAAGGTGGCCAGACAATAGATCAATCTCAAAGTCGGCAGCTTTCTAACTTGGCAGGAATAGTCACCACAAAGGTATGACGTAGGAAAAGATATAGCCAAAACTAGGAACCAGGCTGAGGCATGACTCAGGGGTAAAGCATCTACTTGGCATGGATGAGCAGTGAAAAAATGTATAGTAATAATAAATTTACCAAGCTTGGTGGAACAGGTCTTTAATCCCAATACTCAGAGGCAGAGACAGGCAGATCTTTAAATTTGAGGCCAGCCTGGTTTACAGAGCAAGTTCCAGGCCAGCCAGAGTCACATAGTAAGACCTTGTCTTAAAAAATAAAAATGAAAGGCAGATGCTTTCCTTCTGGATGGACACACTGACACTGAGGACATGAGGGCTGTTTTTAAATCAATGTACAGAGCAAGTGTGTCTCTAATGCAGTACCTGCTCTTAAGGAACTTGACTAAAGTTTTCTGAAGTTTGTCTAAACATAGTATCTTACTGTTCTGAAGAATGGTTAAGGACACATTTTTCCATGAGAAGTAAGAACATTCAAAATTTTCTGTGAGAAGTAAGAAAAATGAACGTGAGACAGGATTCAGGAGTCAATATGGAGAGAGAACCTTAGAATCTCCTGTATAGCAAAGGCGATCACTCTCTGTTCTTAGAGTGCATATGTGTATATAGTCAAATAAGTCTGCAATAAAGCATCTAACATGGTATTGGCAACCACACTCATGGCTTGAGCTGCAGCGCAGTAACTGCAGTGGTGCCATACACTGCAGGTGTTCATAAACCCCACCACAATAAAACCCTGCTCCCAAGGGCATCATGGAAAATGGGCTGCAAAGGTTTGAGGAAGGAAGCAGAGTCCTCAAGTGTTACCCCCCGTAAGAGCAGACAGGCATAACGGAAGCACCAGAAGGCAAGGTTTCAAGTCTGTGTATTTCAAGTGTTGTCTACTCAATATGCCCTGCTTCTCTAATAGGAAACATGGCTGGAGGGAATGTCCCCTTTCCCTGACCTAAGAGTCATGGCTACGTGATCTAAACTTCTCCCGGCCTTTCTCTTCTTATCTCCTAGGATACATTTCAGTTCTCTCCTAAAGTCCCTCTCTCCTCCTCGAAGAAGGAAAAGTGTGCCCTTGCAATGTTTACTTTAGCTGGTTTATATAACAAGACCATCTAAAGCTCACAGCTCCTGCTTGGTTAACGCCACATCCTTGCCAAGCTTACGGCAGTCCCAGCTAAATAGAGAGGCATGGATCCGAAGATCATAGCAAAGTCATACTTCACTATCAGAATGCTTTAGAGAGTTCTCACAAACTCTCTCTCTAGGCTGGTGGATTTCAATCACAGAAGAGTTTTCCAAATTCAGCTTAATCCAGAGTCCACTTAGTACTGCCCAGTGTTTCCATGTGTTAATATACGTCAGTTCTGAAGACCACGTGGCTAAGCAAAAAGTCTCTGCTACTTCTAAGACCCTGTGACTGGCCTCTCCTAAAAGCCATTTTCAGTGAGACCCTATGCACTCTTTAGCCAGAATGTGAGAAAATGTGTTCCCGGTTGTGTTTTTCCTAGCTCTGTGGGGGTATTCTTGCAGGTTAAGGGATTAGTCCCTGGGTTTTAGCTGAGGTATTGACGACTGTCTTTGAATTGATTTGCACACTTTCAAATCATGTAGCAAATCCATATATTTTGCCACAGGCTACTAGTTTTTATGTAATTTTTCCTTCCGGTTGAAACCCAAGATAATTACATAGTGTATCCACTGGCATGTATGCACGTTGTGCTGGCTAGTTTACGTCATCTTGACATAAGCTAGCTGTCATTGGAGAGGAGGGAGCCTCAGCTTAGAAAAGCCTCCCTAAGATCAGGCTGTAGGCAAGCCTGTGAGGCATTGTCTTAAGTAGTGATTGATGGGGGTGGTGCCATCCCTGGGTGGTCCTGGTTTCTATAAGAAAGCAGGTTGAGCAAGCCATGGAGAGCAAGCCAGTAAACAGCATCCCTCCATGGCCTCTGTACCAACCAGCTTCTGCCTTTAGTTTTCAACATGTGGGTTGTGACCCCCATTTCAAAAGACCCTTTCACAGGGGTTGCCTAAGAAAACACAGGTATTTGAATTATGACTCCTAACAGTAGCAAAATTACAATTCTGAAGTAGCAATGAAAATAATTTTATGGTTGGGGTCACTATAACATGAGGAACTGTATTAGGCTTAGGGTTAGGAAAGCTGAGAATCACTGTTTGAGTTCCAGCCCTGTTTGAGGCCTCTGTCCTGACTTCTCTCAGTGATGGACTGTGTAGGCTAAAATAACTTCCTTCTCCAAGTTGCTTTGGTCATGGTATTTCATTATAGCAATAGTCACCCTAACTCGGATACATGTCTTTGAACAAAAGACTATAAATATGTCGTTTCAGCTTGACAGACAATTTCAAGCGTGAGGTTTGGACACACTGACCTCACCCCAACTCTGTATCCCACTATGCCACTATGCCAAGTAGTCAGCATTCTTCAAGAAGCGAATTTATGGTAGACTTGACCCCCTCCCCTCAAGCAGGGCCTTATTCTGTAGTCCAGGTTGGTTGGGATTCATTCTATAGCTTAGATTGGCCCCAAGCTAATGATCTTTCCTCAGTCTTCCAAGTGCTAGGATTATAGGCACGTGTGCTACCATGCCAAACTAGACATATTTTTCCACAGCCAATGCTCAAGAACTTTAATAATAATTTATGGCTATAGAATATATATCTCATATATTCTTAACGTTTTAAAATTTGAGCCTAAGAGCATGTATTTTGTTGGGACTTTTTCACATGACTATTCATGTAGGTCTCTAGAATATCGCCATTGCTTCTGCAATTTTTCATGTTAGAAGCAAACCTCCATTGGTCTGGTGTGCTTAGGCACAATGCTGATGGGCACTCACCCCAGTCATACTGATAAAGAGACACATCTGCAAGTGAAAGGCTCGAGAATTCCCAGAATTGGTTCCCAACTTTTCAGTCAGTCAAGGACCTGGTATTCCTTCCCCGTGGATTTTGAAGTCACAGGTGAAGGTTCCTCTTACGGGTGCCTCCAGTTTGACCCAAAGCTGTTGGCCTGTTGTCTTAAAACAGGATGCAGATCAGGGGACACAGTGCCTTTCTGTCATCTGTCACAGAGATGCAGGTGGAAAACGTTCAGGAAGAGGCGGGGTTTATAGTGAGCCGGACCAAGGTTTTAAAAATAGGTTGAGAATGTGCACACAACACAGTTTCCTTTCTTTCTTTCTTTCTATCTTTGGGTCTTTCCCCACCAACCCCTCCTACAGCAAGATAAGAAATAATAGTAAAGGACTTTCTCAAGCGATGACTCGGCCTTGTCACTGCCTGGCTTTGTTTCCAATAGCTGCTTTATTGAGCTTTTGAGAAACAGTTTGTTGGAATTTATCATTTTTTTCCCTCTTAAATCAATGAGGTGGAGGCGGGCTATGAGAGTCCCCTAGGTTCAATTCTATCTGTGTTGGCATTTCCACTGGAAATTCGGAGTATGGCCTTTTCTTGTTTGGGTGTCTAATCCCATTTTAAAGCCCTGTCATGCTCCTGCTGGGGGTCAGCACCCTGGGAACAGACCCTCCTGCACCTGCTCCCCTTTCTCTCTCATCCCCCTCTGAGGAGAACCAGAGGGTGTTCCGGATGGCAAATAATACCACGCTTCACTGGCTTCAGTGACAGAAAACCACCCCAGACCTGGGAATTTGGTAAACTTTAAAGGCCATGAGAAAATAAACATGAAAACTAGCCAGTCTGAAAAGGACTGGTAGGGTGGCCCGAGAACATCCCATTTGAAGGCTCAGGTACCAGGGTGAGCACAGCCTTGAGTTTCTTAGCTGACAGGGCTCGGACACTGAAGAAAGAGCTGCACAGAAAATACGAGACACCTGCCTCACAGGCACCTTACTGAGAAGTTAACATGAGGCAGCAGTGGGAACAACTCAAAGTCCTCTAAATGACCACAGTGACTAGACACGGTTGCCCTGTTTCCCAGAGTAAAATTCTGAATTTTTATACTTTCTGGATCTGAGTAAGTATGCCTCTGAGCATATTGAAAACGGGAGTGACCTAGAGTTGGGAACAAGCGAAACCCAGAACAAGCCTCATAGACTTGGCCACATTTGTCCAGAAGAGAGTTTGTCAAGGCAGCTGGTGACAAAACACACAGTTGGGCGCATGGCCAGTTACAGCAGTTTGGTTGGCAAACACGGTCAGAGGGAGAGAACTGTGACTGTGGCCGGGCTGTGACCGTCATCTTTGTCCCTCAGGTTTGGAGAATCAAATGAAGCTATTCGGACAGGGTAGAGATAATCCAGCAAGACTTGCTCCTCAGAAATGCACAGGGCAGATTGGGTGGGGTGGCTGGTCAGAGATTCCTCAGAGATAGCAGAGAAACTGGTTAGCAGACAGGAGTTAAAATCTAGGTCTTGATTGGGGTGAAGGGAATGAGAAGGCGATGAGGAGGAGATTCTGAAAAGGGAGGATGTGCAGGATTTGGAGACCAACTGGCCAGGCACCAGGCAGAATTCACAAATCACCCGCGATTTCAGACTGGACGTCTAGGAGAAGGTGGAGTAGATGGTTTTAGATACATGCTGAGGGCTTAGGTTGTTTATCCCACTGAAAATGTCCCACGGAGTGGGTTAGGAAGGGTATTTGAGTCCTAAACTCGACACGTACATTTGAAATTGTAGCAGCGCTGGTAAATAAGCCTTGGACAAAGTAAGGCTGCAAAATGGAGCAGATTCAGGTCGTCCTTGTAGTCATGAACTAAGAAAAATGAGAAGACTAGGAAGCAGAGTAAAGGAAGGCAGGCTCCCGGGGATGGCTGCCTCTGAGGCGGGGATGGGTGTGGGAGGGAGAAGGGGAGCAGAAGCGAAGACGAAAGTATACACAGTGTTCCTGAAGCAAGCAAGGAAGGCAGGCTGCGCATGGGGAAAGAAGTCACATCACAGGCGACAGGAGAAAATGAGTTTTGCAAAGGCAAAGTCACCAGTGTTTATGGGAAATAGAAAATGGGGTGTGTGGGCTGGGGTTTCAACAGCGTCACAGGCTCTGAGAGAAGGCCTAAGATGCAGAGGAAGCCTGAAGCTGGACAGCAGAAGGGAGGGGGCTTGGGGGTGAGTCATAGGAGGGCTCTGGTGGCAGGGACATGGCCTGAGCTTAGGAAGGCTAGAGAGGAAAAGCAGTCATTGCCTCCCACTCGGTTGGGTTGTTCTGTAGCCTCTGTAAGTGTATGCAGACATCCTGTTGATACCCCTCTCTTGCCTTCCAGGTACAACTTGGATGTCCCTGGGACACAATAGGCAACTGATCAATTAGGGAACGTGCAGAAGGGTTCTCTAGATAGACAGGGACAGTCTTCCTGCTGGGTAGGAAGAGAACAGAGAAGCAGAGACATCAAAGGAAGCTTCCACTCTTGGGAGACAATTTCTGCCACCCTGGGAATGTGGCACCTGAGAACGTTCCCCAGACAGAGCAGTGGCAGGGCCTGGAGGACACAAATGTTTTCTGTGACTGACTTACCCAGTAGTCACTTTACCATACTCCCTTTAAGCTCATGGTAGCACCAGGGGCCATTGCTTTTCTGACTGAAATAGATGTGAACACAGAAGACCACAGTAAGATTCCAGATCTCTTGACTGTGACACCATCGAGCAAAGTCAAGGGTCTAACCAGGGTGATGACCTTGAACTTGTCTAATATCCAGGCAGTAAGCTTCCATGACTTCTAGAAGCCCAGAGAAGGCCGAGACTGCGGAAATCCAGGCTTGCCTCACTTTAGAGATGGGAGAAAGAAGTTTAAGGAGGGAGGGTGTTGAGGGTCAATTCAGCAATTACCTCAGGAGGCTAGATTTAGTCTCCTGTGAGACTTTGTGGCTCTCAAACCTTTCCCTTGCTAACGCCTCATAGAACTACAAGGGTGGGCCAACTCGTCCAGCGTGGCCTTTCTGTTTGATGGTGCAAGCAGTGTCCTTGGGTTTGTAGAGAAATGTGACAGGCTTTCCAAAAGGCCCATAGTTCATCTTTCCTCTGAGGTCAGATAAATTCCCTTTCACTCAACACCTGGGCTGTCAATTGTGTTTGGAAGGAAATCCTTTTTCTTATTCAGGGTGTGATGTTTGTGTCTCAGTGGCTCCTTGGGGGAAAATGTTCAAAACTGCAAAGACTGTTTTCCTGTCTTCCCATAAACACCAGGGAGACTGAGCCAAAATGATGGCCACGTGAAGTAATTCTTTATGAGAAGAACAATGAAGTTCATCACACTCCCTGGGAGCACCAGTTGGAGGGGAGACCCCACTGTGCTTATGTGCTGAAGACACAAAGGCTGGAGAGAGCAGTTCCAGGGAGGTACCCTGTCTCCTGTGACTCTTACACCAACAGCTAGACAGTGATGGGTTCCCCCTGTCCTAAATGGATCACTCAGAGACAACTAAGAGAAAATTAGATTGTTTTGAAATGAAAGTAAAGGTTGGATTTAAAAAGTCTGTTCTTCAAAGCATGCCCAACTGTGGGCTGCATGCTCCTCAAGATAGTTATGAGTCAAACCCCAAATCACACACTTACCACAGTCTGAGGATGCTGCAGAGAGCTCAGGGGTAAGTGCTTCCGGAGCTGACATCGACTTCCTAGGACCCACATAAGACAGACAAAGGAACAAGCAACACTTGCGGGGTTTGTGACTTTTTAAAAAAGCTTGTGATTCTCAAGTGTGATCTTGGCAGATGGCAATGTCTTGTGATATCGAAGTCCAAACACCTGGAAAGGGCATAACTAATCAAACTGATCTAGAAGAATACTTCTCTAGGGCTTTTAAAAGTCAGAGTGCAAGTTCTTGCTACTAGCTCAGCCAGCACTAAAGATTCAGTTTATTCTCATCTACAAAATGAATTGCTCAAACTACAGCACAGAACCATCAACACACGCAACAAAATCATCTCTAATGGGAAATCACTGGCTGAGTTTCCAGAACAGAGGATCACCTCTGCCACCTTTCAGGGTTTGTCTGGCTGTTATCTACTGTTATCTAGGTAAGATATTACAGCACACACACACACACACACACACACACACACTCTCTCTCTCTCTCTCTCACACACACACACACACACACACACACACACACACACGAGTCTGCTCATCTGGCATCTAATAGCATGTGTGCCTGTGGCCATGCTTCCCCAGGGCCGTGTGCACAAGCACTAATGCTCATATTTTGTTAACACATCCCTCTTTGCCTGGGTCCTGGCGGTCTTAAAGTGTGACTGGTTGATAGCCTCTGTGTGCTGCAGTATTATAATGTGCACTTTCAGGTTTAGTGTGTAATTAAAACTCCTGTTCTTAAAACATCTAAAACCCAAATGTTTGACAAATGGCACCAAGTACTATGTGAGTAAAGTAAACATTAACTCACCCAGCAAGTTCTGAATTTTCTACTAGAATTATTTTAGACATGCGAGGCTACATGCTTGTCAGATTTCCCAAAATGAACTTTGTATAAAAACCACACTGGCCCTTCAGCTGGGTTTTCTTCTATTGCTTATAGATAAATAGAAAACAAATGTTTAAAAAAAGAAAAAAAAAGCCTAGTGAACTGCAAACAGGCTGCCAGGGTGAGCGCTTTTCTCTAAGATTAGTCTATACTGAAGTGTGTGACCAGAGTCACTGAAGTCTCGATTTCCCTAATGGTGACTTTCACAATGTGCAGAAAACCATTGGCAGCCTCCATTCCCTCCGCTGGTCGCTGAGACTAAAACAGGAGGCACATTTCATTCTGGGTGTCACTGCACTGCAAATAGAGAACTTTGGGGGCAAGTTTTAAGTGTTTTAGTGAATATTGTACATGGGGTTATGGGTATTTCGCTCATCTACCTAAGCCTGGAGTGAATGCTTGACCAAAACACAAGATCACAGACAATATAATTAGCAGAAAAACTCAGAACACATGCACGGATTATTGGATGACTTACTTGCGTTATAAACAAACAAACAAAGTCAGGCAGAGGCAGGTGGATCTGTGAGTTCTAGGCCAGCCTGGTCTCCAGAGTGGGTTCCAGGACAGTCAGGGCTATACAGAGAAACCCTGTCTCAAAAAAACAAAACAGCAACAACAGCAACAAAAGCCCCACAAACAAACACAACAACAAAAAACAAAACCACAAAAAAAGTTAATGTAACAAAAATACTTAATTTAGAAAAAGCATGTTAAGTTACCAGGAGCTTATATTGAAGCCAAATGTTCAGACTATTAAAACACCTTGGACTTTTAATTTTGTTTTGTATTTGCCTGTAAAAATATTGTCCTTGGGCTTGAGAGATTCTCAGCAGCTAGGAGCATGTACTGTTCTTGCAGAGAGCCTGAGTTCTGAGCCCGGTATCCACATGCTAGCTCACAACCGCTGGTAGATAGTTCTAGTTCCTGGGTATCCTGGGTGCCCAATGTCCTCACCTGGCTCCTGTGGACTCTTCAATGTACACGATCCCTATAAACTCACACAGGCCCACGCATTATGTTGGCCTGCGCCTGTCACTTGGCAGAAGGCACCCGGGCAGTACCCTGGTCAGCCCAGGGTTCAATGAGTACTAGTCTGCTCTCAGGTGCAAAGGACCCTTTTAAAAGACAGACCCCGCCCACTTAGCTCTCTTTCCTGCTCCCACCTCCCCCCCCCCAGCTCTCCCCTGCCCTCTTCTCTGGTTCCCTTGGGGCAGACAAGACTTTTCCTGTCTCCGTCTTCTCTTCTGTCCCCTCTGTCTCTATGTCTCTTTACCTCTTTCTTAGTTCCTTTCCCCACCTTCTAATAAAGCTTCTCACTTAAAGAGCTCTGTCTGCCTGGCATGTTTGTCCTTCCGCCTCAGTCACCCTCGCCTGCCATGGAACCTGCCAGGATCCTCCCACGCAAGGTCCCCCTCAAGCTTTATCCCAACACTGAAGACCCACAGGGGCTGAGGATGGGAACCTGAAGAAAGGGTCGTGTGAATCAAGATACGGGATACAGGTGGCACATTCCATGGAAGCACTGCCACACTGTTAGTGACCGATGCTGTGATGCCTGAGTGCCCATCAGTGGGTGACAACGGAATGAAAAGTTAACACTGGAGCATCCAGATAAGGACACAAAGATGCACTTTGAATTGCTCTCACTTTTTCTACGTCTGATTGTTTTCCCCAAGTAGCAATGACATCTGAACTTATTTTCAAACTGATTTATTTATTTATTTTTTGACCTAATTTACTACTACTATTATTATTTTTAAAATTGTCTTACTGGAAAATCATGCTTCCTGGGGACTGCGGTCTCTTGGTCTCTTCTTGATAAGAACTGTTGCCGGGGTCCCGTGACTGCAGCCATTGGGTGATGTCGAATGTGGTCTCGGTGGCTTGGTGAAAGACACACCTGAAAGGCTGGATGACTTTAGATTTTTGTTTCACACTCAGTGGTCACTGGTAGGAGGCACTGTGTAGTCTACACCTTGTTCTGCTTTTCTAGAAGTGGCTTTTTTCTTGCCACTAGTCTTGAAGGGATTTAGTAGTCTCACAAGAGAAATATTTTTATTTAAATTTTTCTATTGCAATGTGTGTGTAATATTTGTACACGTGTGTGTGTGTGTGTGTGTATGGGTGTGGGTGTATGACACGATTTTGCAGATAACATTGGGTAACCTGCTTTATCACTCTCCATCTAATTCCTTTAGTCCAGGGGTTCTCTTGTCACCAACCCCTTAGTGCCAGGGTTACAGATGCATGACCACACCCAGTTTTTTATGTGGGTGCTGGAATCCGACCTCAGGTCCTCAACCATGTACAACAATCACCCTTACCCATAGGGCCATTGTTCCAGTCTCATATCTTCTCCTCCTCCTTTTCCTTCTTCAAGACAGGGCTTCATGTGCAGCCCTGGCAGTCCTGAAACTCTTTATGAAGACCAGGCTGGCCTCAAACTCAAAATCTGCCATCTGCCTCTACCTCCCAAGTGCTGGAATTAAAGGGGTACGCCACCACTGCCCAGCTCACGTTCTTTTTCTTACGGGCACATCTCAATTTCTCCAAAGCATTTTCCAATGACAGATTTTAAGAATTTTTGGTCTTTAGTGTACTGTCCTTCCCCTCGCGGAGTGTCCCCACTGTGAGATGCGGAGTGCAGAGGTCATCTTCAGCTCCCTGCTTTATCTTTCTCATCAACTGCTCCTCAGCCCCCCCCACTTCCTCATTAATTTTTCCCCATTTGTGATATGACAGCTTTAAAGATTCAAGTATGTTTAAAAATATATGCTGGGTTGGCGGCACTTGCCTGTAATGCCAGCCCTTGGGAGGCAAAGGGGCAGTGAGTGATCAGGATCGACCAGGGCTCCATAGTGAGGCCCATCCTAATCTCACCGGCGTGTCTCTCCTAGGTGAAATTTCTGGATTTTGTGTCACTATCTGCTCGCATTATTCATTGTTACTTGTTTATCTGCTCGCATTATTCACTGTTACTTTTTCACATATTACCTGCTCATAAGATTCAGTGTTATATTTTTCTTTTATGTTATAGTCAGAGACGTATAGCATAAGGTTTACATGTCTTGACATCTGTTGACTCCTATCTGTGGCTTAGCTGATGGTCAGAGCGATCACTGTAGTGTGTCTACAGCACTTGCTAGCTATACGTCTTAGGGAATTCGATTGTGTTGCTTAGAATGTTGGTGACTTTCCCCTCTCACCTGTGGCACGATGGATCGAATCTGTGCTTCACACGTGCTAGGCAAGTGCTCTACTACTGGGATGTGCCCTAGCCCTTCCTTATCCTTTAAAACTTTGGGACAGGACCCGCTGAGCTTTCCAGATGGGCTTGAACTCTCTTTGTAGCCTATTCAGGTCTTGAACTTGAGATCTTTCAGCCTCAGCTTCTCAAGTAGCTGTGTCTCTGGGTCAGGCTCCTGAAAATGCGTGGGGCTGCTGGAAAGTCTGATTGTTGTGGTCTGTGTCTTACTTTGGGTCTCTCATGAATTTTAATGTTCTGTCTTTGGGTCCATGTTTAGGATTGTTGTCTTTCTCATAGATTTCTTCATTTATTTTTATATGATGTCTTCATTTTTTTATAGAAGTTTACTCATCTGATATTAATGAAGCCACACTATTTGTACTGGATATTTTCACTGCCTTTATGTTCTTTCTATGTATATTTTCTAGGCAGCATGTCTCTGATGCTATTTTTTTTGTCTGCCTGTGAGCTGGGGCTTCTAGTCTCCTTGCATTTGCTTTGGTTATTGCTGGGTGGGGTTGTATCTGTCACTTTCATGTTTGCTCTGTCTGCCCCTCCGCTGTTCTCTGATGTTCCTTTTCTGCTGTGGACCTCATTAAATCCCCGCACTCTGCTTCATCCACTCTCCCATTTATGTAACTTGTCATTATTCATGTGCTGTAAAGCTCGCCTTACATGTTTCAGATGTTGGCCTTCTAAGGACATCACAAGTGAAGCAGTCTTGCTAAAGAACAGTCCCTTACCTTTCTGGCCTCTTGCTCTCTGCCTACAGCTCCATCAGTGCTCACTTAGACACTGCTCTCACCTCCAGCTGCTTCTGCTGAGCCTCGGGTTACCTCCAGCACTGCCTCTAACCACAGACCATGGCAGGCTCCCTCCCTTGCAGTTGCTGCCCTGCCCTGCAGGCTCCCACCATTCTAGTGGTCCTGAGTTCTGACCTCAGCTTGCTCAGTGTAGCCCCAATATCATGCACTGGTTGGTTTTCCTGTTCATCCCGTGCTAGAGTTTGAATCTGAACTATCTCCTGTGAAATCCTGTTTGGCCCCCCAGCTAGTGGTGCCATTTGGGAAATTGTGAAAAATTTGAGAGGCAGCGATGAAGAGTCTTTAAGAACGTTACTACTGTCCCCACTTCTTCTTCTTCTTCTTTTTTTTTCTTTTTTTTCCTTTTTTTTTTTTTTTGGTTTTTAGGAGACAGGGTTTCTCTGTATTGTTTTGGAGGCTGTCGGTCCAGCCCGGCCTCGAACTCACAGAGATCCGCCTGCCTCTGCCTCCCGAGTGCTGGGATTAAAGGCGTGCGCCACCACCGCCCGGCTCCTGGGCACTTCTTGCCTGTTTCCTGTTAGCTGTGGTGTGAAGAGCTATCCTCAGCCACAGGCTCTGACACTGTTATCATCTGTGCCAGGGCAGGGGGAGAAAACCGTGGACTGAACCGTCTGTAGTCACGAGCCAAATTAGCCCCCCTGTCCTCAGGCTGCTTCTGTCAGTATTGTGGTCCTTGTGACACAAAAGTAACTGGCTCACCTAGCTGAGGAAGTTTCCCCACCGTGAGAGCACTGGGCATCCTTGGAGTCTAGTGTTGAGTTTCTGTTCCCACAGGGATTGTAGGTTTGGCTGCCTGTTCTCCATTCCTGGAAAGAACTATTTTGTTCAATTGTATGATAATTTTACAAGAAAGAGGGCTACTTTGGTTCAGTTATGCTATCATGGCTGGAAGCTCCTATGGGTTTTACACTGAGGTTAAAGAAAGGGAGGGGGAGGAGCATGGAGAGGGAGCAGGGAAGGAGACAGAGACAGAAACAGACAAGTAGAAAAAGCATCTACTTTGATACCTAATTAAGGTTGAGTGACCTAAAAGGTTTCCCAAGTTTGTCCACTAGAGTTTGTATTCTAATGTTTATAGCCTAATAATATTAATAATGATTATTTCTTATTATTGAACATTTGTAGTTCATTTAAGATTTTAACTTTTCAAAAACAATTACTTTATTAGGATGCTGTTTAAATTTAAGTAATGTACTCTCTAGGCTATTTTGTCTGCTGTCCTCATTAATTGGTTTAGAAATATTTTAAAACGAAAAATAACCATTTTTGATTATACAGTTTGTTTCAATTTATCCATACCAAGAAACTACTACACTTCTCTGAAATTTCCTAGAATACTGTTAGAGGATAAAAACAGTGGTTTGTAATTTGCGTGTGCTTTTCCCTGGCAGCTGTCAATGGCTGTGGACAGTCCGAGGCTGCTCCAGTTTATTCTGTTATGAATAGAATGGTGCTTGGGGTTGGGGAATTGACTCCATGGGCAAAGTGCTTGCTGTGTTCTGTAGCTCCCCAGCCCCTGGTAGGGAAAGCCAGCAACCCCAGCCCCAGCAGAGGTAGGCAGGTCCCCTGGAGCTCGTTGGCCGGCTAGCCTAGCTGAATCTGCGAGCCCCAGGTTCAGTGAGAGAGCCTGTCTCAAAAAAAAATAAAGATGGAAAATGATGGAGGAAGACACTCATTGCTAATATTGACCTCTGGCCTACATGCACACACGCATGCAAAGTGGCAGAGCGTGTAAGTGCTGTGTGTTGGAACTGAGTAAGCTGAAGCTCTTTCATCAGATGTTACTCCCCATTGCCCAGGGGGACATGAGATACTTAGCTTTCCCTGCCTGCTTCCTTCAGTAGTTTCCCTTTTTATAGAGAACTGAAGACCTGGGCTACTTCCTGGTATGGATCTAGTGTGAAATATTTTAATTGTAATAACAGCAACTGCCTAACTTTGATCTCTTACACAATTGCTCCCAAGTCTCTTTAGAAGGCTTGCTAGGGGATGACAGCTTGTCCATAGTAGGGATGACAGCTTGTCCATACTAGGGAATGACTGTGTGTCCATACTAGGGGATGACAGCGTGTCCATACTTTTTCTCAAGGCAAGCCAGCACCTCTGTGTGTCTAGCTTCAGCCCATGAATAAGCCAGACCTGCCTGTCAGGACTGAGATGGAATATATCGTTCCTGCTAACCAGGGGCAGGAAGAGTTTGCCTTTGAATGTGCAGGCTGCTCAGGTAGGAGTGACATGGTGTCCGTTCCTTGCCACAGAAGGTTCCCTGAAGCCCTTCTGCCTCTCTGTGTAAAGACAAGCCCTAGAGTGAGGGAACACAGTATTGCCAGAAAATTACACAGGAAAATGGTTTTGGTACAACAACAAGGAAGAAAAGCAATGTCCCCAAGGGACACATTTAGAATTAGAACTTGGAGGGTCAGCAAGATGGCTCCACAGGTAAAAGCTCTTTGCCACCAAACCTGATTACCTGAGTTCAGAGACAAGTGTCCAAGAATGAACACCCCTTATCTGAAACGCTTGGCAGAACAGTGTTTTGGATATTAGGTTCTTTCTACCTGAGATTTAGGCAAGTCTGAATATGTGTGTACCATGAGGTGTCTTAGGAATGGGACCCGAGTCTAAGCAGTCCTGTTATTTCTTTCATTCTCCATTCAACTTGCACATGTAGCCTGGACACATTCTAATAGGAAATATTCCGTGTGTATTTTGGCTGCAGTCTACCACAAAGACAGGTGAGGAATCTGACCCCAAGAGACCCCACGCAGTTGTGGGTGCTCAGGAAATTTCTGATTTTGCAGCTTTTGGGACTTCAGTTTCAGACCTGGATGGTATCATTTGCATTATCGTGCCCATAAGGAAAGTGGAGCTTCAGAAGATGGAGAGGTCTTTCCAAATGCCCATGAGAGCCATGAGAAAGCTTGGATTCTCACTCAAGATGAGCTTGAAGACAAGGCTTGTGATTTTCAAATGTTTCTGCAGCATCTAGGGTAGCTCCAGCAGGAGAAGTCTGTCTGTCGGTCCATCTCTTTCCTCTATTTTCATAAAGTGCTGTCTTGGGGCATAACTGGCCACTGGTCAGGAAAACCACTCTCCAGGCTGAGCTAAATGTGACCAAATGAGTGACCACTGTACATGCCAACAGTCCAGAGAAAGAAAGAAACACGGATTCCTGGACAGACACCCCAGAAATACAGTGTCTGTGTTGACTTAAAGGAAAAAAGCGTGAAGCCTGTGGCTTGCTTCAGGAGCTGAGACTTGTGAATGACAGCCACAGAGGACAGGCAGAGGGAAAGACTGACCGTGTCACTCGGAAGCTGGGGACATGCCACCTCTGCAGGCAGCACCAGTGAGCACCTTCTTACCCTGCTCGCAACTGCGGCTGTTCTCAGTGGCCACAGTCCCATGAAGAAAGCAACAGCCGCTGAGAGGAAGGTAGGAACTTCACTGGGAAGCCCTCCCTTCTTGGTGGTGGTAGGGTCTGAGAATGTAACCCCACCTTCAAAGGAACTGGGATGGTACATGCAGACTGTGGCTGCAATGGACATTATATTAAGCTGCCATGCGCTATTTGATCTCGTCAAGAAGCTGGCTCTGGAGGTGCTGTTCCCTGCCCCATTTCAGACCTAAATATGTGTGTCTTAGTGTCTCCCAAAGTCTAGGGATTGACTGCCCCCGACTCTGTGACAGGGAGGAAAGAAAACAGCCCAATAGCCCAGGAATGGAAACACTGTGTCCTTGGCAATCACTGGAACAGAAGGATATGTAAAATGTCTGCAGTGGGGAGGAAAAGCCAGTCCAGCAGTGGGGAGCCTATCCAAGCGAAAAGATCACTGGGCTGCGCTAGCCGATGCCTCGGCCCCCCACCCCCACCCCGTCCATTTCTGCGGCTTGTGTCCAGTTTGACTACGTTTTGCTCACCCATGAACACACTCTCTTTCTCCCTCTCTTCTGCCTTGTGTGCTTAGTAAACACACCCATTCAAAACCAAAAATATGGCCCATGTAGGTCACTCTCTGGACTGCACAAAACAATGAGTTTTTAAAGGTTTTGTGGCATGGCTTGTATTTGTTTTATCTCGCCAAAACAGACTGGCAGGATGATTTGGCTTTCACCAGAGGCATGCCCATTAGTAGCTTTCAAGGAGTGAAGGTCTGTTTCTGGCCAGGAACTCACAATGTGGCCCAGGCTGACCTAGAACTCATGATTCTCTTGCCTTTGCCTCCTGAGTGCTGAAATTATAGACACATGCTATCTTGTCCTGCTGAGGACCTGTGCTAAGCGTGGGAATGCTACCCAGAGGAGGCCAAGCCTCTACCCTTCCTCTTTCAGCCTTCCCTCTGTTCAGCCTCACTGGGATTACTTCCTCCAAATGTTCGGAAGATTCACAGAGACAGGAGTGGAGACAAGGTACGCTGCCACACAGCAGGGCGAGCTTCCATGTCACACCAGGGGCATAGGGGCTGCCGGGCTGCACTTTGATGTGGGTCAGTGCCCTGCACTGAGCACAGTGAGAGCTGGGGGCAGGGTGTGGTAATGGATTCCAGGGAAGGTTGTGCAAGGCAGGCACACTGCCAACCCAGCCTGGACAAACATTCTCACCCCTGGCTGTCTCCCTCAGGTTCGTGAAGCTCGTGCGGGGCATTCCTGAAAGACAGGCACATTTGTTTGACTTACATAACGTCTTACATCAGAAGACTAAAGCCGTCCTTCCGGGCTCGTGTCCTGTTGAACCGGGTCCAATCGAAACTTCTTTCCTTTCCATAGGCAGAAACCTGACTACCTGTGTAGGTGCCGCCTGCCGGCCACACAGCTGCCCGCCCGCCCTCTGCCCTCCTCTCCCGCGTCTCGGTGACACCACTTCTTCCTCGTGAGATTTCGGCTCATTCCCTAAGTCCTTAAAAGGACTCTTTCAGCCCTGGTCTGCTAGGGATTTCTCACACATTCACTTACACTGAGCATGCATTAAGTGGCTAGACTTTTGGAGCAGAGGAGATACAGGAGACTCTGAACTGCAAGGGAACCTGGGGATTATTATGGTATGCATAAAGAGACTGCAGTTTGGGGCATGGACTCGCACTCATTCTCTGCTTGCACCAGTGAAGCAGGTTAACAAGCACACGCAGTGGTGCTTGATTTGGCTTCTGTTTCCTGCTGAGTCTTTGGTTATACGTCCCTCCCTCCCTCCCTCCCTCCCTCCCTCCCCCTCCCTCCCCCACCTCTCCCTCCCTTCACTATGTATCAGAGGATGACCTCGATCTGTGATCTTCCTACCTCCACCTTCTGAGTGCTGGGATCTAGTTATTCAGCACTAAGCCAGGTTTAATGTCTTCATTTATTTTTAGTTTGAAGTCCTTATTAAGTTGTTTTAAAGTTCTGTGACTGACACTCCCTCAGAAAAGTCTGTCAGCTAGTGGCAGGGCCTGTTAATACCCCACTGAGCCCCTAACAGGACTCAGGATTGAGTCCTGTCATGGGTACTTTGAAAAGGGGGAAATGTAGTGACCAGTCCCCCATTTTAGCAGCCATTACAGGCTAACATGTGCCTGCATGACCTTGCCGCTCCTGTCCTGGTCACTAAGGTCAGATGCCCTCCTGGTGGCAAGGAACCAATCAGAAGTTAGCTGGCGGGCTGTGCTTTATGGCTATGGGTGTGCTTTACAGACAGTGCACAACAGTGATGTGCAAAGCATAGCAACCGCCCTGGGAGGGCCTATGGGCCATAACAACCAGTTGACCAATCAGCACAGGCGTGCCGGCCAAACATGGAAGCATACCAATCCTGAGACTGTTTCATACCCCTAGACACTCCCCTTACACTGCCCTTTAAGATACCTGCCTAGGTTGCTCAGGGTCTTTCTCCAGCCATCCGCCGTGGTAGAGGGACGAAGAGCCCGAGCTAATGGGTTTACCTCATTAAATAACTTCAATAAAAGACTCTTTGCTTTTGTATTGGGAAAAAAAGCTCTGTGACTGAATACACCTCTGGTTGGTCACTGTTCCCCTGGTATTTCTTTTGCTACGGCCCCACCTGAAGACGGAAGCAGACCTGGGGTCAGAGATGACTTAACACAGGTCTTTTGGGGTGTATGTATATCTTCTCCTGGGTCTTCCCATTTGACTTCAGTATGAACCCTGAGGGAACAGCACAGACACCGTGAAGGATGGGGGGGGGGGTAAGGCCACAGCTCAGAAGGAAAGGACTTTTCCTGCCCAAGTGTTCCTTCAAGTATAGGACACCAGGGGCAGTAACCGTTGTCTCCACATCCTCCTTCTCATGTCACCTGCTAAGATGGGCCCAGGCTCAGGACAAAGGAGAAGAGAGGGAGGGAGGGGGGACAGAGAGAGGGAAAGGGAGAGTGTGTGGCACATGGTGGTGGTATGGCTGTCATAGGGCTGTCCATAAGAGGCTAAGAGTCACGCACAGTCATTCCATGCATCTGGGGCAAGGTGAGAGGACACGGATGGTCTGGAGTGAACGCAGTGGCTCTCCAGAGGTCAGGTCAGTATCGCTACCAACCCAGAGGAAGCAGCTTCTCAGCATGGTGTCTGTGTGGCAATCGACAGCCTGACTGGAGAAGTCTGTCAGCCGGGCACAGCCTAGATTTCCCAGAGAAGGGAATCGTCAATTGTGGGACTGCACAGATCCAATTGGTCTCTGGGCTTGTCTGTGGAAAGTTGTCTTAAGTGTTAATTGATGTAGGCATGCCCAGTCCACTGTGGGTGGTACCATCCCTGGACAGGAGGTCTAGGCTGTGTAAGGAAGCTGACTGAATGTGAGCCTGAGAACAAGTCAACACGCAGAGTACTCCATGGTTTCTGCTGCAAGTTCTTGCTTGAGCTCCTGACCTGACCTCCGTCACCGATGGACTGTGCCCAGGAAGTATAAGACAAATAAACCTTTCTTCCGCTAAGTTGCGTTTGGTTAGTGATTTATCACAGCAACAGAGAGAAAACCGGAACACCCAGCAAAGAAAGCTTTCAGCACACCATGAGCCCACCCCTATTGTCTCCTCCAGTCTCTCTCCCAATCAATCAACCCCCCTCCCCCATTATCTTTCCATTATCTACTAGTGCCTTTAGAGGATTTGACAAAGACTGGACACACAGTGGGGAAAAACCAGAAGTGGAAAGTTTGAGTAAAAATCTTCAGGAAAATACAATAAAAATGTTCCTAAGAGTTAAAATTAATCACTTGAATATGTGTGGCTTATATTTTTTAAGTTAAAAATAAAGTTTTAAGGTGTGGCCCCTTATCCCCTTATAATATTCATGAGGCTGGCTATAAAATCTTGCCATTATTTTTGAAACTTTCTGTTTCAAATGGTGGTGGATTAAAAAAATATTCTGAAGTAAGAACTGTAATATCAGCCAGAGCCTCTCAATAAGCCTTTTCACTTGTAAATGGGAATTTCAGATACCTGCTAAGAGATACAGATCCATTTTCAGGTACTGGATATGCCAAGAAAAGTGTGATTATAGAACTAAGATGTATTATTCTTTACAAGAACAGAATAATTGTAAAGAGTCAGCTAGTTTGATATCGTAAAGAATAATTGGCTGAAATTCTCGTGGCTTAATGTGGGGCTGCAAAGACTTGTCTCTGTGTAGTCTGGCTCCCTTTGTACAGTAGGAACAGCCATTGAAACCACAGAGATTGGGACTTTTTACCGGAGCGTGGCCATCTGTAGGGGCTGGGTGACTGACACTCCTTAAACAAATGGTCAGTGGCCAGGAAGACAGAGACCACCTGCCTATTTAGGTGATAGGTTTTAATCTAGAATTAGGTACTCAGGAAAGGGATATCCCAGTGTCAGGGTCAAAAATCTGACCCTCACGATCAGGGAACTCCCCAAAATGTCAGCAGAGGGATGCTGAGTCTACAACTCAAAACATTCAGAGCAGTTTTCAAGACCTTGGTGGTAGCAAATGAACTCTGGGAGATCCTAGGAAGCCTTCATCCATGATCCTGGGCTGCTGAGTGACAGTCATGACTCCTACACATCTGCCATCTGCTCTCAGAACTAATTTGTGTCACATCTCTTCATTTGGATCCACACAAGGCAGTTCCCAAGGAGTTCCTACACTGAAAGCTGTGACAGATCATGGTAAGTTGTTAGATGATCAAGTTCAGAAGGCCAAATTCTCTATACTAATGAAAACTATCAAGGAAAAGGATCCTTGGAGGTTGGAGAGTATAGTTCAGTGTATTTTTTTGCATGCTTGAAGCCCTGGGTTCAATCCCCAGCATCCATCCACCCATCTGTCTGTCCATCCGTCCATCCATCCATCTATCCATCACCCATCGATCACCCATCTTCTGTCCATCCATTCATCCATCTATCCGTCATCCATCCATCTATACATACATCCACCTACCTTCTGTCCATCCATCCATCCATCCATCCATCCATCCATCCATCCATCCATCCATCTATCACCCCACCTATTCATCACTATATCCACCCATACATCCATCCATCTGGCTGGCCAACAATGAAGTGAAAAATACCAAAGACTTTGGCATAAGTTTATGTTTTCACTCCATCTATTTCTTACTTTAAGTAGCAAGGTTCCACATTTCTCACCAGGGAAGACAAATCCTCAACCATTCTGGTTAGTGAGACAGTTCATTTGTGGGTAACACTCAAAAAGAGATACTTGAGCTTGTGGTCATGTGCAGGGAATAAATGATGTAGTGGTATTTCATGCTGATGGGAAAGTCTCTCTTAGAAATTAGACATAACTGGGGGAAAATTGATGCTTGATCAACACAGATCTGAACTGCATGGGTTCTGTTATTTAAGGATTTGGGGGGAAGTTTCCACAGTTTGAACAAAGCAGATGAACTGCATGACCTAGAACAGAAAAATAACTGAGTTAGATGTGTTATAACTACACAAAATATATGTAGCAATAAAAGAGTATTTTGTCACTATCATAAAATACACATAAAAAAGTTAAAATGGACAGAAACAGTTAGACCAGATGGGAGAAATGTAAACAAGAGCCAAGATGCAGATTAGCTGAGGTGCACAGCCGCAGTCCTGTTCCTCAGGTGGGTACTGTGTTCCCAAGAACATTGCTCATCTCAGTAAAAAGGAAGCTGTCTTGGCTCTCTTGTAACTTTCCGCATTCATACATGTGGCAAACAGCATGTGCTTATCTACCGTTTGTGCCCTCAAAGGCTTCAGGTCAACATCATGTTGTTTGTTTGCTTTGGGAAGAGCCAAGTCTCATGGACTTTTGATGACATCCTAATCCCCGTGGTGTTCAAAGTCAAATATTACTCGTGTCCTCGGCATGGTTGTAAGGGCTTGGAGAACAGGACAGTTAGGTCACTTCTTTTCCTTACAAGTCTTGTGCTAAGTAGGAAAGTAGAGATTAAAAAGAAAAGGTCTGAGCTGGACCTTGTGGCTGGGGCTCAGACGTGGCAGTTTACAGAGTGTAGTTTCCTTTCCACGTTTGACTCGTTTGTGTGGCTAGGCTGCCCAGCTGCTCATGTGTTCCACATTCCCTTGTTGGCACCTGGGGCTTCAGCCTGGATCCTAGTTTTTAGAGTTTTAATCAAATCTCTCACTTTTGAGGGTTCAGAGGGCTGGGTCACAGGTTAGTCAGCCCCAGCAGAGGGCCAGTCAGTGCATGCTAACACTGGTGTCTGGTTACCCCTCAGAGACGTTGTTGTCTTCCTAGAGTGGTTTCTCTACAAAGGACTCTGCTTCCCCAAAAAGGTAAATAGGACAAAAATAAATAAATTACGGCTCTCTAAACTCAGAACAGACTTTTGACTTGGATTCATCAGAACAAATAATTGGAATGAATGTCAGGATATCTGGTTTGTACTCAAACAAATAAAGGTTGCCTAGAGATCAGAGTTCGGAGCTAGCCACTAGTTACCTATAGTGGCCAGACAGTGGTGGCACACACCTTTAATCCTAGCACTTGGGATCTCATGCCTTTGATCCCAGTACTTGGGAGGCACATGCCTTTAATCCTAGCACTAGGAAGGAGGAAACAGGAAGTGATACAGTTTGGTGGAGAGAGGAATATAAGGCAGGCAGGCACAGGAGAAAGCCCCTTTCAGTCTGGGATTTCATAGAGCTAAGAACTCTAATATCTGACTCTGGGTTTTTATTATTAAGACCAATTAGACCTTGTGTTACAAACGAAGGCAATAATTGATGCTGCAGAGCAATTCTTCATGGTTTATGAGTAGTAGGGGAATTGCTGGAGCGTTAAGAGTTAACTTGGAAACAATGTTAGACAGAAATGCCTGTCTCAGGGCTGGAGAGGTGGCTGAATTGGGAAAGTGCTTGCTATGCAAGAATGCAGATTGAAGTTTGATCCCCAGATCCCGTGTAAAAAAGCCAAGTGTGTTGGTGTTCCTTAAATTCCAGCAGTGGGGGGTCAGAAACAGGGAATCCCTGACCTTGCTATGTGTCAGCTTAGCCAGCAGGACTAGTTCCAAGTTCTGTGAAAGTCCCTATCTTAAAAAATAAGGTAGGGGGTGACAGAGGAGGACATTCAAGGTTGACTTCTGGTCTCTAAGTGTGCTGCATCCAAATGTGCCCAACACAGGAGCAGTACACGTGCGCTTACGCCTAAATCCATATCTTTCTGAAAACCAGACCTTGCTGTGAGTACATTTCTTCTTGCTGGTTGTTTACAAATTGGGATTTATAGTCTTTTATTCTTCTTCAGATGTTATCAGAACTGAGGTATCTGAAGGGGAACTATGTCGAGTGAAGTTTCTAGTCTTTTAGACCAACTCTCAGCGGAAACCTGTTGAAATCATCTCTGCTCCCATGGCGGAGCTCCCTGGTAGGAAGCTGTCTGCACAGCTGCAAGTGGCCAGAGAGACCACTGTAGACTTTACTGCTGTGTGGGAACAGCATCACAGGTCACAGGAGAGAAGCTTGTTTTCAGTCCTGATCCTTCCAGTGAATCTCCGCCTTGCTGGCCTCTTCCCTCACTCCCCCCCTCTTCCTGTTAGTGCACAGGCGGTTCCCCACAGAAGCCGGAAGATGGGCCGCTGTGAGCATCTTCTAGTCCTCTGCTTTCTTTCTACCCAAATCTCTAAAAGTTCAGGGCGCTCTCACTTTCCTTCCCTTCCTTCTCCCTCTCTTCTCTTTCTCACCCTTCCCTCCCCTCCCCCTCCCGACCCCCTCTCCTCACCTTGTTTCCTGCTATTGCTGTCAACTATTTTCCCAGTAGTGATGTTTGTAACATCTCTATGGAAGGAAATTGATTACAGCAAAGATCTGGGAGACCGCTGCAGTGACCTCCACTGCCACAGCTTAGGGGACTTGAAACAGTAGTTTTCCTGGACTTTTTAACTGTTATAAAAAATTCTTATTCCCTCTCCTACATCCTGCACCCCGCATCAGTCCAATGTGCCCTGCGTTGTGTTGCGGGTCATGATGGGGTGTTCTGAAGACTGACAAGGACTGTGAGAATGTTCCAGGTCTCCAAAGCCACAGGGCTCACACTCCACCTACCCTGTTGGCTTATCAGCTTCTGCCAGGTTTAAGGGAGAGTAACACACTAGGGAAACGGTTCTGGAAAAGTTTTAAACCCTCAAACTATGCATCATTGTGATTGTAATATGTGGATTTTAATCTGTGGTTTTGTTTTATCTGTGGAAACCATTAATTAATCAAATATTGATCGTTCATCTCCTCTGGGCAAAGCTCACTGCCATCTGCCAGGTGATCCTGTGAAAATGGCGCCATCCCCCAAACCCACACAATAGCACCTTGGGCTGAAATGTGTGTAGAAACCCCAGTGCCTGGCTCTCCAAGGGGTCAGAGTGTGTAGCATAGGTTAAGTCAGTGGTTCTCAATCTTCCTAATGCTGCGACCCCTTATGTTTCTCATGTTGTGGTAACACCCAGCTATAAAAATTGTTTTTGCTGCTATTTCACAGCTGTAATATTGCTACTGTTATGAATCATAATGTAAATATCTGTGTTTTCCAGTGGTCTTAGGTGGCCTCTGAAGGGCTGTTTGACCCCCAAGCGGCCCACAGGTTGAGACATGCTGGATGATGTGGTTTCGATTGGGGTATATCACACAGGCTGAAGTGGTATCTTCATGTAGGTCAATATGGGAACTCCCCTTTGAAATCAGGGCATCAGTGGGTAAATGCAGAAGGATGGGAGGGGAATGAATGTAAAAAGGTAGGACTCAAACGTGGCAGGGAAGGCCTGACACCTTTGAGAGCTGATGTCCTCTGTTGCTTCATAGACAAGATGCGTTGACTTTCGTGAGTCCCACCGTTTGGCCTTGTAAGACTAGAAATTAACTTCATGCTAGAGTGAAATGCTTTCTTATGTAGAAACCAGCACATTCATCTCCTAGAGACTGGTGTATAATCACAGTGTTGTTTATTTACATTAAAAATGACTGGCAGTCAGGTGGTGGTGCTGCTGCATGCCTTTCACCCCAGCACTGGGGAGGCAGAGACAGGCAGATCTCTGAGTTCGAGTCCATCCTGGTCTACAAAGTGAGTTCCAGGACAGCAAGGACTGTTAAATAGACAAACCCTGTCTCAAAAAGCCAAAAAAGGAAAAAAGGAAGAGGAGAAAAGATTGGCAGGGGCCTGGAGTTGGAAGGAGTGACCTATCATGCACCGAGTGTCCATGCCTTATGTTTGAGCCTGGACTATATAGGGAAAATTGCTTTGACCTTTCCACTACTTCTCCTCCTGTTTTGCCCACAAGTCCCATGTTTGCTGTCTAGGTTTGTTAGAGTCTGTGATTATGTTCAGGGATTCTCCCCTGCCTTTTAGATCTTTCTAGATCTTTCCGGATGTCTAAATATCATGAGTGAGTATTGAATCGTGTTGGATACTTGCCTGGATCTGTTGAAGTGACTTTCTTCTATAATCTGTTCTATGGCCAGAAGTTTTTAAAAGTTAAACTCCTCTTGCCACGAGTCAATAAACTGTGCTCACTGACATTTCTTTGTAATTTCTGGCTGAATTCAGTGGATTCATATTTCATTTAGAACATTGGAATCTGGGAATGTAAGTGGGACTGGTCTGTGATTTTCCTTTTTTACTCTGTGCGGGTTTGAGTTTTATATTGCAGTTATATTAGCTTTATAAAATACTATGAGGTCTTAGATCCCCTTTCTTCCTTCTGGGAAAAGTTGGTATAACTTTGGAATCATGAACTTTTTAACTGTCTGGTGGAAGTACTCTATAAGACCATGTGAATCTGGCCTTTTGTTTTGTGTAGGAACACTGCTAAATGGTTCCGTTTCCTTCACAGATCTTGTTTGAGCCTCTTTCATATAACATCTAGACAGTTTCCACTATGTCTGAGTTTTGAGGTAGGCTTACTTCGTATTTTCTTCACCACACCTTCAGTTCTGCCTCCTTGTCTGTTCTAAGAATCAACACATAACCTTCATCTCTCCTTCCAGCATCTGCAGTTTATCCCAGTTGCTTCTGGTATTAAAGTACTGTTTCTCTTTCAGTACTAAATCAACTCATTTGTCTTGGTACTTTTTCTGAAGTCCATGAGTTAGTTTTTATTTTTAGGCTCTCAAACAAGCATTGGAAATGTTTTATTGCCAGCATCTACTCTTGGTACGGAGCCCTGGCTCTCCTTTGTCATGTCATGCACTGTGCTCACTCACTCCCCTCCCCCACCCCGTGATTCTTGCTTTTCCCCTTCCCTTTCCCCATTCCTCTTATTTTCCCCCAAACAGCTCTCCTTCTACTTCCACATTGTATAAGTGGCATGCATGTATATGTAAATGCATACAGATGCGTTTTGTTTTAAATCGAAATTCCGCTTATGATACAAACCAGACAAATTCGTCTGGGGAGTCTGGTTTATTTCACATCACATGATCTCCAGTTCCATATACTTCTCCGCAAATGAAATAATCTCATTTTTATGGCCGATTGCAACTCCATTGGGCATATGAGCCACATTTCCTTTATCCATTCATCTGTTGATGAGTGTTTAGGCAGATGCCATATCCTAGCTATTGGAAATATGTGACAATCGACACGGGTGTGCAGGCAACCCTCGGCACATTGATAGATAGATACCCTCATGTGTCTACCAAAGAAAGGGATAACGGTTTCTATGGTAAGTTTAACTAATTAATTTTTTTTGTTTTTTTTTTGGTTTTACGAGACAGGTTTTCTCTGTTTTGGAGGCTGTCTGTCCAGCCTGGCCTCGAACTCACAGAGATCCGCCTGCCTCTGCCTCCCAAGTGCTGGGATTAAAGGCGTGCGCCGCCAATGCCCGGCTTTAACTAATTAATTAATTGGAGACAAAGAGTCATTGTGTAGCTCAGACTATTGTTGAACTTGCAGTGCTCACTCTGCCTCAGCTTCCTAATTGCTGGGATTGTATGTTTAAGCCTTATTGCCCAATCTCACTTAGAGCTTTTGAGGATCCCCATGCTGATTTCCACAGTGGTTACACCCATTTACAGCCCCACAGGGTGGGTCCAGTGGGAACAGCCCCCATAGGGTTATATATTTGAATGCATGATTCCCCAGCTTGTGGAACTGTTTGGGAAGGATTGGAGGTGTGGTCTTATTGGAGGAAGTGTGTCACTGTGTGGGTGGGCTTTGAGGTTTCCAAAGTCCTCATCATTCCCAGTTAACTCTGCCTTGTGCTTATGTTTCAGAAATAAGCTCTGAGCTATTTCTCTGTTGTAATGCTTTCCGCCTCCTGGAACTGTGAACCCCCAATTAAATACTTTCTGAGTTGCCTTGTTCATGGTGTCTCTTTACAGCAATAGAAAAACTAAGACAGACATTTTGAGTGGAGTAAGATGAGGTCTCAGTGTGCATGTTTTCTATTTTCATTTTGTGTGTATGTGTGTTTGCCTGTATCCATGTATGTACACCCCATGTATGCTGTGCCCATACAGGCCAGAAAAGGATGTCAGATTCCCTGAGACTGGAGTTACAGGTTGTGAGCCACTGTTTGGATACCGGAAACCAAGCCTGGGTCCTCCGGAAGAGTAGCCAGTACTCTTAACTGCTGAGTCATTCTTCCAGCACCCCTCCAGTGTAGTGTTGATTGACATTTCCATGTTGATTAAGGATGTTAAACATTTTTTCATATATTTATTGGTTATTTGTATTTCTTCATTTGAGAACTGTCTATTCAATTTGTTTTTCCATTTACTGATTTGGATTATTTGTTTTTTGAGTGTTTAAGTATTTGAGTTCCTTATATATTCTAGACATTAATTCTTCTGGTATGTACCTAAGTTCTGCCCTTCCCATGCTGTAGGCTGTCTCCTCATGCTGCTACTCTTTCCTTTGTTGTGCACTCTTTAGCACCACCTCATCTGCTGGTGTGGGGTTCCCCTGACCCGGTGAAATCTCCTAGGAAACCCTCTCTATGCCTACACCTTGAAGTGTTTCATCTTCAACCATCAGAGTTTCAGGTCTTACGTTAAGAGCTTTGGTTCATTTTGGGTTGATTTTTGTGCAGAGTGAGAGAGATGGGTTGTTTAACGTGCAGATATTCAATTTGTCTAGCACCATTTGTTGAAGATGCTGTCCTTTCTCTGGTGTATGTTTTTGGCAACTTCATTGAAAACCAGGCAGGCTGTGTGGGTTTGCCTCTGGATCCTTCATTATATTTCTGTGGTTTGCGTGTCTGGTTTTGAGTCAGTACCATGGTGGTTTTCTTGCTATGACTCTGCAGAATAAACTGGAATCAAGTGTGCGATCCCTCCAGCATTGCTCTTTTTCGCTCAGAATGCCTTCAGCTGGTCAGAGTTGTAAATACGTAGGCATGGATTTTAGTTTTGTTTATATATTTTCCCACTTCTGTGAAGAAAGGCATTGGAATTTTGTTTGGAACTGAATGCACTGAATCTGTAGGTAGTTTTTGGTATATTACCTGGTTTTACTATATTAACTTTAGGATAAACGAGCGTGAGCGATGTTTCCATCTTCTAGAGTCTTCACTTCCTGTCTTCAATGTCTTATCCTTTGTGTTACTCTAAGGAGACTTTCACCTCCTTGGTTAGAATTATTCCTGGTTCTTGTTGTTATGCCATGAAGAATGGGATCATTTAGCATGTTCCATATTGGTATGTGGAAACTGCTGATTTTTAATTTTGATTTTGTACTTTGCTGAGAGTACTTATCAGCTCTAAATGTTCAGTGGCAGAATCTTCTGGTGTTTTAAATGTAGAATCCTAGCACCTACAAGTGAGTAGAGCTGGACTTTTCCTTTATCTTCAACTTAAAAAATGATTTCTTTATCTTTATTGTGTGTACATTAGTGTTTTCCTGCATGTATGTCTGTGTGAGGGTATCAGATCCCCCAGAACTAGAATTACAGACAGTTGTGAGCTGCCATGTGGGTGCTGGGAGTTGAACCCAGGTAGTTTGGAAGGTTTATATCCCCTTAAAAATCAATTTTTAGCTTTCTCATTTTATTTGTGTTTAGGATATAGGACCTATCTGTTATCAGTTCGTTATTTAGATGTTCTTGGTGATTGCTATGAAGTAGAACTTTCTAAATAGTTCATTTGTGTTTAAGTTGGATTTTTTTCTTAATTGGCCAGTGCAGACTACCATGCAGATTCACATACTTTTCATAATCATGTTGAATTGTCTTTAGCACCTTTGTTGAAATCCAACTTTAAATATAAAATTCACTTAAGAACATATATTTTTAAGTTTTAGCAAATTGAAAGAACTGTGTAAATCTCACTGCAGTCAGAGAACGTTTTGCTACAAAAACTACTTCCTGCTTATTTATTTGTTTTGTGGTAATCCTGTTTTTGTTTTTGAGACAGGGTCTCATGATTCCAGGCTGGACTTGAGCTTCTGTTGCTCTGGCCCCACCTTCAGAGCCTAGGAATCACAGTGCTGGGCACTGAGTCCATGGTGCCATGCATGTTAGACAGGCACTACTGGGGGACCTACATCTTGGCCCTCTCAATGGCTCTTGTAGGATTGATTTACCAGTTTGAAAGGGTGTCTGATGGGAGATGCTTTCTGTGTAAATGTTTCTTTTATTGGTTGATGAATAAAACACTGTTGGCTAATAAGGCAGTAAGATAGGTGGGACCAGGAGATGAGGAGAATTCTGAAAAAGGTAGGCAGGAGAGCCCGCCAGAGCAGAAGCCATGTGGGACCAGGAAGGTAGGACGTGCCGGACTCTTCTCCAGTAAGATAAGACCACATGGAAATACTTAGATTAATAGAAATGGGTTAGTAATTAAGACAGAGCTAGCCAATAAGAAGCCCTAGTCATTGGTCAACAGTTTCATAATTAATATAGCATCTGTGTGTTTATTTGGGACTCAAGGGTGGCAGGACCTGACAGGGCAAGAAGGCTCACATTACAGGTGTATGTGTGAATATACCAGTCTCATTAAGTGGTGGGTTTGTTATACTTTGAAATACTTAATACTTCCTATGACTGACTACTAAGAACATACAAGTTTAAAATTACTACCCAAATCAAATGTTAAAATAGCATCTGTCTTTATTTCCAAGAATTCCTTTTGTCTTCAAGTCTCTTTGTTTACTATCAATGGGGCTGTGTTAATATTATTTACTTGTCTTAGTGTTTCCACAAAGTAACATTAAAGTTTCTTAACTTATAGGCATAACTATTTGAATGGATATACTGTACGTAGACTTTTCTGAAACCTAACAGTCTCCACCTTTTAATAGATGAATTTAATATATTTGTCTTTAGTGATTGTTGTCATATTTCACTTTAAAAGTACTTTTTTATTTTAAAATTATGTTTATCTGTGTGTACGTGTGGTTGTGGGTATGTACATGTTAGTGCAGTGCCTTCAAAGTCCAGAAGGGGACACTGGATTCCCTGGAGCTGGAGTTGCAGGTGGTTGTGAAGTGCAGGTGTTGGGAACTGAACCCTGGTCTTCTGCAGAGCAGTATGCATTAGTAAGCACTGAGCCATCTTTCCAACCCAGTCATATCTATCTTTATCAGGGATTTATTTGTTCGTGTCTCCTGTGGTTTCCTCTCTTATGTTGTCTTCTTACTTTTCTACATCTCTCCTGCCCTGATTCTCCATCAACACAGAATTAATGCCTTTATACTCCCTGTTTCTACTGGGGGCAGAGACCCTTTTCCATGTGGCCTTCCAAGGACAATGAAGTGTGTTGATAGCCCATAGCAGCGCCCCACCAGGGCAATCACTGGGTGGATTGGTCCTTCTCCCTAACTCTACAAATACGGGGAGTCTATGTATCAAAGCTTGAGCCTCCAGTGGTGTTCCAACCTGGGGTTTCCTTCTTCCTAGACGCTTGCTTATCCATTGTGAGCTGCTCTTAGAGTCTAATCATTTGCTGGTGATGTTTATATGAAACATCTTCCGTGTGTTTCTGGGGACTGATTCAGGGGTTCAAATATTCCACTTGTACCTCTCTTATGTAGCAGATATCTGTTTTTTATTTGTACATTTTGGAATAATCACTGCAGCCATTAGGATATGAAAAATATCATGCTAATCCTGGTGTCTAGAAGTCCCGGTAGCAAAGTTAACTTCTAGTTTGATAGAGAATTGTTTCCCCCTGGAATAAAGTATGTTATTGTTGACTAATAAAACCTATAGACTAGTAGAGATAAAGCAAATTAATCTGGAGACAAATTTAACAGAGAAACTGCTTTTTCAATTCCTTTGCTACTTACTGGACCAGTCTGGGTGCTGAGGAAACAGTGTATCTCTTATTTTGAGAACATGGCATCCAGACTAGTCACGGCTCTCTAGAGGAACAGAATAGTATGGAATGATAAGTACATTTACCAGATTTATTAGAATGGCTTACAGGCTATGGTTCAGTTAGTCCAGCAATGGCTGTCTACCAAGAGAAAGTAGAATCCAGTAGTTGTTCTGTCTGTGAGGCTGGCTGTCTCTTCTGTCTTCAGTATATGCTGGAATCTTAAAGAAGTAGGCTCTCCTGCCAGTGAAGGAATGGATTGGTTAGTAAGAGCAAGCAGGCAGAGAGTAAACTTCCTTCTTCCATGTCCCTTATATGGCCCCCAGCAGAAGGTGTGGCCCAGATTAAGGGTAGATCTTCAAAAGATTTGTATTAAAGCTCTATTTTCCTACCTCAAAGATTAGAAGTGGGTCTTCCCACTTCAGATGGTTTAATTAAGAAAAGAATCCCTTACAGGTGCACTCGCCATTTGGGTTTTAGTTAATTTCAGATGTAGTCAAGTTGACAACCAAAACTAGCCAAGCCAGAATCCCCCATCGGGCAACTGCCCATGTGTCCAATGTAGATTTTTACCTAGTTCTGGAGTATTTAGGAAACCATCCAACAGTGTGTGTGTTTTTTTTTAACCAAGCTAGCTATTTATGAATGGGAGAAGGGTGACCCAGTGAGTTCTAAGGGCAGGGGACCAATGCTTGACCTTTTCTCATTTTTTTCTCCCAGTTTATTTTCTTCTGGTTAAATGACAAGTAGGCTGCCATGTTGGAGACTCAGAAGTTCATTTAGCACATACCAGTTACTGCATGAAGAACTGGTTGCAGCATTGTGGTCAAATGTATATCCCAAAGGAAGGTTGATGAAAGATAACTGTCCCTCTTAGGATGCATTGGAACCTGGTATCTGATCTGGACTAGTTCTGCCATACTCCGGTTGCCCTGTTAGGGATGCAGCACTGGTTTCTGCTACTTGAAGACTAGAGTGTCATACTTGTAATCTCTTACTGGCTGAGTGGAGAGAAAAAACAAGCATCTTAAATAACAGGTGATCTTAGTATTCTAATTATCGAGTGCTTTCATTACTGAGAGTTCTACCGAATGCAACTTCATTCTCTTTTTAAAATAATAGTGTGCGGGTGTGCGTGCGTGCATGCATGTGAGTGTGTGTGTGTGTGTGTGTGTGTGTGTGTGTGTGTGTTGCATGACTTGTTTGGAGGTCAGAGGGCATCTAGTGAGAAAGGATTCTCTCCTTACCTTGTGGATTCTGGGGATTGAAGTCAGGTTGTCAGGCTTGCTGGTAAGCATCCCCCACCTCTCCAGCCATCTTGCTGGCCCATCCATTCTCTTAGTGTATTTTTGAATGGTATGCCTTTAGAATTTTTTCTTCAACTTCTCTTGTTGATAATTCTATTCTTTACTCTTTTTGTCTTAGCCATTGTTTTATTGCTGTGAAGAGACACTGACCAAGGGAACTCTTATGAAAGAAAGCGTTTACTTGGAGGCTTGCTTAGAGTTTCAGAGGCTTAGTACATTATCGTTGCAGGGAGCATGGTGCTGCAGTGGTAAGCTGAGAGCTACAACCTGATCCACAGGTAGAGAGAGAGAGAGAGGGGGGGGAGGGAGGGAGAGAGAGAGAGAGAGAGAGAGAGGGGGGGGGGAGGGAGGGAGAGAGAGAGAGCACAAGTGAGCAAGCATTGGGTCTGGCACAGGTTTTTCAAAGCCCATCTCCGGTTATATACTTCCTCCAACCAGGCCACATCTCCTAATCCTTATAATCCTTTTAAACAGCTCCACTCCCCAGGGACCTAGCATTCAAATACATGAGCCTATAGAGGCCGTTTTTAACTCAAGCCACCACACTTTTTTTTTTTTTTGCCAAGACTCAAATATCTGACCAAACCATTATCTCAATCATTTGGAGAGATATTTACCTGTGGTTCTCTCTCCTATGAGGCAACACAAACAAGTTGTCTTCTGCAACATTCTGATCACTTGTAATTGGTTTCCTTTCCAGGCATTCTGGAATAGCTTTATTGCTAGCACCAGCATATCTTCTAGAACCATCTTGGACTTATTGAGTCTGTGGTTCATGTGGCATTGATGGAAAGGTTTTAGATATATGTTGGTGACTGGACAGTTGAAAAGTGGTGTCCCTTCTGAAGAGGGTTGGCTCTCCATTGGTTTCATCAGGAAGACAACAACATGCAGAAGACTCTCCCAAATCCTTCGATTTTTAAAATAATAATTGTTCTATTGCCACTGGTTCTATAGGATATCCTTGTGTACCAGATGATAAATGGTAAATGACAAGGTTTTAGCTATTTAGCATGGGTGAGCTGTGAAATATTACCCACCTCACTGTCACTCAAAGCCATAGTTATTTTGTAAACGTGTTAAATGCTTGTACTGTAGGCAGAGGCCATAGTACTTTATATATTGCATCCAAGGAACCTAGAGATGCATTGGGTTAGGGACCTACTATGTGGAAAAATTGTTTCTTTGTAACAAAGATATTGACATCCTTGGGCCACTGACAGGTCAGAATAGTCACAGAAGATTTCTGCATCTAGTTGGGTTTCAGTCTCCTCACAAGATGTCCTTGTCTTTCTAGGGCATTGGGGTGCCTGTGACTTCCATGGATTCTGTAGTTTACTGTTACTGATGTAGTGGGCCAAAGGATGATTTGTGCTGTGACAGTGACCTGTGTTTCAGTAGAATAAGCTGAGCTGGCATGGTCTTGAGATGAGGTGATAAAAGCATAGCTCTCAACCTTCCAAGGTATCTTCATTACTGTTCTATTGCTGAGAGGAGACACCATGCAAGCAACATTTAAAAGGAAACATTTAATTAAGGGCTTACTTATGATTTCAGAAGGTGATCATCATGGCAGGGAGTGTGCTTTCAGGAAGGCATGTATGTTCCTAGAGCAGTAGCTGAGAGCTCACATTTGATCTGCAAGTTTCAGGAGAGAGAGAGAGAGAGAGGGAGAGAGAGAGAGAGGGAGAGAGAGAGAGAGAGAGATAGGGAGAGAGAGATAGAGAGAGAGAGAGAGAGAGAGAGAGAGAGAGAGAGAGAGAGAGAGAGAGAGAGAGAGAAACTGAGGAGCTAAGCCTGACATGAATTTTTTAAATCTCAAAGTCTACCTCCTCCAACAAGACCATACCTTCTAATTCTTCTCAAACAGTTCCACTACTTGAAAACCTATGGGGGGCATTCTCATTTATATTACTACACAAGGGACAGCACACTTACCAAAGGTGGAGGCCATATCGATGATTTCAGACCCTCAAGTGTGATTCCCAACATGAGGTTTGTACAGATTGCCAGTCTGAGGTCACACCTAGAAGAGACTTGCTGTAAAGTCATCAGTCAGAGTGATAGCAGCTTTAAGAAATATCTAAGGATGTTTGAGCCAAACTTGCTCGGTATCAGAACCCATGGCTAGAAGCCTGGCCCCAGCGATACTGTCACAACCGCCAAGGACCCTCCTCACCTGTGTTTGCTTACATAGTCAAGCCCACCTTCATGGCCTCTGTTCCTTCAGATGTGGCTTTGTTATATTGAACGTGATCAGACTTATCTTGGAGTCACAGGCTGAAGTGACCTTCTTACCTGAGTGGGGACTGTTACCAGAGTGATGGGAGATATTCTTCTGTATGCTGTGAATATGTTTCTCTTATTTGATGGGGAATGTTCTTCTGTATATATATTTCCCTTATTGGTTGATGAAAAAGACACCGATTGGCAAGTATCCAGGCAGGAATCATAGGCGAGGCTATCAGATCAGGAGAAGGCTGGGGAGAAGAAGGCAGAGACTGAAAAAGAGACATCATGCTGCCGAAGGAGTAACATGGCGGATTGCAGGTAAGCCACAGCCTCATGGCAATACGTGGATTAGTAGAAATAGGTTAATCATTAAGAGAGTAAGAAGCCCTAGCTATCGGCCAACAATTTTAAAATTAATATAGTTTATTTGGGACAAATTGACTGTGAGACCAGGCTGGAAAGAAACTCCAGCAACACTTATTGGTTGATGAATAAAGCTGTTTCAGCCAATGGGCACACAGGATGTACCCAGGCAGGAAGTATAGGTGGGGCTACCAGACTAGGAGAATTCTGGGAAGAGGAACACAGAGAGTGAGTTGAGAGAGAGAGAGAGACACCACCGTGTAGCTGCAGAGGAAGAAAGAGGCCCGGGCATCACTGGTAAGCCATGATCATGTGGAGATACACAGACTAATAGAAATGGGTTAATAATTAAGAGAGAGCTAGCCAGTAAGAAACCTGAACCATCTGTCAGTTTTAAACTAACATAAGCCTTTGTATGTTTATTTGGGACTAAAGGGCTGCAGGATCAGGCAGGACAGTAACTTCTGTCTACACCAGAGGGATTCTGTGATCTGACATCCAGGATCTTCATGTGTCAAGTAACAAACAGGACTAGTCAGAGAGCAGTAGCAATGGAAGCATAGATTACTAAAGTGAGAGGAAAATGCAGTGTGCACTCTACAAACTGGGAGCTGGCTTAAGCCCAAAACTCTTTTGGGGTTCTTTTTATGAGTTTAGAAGGGAGAAGCTGTTCCTTACGGGAGGGACGAGAGGGACCCTTGCCTGGATTGACTGATGATCTGGTATATAACTCTGGATGATCTTTGTGTGTTTTGGCTATACAGTTCATAATTAAAAGCATATGTATGCCCTATCACACACACCATGACCTGCTGAATAGAGTTTTAATCTTAGATAGTTGCTTTAAGGACATACTGACTTGTAACTTGCTCACACCCTTTGTGTTTAAGCTGGTTTTTATATTTTTTATTTAAACATTTCATGCTATTCATTTTCATGTGCATAGCTGTGCAGCCATGTCGAGGTCAGAGGACAACCTTTTGAAGTCAGTTTTCTCCTTCCACTATGTGGTAGGTATTTCAGGCATTAAGCTCTGGCTGTCGGGGTTGATGGAAAGTGCTTTTTACCTACTGAGCCATCTCAGCCCAAAGCTTGTGGTTTTTATATCTCTTACCAAGATGTGCCTGACCACAATTACTCACAGGAGGGAGGCACTGGGTGTTGTTCTACTGGAAGAGTGGTTACCCAGGATTACTGGGATGTCCTTCCTGTAACATAGTTCAGAGCAACAGAAGTGTGCCACCTTCTCTTATGTCTATTGTGAAGTTTTAAGTAGTTACATGTGCCGGACAGCAGCATATGGACACCCGTAAGCAAGGGAAAACATGGGGTTCATCTTCTAGTCTGTATCCTAGAAGAGGCCAAGACTCAGACATAGGAAGGCTGGGATGCAGTTCACCTGGGAAGCAGGTGAGAGTCAGGTGGCTTCAGTAGCTGTGGGTGATTTCCTCTCACTTAGGAGAACTTTATAGGAAGAGCGGAGTTTTCCAGGAAGTGCTAGTAATTATGATACAGAAACAGAAAGCAGATGTGTTGGATGTCGTCGCAGGAAGGGAAGGAACAATGTGTTTATAGAACCAAGAACAAATGGTGTGCCCTTCCCATCCTTTCAGGGACACAGCCAAGAACGACAAAGAGCAGAAGACAGATGAATGACAGCTTCTCTTAATTTTCATTCATATTTAAACCTTCTGTTCTTAGATTTTTAAATGCAAACAGCAGCAGGAATGTAGCTAAAACTGGAGCAATAGAGACATACTTTTGAAAGCAAGACTGACTTTTTTCTCAGGTTCATATGAACACAATCCAAAGCGCTAATAAATAGTCATTAACTGCGATTCTTTCATCAACGAGGCTAGGAATCCACACATAGGAACCCTGATTTCCTGCTGACAGTGACACTCCAAAGAAATGGTAGGACAGAAGCTGATCTGGATGCAAGTTCATCCCTGTTCCATGTGAATATCAGAGAATGGAGTCCAGAACGTGAAAACAAAGAGTGTACAGGAAGGTCTCTGTGCTGGGCAGAACTCTGAGGCGCTCTGGGACCAAAAACAAACACTTGTTAGCAAATGAGAAGTCACTGTAACTTCTCTTAGTGGAGTCTTGCTGCTATCCATGGCTGTTGTGTCTTTTGAAGCTCTCCATTCCTGTGAGAACGGCCTTTTATTTACTAATGTCTTTTTGGTTTACTAGGCTTCTCAGTAGGTGTGAAAGGGTTTTGAAGAACCGATTCCAGAATGGTACATGCCTTTTGCTCAAAATCAACATTCAAACAACCCAGAGGTGTAGTTCCCTAGTGAGTGTCGAGCCTTCCTGTTGTTTACAGACAACCATTCTCTATAAAAGAAGAGTGTTACAAATTTTCATGGTTGAAATTTTTCATGAAATAGAAACTTCAGAAAAGAAGACTCCTAACTGGGTGTGATGGCACATATCTGCAGTCCCAGCATTTGGGTGGCTGAGGCAGGAGGATTGCTGTGAATTCCAGGTCAGGCTGAGGTATAGAGTGAGATGCTGACTTAAAAAACAAACAAAAAGCAAAAACCAAGAAGAGGAAGAAAAGTCGTTAGTTACCGTCTTACTGAATGACAAAAGTCAGTGGCTTACGGCACGAGGGTACAGCCATCATGTAGGGAAGGTACTGAGGTGACTGTGTGCAGAGAGCAATAAATACTGGTTCCCAGATGACGTCACCCTGTTCACTCTGGGACCTCAGCCTGTGGAATGGAAAGGTCCACATTTGGGGTGAACTTTCTCATCTCAATTAACTGAATCTGGATAATCCCTCACAGGCATGCAGAGATTTGTTTCCATGGCGATTATAAAGCCAATTTAGAGAGGAATTTCCATCCTCCCCCCTTGCCTAGATGAAGGACAGCTGTGTGCAGATACTGGCCACCATGAGCTCACAGTGGAGGTGCATTTATTCAGGGTTCAGGCCTTGGCTCATGGACATAGTTGCTTTATGGCCCTGGGAAGTGTGGGGTGCGACAAAGCAGTCTCTCCTTGTGGTTGGGACAGGAAAGAGACAGAAAGCAGCCAAAGTCCATAACCGCTTTGGGGATGCTCCTCAGTGAGTGAAGACCTCCCCAGGCCTGGCCTCTTACTGTTCTACCATCTGGTAGTAACGCCGTGGGTCCTGCCAAGGTTTTTTTTTGTCTTCCAGGTTAAAGCCCCTTATGACTTGAAGGGAGAAGACAGAATGGCCTTTTTAGGCAGTCTGCCTTAACAAGGAGTGGGGTCTCTGGTTCACATTGAGAAGGAGGAATTCTGGTTTCTAGGAGGGTGGAAGATTGACAGGCTGCTTCAGGGGTCTCTGAAGTCCTTTCTGTCAAATACTCAGCAGACAGGAGCATTATAACTGGCGGTGTTGTGTTCTGAGGCCCAGCTCTACCTATTAGGTGTGTAACCAGCCTGTCAGGTGTGTAATGTTGTGACTTGGTGCGTCATAGACAGTGTATCAGCTTCGCTCAGGCAGGAGAGGGTTTCCCCGGTGAAGTTGCTACAGTTTGGCTCTGAGGGTCACCTGAAGTGGGGAGTGTAATAACTCCACTTGGCCAGGGGAAGGTTTCCTGGGCAAAAAGTGTTACAGCCCTGCTCTGTTCCGCCTAGGCTTGTCTCTGCTCTGGCGAAAGAAGATCTCACCCAAACCTCATTCAAGAGATTTGTTGACAGGGAAGAATCCAGGAAGAATCCAGAGGAGAGCTGGGCAGCCCAAACAGCCAGAGGCTGAACAGGTACAGGGTTTATATAGGGGTGTTTAGGGGGTGGAGTTTTTCCAGGGAGATTTCTAGGGTGCTGATTGGTCAAATTTCAATCCCTGAGCTTAGACTTTCTAGATCTCCTGCTCAGGGATTGGTTAGTTTTCTGCACAGGTTTAGGGTCAGATTTGGCTCTGGTTTCAGGGCCAACCTGTATTTCTTTTTAGCCTTTTGGCTCTAATTTTGGGGCTGGGCTGCATTTCTTTCAGTGGCTCTGATTCCAGGGACAAAGTGTGTTTCTTTGGCACTGGTTTCAGGGTCAGAGTGTATTTCTTTGGTTCTGGTTGCAGGGCCAAAGTGTGTTTCTTTGCCTCTGCTCAGGGTGTGTTTCTTTGGCTGATCCTTTTTCCTTATAGTTATTGAGACAAGGTTTCTCTGTGTCCACTCCCAGTAACATACTTGCCTCATGAAGGCTATACCTCCTACTTCAACAAGGCCACACTTCCTAATATTTCTAATCTTTCTATGGTGGCTTGAATAGGTATGGACCCCATGGACTCATGCTTGGCCTATAGGGAGTGGCTCTGTTAGGAGGTGTGGCCTTGTTGGAGTAGGTGTGGCCTTGTTGGAGGAAGTGGGCCACTCTGGGGGTGGGCTTTGAGGTCTCATATAGTCTCAAGATACACCCAGTGTGGTAGATAGTTGATTCTTGATCAAGGTATAGAACTCTCAGCTCCTTCTCTAGCCCCATGCTTGCCTGAGTGCTACCAGGTCCCACCATGATGATAATAGACTAAACCTCTGAAACTGTAAGCCAGCCCCAATTAACTATTTTCTTTTTATTTTATTACTTTAATTTTAAATAGCTTGCTTCACATGTCAATCCCAGTTTCCTCTCACTCCCCTCCTCCCGCACCCCCACACCTTCCCCCCCAGCCTCCCACCCTGTCACCACTCCCTTCCACATCTAGAGTCTGTCATTTCACTCAGGGCAGGGTCCAGGCACTCCCCTAAGAGTCCAGGCTGAGAGAGCATCCCTCTTTGTGTTATGGGCATACGATGACTGTTTGTATTCCAGGGATAGACACTGATCCACTGCTCAAGGCCCCATAGGTTGCCCAGGCCTCCTCACTGACTCTCACATTCAGGGGGTCTGGATCAGTCCCATGCTGGCCTCCCAGCTGTTGGTCTGGGTTCCAAGAGCTCTCCCCTGTTCAGATCAGCTGTCTCTGCTGGTTTTGCCAGCCCATTCTTTGCCAATTTGCTCATCTCTCCTCTCTCTCTGTCACTGGGTTCCTTGGGTTCAGTTCAGTGATTAATTGTGTGTTTGCCTCTGCTTCCATCAGTCACTGGATGAAGGTTCTAGGATGGTTATAGACATCAAGTTCATTATCAGGAATGGGCATTTAAGGTGTTGTCTCCACTTTTGCTTAGCTTGCCAGTTGGTGTCATCCCTTTAGATCACTAGAGGTCTCACTGGTGCCAGATCTGTCTTCTAACCTATGAGTCCCTCTTAGCCCTATTCTACCCGCAACTCAACTTCCTGTTCCTCATGACCTACTCTCTCTTCCTCTTCTCTGGGGTACCATGCATATCTCTCTTAGGTTCTTTCCTGTTTCCCAGACTCTCTGTCAGTGGAAGTGCAGACTGGCACTATCCTGATCCATGTCTAAAATCCATATATGAGTGAGTACATAACATGTTTTTTTTTTTTTTTTTGTGACTGGGTTACCTCACTCAGGATGGTTTCTTCTAGTGCCATCCATTTACCTGTGAATTTTAAGATTCCATTGTTTTTTTTTCTACCACATTTTCTCTATCCACTCTTCAGTTGAGGGGTATCTAGGTTGCTTCCAGGTTCTGGCTATTACAATTAATGCTGCTATGAACATAGTGGAACAAATGTCCTTGTTGTATGAATTTGCATCTTTTGGATATATGCCTAAGAGTGGAATTGCTGGATCTTGTGGTAGGTTGATTCCCATTTTCCTGAGGAATCTCCATACTGATTTCCAAAGTGAGTGTACGAGTTGGCACTCCCACCAGCAGTGGAGGAGTGCTCCCCTTTCTCCACATCCTCTCCAGCATAAGTTATCTTCAGTGTTTTTGATTTTAGCCATTCTGACAGGAATAAGATGGTATCTCAAAGTTGTTTTGATTTGCATTTCCCTGGTGGCTAAGGATGTTGAGCACTTTCTTAAGTGTCTCTTGGTCATTTTAGCCTCCTTTATTGAGAATTCTCTATTTAGTTCTGTACCCCACTTTTTAATTGCATCCTTTGGTGTTTTGGAGACTTGCTTCTTGAGTTCTTTGTAAATTTTGGAGATTAGCCCTCTGTCAGATGTGGGGTTATTGAATATCTTTTCCCATTCTGTGGACTGCCTTTTTGTCTTGTTGACTGTGTCCTTTGCCTTACAGAAGCTTCTTAGTTTCAGGATGTTCCATTTGTTAATTGTCGATCTCAGTACTGTGCTACCGGTGTTATGTTCAGGAAGTGGTCTCATGTACCAACTCATTGAAGAGTATCTCCCACTTTCTCTTCTAAGAGTTTCAGAGTTGGTTGGTTTTATGTTGAGGTCCTTATTCCATTTGGACTTAAGTTTTGTGCAAGGCAATAGACATGGATCTATCTGCAGTCTTCTGCATGCCAATACCCAGTTATGCCAGCACCATTTGTTGAAGATGCGTTCTTTTTTCCATTGTATAGATTTAGCTTCTTTGTCAAAAATCAAGTGTTCATAGGTGTGTGGGTTAAAATCAGGGCTTTCAATTCGGTTGAAAAATTTTCTATTTTTTTGTGCCAATACCAAGCTGTTTTCAGGACTATAGCTCTATAATAGAGTTTGAAGTCAGGTATGGTGATGCCTCCTGAAGTTCTTTTATTGTATAGGGTTGTTTTGGCTATCCTGGACCTTTTGTTTTTCCATATAAAGTTGATTATTGTTATCCCAAGGTCTGTGAAGAATTGTGCCGGAATTTTGATAGGGATTGCATTGAATCTGTAGACTGCTTTTGGCAAGATGGTCATTTTTATTATGTTGATCCTACCAATCCAAGAGCATGGGAGATCTTTCCATTTTCGGGTATCCTCTTTGATTTATTTCTTTAAAGACTCAAAGTTCTTGATATACAGGCCTTTCACTTCTTTGGTTAACATTATCACCAGGTATTTGATGCTGTTTATGGCTATTGTAAAGGATGATGTTTCTCTGATTTCTTTCTCAGCCACTTCATCATCTGTATATAATAGGGCCACTGATTTTTTTGAGTTAACCTTGTATCCTGCCACTTTGCTGAAGGTGTTTATCAGCTCTAGGAGTTCCCTTGTGGGTTTTTTTCAAGTCATTTATGTAAACTATCATATCGTCTGCAAATAGTGAAAGCTTGACTTCTTCTTTTCCTATTTTTATTCCCTTGATCTCCTTTTGTTGTCTTATTGCTCTAGCTAGAACTTCAAGTACAATATTGAAGAGATATGGAGAGAGTGGACAGCCTTGTCTTGTTCCTGATTTTAGAGGAATTGCATTGAGTTTCTCTCCATTTAGTTTGATGTTAGCTGTTGGTTTACTGTATATTGCTTTTATTATGTTCAGGAATGTTCCTGTTATCCCTGATCTCTCTAGGACCTTTATCATGAAGGGGTGCTGGATTTTGTCAAAGGCTTTTTCAGCATCTAGTGAGATGATCATGTGGTTTTTCTTTCGCAGTGTGTTTATATGGTGGATTACATTGATAGATTTTCTAATGTTGAACCATCCCTGCATTCCTGGGATGAAGCTTACTTGATCATGGTGGATGATTTTTTCTGATGTGTTCTTGAATCTGATTTGCTAGTATTTTATTGAGTATTTTTGCATCGATTTTCATGAGGGAGATTGGTCTATAGTTCTCTTTCTTAGTTGTGTTTTTGTGTGGCTTGGGTATCAAGGTAATTGTAGCCTCGTAAAAAGAGTTTGGCAGTGAGCTTCTTGCTTCTATTGTGTGGAATACTTTGAATTTCTGGTAGAATTCTGCACTGAAGCCATCTGGGCCTGGGCTTTTTTTTTGTTTGTTTGGGAGGCTTTTGATGACTGCTTGTATTTCATTAAGAGTTATAGGTCTGTTTAGATTGTTTATCTGTTCTTGATTTAGTTTTGGCAAGTGATATCTATCCAGGAAATTGTCCATTTTCTTTAAATTTTCTAATTTTGTGGAGTACAAATTTTCAAAGTATGCTCTGATGATTCTCTGGATTTCCTCAGTGTCCATTGCTATGTTCACCTTTTCATTTCTGATTTTGTTAATTAGCATGCTCTCTCTCTCTTTCTCTGTTTCTTTTGGTTAGTTTGGACAGAGGTTTGTCTATTTTGTTGATTTTTCTCAAAGAACCAACTCTTTGTTTCATTGATTCTTCTCAATGTTTTCCTGGTTTCTACTTGATTGATTTCAGCCCTCAATTTGATTATGCTCCTCCTGGGTGAGTTCGCTTCTTTTTGTTCTAGAGCATTCAGCTGTGCTGTTAATTCTCTAGTGTGACTGTTCTTCAGTTTCTTTATGTGGGCACTTAGTGCTATGAACTTTCCTCTCAGCACTGCTTTCAGAGTGTCCCATAAGTTTGGGTATGTTGTGTCTTCATTCTCATTGAATTCCAGGAAGTCTTTAATTTCTTTTTTACCTAGGGATGGTGCAATTGTGCATTGTTCAATTTCCATGAGTTTGTAGGGTTTCTGCGATTTGTATCATTGTTGAATTCTAATTTTAATGCATGGTTGTCTGATAAGGTACAGGGTTTTCTTTTGTATCTGTGGAGGTTTGCTATGTTTCCTATTATGTGGTCAATTTTAGAGAAGGTTCCATGTGGCGCCAAGATGAAGGTATATCCTTTTGTGTTTGGGTGGAATGTTCTATAGATGTCTGTTAAACCCAGTTGGGTCATAACTTCTATTAGTTCTTTTGTTTCTTTGTTAAGTTTCTGTCTAGTGGTGAGAGCAGAGTGTTGAAGTCTCCTACTATTAGTGTGTGAGATTTTATGTGCGATTTGAGCTTTAGCAATGTTTCTTTCACGAACATGGGTGCCTTTGTATTTGGGGCATAGATGTTCAAAATTGAGACTTCATCTTGATGGACTTTTCCTTTGATGAATATGAAATGTCCTTCTTCATCTCTTTTGATTGATTTTTTCTTCTCTAGTTCTTTAAGGAATTTCCTCATTTCCTCTTTGAGGGTCTCTATCATCTTCATAAAATAATTTTTAAGGTCTGTCTGCTCTGCTTTGTCTATGTAGTGCTTTTGAGGTCTTGCTGGCGTTGGGTCTCTAGATTCTGGTGAAGACATGTTGGTCTTTCTATTGCTTAGTGAGCTCTTATTCTGTCTTTTTCCCATCTCTTTCTCCAGTGAGTGCAGGTGGGTTTTTTCTGTCTCCACTGGTCTCCTTCTTTCCTGAAGCTGAACCTGGGGACGCTGAAACTAAAGCTGGGATCACCGGAGGTTGGGGCTTGGAAGGGCTGATGCCTTTCCTGAAGCTGGGATTGCTGAAGGTTGGGGCCTGGAAGGGCTGATGCCTTTCCTGAAGCTGGGGTCACTGGAGGTTGGGGTCTGGAAGGACTGATGTCTTTCCTGAAGCTGGGGTCACCTGACATTGGGGCCTGGAAAGGCTGATGCCTTTCCTGAAGCTGTAGTCACCGGAGGTTGGGGCCTAGAAGGGCTGATGCCTTCCTGTGTGGGTGGGTCTTCTGGATGCCAGGAGTAGGGGCCCTGGAAGATTGAGGGGATAGGTGTTGGGTGGGGGATGGGGAGTGGCCCCATTGAGACCCAAGCTCACCAGAAGCTGGGGTTGCCAGAGGTTGGGGCCTAGAAGGGCTGTTGCCTTTCCTGTGTGGGCGGGTCTTCTCAAACTATTTTTCTTTATAAGAGTTGTCATCATTATGGTGTCTCTTCACAGCAATAGAAACCCTAACTAAGATACCGTCCCAAACTGTGCCATTCCCTGATGACCAAGCATTCAAATATATGAGCCTATGGGGCCATTCTTATTCAAACACCACACCCCCTTAGTTAGTTTTGAGAGGGGTGGGAGGCAGTTCAGAGGAAAGTACTGTTTTAAAGGCAGAGTCTGGATTTTACTTGAATTGGGGTTGTAAGGTCACACTTAGTTAATGAACAATGGTCATTCCTCCAGCCATGTGACAGGATGTTCTTGAGATCAGATCAATCTGAGATTTGCTTCCAGGAAGGATCAGTGAACAGAATTGCTTCCCCCAGGGATAGGCCATTTCATACACTCACAGTAGTTAAGAGTGCAGGTTTGGCCAGTTGGGACATGAGTCCATTGGGTTAGTCCCATACAGCTTCTGTAGAATGTGATCTCTGAACAGGGAGTAATTAGCCTAGACTGTCATTTTAGCTGCTTTGGATTGTATAAGAGGAATGTAATTATGGGGATCCTCTATATTAGAAGGAAATGATTTAGGAGTGATGAACAGAGTTTCCATTAAGGTCAGCAAAGTTCTCCTACTCCACACCTTCCTCAAAGTCACAACAAGTCAAAGCAAAATCCCAGTGGCCACCTCCCAAAGATGTCCCACTGGGTCTCTCCATGCTGAACTAGTTGAGAGAATCAATTGCTTCTCAGAAAGTGCTTTTAGTGTCTACAATGGAAGATATTCCTCTTTCTATTTACTTATTCTTGTGGTGTGTGTGTGTGTGTGTGTGTGTGTGTGTGTGTGTGTGTCCCATAGTCTTGGGCATTTGAATACTTGATTCCCAGTTGGTGGCTGACTCTGTCTGGTAGCTTCAGGAGTTGTGACCTAGTTGAAGGAAATATGCCACTGGGGGTAGGCTTTGAGGTTTCAACAGCCATGTGCTGTAGTATGAGTTCTGATAGGTCTTAATAATAAAACCCTGGAGTCAGATATAGGGGTAAATGCTGAGAGGTCAGAGAGACAAAGGAGCAAATCACAGCCACACCTTACCTCACCAACTTCCCAGCTGAAAAGAGAATGAGCTCCTGTCTCCTCCTGCCTATAGCACACTGTCCAGCCATCTCACTTCCTGTCTTTCTGTACAGACACCTATGGTTAGCTAGTGGCTAGCTCTGCCCTCTAATCTTCAGGCAAGCTTTATTTGTTAGAGTACAAACAGGATATCACTACAATGTGCCACTCCCAATTTGCCCCCCCTTCTTTCTTGGATTTTAGGTGTGATCTCTCAGCTTGCTTCTCCAGTCACTATGCCTGCCTGATGCCACACTTCCTCACCACAATGGTGATGGACTCTTACCCTCTGGAACCATCAGTCCAAATAAACTCTTCCTTCTGTAAGTTGCTTTGGTCATGGTGCTTTATCACAGCAACAGAAAAGAAACTTCTCTCCTCACCCCTGCCTTTCCCCCCCTTCTCTTCCCTCCTCACCCCTGCCTTTCCCCCCTTCTCTTCCCTCCTCACCCCTGCCTTTCCCCCCTTCTCTTCCCTCCTCACCCCTGCCTTTACCCCCCTTCTCTTCCCTCCTCACCCCTGCCTTTCCCTCCTCTTCTCTTCCCTTCTCACCCCTGCCTTTCCCTCCCCTTCTCTTCCCTTCTCACCCCTGCCCTCCCCTCCTCCTCTCTACCCTCCTTATCCCTCTTTCATTCTTTTCCATCCTCACACCTTGCTCCTGAGTTCCCTTCCTTTCCCTTCCCTTCCTTTTCCTTCCCTTTTCTTTTCTTTCCTTTCCTTTCCTTTCCCTTCCTTCCTTCCTTTTTTTTCATGCTGAGTGATAGAAGTAAAGTTGACTCAGGGTACTCACCTTCACCTTTGTCTCTCTACCTTGCCTCCCTTCAGGCTCCTCCCTTCATCCTGCTCAAGCTCCTTTGCCTTCCCAGATGATCTTCAAATGTCTCGCCCTTCTCTGTTCACTTAACCCACATGGGTATGAGGTGAGCTCTCTGAACCGTGTGTCTTTCAAACACTTTTATTTGATGGTAAGTCTCCAGGCCCCTCAAGTATGAAGTTACAGTTTCAAGTGAAGACAGACAGAATCATGCAGTCATGGGAATGAAGAAGAAGCCTCATTCCAGCTAAGAACCAAGAATTCTAACACAGCCAGAATGTGTGTTCGACCTTTCTCACTCTTGAGCTCTAAGCCTCCATTTTTCTAGGATTTCCCCCAGAACACCTATTAGTAAAGACATGTCTTAAACCCACTTTGTAACTCTAGTGACTCCTGGTTTTACTTTATCAGACTGTAATCCTGTCCAAGGCACTGCCGGAGCCATCCTATAGTCTTATTTATCATAAGGGATGGGGAGGCAAAGTTTCTTTCTTTTTTTCTTTTGGCATTTCTTAGTCTTAAAATTTTTTTATTGAGAACTCTGTTTAGATTCCTAGCACAATTTGAAAATTGAAAATAGGTTCTTCTCTCATACAATATATTCTAACCACAGTTTCCCCTCCCTCCCACCTCCCCTCTCCCCTGGATCCAGTCCCCCTGCATTCCCCATCAGACAACAACAGACCTCCAAGAGATGGCAATCAAATATGACAAAACAAAATACTATGAAGGAAGGCAAAATCTGTCATAATGAAGCTGGACAAGGTGATCCAGCAGGAAGAAAAGAGTCTCAAGAGTAGACAAATGAGTCAGAGACACACTGGCTCCCACTGTTAAGAGTCCCACAAAAACACCAAGTGAACAGCCACAACATGTACACAGAGTACCTGGTGTAGACTCATGCAGGGCCTGTGATCGCTGCTTCAGTCTCTGAGCCCATGTGAGCCCTCTTAGCTGATACGGTGGGCCATGTTCTCCTGGTGTCTTCCATCCCCTCTGACTACTACAATTCTTCCTCCCCCTTGTCTGAGAAATTCCCTGAGCTTGGAGGGGAAGGATCCAGGGCAAGGTTTCTTAGCAGCTCTTTGAGTGTATGTTGAAACTCCCCAAAGTGGTATTACTGCCTATAACTGCAGCTCTATCTCCAGGAAGCTCACACTCTTCATCTCTGTTTATTTTTTTTTCTGGCCCCTTCTTTCTGCTTTGAGCAAATTCCAACTCTGATCCACACTGGAGCTTCCTAAAATTCTTTGCTATGTAGGAGTCATGGTTCTGGCTTTGCCCATCTGTCCCAGATGCCACAACTCCAGCTCTGTGGAATAACAAGGCCCCTGGGCTTCTGTGCAGACTTCTAACCTGCCACCCTCTTCTCCTCTAGCTCCACAAATCTCCTCCTAGGCATTTCTGGAACAAGTTATCCTCTTAAGGGCTGTTTTTGAATTGTCTGGCCTTAGCCGCCTTATCTTATCAACTCACTATGGACTTCCGGGGCCTGTCCAGATGTTTGTCATTTCTGCTTCCTTGCTTTTCTTCCTCATGACACTTCAGACAGTGGGCCTCTTATTTCTGCTTACCTTCATGTTGTTTTGAAATAACCCACATATTCCTGTACAGATCACCTCTCACCTGGGATCAGGTGTGGTTTTGGAGGACTTCTTATTTGCCAAGATTCATCTAGCATAACTTTAACAAATGTCTTTTGTGTGGTGTGAAGAATTTTCTGTTATATTTTTGGATTTTTAAAAATAGCAGAATATGACTTCTATTTTCCATTTGGCCTGCCTGTGCCTACACTACAAGGCCTTCAGACATGTTTTCACAGAATGTTCTTTAGGCTTTGTTCATGTTTATTTTTCTAAATGCCTTTTGCTATTAAAATGTTCTGTTGCTTTTGAATAGAAAGCCCCAATTAAAAGAAACTTTCTAACTTTGTATGAGTGTGTGTGTATGTGTGTGTGTGCCTGCAGTGCACATTTGTACATGTGTGTGGAGGCTGGAGGCATTGCCAACAGAAATTTTACCCACTCTTTTGAGAAAGAGTCTCTCATTGGCCTGGAACTCACAATTGAACTAGCCAGGAAGCCCCAGAGATCCTCTTGTCTCTGCCTCCCCAGGGCTGGGATCACAAGCATGTACACCATTCCTAGGCATTTTAAAGAAGGTTTCTGGGGACTGAACTCAGGTCCTCATGATTGCAAGGCAAACAAACACTTTACCAACCAAGCTAACCTTTGACCCCCACATTTCTGACCGTAAAGTCCTTGTCACACTGCTGGTCAGCTGCTACTTTAGGGTTCACTGGGTAACACTGAAGCCACATCACAGGCTGACCCCACATGGGAGCAGTGTGTCTACCCCATTCTGTTCCTCAGGCCGCCATCTGCTTTTCTTCCCGTTCAGCCCATCTAGCTATGATACAGCCTCTGTACTTCCCCTTAAAATGATGGGGTGGATGTGCAGAGTGTATTCCACGTCTCACTCAGCAGTCATATTTCAATCTTTAAGTAGGAATGAAAAACAGCTGCCTGGCACCCCACTTTCAAAGATACTTCTAAACCAGTGGTTCTCAACCTTTCTAATGCTGTAACCCTTTAACACAGTTCCTCATGTTGTGGTGACCCCCAACAATAAAATGATCTTCATTGCTACCTTGTAACTGTAACTTTGCTACTGTTATGAACTATAATGTAAACATCTGATATATGACCCCTGTGAAAGGGTTGCTCAACCTCCACAGGTTGAGAACTGCTGTACAACTTTAGCTGGGTTCATGTAAACCTGTGATTTGTGAGACTTCCCCGCATTTTATACAAACCACTCAGACATTTTGTATAAATAGTTACCTGCATTTACCTAATACAAGATGCTGCATGCTTCCCGACACTCAGACCACGGAAGGAGGGCTGCGATCTTGGATTTCTGCTAGTGTTTGATTTAACATCTGCCTCTTCCATCCCTTAGTAGAGTTGCAGGGTGAAACCCATAGCTATTTTGCTTCTAATTTTGCTTATGCTAAATCCATAGTGTCCTTTTTGGCTGGGAATAGAATCCAGACTTTCTAATTTAAGCAAAGCTGTTTGTGAACTACTGGGGAAGACTTACTTCACTCTGTAGCCCCATGGTTAGAAGAAGGAACATGATTTAGGGGCTTACTTCTCTTCCCAGCCCATCCCTGCCTCCTTTGGGAGTGCTTAATTTTTTACTTTGCTTGGCCTACTCAATTTTTTTTCTTTAGAAGTTTGCTCTTTGGGAGTCACATCTAAGAAACCAGAATTCATGCTACGAAGATTTACTCTTGCATCCCCTCAAGTGTTTATAGTTGTGGAGTTGGAGAAAGAGGTCCTCCTTTAAGATTGTGTATTGCTGAGGACAGTAGTTCAGTTCCTAGCACCCATGCCAGGTGGTTGTAAAATGCCTGCAACTCCAGTTGCAGAGCCCTGTGGGTACCCACACATATATGGCACTGTGTGTATGTGCACATAAAGAGAGAAGCTGTAGTTGTAGATTTTGCATGTTGTGGGTCTTTGATCCACTTTAATTGTTTGGTGTGACCTGAGAGAGGCGTCCCCGACCACTGCTTGGTCTCCACCTTTCTTTGTTCTCTCTCTGTTTTGTTTCAAGGCCTGGAAGCTTTGTCTTGATTTTCTTTGAGATGGGGTCTTACTATGGAGCTCTTGCTGGCCTGGAACTCATGATATAGACTAACTTGACCTAGAATTCACAGAGTTCTACCTGCCTCTCCTTCCCAAGTGGTGGCATTAAAGGTACGGTCACCATGCTTGGCTTAAACTCAAGCTCTGTTCTAATGTCACTATTCCTAGTAATACTAGACACAGAGGCATCCTCCATAGACCTCACATTTAGAATATCAGGTCACTTTCTGTGGGGAATGTGTTCTGGCTTTTTTTTTTTTTTTTTTGATTAGTGACAGAGTCTAGCTGATTTAGTTGGTCACCATTATGTAGGTTGCATTGGAGAACAGAGTCTGGGTGAACCAGTTGAGACTTTATGATGGCCAAAACTCCATGTCCTATTAGTTGCTTTCTGTTCAGATGCTATGCAGAATACAATGCTGTTTTGCCGGCAAGTAGGATTCCCTGGTATGCAAAGCTATACACAACTGAGAGCCAACAGCCAGGAAAATCAGGCTGAGCGCTAAGCCTGTGCTTAAGCGGGCTCTTCCAGTGAAGAGCTAGAGCTGAGACTGCGTAATCCCATTGAATGCTGTTGTCCAGAGCGGAGAAAAGAGACAATTTTGCTGTTCTGTGTCATAATGAGAGTGCTCACTTTACCCCTGTGCACAACAATGGATTGTGGGGATGTGGTTCAATCTGCAACACAAGGGAAACCCTGAAAAAGCCAGGTGTGGGAATCCGGTGGAGGTTCTGTGAGCTTATTCCAAGTCAAAGGGACAAAAGCTAATACAAATCTTTTGTAGACTGTCAAAAGAAGAGTTAGTCCGTGTGCCAGCTTTTGGGCAGGCACGTCCTTCCTGAGGTATGTGGGCTCTGAACACCCACAGAGTGCCTCATCCAGGAGCTATTGGGGGCTGTGTAACCTGGCATAGAGAGCCATGAGGACTTCCAGTCCATCGATCCTCATGAGGCTACATTTTTGCTAAAACCACGAGCAGTTACTGTCAGGTCAGCACACTGGAGTCACAAAGTGGCTGCACCAGCTTCATGGGGCTCGATTCACAGTCATTAAAATATTGGTTGCCCATTGGCCTCATAAAGTCTGATTATCAAAAGAAAACTCATCTGAGTAACAAATCTGCACCAAAGAATCCAATACTGACTTTTCTCTACAGGTGAAAAGAATAGTCGAAAAGTAGCTGAGGTTTCTAGGCTCACGCTATCAGGCTAATGTACATAGTCAGGGAGGGTCTTCTCATGTCAGCTAATCTGATCTGGACCCCTTATGGGGGTGCCCAGGGGATAGTTTTCATGGTGATCCAAAGTCCCAACAAGTTGACAAACCATGAGTGACTATTTTCTGTCAGTGTCTTGCACTGTGACTTGCCTAGCTCCAGTGGAGAACACTCCATCAGTAACTGCACATGGAAGCCTGTGAGAAACCAGAACCCAGACTAGGTCAGTAAGTAGGGGGCGGGGCCACGGGACCACCTGCTAACTTCTTCAAAATACAGGAGAGTATTTGAACTTTGACCTAGCTAACTCAGGGAGTCCATGGGTCTGCTCTCAGGTTATAGGTATCTGGGAGGCAGACATGTCCTTGATACATCCCGTGAGCTGAAGCTCAGGCAGGGCAACACCGTTTGTTTTGAAAGTCTGCCATTCTTTTCTGTTCCTGGCTGTCTCCCTACTGACTGTCGCTTTTCATGGTCACGTGACTCCTTGTGTTTTACACACAGAGTGAGGGCCAGCTAAGGCAACTTTGGAAAGTGGTTCAGCATTTTCAGACTTTTCCTTGACCCCTTTATTGCATCAGAGGAGTGAGGATCATGGACTGACAACCAATCAAACTCTTTCTATGAACAGAGAGGAAGCCCTTCTGCCTTAGAAAGCATCGATTTCTAGTTGCACAGGCCTCATCAGAGCTATAGTTCTGGGGTACTCAGGCAGAGGATATGGAGGGCTAATCCCAAATCCCTACAGAGAGATACACTGCTCTCCTTTCCAATGAGCTACCCTGGTTTTTGTATTAGTGGAAATTAAATCCATAAGACACAGTATTGTTAAATAAAATCCTACGAGAGAGGGTCAAATATTATTTAAGAAAGTGCATTTCTAAAAATTTAAACTTCTAGCCTGGTGGTAGTGGTGTATACCTTTAATCCCAGCACTCAGGAGGCAGAGGCAGGTGGATCTCTGTGAGTTCAAGATCAGTCTGATCTACAGATTGAGTTCTAGGACAACCAGGGCTACACAGAGAGACAAAAACAAGCAAACAAGCAAATAAGAGCACACAGCCAGCTAGGAGAAGGCGCTCTGCTGCTGGGCTTTCATTCCTAGACCAGTCACTCAGCCAGGCTTCCTGGCATAGACACAGAACTTGTTGATCTGCCACAGTGTTAGTATTACAGAGCTCACATCCTGTGGCGTGGCTACTTCTTTGGTTGAACCAGAACAAGGTATCTGCCTCTCTCCCTTCTCCCTCTCCAGGGAGGATGTCTTCTCCAGTTGCATTTCTCTGATTAGGGAATCTTTGATGGCAGGGATCACAATCAGGTTCCAGGAGAACAAAGTCGTGCGTATGTTCATGTGTGCATACGATTCTGAGAGAGGGAGAATGATGCGGGATGTCCTTCTCTACACTGTGAATACATGTTGCCATATGTTCATGTGTGCATACGATTCTGAGAGAGGGAGAATGATGTGGCTGTCCTTCTCTACACTGTGAATACATGTTGCCGTATGTTCATGTGTGCATACGATTCTGAGAGAGGGAGAATGATGCAGCTGTCCTTCTCTACACTGTGAATACATGTTGCCGTATGTTCATGTGTGCATACGATTCTGAGAGAGGGAGAATGATGCGGGAGGTCCTTCTCTACACTGTGAATACATGTTGCCGTATGTTCATGTGTGCATACGATTCTGAGAGAGGGAGAATGATGCGGGATGTCCTTCTCTATACTGTGAATACATGTTGCCGTATGTTCATGTGTGCATACGATTCTGAGAGAGGGAGAATGATGCGGCTGTCCTTCTCTACACTGTGAATACATGTTGCCGTATGTTCATGTGTGCATACGATTCTGAGAGAGGGAGAATGATGTGGCTGTCCTTCTCTACACTGTGAATACATGTTGCCGTATGTTCATGTGTGCATACAATTCTGAGAGAGGGAGAATGATGCGGCTGTCCTTCTCTACACTGTGAATACATGTTGCCGTATGTTCATGTGTGCATACGATTCTGAGAGAGGGAGAATGATGCGGCTGTCCTTCTCTACACTGTGAATACATGTTGCCGTATGTTCATGTGTGCATACGATTCTGAGAGAGGGAGAATGATGTGGCTGTCCTTCTCTACACTGTGAATACATGTTGCCGTATGTTCATGTGTGCATACGATTCTGAGAGAGGGAGAATGATGCGGCTGTCCTTCTCTACACTGTGAATACATGTTGCCGTATGTTCATGTGTGCATACGATTCTGAGAGAGGGAGAATGATGCGGGATGTCCTTCTCTACACTGTGAATACATGTTGCCGTATGTTCATGTGTGCATACGATTCTGAGAGAGGGAGAATGATGTGGCTGTCCTTCTCTACACTGTGAATACATGTTGCCGTATGTTCATGTGTGCATATGATTCTGAGAGAGGGAGAATGATGTGGCTGTCCTTCTCTACACTGTGAATACATGTTGCCGTATGTTCATGTGTGCATATGATTCTGAGAGAGGGAGAATGATGTGGCTGTCCTTCTCTACACTGTGAATACATGTTGCCGTATGTTCATGTGTGCATACGATTCTGAGAGAGGGAGAATGATGTGGCTGTCCTTCTCTACACTGTGAATACATGTTGCCGTATGTTCATGTGTGCATACAATTCTGAGAGAGGGAGAATGATGCGGGAGGTCCTTCTCTATACTGTGAATACATGTTGCCGTATGTTCATGTGTGCATACGATTCTGAGAGAGGGAGAATGATGCGGCTGTCCTTCTCTACACTGTGAATACATGTTGCCGTATGTTCATGTGTGCATACGATTCTGAGAGAGGGAGAATGATGTGGCTGTCCTTCTCTACACTGTGAATACATGTTGCCGTATGTTCATGTGTGCATACGATTCTGAGAGAGGGAGAATGATGCGGCTGTCCTTCTCTACACTGTGAATACATGTTGCCGTATGTTCATGTGTGCATACGATTCTGAGAGAGGGAGAATGATGCGGGATGTCCTTCTCTACACTGTGAATACATGTTGCCGTATGTTCATGTGTGCATACGATTCTGAGAGAGGGAGAATGATGTGGCTGTCCTTCTCTACACTGTGAATACATGTTGCCGTATGTTCATGTGTGCATATGATTCTGAGAGAGGGAGAATGATGTGGCTGTCCTTCTCTACACTGTGAATACATGTTGCCGTATGTTCATGTGTGCATATGATTCTGAGAGAGGGAGAATGATGCGGCTGTCCTTCTCTACACTGTGAATACATGTTGCCGTATGTTCATGTGTGCATACGATTCTGAGAGAGGGAGAATGATGCGGCTGTCCTTCTCTACACTGTGAATACATGTTGCCGTATGTTCATGTGTGCATACGATTCTGAGAGAGGGAGAATGATGTGGCTGTCCTTCTCTACACTGTGAATATGTGTTGTTGCTATTATTGGTTGATGAATAAAGCTGCTATGGCCTGTGGCAGGGCAGAAGATAGCTAGTGGGAAATCCAAACAGGGATACAGGGAGAAAAAAGGTGTACTTAGGGAGATGCTATCCAGCGGGCAAAGGAGAAAGATGTCTGAGCATCACCAGTGGCGATATACGGGTTAATAGAAATGGGTTAATTTAAATGTTAGAGTTAGCCAATAATAATAAGCCTGAGCAATAGGCCAAGGAATTATAATTAATATTAGTCCTCTGAGTGATTATTTCATAAGCCGCTACAGGACCAGGCAGGACATCAGAAAAGATTACGGCTACAGGAGGGAGAGGAGTCTGTGAAGGAAGGATTGTTCTGGCAGAGTTTATCATCTTCACTTCTATACCAGACCCTCTAACAGACATCTTGAACTGACTAAAGTTGTAAGAACATTTCATTAGGGATGGGGCGAAAGCCTGCCCTCTGGCTGCTCAGGTGATGAGAGGAGAAAGGACATACTGAGCATGAGAGATGATGGGAAAGACTCCAGGCCCTGTTAACCCATCCCTCAAGGAATCACCCTGACTTTGAGTAGAGTTGACATCTGGACATGAAGTTTTAGAGTAGACATGCGAGCATGCTAGATGGTGTGACGTTTTATAGAGGCCAACTAGGTGGAACCTTGGTACAAATATAAGTTTGTTTTTAGAAAGTGCATAGCCCTGACTATAAAAATCACAGCAGGTCACTCAGCCTGCAAAGTCTGGTCTATAAGTGAAGACTGACTTCGGTCCCCAAAATCCCTAGGCAAAGCTGGGCAGAGGGATGCACACTTGTGACCCTCATGCTGAGGAGGCCAAGGCAGGCTGATCCCTGACCTCTGTGGCCATTTAGGGTGGTCTAGTTGGTAAGATCTAGGCCAATGAGAGGCTGTCTCAAAAAACTAAGATGATTGGCTCCCAGGAAATGATACCCAGGGTTGTGCTTTGACACCCACACACATGTGCACACTCGACTGTTCACACGCACCTGCACATTCACATGTAGAGAAACAAGAGCTTTCAACACTGCCTGTAAGAGCACTTGTCACACAAGTTTGAGGCCCTGAGTTTAATCCCCAGCACACACCCTAAAGACAGAGAAGAAAACGAACTTCACAAAGTTATCATCTGACCACCACACATACCCACACATCATACATACACATATTACTGATAAAAAGAAATAGAATTTTTAAACTATACTCTAAATGTCCTATTGAAGGGCTCAGACCCTCACTCAGCCCCTGCTTTGGCAGCCATAACAAGATGCAGAAAAGACCCAGCAAGACATAGGCCCCTGACTCAGCAACCGTGGGAAATACCTGAGAAAAGTCACCTTACTGTGAACTTGGTTTTGTTTTGAGTCAGGGTCTTTATATGTAGTCCAGGCTGGCCTTGAACTTGGGGTCCTCCTGCTTCTGCCTCCTGTGTGCTGAGGTTACAGGGGTATGGCACCACCCATAGCTTTGGTTGTATCTCACATTTGTGTTTAGCAAAATTGTTTCCTGAGGGATTGTCTTCCTTCCTATTGAACCTCGAGGGGCAGACCATCTCTGAAAGAGTTTGTACAGGATGGCCTGTCCCATTGCGGGCCATCCTTGTGTGGCCATTCTGGTGTGGCTGTCCCAACACGGCCATCTTGTCTACCATGTGGGTGTCTAGTAGTTCACTCCTGTCACAGCTGTGGCTGTTGGTGTAAAACTCAGTGTTCCTAGAAAGTCTTTGCTAAAAAGTGGGATGGGCTCAAGAAACCTGACCTGGGAAGAGAAAGTGCCCTCCTTGTTGGTGACTCACTGAGGTCAGGAACAATGCTGTAGGGAAGGGGTTGTCTCTTGGAAGGCGGAGAGGGCTGCGACCTAACTGGACCTGGGTTCCATTCTGCGCCAGCTCTTAAGGTTATGGTGATGGGTGAGTCACTCACATGAAAATCTCTCTTCTCTTGCAAAAGTAAGGGGATAAATCCTTTCTTAAAACAGCAGACAGTAGCAGGGCGGTGGTGGTGCATGCCTTTAAACTCAGCATTTGGGAGGCAGAAGCAGGCTTCTACAAGTGCAAGGCCAGCCTCATATACAGAGCTAGTTCCAGGACAGCCAGAGCTATACAGAGAAACCCTGTCTCAAAACCAACCAAACAAACAAACAAAGAAACAAGCAAAAACATCAGACAGCAAATGCAAGTACCTATATGTTAGCACTGAGGGTATAGCTCTGACCTTAGGGTGCCAGAGGTCCTGGGTTCAGTTCTCCATAAGTGATTTGAAAGGATGTATGTTGATAAAAAAGCAGCCTTGAAAAATAACCTTCAAAGTGTCAGAAGTAAAGGGTCATGACATGATTCAACTAAGCCCCAAGACTTCTGAGTTTGAATGTGCAACTAAGTTTTGAATTTTCATTTAAAAGTCTGTTGTGGGTTAGTGAGACAGTTTAATCCCAAAATTTGTGACTGAAAGGCAGGCAGATCTCTGAGTTGAAGGCCAGCCTGGTCTACAGAGTGAATTTCAAAACAGCCAGAGCTACACAGAGAAACCCTTGGGCTGGATGTGTTGGCACAAATTTTTAATCCCAGCACTCATGATGCAGGTAGGCAGATCTCTGTGAGTTCAAGGTCAGCTTGTTCTACAAAGTATGTTCCAGGTCAGCCAAGAGAACAAAATAGACCCTACCTCAAACAAACGACAAATAAACAAATTCATGATAGTTGGAGTAAAAGAATAATTTTTGTACTTAGCTGAATGAATGGATATTGTCTGAAGCATTTAGGAAGCCGTAAAATACAGGTGAAACAACAGGGCATTTAAGGGCTGGTTTTAAATCTCTTACCGTGAAGGAGAATGGTCAAGAAAAGGACACAGCCAGGGTAATATTGAGTACTGACCAATGGCTGGTGACACTCCATATCAGATATGGTGGGATTGCGATGTGGTTATTTTTTCTGTGTGTATGAGTGTGTGTGTGTGTGTGTGTGTGTTTGTGTTTGTGTAATGTTCATGATCAATAGTAAAGGGGGGGGGCTCGGTTAGTGGATTGCTTGCCTAGCTTGTGAGAGGCCCTGGGTTTGCCCCCTAAAGCAGGTAAGGCCTCAGCACATAGAAAGTGGAGGCTGAGGACCAGAAGTTTTAGGTCATCCTTGGCAACATGGGAGACGAGACCAGCCTGAGCTACAAGAGAACGTCTTTAAAAAGAAGGTGAAAGAAATGTGGTAACTAATAAAGACTGATTTTGAAACGCTAACCTCACTTGCAATACTGAATAGACTCAACGGCCTGTTACGTGAGGTGACATTTGTCAGTGCTGTAGGGCCCACATTTCCTTTGCAGAGCAGAGATGGAAATGAGTTTTCTTGTGTTTGTGTGTGACTGTGATAGGTGTGAGGATGTGTGAGTGGAGGTGGGGGAGGCCCCGCCCTGCTTTGGAGCTGTTCTAGGTGGAGAGAAGGGTTGGATGTCTTGGAGAGCTTGCAGGCTGAGGAGGAGGGACTCTAGGAAGCAGCAGGGTGGGGAAAGACTCTGTGACTGGCCAAGCAGACTTGGTCCACCATGAGTTTTCCTTTGAGCTAGCCTAATTCTCAGGAAAAAAAGGAGAGAAAAAAAGGATCTTTCTCCATTAAACTTCTTTTTCTCTTGAGCCATGAAGCTTTAATTCCAAGAGTCAAGAACTCATAACCAGAGCCAGATGTATTAGCATACACCTGTAATCCCAGCATTCAGGAGGCTGAGGCAGGAGGATTACAAGTCTGAGGGATGTCTGGGCTACACAGTGAGTTGATGCCGGTCTGGGATGCCTGATGTCTGTCTTCCAATAAGAGAAAAGAATAATGATGCATTTGTGAGTTCTTAGTTCACCTGCACAGCTAAAGTGCAGGGTAAATAGAAATTTGGGAACCACTCCCAAATTTGAATGTTATGGGAGGGTTGTCAATGGACAAATTCCCCATGAGAGCTGAAGTGCTATCTGGTATGGTTAGAGTAAGAAATGGACCAGGTTTTAGTCACTGTGCAATTTCCAGCTGTGTGCAGAGCAGGTATGTGGTTGCACCTAATAAGACCAGAAGAGCTACCACAGGGTGTGTGTGTGTGTGTGTGTGTGTGTGTGTGTGTGTGTGTGTGTGTGTGTGAGTAGCTTTATAAACCACCTCTCTAAAAGATGAAGATACAACAAAGACCACTTTCTTTTACTGTCCCTAATAGGATTCTGGGGATGGGAAATTCGTCACGTGGGGTCTGTGTTCCATGAATGAACAGTAGGGCTGTCATAGTCTAGAGACTGTTCCCATGAGCTTTGCTAACTTCACCTTGTAAAACTAGGATGGTGATATCTGTCTACTGGAAGCTTAAAGCGCCTAATATAGGCAGCAGGCTTGGGGCAGTAGCTGACTGTAGCTTTTGCAGCTAGCCACTGGGAACTTACACTGTTATCTTTCCTGTTGGTAAGGAGAGGCATAGCTTGTAAGTTGCTATTCAATAGTGTCGGCTGATGCTACCAAAAGCACGGCTTAAGGTGTATACTGCTTTCTGTCTGGTCTGATAGTGACTAGAGTGGGTTCGACCCTGCCTTTTCCTCAGCTTGACGCCTGCAGGTCAGGTTCTTTCACCCCTCCCATTGCAGGACTGTTGTGGGGGGTCCTGTGGAGCAGCAGGTATACCTGATTGATGTCAGCCACTTGCTGCAGATGAACACTGGGTGTGGGGAGCATTTCCTCTCTGCATGTTGCTACATGGACTTGGCCTTGGTTAAGTGCATATCCTGTCAGTCCAGATCAATGTGCTGACTCCAAGAAAGTTCAGGGACACCTGCAATGAGTTCTGATGACACTCCAGAGTGTTAAGACAAAGGCTTGGCAGCACTGTTGAACTTCCCTTTTCCTACCTTAGGCTCTCAGGCAACAGCAAACTTAACCCTGCCAAGGAACAAAGAAGAAATAGTCTGGTTGTCCTATTTAGTCCTCGTTATGTTGTCATCCTTTCGGGCCTAACCAGCCCTCTGAGAATATCAAAGCCATACATTGTGGCCAAGGAGGAGAGAAAGTGGAATATAAGATTAGGCTGGGAACCAGGTGTGGCTTGTACCTGTAAGCCCAGCAGGAGGCTGATGCAAGGTGGAGAGCTCCAGGCTAGCCTGGGCTACATAGGAAGATCCTGCCTCAAAACAAACTAATGAACTTTAAAAAAATTAGATTGAGGCTGAGGCCCTTGGGCTATAATTTGCCTACCTCCACAACTGATCAAATAAAAACAATACAAACAAACGCCCACAAAACCAGATACCTGCTCCAGGGACAGTGGGAACGCACTGATTTCCCACTTCTGACTCACTCTTGGGGTAGTGAGGTCTCAAGTGCCTCACCTCTACAGCCCTCCTTGGTAGCCTCATGGTTATGGAGGGCACCTGAAATGGCTGTGTAAACTTCTCTCTGGGCCGAGCAGTAGGCACTTCCTTAGGGAGCCTCACGAGTCCTGTGGTAACAATTTGTAATGTCCTTTGAGGTGAAGGGCAAAATCATAAATATTAATTATAGCCATTGTTTTGATGAAAGGGGGATTACTGGAGGCACAGAACCCTCTAAATCCACCTATTAAACTATGTTGCACCTCTCAAGCTCTTGAATGAGGGGGTTAAATTATATTAGAGAGGAGGTCCCTGGGATTCCTCTGTGGTTAGAGTCTAATGAAAGGCTCACTTGTCACATGACATCGCTGTAGAAACACCTCCCAAAGTCTTCAGAGGCGTTTTCCTGAGAGGGAAAAAAATCCAACAAAGAAGCTCCAAGCCCGTAGCGTGTCTCATCAGGAGTGTAGCCTGCTCTTCGGCATAAGGATCTAGACTCCTGTGCTCAAACGAACCCCAGCTCCAGGTGGAAACTTCAGGAGTGTAAACCACACTTCACAGCTTTTGAAGCAGTGAAACTGAGTAGAAAACTGAGAGAAAAAATATTTCTCATATTTTATACATGTTACTATGGAGAAAAATAATGAGAATGTTACCAAGTGACTTAATCTGGAACAAAAATGGTTCTTGTACGCCTGGCTCCTCTGGTCATAACTAAGCTGGTGGAAGGTGATAATTATTAGCTGTCCCTATAAAATGCTTTTTTCTCAAGTCCCAGGGCTGAGAGAGGAAGGGAAGGATGTACTGTTGTGTTAAAGAGACTTATTCAGCAAGGTGAATGAGTTGGTACACAGGCCTGTGTATGACTACCAGACCAATGGCTTGAGTTTTTGAAATCTAGTTTTTACGTAGCAGCAAAAAGTGAGAGAATTTACTGTGTTGTTTTAGACAGGGTCCAGGCTGGCCTTGAACTTCCCATGCAGCTTTGAATAGCCCTGAACTCTTAATCCTTCTGCTTTAGCTCTTTGAGCTAATACTGGGTTCATGTATGTCACTGGGTCCCACCCACAGAAAGTAATTTTGTAATTCCAATACCTAGAGCAATAACCACCACTAAAACTGTATTGTCTCCTTTCAGTTATATATTCATTAATCCTTCCATTCATATTTTTGTAAGTTGCTTAATACAATGTATACTGTTTTGTAACTACCTATTCTCACCTTATCTGTGGGTCACCTTTGTGTCACGTATCATTTATTCAGCCGACTTTCATGGAAAGCAGGTCTGTGGTGATATTATTTAAATGGTTCACACACTCTTTTGTTTATTTTACTTTTGAGACAGAGTCTCATATACTCAGGCTGGTCTGGGACTTGCTATGTGGCTAAAGAAAGCCTTGAGTTCTATGTGGTGCTGGGGACACAGTCTAGGTTTTAGTGTACGTTAGGCAAGCGCTCTACCAACTGCGCTAGTTCTCCAGCTCAGAAACCATTTAGAAATATACATTTCATCATCACTTCCCCACAACTTTCGTCCACCTGGAAGCACATCTTACTCTTTGTTCACAGTTCATCACTCGTGGTTAAAGGAATATAGACGACCCTGCATACAGCCTCCTCATTGGGGCACTAATGAGGAGTTACTATTTTATTGTAACAGCAAAATCCAGCCCATTTGCAGCCTCTCAATGGGGCCAATTTGAATTCACTTGTTAAAATTTCTGGAAGAGTTTTTATTTCAAATGGGTGAATGTACTGGGTAGGAAGGTTTTTAATCTCTCTTAAAACCTGCAAAGAACTTTTTTGAATGTGCATTGGTGTTTTGTCATGGGTGTCAGGTTCCTTGGAACTGGAGTTATAGACAGTTGGGAGCTGCCATGTGGGTGCTGGGAATTGAATCCCAGTCCTCTGGAAGAGCAGCCAGTGCTCCTAACCACTGAGCCATCGCTCCATTCCACACATGCTGTCTGCAGCCCATGGGTGCAGAGGTTGGAAAGAGACTTAATTGTTCTTTCGGAGGTCTGTGACGGGAGTCTGTGTACTAACTCACAAAAGGCAAATTAATGGGGGAAAAGGTGTGCACGGCATTCACACAAGGTCACTCCCTGAAAAGTGAAAGTCCCATTGGCTTTACCTCAGAACCATGAGGAAATGGAGTACCATCCCGCCCTTGATGAAGGGGCTTGGTTTTGGAAACAGTGTGCCAAGTTTCTACATGAGAGAGTTATAGGGCTTAAAAGAAAGGGTTCCCCAAAGTTAGAAAAAGATGAAAATCTTAGAAGTGATTTTAGAACTGTTATGGAGGTATAGACAGGGAAGGAAAGGAGGGCCAGAGCCAGCATCAGGAAACTGGAGATCAGAGGACCCCAAGCTCTGGGTCTCCTCACAAGGGAAGAGGGCATAAATCCCAGGGGACTGCAGAACTTTTATGTAGGTGCCAGGAAGGGACATGGCTCCAAACGGAATCGAGGGGTCGACCTGTGATTAAAGTGTAGAGTACAGAACTGAGAGTCTGCAGGGAGCAGATGAAGGGTCAGCTGACAGGATGACTAACATCTGGATTTGCATCCATCTAGGTCTTGCTCCACATGCGGAAGGTCAGGGATTGCCTCACCAAGCCAGTGACCTCTGGGTGTGTGATTTAGTGAACACAGAACGGGTGAGCACTTTCTAGGAGTAAGGGCAGTTCAGGAGAAACCCCCATTCGTTAAGTGATAATGTCATGGTTAGTTGGACAGTCATTCATGTGCTCAGGGCTGCTACAGCACAGATGTTCCCAGGACTGCAAAGATGTGGGCTCTGCCTCTGAGGTGAGCGGAATGCCAAGTTCTGAGGGAGAGCTGAATGATTCCTATTGAGCCAGGGAGGTTGGACACTGGGCTTGGCTTCCCTAAGAATCCTTGAACAGGTCTCACATTTGCTTCTGACCATGGGAGTCCCACCAAACAGAACTAGACCACTTCCTTGGACCCAGAAGAGGCTGGGGAAATGTTCCCCTGTGTCTGGATTGAAGCCGAACTCTCTGCTGCTCTTTTGGTCCTGATGGAATCTTAGCACAGCATACCTGAAGCTTATCGTAGAAGGTCTACAGTTGTGAACTTCTTACTCAGTCTGTCCAATCAATGACTACTTGGAGCTATATTGTTTAACCATGTTTATTGATCACATTTTCTAGAAAAATATTTCAGTGTCTCATCAAATATTAGGAAGACTCAACGACTAGCTAAGCCCAATGCTCTGGTGGGCATCAAGAACGAAGAACCTACAGTAGGCTGGGTGTTCTAAGAGTATGATGTGCATGCTGTTACAGAAGTCTATGAAGAACATGTTTGCTCTTTGGGCACAGGGTCTGTCTATGGAGCTGATAGTGGCCTTGAACTCATGGTGAGGCTGCCTGTTTCTCCTGAGGGTTGGAATCACAGACATGTACCATCATATCTAGTTCATGAATATATTATTCTGACTGTGACATTTTCTTTATATATTTAACTTCTGATGCTCAACAAGAAGATAGGGATATCATTATTAATGTTTAAAAAATGAGAAATCTGATGTTCAAGTTATCGACTAGGCATTGTGGTACATGTCTGTACTTTTAGCACTTGAGAGGCTATGGCAGGAGGATAGTGAATTTGAGACCTCTCTTGGCTTACATAGTCAATCCCTCTCTTGGCTTACATAGTCAATCCCAGGCCATCCCAGGCTGCTTAGTAAAATGCATCCTAAAAATAAACACCACCACTCCAAACATACACATGCAAGCTACCAACCCAAAGTCACCAGAGTAGTAAATGACTCAACCAGACATATGTCAACTATGTGTCTGACTCCAGGTTCCATGAGTCGTCACTCGTATCTTATTCTTTTATGTCCTCTGGTACTTTATTAATGCTGGAAAGTGAGTCAAACCCTTTTCCTGTCCTTAATGATTGTATATTCCAGCACAGGAGGCAGACAAGTCAATGCCACCACAATCAGTTAAGTAGAGGTCTCTGGAGTTCTTCACATGTCCCCTGGGAATACAGAGGTCATATCTGGTAAACTGAGATGTGAGCATCAGACCTCTCATGGCTATCAGTGGGACAGAGCAATCTCAGCTCAGAACAGCTTGGTGGCCTAGGATTTTCATGTTATCTTCGAGGCAGGATTAGAGTGAGGGGGGTTCTAAATGTCAAAAGAATTATCAATATCACTAAAAGGTTCCAGAAGTTCCTCTCAGCCCAGGGCCTGTGTGTGGAGGTAGCCACCACTTTTGAAGGGGTCGGCTCCTAAGCACCCCACTAACAGCCTGTGTGGAAGATGGGAAAGTGGGAGTGGCTTTTGCCAAGTCACCAGTTCTGCACATCTTGAGTTGGTCATGTCCAAGGTGATCACGTTTCAATAGTACTTAGTCATTTAACTCATGCAGAGGAGACTTTCGTAATTTTTTAACATTTATTTTATGTATATGAGTGTTTTGTTTTCTATATGTCCGGGCACCACTTGTGAACATCTGGTGCCCACAGAGGCTAGAAGAGGGAGTCAGACTGCATGGACTGGAGTTACACATAGTTGCAAGCCTCCATGTGGGTGATGAAAATTGAACCTGGGTCCTCTGGAAGAGCAGCCAGTGCTCTTAACTGCTGAACCATCTCTCCAGCTGCCAAAGGAGCCTTTTAATTTCTTTGGACATGGCTATGGAATCACATCAATGTGTTATCCTTTACACCATGACACTGAATATGGATAGCCTTTGGATTCTGACTCTTTCTAAATGGAAGCCATTGGCTTTTCTAGGCCTAGAAGCCCAGTCTTCCTCAGACATCTTCCTACTCAAAAGTCCTTTCCTTGAATTAGGGCTTCATTCCTATCATCTTTCCCCAAATAGTGTCACTTAGCTGTGACACTTAGTTCATCAAGAATCACAGTTAAGTAATAAAGTTGCTGCTAAGGAAACCAGAGCTAAATAGAGATGAGCACAAAGTGAAGGGAAGATTGGGCAACAGAAGGCTTGACTCTTGATGAAGAGCTCCATGAAAAACAACCAAGATTAAGGTTTTGGCTAAGGTTCTTATAGTAAACATTACACTGAGTGCCAAAGAAAGATGCTGGTGTTACAGTAAATGATAGCACAGTCATACAGTTGGCTGGTTTCAGTGATTCACTCCCGTTGAAAACTTATTTCATTATTAAACATGAAATACATTGTTTTGTCCAAACTCTGAACTCCCAAATCACCAAGAGACTTGATCTGATGCAAAAGCAAAGAGTCATTAATTTTACAAATTAACTTGGCTCCCCTGTCCATCTGACACAGCAGATGATGCAGGGGGAATAGGAAGGACCCTGAGCACCAGTGGGGCAGGGAATATATTGGGGGAGAGCAAGGGGAACGTCTGAGGGTCTGCTGGTTGCATAGCAACAGTCTCAAGATTGATGCACCTCTGGGTTTGGGCAACCTGTCCTGTGTTGATTGGTTAACTGCAGTTGCAGGAAGGTTGCTATGCCTGGAGGCCCTCCCAGGCGGTTGTTATGCTCCACATTTCACCGTTATAGGTAAAGCACATTCAGAGCCTGCCAGCTAACTTCTAATTGGTTCCTCGCAACGTGGAGGGCAAGGTCGGAAAAGGTCAGGAGCTCAGCACAGTTGCTGAGTCAGGGGCCTATGTCTTGCTGGGTCTTTTCTGCAGCCTGTTATGGCTGCCAAAGCAGGGGGCTTGGTGAGGGTCTGAGCCTTTCAATAGGATATTTAGAGTATAGTTTAAAAATTCTATTTCTTTTTATCAGTAATATGTGTATGTATGATGTGTGGGTATGTGTGGTGGTCAGATGGCAACTTTGTGAAGTTGGTTTTCTTCTCTGTCTTTAGGGTGTGTGCTGGGGATTAAACTCAGGGCCTCAAACTTGTGTGACAAGTGCTCTTACAGGCTGTGCCATCTTGTCGGCCCTAGTTTTCTTTAAAATGCATGAACACACACACACACACACACACACACACACACACACACACACACACACACCCCTCTACAACAGGAGACATCCCAGTGTCATGAAAGCACTGAGACCTGGGTTCCTGCCTGAGATCCCCTATGTGACTATTTAGGAGTAGAGACCCAGAAATCTGCATTTGGAGATGGTGCTGGGGGCTGAACCAGAGCCTCAGGCATGCTGGACAGGGGTTGTACCCTGCAGCTCTGCTCCCAGCCCCAGAACCAAAATTTTACAAAAGCTGCCAAGGAAATACACATTACATTAGCAAAACTGGGGCAGATTTACCAGCCTTAAAATTATCAGGGATTTTATTCTTTTTTTTTTTTTTTTTTTTTTTTTGAGATAGGGTTTCTCTGCATAACAGCCCTGACTATCCTGGAACTCTCTTTGTAGACCAGGTCAGCCTTGAACTCACAGAGATTCACCTGTCTCTGGCTTCATCATCACACCAACCTGGATTTTATTTCATTTATTTATTTATTTGTTTGTTTTGGTTTTTCGAGGCAGGGTTTTTCTGTATTGTTTTAGAGGCTGTCCTGGAACTTGCTCTGTAGAGCAGGCTGGCCTGGAACTCACAGAGATCCTCCTGCCTCTGCCTCCGGAGTGCTGGGATTAAAGGCGTGCACCACCAACACCTGGCCTACCTGGATTTTAAACACCAACTTCTACCGCTGCCTCTCACCACGAAGCTCCCATGGTATTTTAAGGTAGTAATAATGACTTTGTGGGCTATTCCTGGTTGACTCTTGAACAGCCTGAAGGAGTTGTCTCCAGGATCTTTCTGGGGAGTTCGAAAGTGTACAAATTTTCTTCTACAAAGAACACTGCTGTCAAGTTGTCTTCACTGAAGCCCTTTCCTGACTCAGCTCTTGACTGCACAGGTTCAAAGTGTAAGCCTGTGTTAGAATAGACAGAAGCCAAGGGGCAGGAGAGATTTAGTGGGGGGTGAGGGGGTGCGGGTTGGAGGTGGAGACGGATCTGGGGGTGGGGTTTGTGTGGTACTTATTTGAACTTGCCCCCTCCCCCAAACATTCACTTCCAGAAGTCAGTTCCTGACTTCCTCTTCTGGTCGGACATTCCTAGGGAATTCTTCCTGGTCTAGCCACGTTTGCTTATCTGCTTCCCCTTTCTGGGTTAGCCAGCTGTGTCTGCTGAAGACTGCTTCTCAGACTGCAGACAGGAGCCTAGTTCTTTGTACCCAGCCCTTTCCTGCAGGTAGAGAGGAAAGCTCATAGCTCAGGTTTTGTTACTAAGCAACGGGGTTCCATTTGCCAATTGCCACCATTTCCTTCGCATAGTATTACAGGCCGTATTTTTAACATTTAGTTCAGAGAAATTGCCGTCATTATGTGCAGTAACTTCCTTTGGAGGTTACTCATTAACCTTAGGTATTTTACTGTGTAATTATAACCGCCAGTGCCCCAGGCTTGGAAAACCTTTGAACTCCTTAAGGTATTAGGGGATGGCAGAAAGGATATTGTCTGACTTTTCTTCCTTTTCCAGTTAGGTTAATTTTGGAGTAGCCTGCATCGCCCCACCGCCCGAAGGGGAAAGTCTTCCAGCTCTTCCTTCTTTCTTGTCTTAGATTCTGAACTAAACCTGTTCGTGTCCAATTTCTTTGAGACTGGGCCACAGTGAAACTGTTTCCCCTTTGTTTTAAAGTCCTGGGGGACACTGAGAAGTCCCAGAGGCCGGGAAGTGACTGGCAGGCACCCTTTGGCTTCCCAGGGCTCTATGATGCCCCCACACAATGGCTGGAATTAGATATCCTGTACAGCCTTCTTTTGACACGACGGAAGGCCTCCTCTCGGCTTTCTGCAAGCAGCTTTTCGCTCCCAGGCTCCGCGGGAGCCAGGTGCATAGCTTCATAATGCGCCTATTATACAGCCAGGCTCGGTCGCCATGGCTCACACAATGACCCTTCTGATCTGGCCACAACAGCGGGGATGGGTGCCAAGGCTTCAGTCCCCACCCACTGCAGATTTAGGTATGCACTTCGAGTATATTTGCTCTTTCCTCCCCCAAAAGAGGGGGATTGAATGCACCCCAAAACACATACTCCGTTTCAAGACAAACAAGACTAACTGGAGCAAACCACCTGCGAGCGCAGCTCCGGGTCTTTCCGGCCTCCGCCCAGACATTCCAGGTAACCCGAGCAGGCTGGGTGGCCACGTGATCTTGTTGGCAAGGGCGCACCTTGCTCCAGCTGGGACAGGTGAGCCCTGCGCCCCGATGGGAGCCTGCGTTTTGCAAACTCAGGTCTGCACCGCCCCGCTGCCGCTTAGGTCGGGACAAAAGAAAGGCTGGACTGGCATTTCGGCTTCACGGAGCTGAACCGCAGGACCCCAACCGGGACACAGCAGCCCAGCACTGCAAGTCTCACAGCAAGGCCAGAGCTCAGCGCTGCCTGCCCCACAATGCTCAGCTTTCATCTACCGAATGGGGGGGGGCACTTTGGTTTACTTTAAAAGACTCGAGGTCTTGTTGCATTTTCTTCCCCAAGTAAAGGGCTGGCAGAGGTTTCTCTGACAGTAGGGCCATGTTGTCACACGTGACCTAACAGCTCAACTGCTCCAGTGCCCATTAGTCAATCAGCCAACAGCTAAAGCACCCGGTGTCCGGTGTTCCCTGTGAGCACTTGGGAGAAGGCTGGCACCCGCTTGGCTCTCACAGTGTTTATGGATTAGCTAAGGGTTGGGAAGGGGCGTGTGAACTCCGCATTCCTTTCTGTGAGCTCCCCAGTGCCAGCACTGTGTGGTACCTCTTTCATTCCTCTTGACACCCTGTCAAGGAGGTATTCGGTTATCACCTCCACTTCGCGGACATTTTAGAGAGGTCATTTGCTCGAGCTCTCTGTGTGGGTATTAGGCTGTGGCAGTCACAAAATGTCAGTCATCGGGCCTACTTTTGTCCATACTAGTCTGTCCTAGTTCTCTCCGGATGGCAGAGACCTTGCCTGGGTTATGGTCTAGAACATTTTTTTCTCATTTTACTTTTTCTTTTTGAGACAGGGTCTTTTGACTAGACTGGCCTTGAACTTACTCCGTGGTTGAGGGTGACCTTCAACTTTGCTCTTCCACCTTACTGAGCTGGCATAGCAGAACTTTCTTTAGTCACCAAGCCCTGCCCCCACGTATGCTGCTTCTGCTCTGACTGTGCCCAGGAACCGTACCACAGTGAGTTTCTTCACAGGCCCTCTGTGGTTTCATTTTGGAGGTGGAAAGTAGAGACCTCACTCATAACTGTGAAATCTACAAAGCCAACCTTCACCAGATGATCTCCTAAATTCCTTCCTCTGACGTCAGTGACACCCAATGCAGCCACTTGTCCTGAAAGATAGTCATGTACAGTCTGACTCCCTAAGACTGCCCTACTGCCCAGACATCTCCAGTTCAACTTGCCACATCCGGTCACTCAGCTCTTACACCATAACTAAAGAGCCCAACAGGATGTGGTTTCTCAAGTAGGCCAACATTTTGATATTTTTTAGTAGTGTGGAACCCAAGCCAATCGGTTTTATGACTATCACGGGGAGGCATATCCATTGACCTGGTATCTAATCCCACTTCTCTGGATGCTGGGCTAATTACATCAGTTCCTTTGGGCATGGAAATGAATGGGCAGTGTTCCTATGTCCAAAAATTAACCCCAGGATACTTGTTCTTTATGTTGTGTCCTTAGCCAACCTAGGTGGTAAGGATTGAGAGCTCCTGGTCACTGCAGTTTAAGCTCAATGCCGCCTCTCTTAACTAATGACTGGGCTTCATTCTGCATTCACCTAGCATCTCTGATTGCACAGTAAATTGGTGAAGGCAACAGAAAGATCAGGAATCTGCAGCCCACCAGCCACAGCCACCTCTGTGAACCTCAGCTTCTGCATCTTAAAGGAAACAAACTAAAAATGTGGCTTTAAAATCAGAGCAACTCTTGCATTTTATTGTGTTGTTTTGCTTTTGGTGCTTGGGGTTGTTGGGACTTTTGTGTGAGATATTAGGTTGAAATCAAAAGGGGACGATACATGACAAATTTATGACTACAGAGACAATGCCTCAGCCGTGGGAAGGCCAGTGAGGCTTCCTGCCCAGCTCCAGTAACTGGCCAACTCTCAGCGCTGCTGCTAGAAAGTACAAATGAAGGGAAGAGGATATCTGGAAATGAAGATTGGCTCCAGATACTGGGTTGCCAGAGCTGTTGGATCAAGGAGATAGGTAGGGAGAGATCTTACTAGGTACCTGTGGCACTGGCCACACCCGTTTGCCACAGGTACCTAGTAAGATCTTTCCCTACAGAGATACTGTTTCGTTAGTGTTTCAGGGGCACTAATGATTTTTGAGGGCAGAGGTTTGATTCACCTGAATCTATGAATAATAAAGACTGTGGGGCAGTGGTGGCCCAGCCTTCAATCCCAGTATTCGGGAGGCAGAGTGAGTTCTAGGGCAGCTGAGGTTACAAAGAGAAATCCTGTTTCAAAAAACAAACAAACAAAAAACAAAACCACCACCTTTGCCACCACTAACAACAAAAATCAACCAACCAAAAGAAAAGGCTGAAGATACAGGGATTATCTCCTCAAATAAGACTCCCAGGAAGGGCTGTTGAAGCTCCAAGCATGCTCAGGGACCCAGGCTGCTTCCAGATTTTGACGTTTTGTTCCAAAGCACCAAGTTCATCTTCACAGTTACCTCAGAGTCCAGGGTGGCTTCCAGACTCCATCCGCTGCCAACCCTAGCGTTGCAGGCTCAGCAGAGGAGGAAGAGGGATGTGCAGCCCAGCTGGACCAGTCTTCACAGCAGTCCCTCATGAGTTACATCATTGGCCGGAACTCAGCATGAGGCAGTCTCTGTTCTGGGCAGTGCCTTAAGCAGTTGAAAGAGTTCTCTTAGTAAGAGAACATGAATGGATATTGAGAGGTAGTGAGGGTCTCTGTGTCAGGGTGGTTGTTAAAATTCTGGACTGGATTCATTTCTTTGGTGGCAATGAGATACTGGGGACTAGATGGAGGGAAGGAGGACCTGGACTGCGGGGACTGTGGACAGATGGGAAGAGCTTGACAAGGTTCTGCAGCTGGACTGAGAATCTGGGAATAGTGCCAAAGGGAGAAAGGTGATGTCATTAGTTCACATTATGTACACGTTTTAGTCCCAGCACTCGGGAGGGAAACAGAGGCAGGCAGATCTCTGCAATGGAAGCCAGCCTAGTGTACACACAGAGGGAGTTCCTGAACAGCCAATGATACACAGAGAAACCCTGTCTCAAACAAACAAACAAACAAACAAACACCCCCTCCCAAAGGAAAGAAGGCCATGGATTAAGAGACATGCTCACTGTGTCCCGTGGGCTGCACTGGGCTGGTGCTCACTGTGTCCAGGGGGCTGCAAGGGGCTAGTGTGCAAAGCTCTTGGTGTGGACATTTCCCAGCAAATACTGAACCCACTGTCTATAAACATCCTGATGTCTGTGGATGTCTTAATGTGTCACGTGTATTAGGGTTTTCATAAATTGCTACTCAGGGTGCTCTTAATTGTTCTGGAAGAAGGGTTAGGGCTGCCTTTTTCTGCTGCAATGCTCTTGGGCTTCAGGGTCCTGAGAGTCATGGTCAAGTGATGTTTTTGACTTGTGAAGCAACCTCGTTTCTTATCTAAATTTAAACTGGAAAATAAAATATAAAAAAAAATGTACCTTCCCTTTCCCCTTTCCTTCCCCTTCCCTCCCTTTTTCCTTCCCTTCTGTAGTTCAGTTTCTGCCTATCTATCAGCCTATGTGGTGGTAGGAAGCATGAGCTCAATTTCCCAGCTGCAAACTCAGAATAACACAAATTTTAAGATGCTTGCCTGCATATTGTGCATTTTACTAAAGTTTGAGTATTTAACAGTATAAGCCAAAACAATCCACCGGCACCCCTCACTAAATCAGCCTTTGTCTTACAGCAGGGGGTGGGGAGATGGGGGTGGGGGTGGGCTTGCCAGTGTTCTTACCTGCCCTGCAGTGGGATTCTAACTCTACTCTAGTGCTAAGTGGTGCTCTAAGTACTAGGCAAGGCTTTAATGGAGTTGGATGGGAATGGACCTAGGGCTTCTGCACCCTAGGCAGGGATCCAGTCCTGACATTTTATACCCACAACAGGCCCAGGGGTCCCATTCCCTTCCCACCCGGGTCCTCCTGCCTCACCCCTGGAGCTTCTGTTCCTAGGCTACTTCTTGCTGCCTTCCAAGTCCTCAAATGTCACCCCTCCCCATTCTGCTCTTCCTCTCCCACTTTAACTCCACACTTTCCACCGTGTTTTGTGGGTACCAGTATCAGAACCACTCACAGTCTGAGCAGACCTACAGAATCAGAACCTGTGGAGGATGGTGCGCAGATCCAGGAGTCCCTGGTTGTGGAAGCCCTCCCCAGGGATTCTCCAGCACTTAATAACCTTGTTCTGTCTCACAAGTCCACAAGCTTGCACTGTGGCTCTGCCTTGTCCTGGTGGGTTCTTGAGGTGGTCACACCCTGGCAGGCCTTGTCTTCACCCCACTCAGAGACTCCTCAGCTCTGACTCCATCTAACGCCCCACCCAGCTGTATTCCTGTAAGGTTCCGGGTGCTAGGAAGGACCCCCACCTAGCCATCTGTTGTAAGTTCCCCTTCCCCCTAGAGTTAGGTATTTCTCTACCTGCTTATTTGACAAATCAGGACACAGCCCAAGAGGAATACATGCATTGAGCTTTAGTGTGTTGGAGAACATCATAATCAATCATAAAGGATGCATGGAGGAGAGAATGATTCTCCGGCACACGGTACTTCTGTAGACTCTGTGGGAAACCTGGATTTGCTCTTTGTCCTGCATTACTTACTAGGACCCCTTGGTGGGAAGAGGGAAGAAATAAAGGTTGAGGTCTGTGTTTGCTTTCAAACAGATAAGCTGTGGGATCCTTTGGAGAGAGTGACTATCCCTATTGAGAACAATTGTGTGCGGCTGAGGAGAAAGCTTGGTGATTACTATGCACACATGGGGAACTGGTTTGAGCCCCAGGACCCACAGCCCATGTAAAGAGAGGCAGGTGTGGTGGGGCATTGGAACCTCAGTGCCGATGAGGGAGAGTCAGAGGATCCACGTGGCTCTCTAGCCAGCCAGTCTAGCTGAATTGGTGAGCCCCAGCCCACTGAGAGCCATGCATCAGCGGAAACTATGTGGAGGGCTCCTGAAGAATGACACTCAAGGCTGACCTGTGGCCTTCACACTCATGCACACACAGCCATGGACATCCTCCACCCCATTAGCGTAGACACATACAAAATGTGGCCAGTTCATTGGCTGTTAATTATTATAGAACTGGGTGAGTTGCGGGTCAGGGAGTGGGGAAAAGAGGAAGCTGCGGATTGAGGGATGGCATGAGCAGTTCTGCTAAACATTGTGTCCCCAGGGAAAGTGCGGAGCTTGGAAAGATACACGCTGGCCATTCTTTGTGTACGAAGCAATGCAAACATATGACATGAAGGCATTGTGAGAGAGCAGTTAAAACCACGATAGCTTAGCTGAGAGATAGGTTAGCTGAGAGATAGGTTAGCTGAGAGATAGGTTAGCTGAGAGATAGGTTAGCTGAGAGATAGGTTAGCTGAGAGATGATAGGTTAGCTGAGAGATGATAGGTTAGCTGAGAGATGATAGGTTAGCTGAGAGAGGTCACTGCTGCCAAGGTCTTGTTGGGTTTCCAGTGAGTCTTGAAGGAATTCTTGGTCTTCCAGAAAAGACTTTGAACAGTCAGCTTCATCCCCACCTCTACCCCATTCTCCAGGCACAGGTTAATGACTTGGGGCCCCTGGGGAAGCTGCTTCTCTCCCAGGTTGCTCCAGCTGTCTACCCATCAGCCTTATCCTCATGGCTCTCTTAGGTTTGATTGATTTGCCTTGTCCAAATTGTATGTTCTTAGTGAGAAATGGAACAGCAGAATCTCATTGCTTCTTCTGAAGAAGCAAGAACAGGTTTGGGTCCTGTGGTGATGAGGCTGTCCGTTCTGTGTTGATCACTGTGCTTGATTTATGGTCATTGTTGTTGATTTAGTTTAACAGCATGTGGGGAAGTCTGGTGGACAGAAAACTTTGTATCCTCATCAGTGACAGAGTTCACTCATCTTCCTGGTCCCTGGGAGTTTTAGGAGTTTGCTTAGCAGCTGGCCTTGCCTGTCCCTGTCCTTGCTACTGGTGCCCTCCAACACTGGACACTTAATGGTGCAAGGCATAGCGTTGTTTTCAGGATGAAATAAGTAGTTTGTGCAAATGGTGGCAGAGTTTCCTTCAATGGGCCAGACCTGAGTCTGTTACCCAGTCCAACAAAACAAGGGAGAAGCCAAAAAGAAAAAAAATAAAGTTAAAGAAATAGCAGAGGCAGTAGGAAATGACACTGGTTATGGCTTGTTTTCCTGGCTCTGTGGCCTCATTCCAGCCTGTTGCCATCGGCTCTGGCCTGTCTGTGGGACACCCTTGTGCAGGGGCCTCAGAGGAAGGGAACTTCTATATTTCTGTTTGACTGGGCTCCTTGCCAAAGCCTGAGTTCAAAGTGCAGTTTCCAGTAATTTGCAAGGACTTCTCTGTGGGTTCACTGGGCCAGGACAGAAGCCTGCAAGCCCAAGCACTATGCCGTAATTGGTGTTCCTTGTGAAGAGAAGGAAGGTAGTTGAGGTGCTAGTGGCTAGGGTTGTTTCCTTGGCAGGTGAGTGGGCCTCTCTATCTCTGGATATCTGCTGGGGAATAATCCTTTTGTACACTGTGAAGATTTGTCATTGTGATTGGTTTAATAAGGAAGCCAACTGGCCAATAGCTGAACATGATAAAAGTAGGTGGGAGAGCCAAATTAAGAATGATGGGAAGAAGAGGAGCAGAATCAGAGGAGTCTTTAGCCAGACAGAGAGTAAGCAAGACATGCTGAAGAGGCAAATGCCATAAGTCTTGGGGCAACACATAGATGAATAGAAATGGGTTAATTTAAGTTGTAAGAGCTAGTTAGTAATAAGCCTGAGCTATTGGCTACACATAAGTTATATTAAGATTCTGTAGTGGTTATTTGGAAGTGAGCTGTCGGAACAGGAAAACTCTACCTACAGTCATCCTCAGTCCTTACTCTCTCATCCCATCCAACCCATGGGGAGCCTGGAACAGAATGAAGCTAGATTTTATGTTACAGTTACCCCCTTCTTAGAGCATTAAGGAGAGCCTATGTTGTCCTTTCGTCTCTCCACCCTGCACCTTCCTTGTCTCTTAGAACATGGTAATTGGGAGTGGACCTTTGTTAAATGAAGGGGTGGGTGTAACGGTGGTGTTATACCTCAGAAAAGTGTTTGGTTGAACAGTGACCTTTTTATTAGGTAGAGACACACAGGGACAGTGTTTAAATGAATTGTGCTTTCTCTGGCTGTAGGTGTCTTGCCATGGGGAGGACCCTGCTCAAAGTGTTATTATGCAGGCGAGGCACCAAAATCTTGAGACCTGCCACATAGGACAGTAGCCTTTGAAGACAGTTACCCTACCTCAGATATCCCAAGGCCAGAGAAACAAGCCCTGCAGCACACAAAGAGTATGGAGATAGTTGCACCTACACTAAGCTCCACAACACACTTCTTTTCATTTGCTAATTCACCTCATAGACTATCCTTGGCACATTTTCTCCAACCTGGAAGCCTAGTTCTAGAAATTTCCCATAGTAATATCCTTCTGTAATGTTGTAATGCCCTTCTGTAACATTAAAACACCCTTCTGCAACATTGTAATGTCCTTTGGTAACATTGTAATGTCCTTTGATAATATTGTAATGTCCTTTGGTAACATTGTAAAGTCCTTTGGTAACATTATAATGTCCTTCCGCAACATTGGAGTGTCCCTCTGTAACATTGTAGCATCCTTCTGAAACATTGCAACATCCTGCTGCAACATTGTAATGCCCTTCTGTACCTTGTAACATCCTGCTATAACATTGTAATGTCCTTCTCTAACACTGTAAAGGCCTTCTACAGTAGTTAGTCTAAGAAATACAAAGCTATACTGGTGAAAAATATCATTTAAATATTTTTATTGGAAAGTCAGTGTTTTCTGAAACCATCTAAATACATATCTATACAATGCTGAAATAGCTCATTAAAGCTTTAAAAATAGTTCTTGGAAGCCGGGCGTTGGTGGCACATGCCTTTAATCCCAGCACCCAGGAGGCAGAGGCAGGCTGATCTCTGTGAGTTCAAGGCCAGCCTAGAGCGAGTTCCAGGACAGCCTTCAAAACAATTGAGAGAAACCCTGTTTCGAAAAACCAAAAAAAAAAAAATAGTTCTTGGTTGTATGACTTTTATGATATAATTAATGGCCTATGTAACTTCTTTACTACGTTTGTTTTTAAAAACAATTTACTTAAGTGAATTGGTTATTTGTTCTTAAAACGTGGTATGAAGGCATGAAGAGTCTTAAATATTTTTATGGTCTTTAGTCATAATTTAAAAACAAGCAGACAAAAACCACCTGTAACAACAAAACAAAAACAAAAACAAAAACCCTGGTGCCAAGCTAACTCTGTAGGTAAATCTTGGAGGTGACAGAGAGGCTTTTAAAACTTCTTCTTGCCACTGAGCCAAGTAGCTGGCTCATCTGATGAAGTGCTTGCTGCAGAAGCATGGGGCCCACAAAAAAGTGGATGCAGTGTGCAGCGCACTTACATAATCCCAGCTCTGAGGAAGTTGGTGCAGGTAAATCTGTAGGATTTGCAGGCCAGGTGATCCAGGTTCATTGAGTGACTCTGTCATGAAAAGTAAGATGACAAGGGGCTGAGGGGGATACAGTGTTGACTTCTGGTCTCTATACATGCATTCACATGTACCTACATGAACACATGTACACACACACATACACACACACACACACACACACACACACACACACACACACACACCTTGAATACCAGTCTACATCATGATAAAATGAAACTAACCAATTTAGACTCAATTGCCATCATGAGTCAGATGTCTTCAAACTGGGCATGGTCCCCCACACAGCTGGTTAGTTATTATACACTCCCTTTGCAAGAGAATCCAGGCACCTCAAGAAGATGCTGGTGTCAAAATGGAACATGCACATCACTTCTGTGGAGTCCTGTTGGTGCCCACGGTTGGTGGTCTGGTTAGCTGTAGTTGGATCTTTCCAGAAACAGCACTCACAGTTTTGCCTGCTTCCGAGACACCTAAAGAATCTACAAAGTTTGTGATTTCCATGAGGCCAGAAGCTCTGAGGTTTCATCTTGAGAAAGTGCCATATGCTGTGAGTTAACCGCCCCTCCCCCATGGCACCTCAGGGGACTCTGTTAGTCTTCACACTTCCTAATCCATGGAGCTATAAAACTCCAGTTAAGAGATCAACATTTGGTTCTTTGATGAACCCCCCAACCCTCTCCAAAAGTCACCCAAGTGGATGATGGGAATGGCATGTGAAAGTTCAGGAAAATCAATGTTCTGAGGGAGAAGTATTTTATATTCATACAGTACCTCAGTAATGTATTAAAAGGACTGTGGAATCAGTTGGCTTTTAAAAATACATGTACTTTCAAACATTTCAAGCACATTGTGGAGGTTGCTTCATCCTGCACTGAGGTTGCAGGGTTTGGATGTTAGAGGAACTTTTGGGGCTGTATCTTCAGCTTTTGGTGTTCCTTTTTCCCAGTTATTTCAACACAGGGTTTCTCTATATTGTTTTGGAGGCTGTCCTGGAACTTGCTCTGTAGACCAGGCTGGTCTCGAACTCACACAGATCCACTTGCCTCTGCCTTCTGTGCTTTTGTTGGTCTTATGTTTGGGTATCTTGGAAACATCTTTAAAACAACTGGTGCTTCTTCTCTGTTGAGTATAAAGATCATCAGTCACAGACCTACAGGACTTTGATGGACACCAGTGAGGGTGACGTAAGCAATACACGCTCTGTTTTTGCCAAACTGCAGAAAGCAGCCATATTGATCCAGTAAGCCTTGGTAAGAGCAACTCAGAGCGGGAAGAGATGCCAGAGGTGTGTGTAGTGTGTTCCCAGGGCCCTGGGTTCTGTCCTCAGTGTGCTTATGTGCATCAGTGAACACCTACACCCTCACGCAAGGAAGGCATTTGGAGGCGATTATTCACACTGCAGAAGTATCCCTCCCTGCAGGCGTGGCTATGTAACCCTGTTCAAGTCACACTTTCACTGTGGGGTGTGAATCCCCCATTTGGTTCTTCAGCTGAGGGGCTTCTGCAAAACCAGTACTGACTCTCATAATAAAAATAAAGATGTGTTTGTTTTATGTGTATGGGTGTTTTGCCTCTGTGCACCACGTGCAGTGTCTATGGAAGTCAGAGTTGGGAAACTGATCCCCTGCAACTGTAGTTAATGGACGGTTGTTAGTGCTGTGTGGGTGCTAGGTCCTTGGCAAGAGCAGCCAGTGCTCTTAACAGCTGAGCCAGCTCTCCAGCTTCCCGACCCTACTTTTTTACCCCATCTCCCTCCTCAGTTTCTTTGGATTTTTTTCTTCCAACTCAAGATCTCAAAGCCATCCTGATCACCAGGTGGAAAGGAGGGACCTAGATACAAGGAATGCTTCCACATGGGCTAAGCCTCACAGCACCACTGACATAAAGTACTCCAAGTTGTGCAGACAGAGCTCAGAACTATTGAGTCATAGCTGTAGTTCACGTGCTCTTAGAGATGGCAACTTATAGTTTTCGTGGCAAGGATCTGGACACCTTCACAGCCTCTACCCAGCAGGCATTTGGCATCCATCATCCCCTCAAGATGTGACCTCATAGTTTTATTTAAAATGAATCTTCCCGATATGTTGAAAAGTATATTTGAATCATGGCATGACTCTGTTGCATAAAACAAAGTCCCTGGGATTCTTTGCCCTATGTCCGTGACTGCTAGGGTGAAGGGCCATGCCGGTCCAGAGACAGTTCCTCCAGCAAAGCTGCTTCTTCCATAATACCCACTGCCTCATTCTTTATTTTCAAAGTGACCCTCAGATAGTTTCCATCTGGGCTATCATTTCTCAGTTTTGTCTCTCTCTCGTTACCTCTAACAGCCTTGGCTTTTTTGTGGGTTCCTGGGACCCAACTCAAGTTGTAAGGCTTGAGTTTTACCTGCTGAGACATCTTACTGGCCCCTCCTTTGGTTTTTTGAAATGTTTAATACCTGGATTACTAACTGTGGGTGAAAATAGCAAGTTCTTAAAGTGTCTGTATTAGCATTCCAGACATACCCTCTTTCTTCCAAGATTGTCATATCTATTATTATATAAAAAATACAGCTTCTAAAACTCAAATGACTATTCCAAGCCAGCTCTCTAATCTCGGATATAAATCTTACTCCATTAAGAAAGGGAACCAGGCAGTACGTCAGAAGAATCTAAACTCAAGAGAAACAAAAAATTTAAAAGGTTAGGCATGGAATTATTTCCAAGCTTTTGCTTATGAAACACATTAAATTAAAACAACAACAACAACAACACACGCTTTCCTGCACACATCCAGTGTGCAGTTGTATATATAGAGAGGATGGGTCTAGATGCAGATGCTATCCTTTAACAATTCTGTAAGCATCCTGCAGGCAAGAGTATCTGCATCCTGGCCTCCTTCAGAGTCTCAGAATGGGCAAGAGCCAGTAAAATGAGCATTCCTTTTTGTCTTTGGTTACATTGTTGAAAGAATAGAAGAGATGGTTTATTTTGGAGCATATATAAATGACTAAGGCTCCTGAACATATATTTCCATCTCCCACAAATACAATATTCCAACATGGAAGCAGTTTCTTGAAGTTTTATAGTTTTACAGAACAGATTGAGTCATAAGTCAGGGCAAGTTTAAAAATACATGGGTGGGTATGTCAGAGGGGTGGTTACAGCAAGATGGGAGAAGCTTAGCTATAGGCCTAGGATGCTATGTGATGATATTCTTAGCTTTTGGATTGGTAGGGGTCTGCTAAATTAATAGGTCCCAAAACATTTTTATATATTAGTCACATGATGTTAGTTCTGACACAGAGGTAGGGAGGGATTCGGAGGGATAGGACAAGTCCAGGATAAGGAATTAGCCTCTGGACCCTCACCTTTCCTGTCTCTCCACCACCCTGCAGCTCTGCTAAGTCACTCTGTCTCTGCAGACACACAGCGTCTTTCCAGGAATTCTTGTTCACAGGTGGTTTGGAGTGATTCTGTGATGTATTATAAATGTACCACTCTGTAGACTGCTCACAAGGTTGGGAAGATTTAGTTGCAGCAGTATTGAACATTTATTTATGTACTGTGTATGTGTGTGTGTGTGTATGTGTGTATGTACTACAATGCATGTGTGAAAGTCAGAGGAAAATTTGGGGGAGTCTATTCTCTCCTCCTACCATATGGACCTCAGGACTGAACTTGGGGCATCGGGTGTGGGAGTGAGTGCTTTTACCCACTGAGCCATCTTTCAGGCCTTTGATGGCATTCTGTTGACTTTGATGACATTCTGTTGACTTTGATGGCATCCTGTTGACTTTGATAGCATTCTGTTGACTTTAATGGCATTCTGTTGACCTAGGTCCTTAACAATCATTGAGCTTCTCAAAGGTTGCCTTTAAGGTTAGATTTTTTTTCACAATAGCAGCGTCTTTCAATCAGTTACATTTACTTTCCTTAGTTTCTTTTATAAGGTCAGTTTTGTTCAACTTCCAATTCTTTTAAGCTGGTATAAGGCTCAAACCCAGGATTTCACATAAAGCTAGGTGTTTCACCTCATGCCTGAAATCTTCTTTTTAAAACATTCACTTTTAGCTAGATGTGGCAGTGTATGATTTTATTCCCAGTATCTGACTGGCAGAGGCAGGCAGATCTCTGTGAGTTCAAGGCCAGCCTGGTCTATATAGAGAGTTCCAGCACAGCCTGTGCTACAAAATGAGGCCATTTCTCAAAAAACAAAATAAAACAAAAACAACAAAAAACCCCAAAACCAAAAAAACACTCCCTAAAAATCAAACAAAAAGTTATAGTTATCCAGGTTCAGTGATCCATGCCTGCAGTCCCATTATGAAAGTCTGGGCCAAACATGTCCTATTTGTGACTGAGCACCCCACCTACATTTATTCTTCTCTACTTTGATCAGTTATGAGTGTTGGTGTTAACCACCATCTACTACACAAAGAGGTCTGAACTAATATGTGGTGCAGAGATATCAATTTAGGGGACAGTTTGATACTATATCCATTTAGCAAAACAATAGTTAGTTCACCTCTGTGGCCTGCAAATGACTGAACCATTCCCAACCATGGGTTCTTAAATTCCCAACCATGGAGCAGACCTTAAATCCAATTAGAAAGTGGCTGGTTACCACCATATCTTGCCATGCTGGTCATGACTGTAGTTCAGAGGGCTCACAGATGACTAAAACTATTGATGACTACCCCCAACCCCAGCATTCTACACAGCTCCTTCCAGTACTATGAGAGCTAGTCAGCAGGGAGGAAGCTTCCTTGTCAATGCCAACTTGATTTCTCCATGTCCTGTGGTCAATGTGTGGTGTCTTCAGCAATGGGGTCATACTATCAAGTTCTGATGAGCGACCAAGAGCTTCAGCAATAGCCTGTATTGTTTCGGGGGTTGTCTCAGGGTCACCCTTGGCCAATAATTTGAGAGGTGCTATGCTATTATTGGTACTGGCACCAACTGGCTTTTTAATTGTGAGCTCTCAAGATTGAGCTAGAGACCGTGTGCTCACAAGACAAGCACTTCGTTGACCAAGCTGAGACCTCAGTATTAATCCCAACACATGTCTTGTCTATATAATGAACACCCTATTTCTCATCTATAAAATGAGGACAGTAGTAAAATTGATTTTATGTTTTGGTGAGAATTCAATGAGACAGTGTGTAGGTAACAAGCATATCTGGCAATCTGCCTGCACCCAGTAGGCACGCGGTAAATACTAGTTGTTATTTCATGAAAGAGTAACAAGAATGACTTAAACATTACTGAACCTGGAGGTGTTTCCTCCATGAACACACTTTCAGGCAGACTGTGATTATAACACATGGAATGGAGACTACTTTTATAAATCCAAATCTAATAATGATAATAATAATACATACGTTATCATCTACTGGGGATTAAAATCTAGGATTTCATGGATGGTAGTTAAGTACTCTGCCCCAAGGCTATCTATATCTTTAAGCAAAAAAGCATATATATATATGTATACATATATATATATTAGTATAATAGCATGTAATTCTGGACAGTATCTACAGTTGAACATAGGAGAGCAGGACTGGGGGTGGGAAAAGAGGAAGTTGAAAAATTAAATGACTAAATAATATATGTTATCAACATGTTACTAATACTGTGATAAAGATTACATAAAAGATGTGTATGTGTGCATACCCAATAAGTACTCGATGGAGAATCTTCAAATACAAATGGATTTGTCTGAGAGGTGCTGGGTGCCCAGTGGATTTCCTCCCTCACGTGTTGTATGGAATTTTTTACAACAAGCACACATTATTCATGCAGTCAGGAAACACCAGCAAAGTTATCTTACAGTTGGAAAATAATAAAGCGACAGTCCGTTTCCACAGCTCTGTATGGGTGGAAGAAAGAGGCCTTTGGCTGTGTCAGAGCCTCTTGGAAGAAACATCAGGGCAGGAGGTCCGAACTGAAGGCAGATCTGTGTTGTGCGAGCCATGCCTGCTGCCTCATTCTTCTGAGGGCTTGAGTGAACCAGGAGCACTGCAAACACAGGTAACAGATGCTCAAATTCCGGAAAACACGGAGAAGTGAGTTAGCATACCCACGTCTATGCATGATTCAGCCACAGTGTCTGCAAGGGCTCCAGATCTACCAGGGTTTTTATAAAACGCTGTGAATGATCAAGTTTTTCTTTATCAATTTATTTAGTATTCATTATCATGTATAAACTTCTGCTCACGGGCCTGGAAGGGTGGCTTGGTGGTGCAGAGCATGCACTGTTCTTGCTGAGCACCCAAGTTCAACTCCCTGTACTCACACCTGGTAGTTCACACGTATGCAACTCTAGCTCTAGGGGATCTAACACCATCCTCTGGACACCTCGGGCACTGCAGTCACATGCGTGAACCTTCACACAAACACAGGCATATACACATAGTGAAAACTAAGACTACAATCTTCAAAACTCAAATTCTCTGTTAAATGATGTGACTTTGAAGGGAAGGCTAGGGATATGGTTCAGCAGTAGGGCACAGGTTGCCATGCTTGGGACCAAGTCTGTTCCTAGCACTGCAAAGGAACAGCTTGCAAGGTTGAGATTCACTGCAAGCATGTGCACGTGTGTGCAAGTCAGGATGCAGCACTCTTCAGGCATGTCCCTCTTTTCTGTTTTTGAGAGTGGGTAATTCTGTGGTCTAGACCTCACCGAAGTAGGCTAGGCTGGTTGGCCCTCCATCTCCAGGAATCTTCCTGTCCAACCTCCCCAGTGCTGGGACTACAATAGTGTGCTCACTTATCACACTCATCTGAGTGAGTTATCTCCCCAGGTGTCAGCGGTCCCTTAATTTGGTGTTTAAGACCCCAGTTCTTAACCTTCTCTCCCACGGGCAGTCTCTACCCTCCTGCTTTATTCAGTGCATATCTTTTGTTTTGTTTTGGTTTTTTGAGACAGGGTTTTGCTGTGTAGCCCTGGCTGTTCTGGAACTCACTCTGTAGACTAAACTGGCCTCGAAGTCACAGAAATCCACCTGCCTCTGCCTACTGAGTGCTGGGATTAAAGACACCGTACATATCTTGCATTACCCATCAGAGATCTCTGTTTCCCTTCACCCATGCCTTCTCACTCCTTTTATCCTGACTCTTACTCCTCCCTGGAGCTTAGGCTCAAAGTCATCTTCACTGGAAGGCTGGTGTGGTGATCCTATCCTTGGGGGTTTCTCCGCCGTCGCCACAACCTGCTTCCTCTTCAAGGACACTGTGGCCAGCATAGGGCAGGTTTCATGGCCACCTACCCCTGCTCCCTTAACAGGCTCTCTTCCTCACCTGCCCCTCTTTCTCCACCTGGCAAACTTCCCGGGAAGCTTTTCCTTCCCTGTTTCCACAGTTCCAAATGTGTTTGTTGCCTTGGCTATGGTAGGCATGCAGTAAATATTTGCTGAATGGCAGATAGGACTTTTCTTGAAACCAGAAGTATGTGGCAATCCTGCAATTAGTGCATTAGTGTCAAGGCCCTTGTGTAGAAACCAGCTGATCTGCATAAGAGCTCATCTGTCTAGAGAAGAATGTCTTGCATAAACACGGGAGCCTTCTGGTGACTCTCCATGCCTCAAAAAAACATGTGTGCTCCCTGTGACATGAACCTACATTCAACATAAGTGGGATGAGTGAGAAGCAAAACCACATGAGAGACATTAAAAAACGTGGAGACCCCGGAACAGGGAAATATTAATAAAGATTAATAGCTGCTAACACTTATATGGGTTTTATTATGTGCTAGATTGTCAAAATGCTTTACATAGATGAAGTCACTCCATCCTTTAAGCAACCCCAGAGGGAGACCCGCTGTGACTAGCCCCATGTCAGAGAGGTTGAAACACAATTGAACTGGCTCTGTCTGTCCCTAGAAGTTCTTTAAGCTGATTAATTGAAATGTGAATGGTTTTGTGATTTTTTATCTTGTAAAATTTCCTATATGGCTTCACCTACACAAAGCCTACACTCTCAAGCACTATATAAAATGAGAGCATGTTCCAGTCAAGACGGCATTTAAAAGTAGTAAACTTGGTTTAAAGAAAAATTAGTAAATGTGCCTCCTCCAGCTGACCCTTCTCCCCTGCGCCCCGCAAAAATAGCTCTTCTAAGGTAAACAGCCTTTAGGGAAACTAGGATTCTTTCACTGCCTTTCTGTGAGAATGTCTCTTACAGCTAGACTGTTTCCTAAAATTCCAATCTCCCTTATTAATAGTTACATCTGGTTTTAAACCAAAGACAGCTTTATTAACTCACTCATTCAGATGCTATTGGCTGCGCTGTCGTGACTTCATCCCTGAAGGCTGGAGATTTACTGTTAGGGAAGGATGCTCAGGAGAATGCTCTCATGGTCTCCACAGGGAATACCGATGGTTCCAAACGTGTCCTGAGCCTCATGTTATCTCAGTTCTCAAGGATGAGCCTATCTCCTAATGGCTGCAGCATTTTGGGGACAGAATCTTCATGGGGACCTTGGGTTTTCCCTCGCTGAGGCTTCCTGTGCCATCATAGCAGGTGGTGACAAATTTCAATAATCCTCTATGGATCTGGGTTTGTGAAGCTCCCAAGGGACAGCCTTTCTCCATGGAGCCTGTTTAAGGGCCACTTGGATAGGCTGTAGCATTTCATCAGTTGAGATCTCCGCTGAGCTTTAGTGCCCTTTAAAATGTTTAGAGGGCTCAGCCTGGAAAGATGCTTAACACCAACTCCGATGACCTGAGTGCCGTCCTTGGAACCAGGTATTCCCCGGGAAAGGATGACTAATACAAGCTGCCCTCTGACCTCTACCTTTGCATTGTGTCTGCCTCTAACAAATAAGCAGATAGATGTATAAAAAAAGAATTTGGAACCAACCAGAGCGTTGGGAAATGAAACTGCCTTGGGCAGTAAATGGCAGCTCCCCTTGATTAACAGGAAGTTAAAATCTGATCTGACCTTACATTTCATTGTATAGACTCTGTTCACACTTTATAATGTCAAGAGGTTTTAGTTTCTTCCACCTTTATAATGATAAAAGAAATGTAAATAAACAAGGGCTTGCTTAACCAAGGTTTCAGAAGAAATACAAACAAAATGCAGTGGACCTCTCTGGCAGAGGCCTGGCAAGTACAACTATTGGGTAGATTTTTCAGGGACCTGTTTTGCATTAAAATACCAAGTAAAACAACATGATGGATTATTTTGGCACCATGTAGGTTTTCCTTATGGGATGGGAATTGTGTATGAAGGATGGCCAGTTGCTGTCACAGTTGATGGATTTTTTTGTCTACATGCTCAGTGTATGAGTATCCCAAGGCTCAGGAGGGTTTCCAAATTCAATGCCAGGAATGATGCAGACCCTTTGTGCAACAGAGACTGACATCTTTCTGGTTTGAGAACTGTCTGTAAGCTGCTGTCTTGCCTATCATACCACTCAGTTCCTAGGGCTTTGTGTGTGATGATATAGCTCTGTGTGTGTGTGGTATGTGTGTGTGTATGCGTGTGTGTGTGTGTGTGTGTGTGTGTGTGTGTGTGTGTGTGTTTCTTGTGTTTTCATGTTGACTTAAAGCATTGGTCAGATTGAACAGTGTGGTGCAACGCATAACTCAAGCAGGGAAGAAGCCCGTTTTTAATCTGATTGGCTTTTAATCAATGGGGCCACTGGTAAGGGATCTATCTCAGGGGTCTGGACCAAGGATGGGCTTTGCATTGGTGGAGATGAAGACTGTAGCTCATGGAGATTATAGGCTGGAGTCTCCAGTGTTCCACCTTGTACCCTTGTGGTACATGATGACACATCTCATCAATGGATCCTTCTTTTTATTTATTTATTTATTTATTTTTCAGTTTAAATTTAGATAAGAAACAAGGTTGCTTCACAAGTCAGTTCCAGGTCCCTCTCCCTTTCCCTCCCCTCCTTCTGTGCCCTCCCCCAACCCCCTATTATCCCCTCATTCCCCCAGGGAGGGTGAGGCCCTCCATGGGGGTGTCCATAGTCTGTCATTTCATATAGGGCAGGGCCTAGACCCTTCCCCAAGAGTTCAGGGTGAGAGTGCACCTCACATTGTTCTATGGGAGTCCAAAGTCCGTGTGTATACTTGGGATGGGTACTGATCTGCTGCCCAAGGCTCAATAGATTACCTAGGCCTCCTCACTGACACCCAGATTCAGGGGGTCTTGATCAGTCCCATGCTGGACTCCCAGGCTGATGCCTGGGTTTCAAGAGTTAACCTTTGTCTAGTCAGCTGTTTCTGGGGGTTAAACCAGCCCAATCTTAATCCCTTTGGTCATCAGTCCTCGTCTCTGTTACTGGCTTTCTTGAGTTCAGCTCAGTACTTAACCAAGGGAGTCTGCCTCTTCTTTGATCAGCCACTAAATGAAGTTTCTGTTTCCCAGACTCTCTGGCCATAGGATTGTAGGCTGGCACTCCCCAGATCTATGTCTAAAATCCATATATGAGAGAGTACATGCCATGTTTCTCTTTTTGTGACTGGGTTAGCTCACTCAGGATGGTTTCTTCTAGTGTCATCCATTTGCCTGCAAATCTCAGGATTCCATTGTTTTTTTCTCTGCTGAATAGTACTCCATTGTGTAAATGTACCACATTTTCTCTATCCACTCTTCGGTTGAGGGACATCTAGGTTGCTTCCAAGTTCTGGCTATTACAAATAATGCTGCTATGAACATAGTGGAACAGACATCTTTGTTGTATGAATGGGCATCTTTTGGATATATGCCTAAGAGTGGAGTTGCTGGGTCTCGTAGTAGGTTTATTCCCATTTTTCTGAGGAATCTCCATACTGATTTCCAAAGTGGCTGAACCAGTTGGCACTCCCACCAGCAATGGAGGAGTGTCCCCCTTTCACCACATCCTCTCCAGCATAAATTGTTGGTGGTGTTTTTGATTTTAGCCATTCTGACAGGAGTGAGATGGTATCTCAGAGTTGTTTTGATTTGCATTTCCCGGATGGCTAAGGATGTGGAGCACTTTCTCAAGTGCCTCTCAGCCATTTTAGACTCCTCTATTGAAAACTCTCTATTTAGTTCTGCAGCCCACTTTTTAATTGGGTCCTTTGATGTTTTGGAGACTTGCTTCTTGAGTTCTTTGTAAATTTTGGAGATCAACCCTCTGTCAGATGTGGGATTAGTGAATATTTTTTCCCATTCTGTGGGCTGCCTTTTTGTCTTGCTGACTGTGTCCTTTGCCTTACAGAAGCTTCTCAGTTTCAGTAGGTCCCATTTATTAATTGTTGATCTCACTGTCTGTGCTACTGGTGTTATGTTCAGGAAGCTGTCTCCTGTACCAATTCGTTCAAGGGTACCACCCACTTTCTCTTCTAAGAGGTTCAGTGTGGCTGGATTTATGTTGAGGTCTTTGATCCATTTGGACTTAAGTTTTGTGCATGGCGATAAACATGGATCGATCCGCATTCTTCTACATGCCAGCCTCCAGTTATGCCAGCACCATTTGTTGAAGATGCTTTCTTTATTCCATTGTATATTTTTAGCTTCTTTGTCAAAGATCAGATGTTCATACGTGTGTGGGTTAACATCCGGGTTTTCAATTCTGTTCCATTGGTCTACCTGTCTATTTTTGTGCCAATACCAAGCTGTTTTCAGGACTATAGCTCTATAATAGAGCTTGAGGTCAGGGATGGTGATGCCTCCAGACGTTGCCTTGTTGAACAGGGTTGTTCTGGCTTTCCTGAGTCTTTTGTTTTTCCATACAAAATTGATTATTGTTCTTTCAAGGTCTGTGAAGAATTGTGCTGGGATTTTAATGGGGATTGCATTGAATCAATGGATCCTTCTTGTACATCTGTTTATCAGAGAAACCACAGACCTGATATTAACTTGCAGGTTAAATGAGGAATAGATATTTGGGCACATGTATATGTGTATTATGTAGTTGTGAGAACTTACCACTAAAACTCCCTCATCTGATAGGAGGTGTCACGGCATGTTGATCACTAAAGTAGCCCAAAACTAACCACTCCTATTTTCCTCTAGATTTCTCATTCCTTCACTTTGTAGAAAAAGAAGGATGAGTAATTTATAAAGGAATTAGAGAGATGGCTCAGCAGGTAAGAGCTCTGGCTGTTTCAGGAGAGGACCAGAGATCACATCCCAGCATCTGTATCCATGACCAGTGACTCACAACCATCTGTAACTCCAGCTCTAGGGGATCTGATGCTCTCTTCTGGCTGGTGGGGGCACTGCACTGCGCGCGCGCGCACACACACACACACACACACACACACACAGGAGTAAATTCTAAGTAACTCACCCACTGCCATTTTTCTTCCCTTCTTTAGCTGTACTTGGGTTATTTATTAATTTGGAATTCAATGTATTTGTAAAAACTAACACAGCCTGTTCATCACTTTCAACAAAGTAATGATAAAATCCCACTTTTCTGCATCTGCTGAAGCTTCTGTCAACAGTGTGAAAACTGTGATGATGCCCTCCTTGCTGGCACTGGGTTAGGGAGACCGGAAGTGTTTGGATGAGTCCTGCTAGCACTTCCATTGAAGGGCAGGTCATAGCTTTCCAATTGGCAGCAGTGGTGATCCTGGGAATGGTAGAGAGATGTTCAGGAATTTGCCTAACATGGAACATAAATGGCCCTGTTGTGGCTTCAAAGTAGCTGGATTTGACTAATGTCTCATGTAGGGCACAGCCTGGGAAGCCTTATGCCCTTGTGTTTTCTTGTTTTTGGAGTAAACTGAAAGCATTCCTTCAAAATGAAAAGCTCCTAATTAGTGTATTTTCCATATATTCCCATTTTTGTTCACATAAAACACAGTTCTCAGTTTGACTTCCCAATCAAATTGCTCCAAATTTCAACTGATTTCACAGAAGCAGGATTTAAAGTTTGTCCACCTGTTACCTGTGGGAAGCTGATCGATGAGTGATCTAAACTGGGTGGGGAGTAAGCTTGTGTTCCAAGACAGTGTCTTCCCTACAGATGTCATAGTCTGCCCATTGTAGTACACATCCTCAAGTGCTGAGCAAAGGCCATGTTCCCACACAGATGGTTCCTGATGAATTCAGCCTCCCGGCCATTCCCACCAAAGTACATGACCCAGAAGTGAACTGTTCTGGACCCTTTCTACAAGTTAAGACACCAGAGGACTACCAACAAATTATCTGCATGATGCTGATGGGACAATCACCCAGCTGAGCCCTGCCCATGTGACAGATAGAACTGTGAGAGGTGAAATACCACTACTCTAAACCAGAAAGTCTGAAAATAAATTGGAAATGGATAGGCCGAGAGGATTTTGGTACCAGAAGAGAAGGTGAGATTTCTGAAGACTCAAAGTGTGAGGTAGTTAGGTATTCATATATTTGAGGGAACAGCTTGTGGTCTAAAGCATCTGAAAATGTGTGTGTTTGTGTGTGTGTGTGTGTGTGTGTGTGTGTGTGTGTGTGTGTGTATAGGTGGAAGTTTCTTATCCCTACCACCAGTTCCCAAATAACTGCTCTAAGGCTTAATATTAATTATAATTACCTGGCCAATGGCTCAGGCTTATTACTGACTAGCTCTCACAATTAAATTAACTCATTTCTATTAGTTATATTTTACCATGGGACTCATGGTTTGTTACCACTGGTCTCAGCATTGGATGCTTCTATGCCTGTTACCAATGGTGCGGACCAGAGATGAGTTCCCCCTTGTACGGGGGTTTATATACAATTCCATTCCCAAGACATTGCCACATAGATATGATCATTTTCATTGTGTAGTTGAAGATGAAGAGGCTCAGACTTCACGGGATTTGACTGAAGCCACAAGGCTCGTTAGTACCAGAGACCAGAGTTGTGAAGTCTGAACACTGGCTTTGATGGGATTCGACTTGGTTTCCTTGGAGGATGTCTCTGAGAGACACTGGCGGGCACAGACTGAGACAAAGACAGGCAGGAAGAACTTGGGGTGTGGGGGTGTAGGTGTGGGTGGGTGTCTATTGGGCCATGACCATGCTGGGTGGCAGGAGCTTAGACCTTGGGATCTCAGAGTCTTACCTAAACAGCAAAGTGAGGAGACTCAGCAGCTGCAGGCAGAGGCTGCTTATTCCTAAGGATTTCTGGGTAGTTTCACAGTGTGCAGTGGGCTCAGGCAGGCCCTGGCACTGGAAATCCAGCCAGGATTAAGGTGACAGAATTTGGGGCCCAGCAACATATGCTGTACCCCGCTTGCTTATGTCTTACAACAAAAGTCTTCACAGAGATGGGGAGGGGGGCATGCCTCTGCTGTTCAAGTGCTTGCTGTCTAAGCAGGACACTCAGGCTCAGTGAAAGGTTCTGTCTCAAAAAAGAGTGTGGGAAGTGGGAGGTAGTGGCGCACGCCTTTAATCCCAGCACTCAGAGGCAGAGACAGGTGGACCTCTGAGTTTGAAGCCAGCCTGGTCTACAGGCAGGTTCTAAAACAGCTAGGACTGTTACAGAGAAACCCTGTCCCCCCAAAAAACAACAAAATAGTGTGAGTAACGACTGAAGAGGACACCAGGTGGTGACCTTTGGCCTCCACATGTGCCCCCCACAAACACACACACACACACACACACACACACACACTATACCCACATACAGATTCCTCAGAAAGATGATTTTCTCTTAGTTTTTATGCATTGAATCAAATACAATTGCAGAGTTAGCTGAAAGATCCACAGGGTGCTTTGCTGCTGCTCAGATGTTTGAAGAATGACATCTAGGGTCTACCCTTAGCAGCACGAAGATTTTCTTCCTCTGCGTCCTCCAGCAGCATTGTCTTCACACACTGCTTTCTGTTTTCTAAACTTACTGTTCATTGCTACTTCCCCTGCGGCTACTAGTCCAACAGGATGGTTCTGCTACATCACATTCGCATGGAGATGCTGCTTATCCAGGTGGAGAAGTACAGCCTACAGAGCCCAGGGGGAGGGATGCTTCGGCGTGCTAATGAAACTGGGTTATTTAATGGCTGCTTGGGACTTCCTTGGGTTGTATTAGCGCTTCAGAAATATGCGTTAAAAGCTGTACTGCCCGACTTTGAGACAGATGCGGATTAGTTGATAGTGAGGCAACTGGGGTGAAATTAGACAGCAAATGACTACCATCAGGAGGAAGGTGATGCGGGGACTGGAGGGATGGCTCAGTGGTTAAGAGCACTAACTGCTCTTCCAAAGGACCCGGGTTTAATTTAATTTCCAGCACCCATTTGGCAGCGCACAACTATCTGTAACTCCAGTTCCAGAGCACCTTATCAAATAAATAAATAAATAAATAATAAGCAGAAAAAGATTATAGGTGATGTGCTGATGGGCCGTTTTCTGATGATCTTAAAAGTGTGGGTCATACAAAACGGCATTGAATTTGTGCCTTCGTGTCCTATATCCTATAACCCATAACAGAAACTATATTCAGAATGAGACTGATGACTGAAAATTGATCTTGGACCCTTGGCTACATATTAAACACGTTATTGGAAGTAATGAGGGAGATGTGGGGCTGGGTACTATATGACCATATAGACTGTGAGTGTCAGTCAGCTTCCTGTCACTGTGACAGTGTTCTAGACCATATAGACTGTGAGTGTCAGTCAGCTTCCTGTCACTGTGACAGTGTTCTAGACCATATAGACTGTGAGTGTCAGTCAGCTTCCTGTCACTGTGACACTGTTCTAGAGATAAGCTCGCAGTCAGTTTTGGCTCCCAGTTTTGGAAATTTCAGACCATGGTCTCTTAGCCTCAGTGCATTTGGGAGATCATGACAGAGCAAAAATCCACTCACCTCAAGGCTGATTCATGAAGGAGAGAGAAGCAAGAGGCCCAAGGATCCCAGTGGGCCGGCCACTTGGAAGCCAGATGACTCTTAACTCGGTCTTGTGTGGTGACTTGAATGAGAAATGTCCCCATAGGTTCACATTTCTGAACACTTGATCCCTGCTGCTTAGGGGTTGTGGAGCTTTCGAAGGTAGAGCCTTCCTAGAGGAAGTAGATCACGGGAGGAGGGGGTGAGCTTTGAAAGTTTATAACCTCATCCGACATCTTGTTCCCTGTCTGTTTCCTGTGTGCGAATGGGGATGTGGTGATTGGTCTACCCGCCTTCCTGGTTTTAGGACCATTCTTAAGCTTCTCTAGCTTTTATTCTTCCTCTGAGCGTTTCCTATTACCAAAACGAGCAGTTAGAATAGTGGTTTGTTTTAATGTAGTCTGCTAGCCTGATCTGACCTCAAACTTGTGAATTTCTAGCCTGTACTGCCTAAATGTTGAGAATATAGGTGTGTATTGACAGACCTGGCTAAAATGTATTTGTAAGTTGATTTTTATCATTAGGTCTGAGCTTCATTTTAAAAATGGTTATAACTGATATAAAATTGATGTTGTGTCATTGAGAGTGGTGGAAACTTTCTCAGCTCATGGGTTGACTTAGTTCAGGAGTTAGGTTCCTTTGGGTTCTTGTGACTTTGGAAATTCATGGACCACAGAGGGTGAGTTTTAGGAAGCTTAATAGGAAGAGGGAGAGGGAGAGCAGAGCTTCTGTTTTGCAGGAGGAATCCAAGGGAGTAGTATACCATAGAGCTGCTAGTGGGGATTTTAATTTTTAAAAAAATTATAATTATATCTCTTATGATTATATAGTTTCTCCTCTTCCCTTTTCCCTTAAATCCCTTCCATGCATCCCCCCTTCTTGTTCCTCTCAAATTCATGACCTCTTTTTTTTTAATTGGTGATATATATACGTGTGTGCACGCGCGTGTGTGTTTAGGGATATATCTATATCCCTAAATATATAAATACAACCTGCACAATTCTTACAATGTTACCTGTATGCACATGATCTCAGGCTGACCCCTTGGTATTGAGGAACCAATTGTGGGCTCTTCACTGGGGAAGACTATTTCTCCATGCACAGAATTCCCACTGCCCGTAGTCCTTTCTTTAGGGCTGAAGCTTTTTGGGCTTTCACTCTTCCATGATAGCATGTCCATTGCTGTAGGTGTTGTTCAAGTCTTGCTTAGGCAGCCATATTGATAAGACTTCATGGTGTATCCTTCTTGATATTTCTAGGAGATACACTCTTACAGTAAACTTCCTGTCACTCTGGCTCTTACACTCTTTCATTTCTATAATGAGCGTGAGCCTTAGGGGCAGGAGTTGTGTTGTAGAGGTATCATTTGGGACTGGGTACCACACTGTCTCCTGTTCTTTGCATTTTGATGGCTTGTGGTTTTCCATAATGGTCTATGTGCAGAGAGAAGCTTATTTGCTGAGGGTTAGAACTACACCTACATCTGGGAAAAGGGATAAGTATTTGAAGGGTATTTAGGGATTATGTTGGTTTAGGAAAGTGGAGGTTGTAGTTTCTGCTGGGTTTCTAGTACCAGGCATGATTTCCCTCTTTTTCAGCAGTTCTTAGTTCTAGCTAGAGAGCTGTTGGTTACAGCCAACGTATGCATGCCACTATTGCACCCCTATGACTATCGTGCCATGTGGGTTGTTTGTGGTTCATATTGTATCATAGCTGGGTAGGACTATTGTTTGCTTTCCTCCCTTGGAAGCTTGCATGATGCCTTCTGGTACTATGAGAGCTAGTCCTCGGGGGTGGAAGCTTTCAGGTCAGATTGGTCTGGGGGCTTTTTAAAGAACTCGGGGCAGACACTGGGTGAGATATGGGGAGGGGGATTAGCTCATCGGTCTGGTGGCCCAATCAGAGGCATTCACGTGCCTCCCTTCAGTTTTAGCAAGTATTCATGAACAGCTTCTAGGCAGGGGCACTCATTAGGAGCTCAAAAAGGAGAAGCCTCAGTTCTTGGCATTCCTGCCTCCAGCCAGGACATTCTCAGAATTTCCCCTTGGGGTCCTTGCCCTGCCTGGTCAGTTCCTATCTCCTGTTCTCATCACTACACTGTGAGTTGTTAGTAGAGGAATATTCAACCAATAGCAGTCAGTCTGTGTGGAGAGTCTCCTCCCATCCCCTGCCCATTGTTGTTCTTTGACTTTCACCCAACAGTCAACACTGCTTTGTAATGTTAGTACTTCATATTATTTGTAATGTTAGTACTTCATATTATTTTCTTCTTGTTTTTACTAGAAGAAATTCCCTCTGAGTGTGGCAACCATATCTGTAAAACTCACAAAATACAGCCCAACAAACGTAATACATTGCGATCCACACATACTTATGGATTAGTCCAGAGCAAATATACTTGAAAAATAATTGCATTTTAAAATTCATTTTTAATTTAATGCTTAATACTTCATTTTATGTGTGTGTGTGCATGTGTGTGTGCACCTGTGTGTAGGCAGTTTTGCCATACTGGCATCCACTTCCAAATAACCACTCTGAGGATTATATTGATTGTGAATGTTCAGCCAATGGCTAAGTCTTATTACTAACTAGCTCTTACACTTAAACTAACCCATATTCCTAATTTATTCTCTGCCACATGGTAGTACCTTTATTAACATTGCACGTTCATATCCTGTTTCCTCCGCATCTGCCGGAGACTCCTCTGACTCCACCCTTCTTCTTCCCATCATCAGTTTGGCTTTCTCGCATAACTATGAGTGGAAAGCTTTCTCACCTAACTGTAAGTGCAAAGAGCCCAACTGTGAAAAGTAAATGCTGTTATGGAAATAGCATGGAGGGGTCTCAAACACATTGTGTTAAGTGAAAGAAGCCATCCTCCAAAGGCTGTATTGCATCAATCCACGAATGCAGAAAGAATTATGGGACCAGAAAACAGTTGTTGCCTGATGCTGTGGTGTGGGGGGGCATTGACTCCAGGGCAGTGGGTATACTTTGGAAATGGGACCTTTCTCTATCTTGTAAGAGTCAAAGTTATCTGTAAACCCCCCTTGCCCAAGGACAGATAACTTCCTGGAATGTTGGGGCCTGTGATCCTTGGGGAATACAAGTCCCATGTTTTGCTCCCCTAACAAGTTTGTTTGCACCAGATATGCTTGATCAGATGCAGGCAGGATATACATTAGGATGTATGCTTGCTCCTGATTGGATCTGATAGGAAATATGGTAGCTGTGTGGGGCTGCCTTCTTAATCCCCTTCAAAATATGACTCAAGACCATTTCCTGGGAACCCACAAGTGGACCTGACCAAAGTCCATCTTCCTGACCAGAATTTAATTAAAGCTTGCTTCAAATTTGGTTCAAACTTTGTGTTATAAAAAGTTATGTTCTCGTATGCATTCATCAAAAGCTCACAGAACGTACATTACAAAGGAAGAATGTGATGTGCTAGTTCTACTTTACCATAAAGGAATTTTCCTATGGAGTGAATCATGTAAGCCGTGCGTGAGCAGGGGCAGGCAGCAGGACGCGTTTGTAGTGAGCTCTAACTGTATCCTAGGGTGCCAGAGAGAGGCTCACCATGGAGGAAAACCTTCCTCAAAGTTAGATGCTTGAGGGAGAGGGAGCAGACACTCCTGAAACATAGCCACCAACTTGGCAAAGGAGCCGCTCGCCCAACAAACAGGCAATGGTGGCTTTCTAGGCAGGGAACGGGTTAAATTTTGTTTATTTGAAGAAAGATCATGGCATTCTGGGAATCAGGCAAGTTGGCCGTTTTCCTTGGCTACCACCAACCATACAGACCTTCTTGCAGGGGCTTGGCTATCTATATACACCGTGACCAGGAGGGCACACCCTGCTTTAGCCCCAGGCAGAGAGATAATAACAGCATGCTAGCCTGGCAGTCTGTGTGCTTGGAAGGGTTTATGAGGAGGAAGTCCGCAATTACATATTTCTGGGCAAACATTAACCAAGATTGAAACCTAGATTTGAAGAGAAATAGCAGGCTGGAATCTTAAGCTGCTCTTGGTAGCTGTTCTGCGGATTGTGAACAGTGGTTAGATGCTACTATTCTTGCTCTGAAAGCTAGAGGGAAAAGACGAGCAGCTGCAATCTGGTGAGAACCTTTTATCACACCTGTCCCCAGCATGTGGCTATAACACACAGCCACTTTTGATAAGCAACGATGGGAAACTATTGCCAGTCCCATAACCAAGGGGAAGCCACCACACAGGGCCCATTGTTGCCCTCATACTGATGACCGAATCCATTCATCCCTGTGGCTTCCCAGCTGCCACTGTGCACTGAGAGAGGCCCCTTTTGGCAACGCCACCAAGAACATCTCAATCACTTCCTACCACCCTCTGAACAATTTTGGTTCAATTCTGTGGTTTTGTAATTTCTATTTTTAAAACTTCTTAGACCGAACCCTGATGTACCCAGTTGGGCTAGGCAAACTTAGAAAGAAACCAGGGAACTAAAATTAGCTCAACATCAAGATGGCACAGCTCATGTTCTTCCTATTTCAGACAAACCACAGTCATTACATGGAAGGCATCCTGTGTCTTGCTCTTACCACACACTTTAGGGAGCCGATGAAGGGCCAGGGTCAGCCATTAAATAAAGAAGCCAGTGTCATCCCAGACAAATGGCCCTAAATCCTCATAGCTTAAGTCAGTGCAGGGGATGGTCTCAGGGCAGCCATTGATCCTACAGTCCTTACCAGATGATCAAGCGTGATGGGACCTTCTTTCAAGGTTAGGCTTGGTGACCCAGAGTTTAACTTCTGTCACCACAAAGCCTCCTCTTATTGTGTCTTCACCAGGAACTCCTACGTGCATGGATCCAATGAGGAAAAAACCCTACTCACCACACAGGATGAAGGGGGTTTTGATGAAGGCAGAAGGTCAGAGTTCTAATTCAGTTGCAGTCTGTAGCTGGTTGTGTGGTTTCACCCATTGAATGCAGAGGTTTGAACTCGGATTCTACAGCTGAAAGTTCTGTCATTGCTCAACTCTTCTGAAGCAAGAGAATCATCGTCACTCTCATTGTACACCAAGTAGAAAGAAAGCCTCCTCAGAACCTTGGAGAAACAGTATTTTGACTTTTTTTCAATTCTGGAATATTATGAGTGAAACTACTATGGGGATAAATCTTGTGAGACAACATACTAATCATCTTCAAGGTACTTGATTTTGAACTTACAGGCCATAGAGTTATGGATGCTTTGCGCATCGAGTCAAAATTTCCAGAGGGAAACATAAACAGTATCTATCCCCCTCCATACCCTAGGTCTCAGTGACCAAGGGAGGCAAGATTCCACCAGAGTTCAATCTGGGGGACCTGTGAGTTTATCGGAATTCTTCATAGAACATAGCTGAAGGATTACTTACAGGAATGTGGATCTCCTCCCCCAGAAGGCTGCACCTATAAAATTCTACCCGGCAGGAATAAGGGTCTTCCTTTGGCCGTATAGATGGAGGCCCCACTCTAGTCTTCCCTGGCCTATGTACCCTAGGCCCTCCCCAAGGCCATGCGAAATTAAGGAGCGTTGCACATACCATGTGGAAGAGAGCACCTGGATACCCTGGTTAGGGTCTTGTAACCCTTCCTAGTTCTCCACAAAAGGGTGTAAACAGTCAATAAGTCCATTTGGGATAATTATTTTACAAGGGGACATAGTTGAATTCCCCAATATGGAGGCTTCACCTGTTAACCCTTCATTAGCTTGATTGGGATGGTAGGCAGGGCAGTCATAAGCCTATTTGATGTCAGGCTGTATAGTAACCTTTAGGTGTGTCATGGGGAAGCTCCATGGATTGTGTCATCTAAACTGGAAGTACAAGGTTCCTTCCAATCCCTGCTGCTAACTTCTAGGTGTGTCATTATATTCTTTTTATTACCGTTTCCCCGGAACATTCATTGTGTGTTCACTAGGAAGGGAAGACCTATGGACAGAGAGCTCTGTTACTTTGTCTGGATGACCTGTCTATTAGTGACAATGGAGACTGAGAGGTGGCTTACTGAGGGTGAAGAAACTTCAGGACACGTGAAACTGGAATTCTCTGAATTTCTCCACTGTCTGTTGTAATTTTGCCCTTTTAGTCTCCAATTTTATCAATTTGGATTTTCCTCCCTCTCTGCATTTTGATCAATTTGGCTAGAAGTTTGTCAATCTTGCTGATTTGCACAAAGAACCACTTCTTCGTTTCATTGATTTCTCTCTCTCTCTCTCTCTCTCTCTCTCTCTCTCTCTCTCTCTGTGTGTGTGTGTGTGTGTGTGTGTTGTTTCTATTTTGCTGACTTCAGCCTTGAGTTTGACCACTTCTTCCCTTTGGGGGAATTATCTCTGGTTTTTCTGGAGCTTTCAGGTGTGTGCCTCAGTTACTAAAATAAGATCTCTCCAATCTTTTGATGTAGGCATCTAATGCTGTGAACCTGTCTTTTAGCATCACCTTCATTGTGTTCCATAGTTTGGAGTATGTTGTGTTTTCATTTTCATCCAATTCCAGAAAGGTTTAAATTTCTGTCTTAGTCCAATTCTCATGCAATAGTGAGTTGTTCAGCTTTCATGAGTTTATATACTTTCTGCTGTTTCTATTGCTGATATCTAGCTTTAATCCATGATGGCCAGATAGAAGGCATATTGTCTTGGTTGTTTATGCTTGTGTTTGGAGCTGGGATCTGGAGTTATGATGTTAGAAGTATTTCTTGGTGTAGATTTCTGGTCTTTCTTTTATTGGGTAGGTGTTCCATTTTTTGGTTGCTGTTGCTCATTCTAGGCCCTTGCCAAATGTGGCGACTGTAGGGTTCCTGAGTCCCAAGCAAGTATGGTGGCTGTGAGTCCTTAGTAGATAGAGATCCGATCTGTGAGCTGTCGGGGAGTCACAAAGGAGTGGGTACAAGGAATGGCTAAAAGGGTAAGCAAGGAAGAATCAGGGTGCCCTGGATGCTGGGTTTACACCAAGAGGATCCCAAGTTCTTTTTCTTCTTTAATTTTCCTTTTCTTTGTCTCTCCGTTTATCTCTGTCTCTATGTCTCTCTCTTTCTCTGTGTAGGCCAGAGGTCAATTACAGGTGTCATTCTCCAGGTGCCTTGTTTTTTGAAACAGGATCTCTCACTGACTTGTAACTTGCCATGTAGGCCAGACTAGCTGACCACCAAGCCCCACGTTCCAGAAATCAAACTCAGGTCTTCACCAAAGGAGCTATCTCCCCAGCCCTAATTATAGTTTAATAACACTGGGCTCAAAAGCCAGTAATGTGTTAATTCTAGTTTTTTTGTTTTGTTTTGTTTCCCCCTCACTTGATTTATGGTCAACATTTTATAAACACACCACAAATTCCTGTAGAGCAGGTGTAACGAGCTCTAAGCTCTCTTACATTTAAGTTCATCAACTCTACAGAACCCAAATTTCATTCATCCTTTGTTTTAGCTAATGCTTGTCCAGTTGATTTTTGCTTTTAAAAATGTTTATTTTCTTATTTATTGTGCTTTGTAGGGGGAGGTACATGTATGTGGGAGGAAGAATGTGTGCCTTGTTGTGTAACTTGTAAGACTTGATTCTCTCTACTTAACACATGGGTCCCAGGGGCTGAACTCAGGTTCCCTATCTCGGTGGCAGGTGCCTTTACCTGCTGAGCTATCTCTTTAGCCCCAACTGGTTCTTTACACACTAATGGTTACAGGTCTTCTGGCCTTCTACTGTGTATCTTCATCCTGTCTGTGTGCTGTAGATTTTACTATAACTATTTTGAGCATCAGGGCAGGTATAATCTCACTATGATTTTCTTTTCCCTCCCTCTGCTTACCTCCTTCCCTTTCTGTCCCTCCTTCATTCCTGCTCTTCCTCCCCCCTCTCCCTCCCCCTTTCCTCTTTACAGTGCTGGTGTTCTGCCCCTGAGCCCCATCCCAGCTCAAGGAGTGCAACTATAACCTTTCTCACAAACTTTCCCTAATGATTTTGCTTGTTCAACAATAACACTGTGACCAACATTTTTGGTGATGTTAGGTGTAAAAATTGAGAGTTAGATGGACAAAGAAAAGGCACTACCCATAAAACATACTGTTGGTCACCTTTTTTTTTTTGTTAACCTCTAAGGCTAGCTTTCAATAAAAGCCATTACTGGGGTAGGAAGGCAGGGGGCTGCATTCCAGGTTCAGTCCTGGTATCCCAAAGGCTTCTGGATTGGCTTCCTTGGTCAGAGCTCTGATGTTCAAATCCCCTCCCCTTCTGGCGTCGCTCAATCAGACTGTGCCCTATGAGTTGGTTGACCTGTCACCTGGGGACCTATGCTGGTACTCCTCCATCCCTCTGTGGCCACTTATCAGTGGCTTCCTATGCTCTGGCCTTGTTCTGAGAGCTGTGCATATTTTGAGGTCTCTCTTTTCTGATACTAGGTCTCTGTTTCATTAGACTTCTTAGGTCTTTTGGGTTCTCCAAAGTGTCCAGAGTTCTTCTGGGACCCCAAGCTCATGGGCCTAGCCCTTTCCTTTGGTTAACCTATGCTGCCCATTTTTCCCCAGGCCATGTGACTTATTTCTAAAGGGATGAGAATGATCCACGAGAGTGTGAGCCTCTGCAAGCCAAGGACCATCCCAGGCCACAATGTTCTTAGGCTCCACGCTGACCAGCCTGTCTTTTGGTTCGGCCCTTTCCTTGTTCCTTTAAAAACTGGGGCTTTGGTAGATAATTTGTGCTTCAAATCAGAGACGAATCTAGAGCTCGTGTCAAAGCATGACGTCATCCTAACACCTTTCCTTCACCAAGTGTTGCCCGCAGTTACCTGTGCTGCTGATCACATCCTGTTGATTGTATCTTTAGGATGTGCCCTGGCTCCATCTGCTTCTTGTCTCCACCCTTCCTAACAGGAGCGCCAGCTTGTTTTGTTTGGATTTCCACAGGACTTTCCAGATTTATCTCCCTGACGCCTATCTCCTTGACAGCTGAGTGATTATTTAAAAATGTAAATGAGATCATGTATATTTGCAAGACCCAGCAAACCTCTTCACATGGGAATTAATACTGGCCATGTCTCCCCACTCTGCATGGTCTGTTGTTTTAGTCAGCCTTCTCCTTCTCAACCCCTCTCTTCCTCTCATTGTATAGCCGAACCACACTGACACTCTCTCTGCTCAGGAACAATGCACGTTTCGAACCAGGCTATCATGTAGCCCAGGCTAGCTTCTAGTTTGCTACATAGACAAGGATGGCCTTGAGCCCTCAATCCCTTTGCCACCATCTTCTGAGAGTGAGAATGGCAGTCACTTCTGGCATCACTGGTGTCTTACAGTACTGGAGATCAAAGCTTCATGCTAAGCAAGCACTCTACCGAGTCCCATAGCCAGCACGCACAGTACCACTCAGTTTCAACAACAGCACACGTGATTCCCTGATTAATCATGTTACTATATTTGTTTGCCTCTGCTTGAGAATGATGAATAAAGTGCCTGAATGTTTACATGTGCTGCTAAGCATGTGTAAATATGTTTAGATTTAGTATGCTTTTTAATTGCAGTCACAATCACCATAGTAACGCAAGGCAACCCCATTCCTCAGTCCCTGGCCTGCGGCCCTTCTCATGGATTAGGTCTTTAATCTTCAGGGCAGTCTTATGAGGTCGGGACTGTTATTATCCATATTTTATTGTTGACAGAATCAAACAAAGACTTACAATGACTTTTCCGGGTCCAAACCAGCTATTAGGTGGTAAAGGGATCTGTGTTCAGGTGAACTAAAGTCGGACACTGGGGGGGTTCCATGTACAGACTGAGCAGGGACAGACTCTTCAATGCTTAACTGTTGCGTAGACAGGCAAGTGAAAGAAAAGTCATATCCAAAAAGCAGAAAGGGTTAGCAGAGTGTAGGAACAGGGAACCTTATTTCACTATTTACAAGTCTCTTGCTATTCAAATGAGAAAATACTGAGTGGTCCTCGAATGCGCTTCTGTTTTTTGCGAAGGTGAATATTTGGCGTCATGTCTGTGCAAAGCAGGGAAGCGGCAGGTGAGGTGGTTTCATTATAAAATGTCCTGAAGGCTGGGGATTTGGGTCAGCTACTAGACTGCTTGCCTAGAATAAAACTCTGGGGTCCTGGTCACTGTTCCATTGCTGTGAAGAGACTCCATAACCATGCCAACTCTTACAAAAAGAAAGCATTTAATTGGAGCTCGCTTAAGTTTCAGAGGTCTAGTCCGTTGTCATTGTGGCAGGGAGTATGGTGGTATTCAGGCAGTCATGGTGCTGGAGAAATCCATGGGCATCAGGAAAAGAGTGACACTGGACCAGTTTGGGCTTTTGAAAGCTCAATGTCCGCCCATAGGGACACAATTCCTCCAACAAAGCCACTCCAATTAGGTCGTATCTCCTAATCTTTCTCAAGTAGTGTCACTCCCTGATGATTGAGCATTCAAATTTACAAGCCTATGGAGACCATTCTTATTCAAGTCACCACACAAGGATTCAGTCTCCAGCACAGCATAAACCTGGCCTGACGGTACATGCCTGCAATCCTGGCACTTGGGAGGTAGAGGCAGGAGGAACAGAGGCCTGAAATCATCCTTGGCGACATAGCTAAATCAAAGCTAGCCTGGGCTACATCAGAGCCTGTCTCAAAACCAAAACCAAACCAAACAGTGAAGAAAGTCTGTAGAGATGGATTTTTTTCCCCTGATATGATTTTTGTGGTTAGGCTCAGTTTTTTTTTTAATAGTAATTATGAGAAAGAATATTTAAAGGTGGTTTGCGGAGGACTGAAAAGTGAACCCAATGACCTGGAGAAAGCTGTGACCCGTTGACTTTGAAAACTCACTTTGAAATAATAAGACATGCCATGTCAGAGTGTGGGACCATGCAAGTGTGCAATTCCCATAGCCAAAGTGCCAATCTGACTCCAGGTCCACCAAGCCTCTGTGACACACCATGCGGAGATAGAGTAATAAATACGATGGCGTCATGGCTGCCATTCCCAGCATACTCTTCAATCCAGACAGGTGAGGTGGGTTTTGAGAGCACGGAGTCTTTTTCTGCTTCCAGTGAACTTAACTCAGGAAATTTGAGTGTTGGACAATCAGTGGTCACCAAAGCTGTCCGAAGCCAGGGGCTTCTGAGTCCATTGTCTCCCATAGGAGCAGAAAAATGAGACCTGGACAAGAAGTGAACAGTGTGATTTTAAGTCTGGTAAAGAAAAAAAGAGAGCTGTCTCTCCAACCCCACGGCTGGTCATTTTTGATTCAGGAAGTGGCTGCTATTCTCCCTTGCCTGACCTCTCCACTGAGTCAGAGATGCCATCGTCTCTTAACCCTCCTGTTAGCATTCAGATTTTTACACTGGCCTGCCCTTGGGGACCTAGCAGGACATAGCAGCAGCAGCAGCACCAAGACGAGACACTGTGACTACTGTAGCCATTGAACAGTACGCTCCCCATGCTCAGGGGCTATATCCCCTTATAAAAGGCCAGCCCTTCCCTTCTCTCTTACTTCCTTCAGCTCCTGCTCATAGGCCACCTCTGCAACCCTCCTCCCCCAATAAACCTCCATGTGATCTCTGTTACTTGGTGTGGTTTTGTGGTGCTCCTTGGCTCCAAGCCACCAAGGATACCTTTCACTGTTAAACTATTTACACTTCCAAACGGGAGAGAGGGATGGGCAGTGTCACCTTGATGCACTTACTCCCAACTTGTTTCTCTTATTGTGTAGGCTACTGATTAACTCACTTTTTACACCATCAACTCATGACCTGCTCACATTAGCTCATAGGTCCTGCGTTTCCAACCTGGGAGCTAGCTCCTGCTCCATTAGACACCAACCTGAGACCCTTCCAGGGATCATTGTATTTCATCCTCATAGCAGGCGTAGGTGTTATGATCCCTGGTGGGGGCTGTCCTTATGTACATATTTTCTCTTATTGGTTGATGAATAAAACACTGATTGGCCAGTAGCCAAGCAGGAAGTATAGGAGAGGCTATAAGACAAGGAGAATGCTGGGCAGAGGGAGGCAGAGAGAAGCCACCAGAGGAGACACCATGTAGTGGTTGGGAAGATAGGACACCGGATGTTCTCTGTAGGATAAGACCACATAGAAATACATAGATTAGCAGTTATAGGTTAATAATGAAGAGAAAGCTAGCCAATAAGAAGCCTGAGCCACTGGCCAAACAGTTTCTAATTAATAAAAGTCTTTGTGTGTTTATTTGGGGCAAAGCAGCTGTGTGACCAGGCCGGAAAGAAACTCCGTCCACAGATCCCAGTTGAGGAAATTGATACCAGAAAGGTTAAACAATCTGCCCCATCAACAAATAGCCTCACACTGGCAGAGCTTGAATTTGAACCCAGCCATACGCATGCATAAAACAAGAAAACGACAAGTGGAGTGACTGTCTAGCATCAGACGCTCCATGTGTCTGTCCCACTTAGTCTTCATGAGTTTAGCATTAGAGTCTTATCACAAGAAGCAAGGGCTCAGGTAGGACTGAGGAATCTTCCCTGTCTGACTCCAAAGTCTATATGTAGTAGTAACTCATTAAACAGTTAGCCAATGGGGTGCTATAATGGATTTTTCATAATTACTTTCACAGCTCCGCTCCATGTTCTTTCTCTGTGGTCCTTGGGTCTCATTCTTTGTGTTATCAGAAATTTGTGGGAGTCCCCTTTTGGTCACCAGATGACACTGGGGAGCTTAGTGTCCCCTTGTGACAGGACAAGACAGTGCAGAGGTTCCTTTATCTCGTATTCTTGCTGAAGCCGTGTTATGTTTAACTAGAATTTGGTGCCCTTGATGGAGAATCCAGTGGAAACTTTCCAAACTCTATTCTAGCAGCTTAAGGCCAAGACACCCCAGCTAAGTTACATTGGCTTCTGTTAAAATATTTGCTTGTGCAAGCCCTGCCTCCAGCTAACTACTTACACACACACACACACACACACACACACACACACACACACACACACACCCTGCTTAGTGACATACCAGGGTGTGGGCTTTGCCTTTAAAAGCCTTTTGCCCTGAACACTTGGTGCTACGCTTGGGTCCTGAATACCAAATGCAGTCCCTGCTGCTTGGAATAAAGACTTTCAATTGATCATTCGTCTTTGGTGGGTTCCCAGTAATACCCTCTTGAGGTTTTCAGTCTCATTAATAATTTAAGAATGAGCTCAAATGGAAGCATGAAGGATAATTTTATTTATAATAGAGTTTTTAAAACCTCAGGGCAGGCAAGCTGTAAATATTTTAGCCCATAGGAGGAGAATAGAGAAGAGAAGGAAAAAGTCTTGCTGTTTGTGTTAAGGCAACATGGAGGTCAGGTAGCTTGAAGTTTCATGGTGAGGGAGAGGAACCTACCTGTGCTTTTCCTGGTACTGAGGTTCTGGCCTGAGTATAAAAGAACGATAGAAAAAAGAAAAAAGAAAAGACCCTACTTTTTAAGTCAAAGAAGTGAGCAGATCCAATGGACCAAATGGTGCCTCCTAAGGTCTACATTAAGGAGTGGGAATTCTGGGAAGGAAAAGTACATTATCTCATTAAACAGCTAATTATTCCACCCATCTCTCTCCCTTTTTTTTTGAGACAGGGTTTCTTTGTATTGCTTTGGAGGCTGTCCTGGAACTCACTCTGTAGACCAGGCTGGTCTCAAACTCACAGAGATCCGCCTGCCTCTGCCTCCCGAGTGCTGGGATTAAAGGTGTGCGCCACCAACGCTTGGCTTCCACCCATCTCTTTAGTATGGTTTAAAGTAAGCCTTCCTTCCTTGGGTCCCTTAGGCAGGCCAGATAGAATGTTCAATTCTTCGCCCACAACAGAGATTTTATCCTCCAAGGAGGTGACCCTACAATCATTTAGGAGATGAGTTGAAATTGGGGAATAGATATAATCCATTTTTTAACCATGAAAATCTGGAGATTAGTTCTAAGTGTCTACCACAAGGGCTCAGGGTCTGGGCTAAAGTTCTAGTCTCCATCCCCTGTTCAGCCTTGAGGAGGAGGTAGGAAACCAGACCTCCCTTCTGGCATTCTGACCAGAGAAACAAATACATCGTGGGGTGGGAGCTGTTCTTATCTTTTGTGCTTTTATTATGCTAATATGTTCATGACATAAAATCAGCTGGCATTTACAGAGACCAGGTTGTGCTCTGGGGCACTATACTAAAGTCATTCATTATTCATTTCATTGAATCCTCCCAGCATCCTGTGCCACAGGTACAGTCACAGCACCTTTTCATGGAGGCGACAACAGAGGAAGAAAAAGGTACTCTAGTCAGTGGCTTGATGAAGCCCTTGTCGCAATTTTCTGGACAGAAGAAGGGATATTTTCAAGCCTCTTTGTCTTCCCCTGTGCTGGGAATATACGAACTGCAATCAGATATTTTTAAAAAATTGAATAGTAAAAAAATATGCTATCTAATTTTAAAATGGTTTTCTTTTGGGAGGAGTGAGTAGGTTGGAGTTGCTTGGTTAGTGAGGTAATTCTCCAAAAGGTCTGCAAGGCTAATCTGGTTAATTCCGGATACTTCCTCTTCCAGTCTTTCTGTGGCTTTCTTCTGTTCTCAGGACAGCCCCCATTAACATGTGTCTCCGGAAGGACTGAGTGGGGGGGGGCAGGGTGTTGGGTCCCTGAGCAACTCATTTGCATACCTCTCGTTACAAAGGCGGCCGCATCCTGGTTAAGACAATGCGCTGTCTGATAAACAGCGTCTGCTGGGCCTGCGCCAGTGTGTGGCCGCCTTTGATCCAGGTGCTGTTTATTCTTCCTGGAAGTCCGAGGACAGGACAAACTGTTACAGGACCTAGGGTCACAGCCTGTGCCCCAGTGAACCAGGTTTGGCAGCCGCTGGCCCCCAAGACACCAACTGAAAGAGCCAAATTAATAACGAAAAGCAGAAAAAGCAGACTTATTCCGTGCAGCTACATGGGGAAGGGCAGGGGAATCCAGGACTCCCCCTCCTCAACCTATCTTTTGGAGTCCTGACAGGAGGGTGAGTTTTAAATAGGAAGCAAGAGACTCGTGTAACTAAGCAGTCTGGCCAAGGTGTGGTCTATCTTTGTCTCAGCTTCAAGTCTGTCCAGCAAGGCCCCGGATGAGTTGTAACTCTCCTGGAGACAACTTTCCTTTGACTGTCCATAGGCTCCAGTATTTTCTTTTCCCCAGGAGGAGATCCCTGGGGCGATTCCTCTGGGTCAAGTGGGAGGGACACAGGCAGGCGGGTCACACACACATCCAGCAAAAGGAACCTCTTACCCCTCCCTTCTCTGGCAGAAATTCCTTGGGTCAAAAAGGTTTCTTAGTATCGGATTATGGGGGAAACATTGGAATTCCCCACAGATGCTGCCTAGCTTGGTGGAGAGGTTATAAATAAAAAGGTTTTGTCCTCTCCAGCTATAAATATCTTGGGGTTCGGGGAAATCAGGAAAACAGTGCAAGGGAGACGTACTGATCAAGGTTTGCCAAGCTTTTGTTGATAAACATTTATTTCCACATCTGTTTTCTGCATGTTCTCCTTCCCCCATCCTCTTTCCCAGCCCAGCACACACAGATAAAGGAAATGGAAGTTTAAACAATTAACTGGGACAGAAAACTTGCTGCCTCAGAATCCAGATAAAGTGGACCAGACCCGAGAGATGGCTCACCCGTCAAGGGCACCACTTGCAGAGGACCAGGGCTCTGGTCCCAGCACCAACATGGTGGTTTATGACTGTTTGTAACTCCAGTTCCAGAGGAGCACGCACTGGCTGCACATAGATACAGGGAAACACCATACACATAAAAAACGAACAAACTGAAAAGAATCTGGGTAGTGAAGAAATATTTCTGTCTTTTTCCCTACACACAGTGACTCCGAAACCCCATCCATTTATGTCAGTGAAGGTAAGAAATCTCTCAGTTCAGCTCAGCATTTCCTGTTCTACTCACAAGACATTCAAATATAAATGTGACATAGTTTAAGGCCCGTTTCAACCAAAAATTTGATCAGTAACTGTCACCCCTGAAAGAAGGGGATTGTGTGACACTGGGATTAATTAATCTCATCCAGTCAATAATCCTTACAAACCTGCATTTCCTCCAGGGACAGATGGCGCAGTGACTTCCTTTCCACACATACAGTGTCCCAAGCAACAGTCCCTGGATTCATCTGAGTCCAGTCATGCATGAGCAGGGGCCCTGCTGCCTCGAAGCTTCTGTGGAGAGCGTGAGGACAATTTGAGACAGGCGCCAGCTGGTCCTCTGAAGGAAGTCTCGTGCCTTAGGGCTGCTGAGGAACAGTGGTGGGTTGGAAGTGGAGCACTGTAGGGTGTAGGTGCTAGGCCGGGAGGATGAGAGGCTGTGAGGGAGGTCTGTGATGAAACCACGTGGAGAGTGGCCAGCATTGCAGGTAGTGTCCAGTCCTCTGCCACACCTGCTGGCTGCTGCTGCTGGCTTTGCATCTTTCAGACTGGCCTTGCCGGTGCCAGGCGAGACCTTGCAGGGGCAACTACCCCTGCTTCCAGGAGAGAAAAGCCTCTGCCTTTTAAGTAGCTGCAGACACTCACCTGGGTCATTCTCTTTTTTGTTTCAAGCAAGTCCCTCCAGAGAAACTAACTGTAAGAGCAGTTCAACTCCTGTGACTGGGACTCATTGTTTTTAGGTGACAGAAAGTAAACTTTGTTATTGCCAGACTAAATTTTCCTCTCAGAGGTGGTCCTAGTTGGCATTTTGGGGCCATGTAACCCATGAGCCAATCTGAGAATACTGAAGAAATATTTCCAGTTGGACACGTGATGTGGAAAGGCACCCTGTGTAAACTCCTTGCTTTCCTACTTAGGCCTTGCTTTGGAAAGTCTCTCCAGTGACCCTTTCAGGGGGAGAAACCTTCACATTGCTGACATCATTGAATAAATGAAAAAGAAAACTACCAGAGTCTAGCACTCATTGCTAATCTAGAAAAGCTGATGTCGCTTGACAGGCAGTGGCCACTTTGTCAGAAAAGCAAATCCTGCGTGTGTGCCATGTGTTGACTGACTGGAAGCTGGGGTCTGTAGCAGGACTTGACATACATTATTTTGTCTCATGATACAAATCAAGTGATTTTGCCCATCTACTCAGAAACAGCCGGAAGACGGTCTTAGTCACCTTTCTGTTGCGGTGATGTGATGAAACAGCGTACCAAGGCAGCTTACAGACAGAAGAGATTATTTGGGGCTCACAGTCCCAGATGGCTAGAATTCACCACCATCTTCATGGCAGGGAGCTTGGCAGCAGGCAGGGAGGCATGCACGGCCTTAGAGCTGCTGCTGAGATCCCACGGTGGTTCCACGAGCAAGCTGGAAGTAGAGAGAGTACTCTGGGTGGGAAGGTTTAGAGACCTCAAGCCTGTTCCAGCAACACACCTCCTCTGACAAGTCCACACCTCAGTCCTTCCCCAACAGCCACCAACTGGGAGCCAAAAATTCAAATGAGGAGACTCATTCCAATAGTACAACGACGGTCACCCCCCACTTGGAGGATTTCACTCTGTTCTTCCAGCTTCTGCTCTCTCTAACCCATTATCTTGGTGTGTTCTTCATGAATTTCTGTTTCAAGGACTATGAGAATGAAGAACAGGGCTGTCCTGTCTTCTGATATCTGATGTTATGACACCCTCTCCTCTGGTCCACTGCTTCAAGCCCCACTCTGGTTGTAGCCCAGCTGCTCTTGGGGGAAGCTATGTTCTGGTCCTCTGCTTCCCCGGGGCTCTCTCTCTGGCTATCTCTTGATTATCTGAAGAGAACAGTGTGACTCTGCTTGGAGCCACCATCTCAGAGCAGAGACATGATACAAAGGACAGAACTCAATCAGTGCGGGCTGCCCTTGACAGCATCTCTGTCCATGACTGCATAGGAGGAGAAGGAAGGTTTCCATAGCCATTTGGCCCATTTCCCAAAGGTTTTACTAGCAGGTGTTTGAAGACAGGAAGTGGCTAGGGTGTGGTCCAACCCTGGGCTTGTCTCATCAAAGAAGCTGGGAAGAAATCTGTAGGTCTTTGTAGGTCATTCACAGATTTGAAAGAGGCCTGGCATTCGTGCAGGGTTTGCAGGCCAAGCACATGTTTTTGTAAGGTCGAACACAGCACCTGGTTGGTCGGTTCCGGATGTTTTTTATTTAAGTTCTTTGACATTCAGGGCCTGGGAAAAAGTATATAGTTTTGGTTGGTGCTCCCTGGCCCTCCAGTTGGGTTCTCTTTTTTTTTCTTCTTCTTCCCCTTTCTTGAAGGTTTAGTTTTTCTTTTTTCTTTTCTCTCTTCCTTTTCTTCTTCTTTTTAAACCGCTGGATCTAATTTAATTGTGGTTCTCTTTTTTTTAGTGTACCCAGAGCTTTTGGGGTTATTGGTAAACTTTGAATAACACCACTGGGAATGCACACATACATAATTTATGAACCAATCATGACTGAAGCCCATGAAGCCCTTTGGAGAGGTCTTGCTTGGAAGGGATTCTAATTAACAAGGACAGTTTCTGGTCTCTGTCCTGCATGCTTTGTTAATAATAGTGTTCCTAATCAGGTAGAATCTCTTCCTCTGTGACTTAATCTCTCCCCACTCTGTTTCTCAACAGCCAATTCTACTGCCGTTACCTTTAATAAAAGCTGGGGTTAGCTTATGATAACAAAAGCTGACATGTCAGAGATAAGAGTGGTTGGACTCTTAGAATATTCCAGATGTTCTTATGTTCCTTTATAACAAATTCAGTGAAAATGAATTGCAGAGAAGCCTCGTTAAACGGCACTTGTTTATTCAAAAGAATTCTACAATTTAAAGAACACGCTCTTCTCCTCGTTAGTTGGGGCTCCTTCTTATTTATTTTTGTAATAAGGATACCGGGTAGCTGGCCTGGCTATTCAGAACAATTTATTTTTTCCTGTCATGTGAATTCCGGCTTGGGATGGTTTAATTCTTTTAAGTGGTAAAGAGATGAACGCTCAGATGAAACCCCGGGAATTTACGGCCACAGTGGATAGGAGTGGTGAGGGGGTGTGGGGGTGGGGCGCTAAAATTTCGTATTCATAAAGTATGATGACTTGGCTCTTTATTTGTGACCACATAAAAGGGCCGGTGAGGGTAGGGAGGGAGTGTGTCATGAGGTGCGTGTGTGCAGAGCCTCTTGACACACAAGTGTTAAAGTTTGTAGCTGACAATTTCTGACTGGGGAGTCACTCCGGAAGAACTATATAGATAATTGACTTCCTTAGTTGCTCATATCTTGCTATCAGTTAAGCAGCTGATGTTTCTTGGAGCTATTTTATGCTATGGCCTGGAAACGAAGGCATTCTCATTCAAGACAGCAGGGGCCAACGGCACCAGTGGGACAGCTCCAGGGAGACCCATGGAGGCTCCAAGGAACAAGTCAGCAGCAAAGGGTGAGTCTGCAAAGCTCGTAGAATCTCCAGAACAACTAAAAATAGGCAGGTCTCACGGGAAGATGCTTGTAAAAAGTGGTCTCATGAAATTCCAAGAAAAGATGGTGGAGCAGAGCCTGGAGAGGGGGAGAGAAGCATGCCAGGGATGAGGTGGCAAGGGTGGTATGGAACCGCTGCTGTAGCAGACAAAGGAGTGTATTGCTGCTGAGCATTGCTGGTCCTTGGTCCTTAAGGAGGCACAGCCCAGCTGGCCCAGTCTGCAGCATGGAGCAGCCACTGCTGCAGCTCTGATTGCTGGCCCTGCCTGGGGGAGGAAAGGGCAGGCCATAGTGCGGTCCTTGGGCTGCAAGTGCAATGGTTGTACCCCTAGAGCTGGCAGGGCAGATGGCACCAAGGGCAGACAGGTGTGCAGTGGCCTGGAGTTCTTGTGGATCCTGCCCCCAGATGCTCTGCCTGGCTGCAAGATCACCCTGACTCCGGGCAACAGCGGGATATCCAAGCGGAGTCTCAGCAGGAGTCCAGTATTTATGGTGCTTCAGAAACCTTGAATCAGACAAATGAGTCGCTGCAGTAAGCATTTTCATGTAAAGCTGTTTGGGCAAATGTACCGTGTAGCGCACAGCAGCTTGCAATGCTGCGTCAATCAACAGAGGTGATGGAGAGGTGGGAGAGATGGCGGGTTGCAGCAGCACCCGAGGTGGAGGGGGTGAAACTATAGACCGTGGCAATACATGTGGGAGGCCGCAGAGATGTGGCTGAGCTCTCAGTGCCCATCCACACCATCATCCTGGTGTTTGTCCGAGACGGAGAACGGTTCAGTTTCTGGGTTGGGCCTCCTGTATGGTCCATGCTGCTGCTGGAGGCCATGTTGATGTTTGTGGTCCAAGTTACCTCCAGAGACCATGTGGATGTCCGCGGTGTGTGCTGGTGGCGGCCCATGCTGCTGGTGGAAACCATGTGGGAATTCATGATCTGTTCGGTCACTGGCTGTTATAGGCAAAGAAGCTTCTTTTGCAGTGGTATCGATGATGGCACACTCATAATTGAGAATGAGACACTGAAGGCTTCTGGGTGTCCCTGCCCCTATCCCCCCACACCCTGCAAAAAGGAAAGAAAGAGTCCAGACTGAAGGCTACGGAAGAGAGTCCTTAAAAACTGTGACAAAGATGCAGGTGATGGCTTCTGGCAGGGGTGGGGGTGGGGAGGGACTTCTAAAGGGCTCTAAAGGGCTGGTCACTGAGAGTTTGACCATGCTCCAGTGAGTACATGGGGAACATAAAATTGGACTTGATGTTCTCTCTCTCTCTCTTTCTCTTTGGGGAGTATCAGCACAAAAGTGGGAGGGTAGACCTGGGAGGAATGGGAAGTGTGATGTGTGTATTGTATGAAATTTCCAAATAACCAATGAGAATATTATGTTGAAAACACACAGACACACACACACACACACACACACACACACACACACACACACACGCATTGGGGTGTTGGGGGTGGGTAGTATTAGTTATCAATTTGACAGAACCTAGAATTACCTAAGAACCTGGCTTCTGGACATGCCTGTGGGGAATTGTCTGGATAAGGTTAGCCTTTGGCCATGCATGTGGGGAATTACCTATTTTGTTGTTATTTTTCATTAGTTTGTTTGTTTTCAGTGCATCTTTGAATATTTACTGTAAGTCAGCCTGCACTAGGTCTCTGGTGAGTGAGCTCCAGTGCCTGCCAGGATGGGCATTTCCCCAGGGAAGACTCTCCAGGCACTGGCTATTTGGAAAAGTTAACGATACTTTGAGAGTAGTGCCTTGATGGAAGAAGAGGATTACTGTGAGTGGACTGTAAGATTTATAGCCCCACCCACCTGTCCCCTGTCTGGTCTCTGCTTCCTAATCTGTGGGAACATAACAAGCAAAGCCTCAGGCTGGGATGTCCTAGCCTTGTTCTTCCCAACACTGAGTCTATGCTAAAATTAACCCTTCCTTCTCTGAGTTGCTCCTTGTTGGTACTGGATGCAGTGACTGAGGCAGTAACACAGTGGCATTGACTGTTGTGGAATCACCTGTTGGTACTTCCTTGTCAAGGGGTCTTCTTACACCTCCAGCCCTGTGTGAGAAACCCTGGTCTGAGAAATCTAGCTATAACTGTTTATGGCAAGGCGTTATGAAAACAGGCTTGACCTTTAACCTGTGGTCTCTGTGGCCTTGGGCAAGTCCACTGTTTTATAAGGCTCATTTCCCTGTAATTCAGAGTGTGTTGGGACATAACTCTCCCCCTCTGGCCCACAAGAATAGCTTCTTCCTTCCCCCAGGGCTCAGTTCCTTGAGCTGTAATGAAAGTAATTCATGTTAGGGAATGGTTGTGAGAACTAACTTTGTGTTGATTAGGACTGGATTGGGTAATAATGCAATGAAAAAACCAAACCAAACCAAACCAAAACAAAACAAAACAAAACAAAAAAAACCCAGATCTTCCCATCTTGAAGCTAGAAACAGACACACTATGTCTATTCTTAAGGGCTTTATCTGCCAGACTTTTACCATCTAACAAACAGCTCCCTGGGGCAGCAAGATGGAGGTGGTGTTAGTCCCACTGAATGAGAATACCACTATCACAATTTTTGAGCCAGTTTTGAGGCAAATTTTATTAAATACCGGTTAGGACCATGGCAACTGACCAGGTCCATACCCAGGATTCCCAGAGTATGGTGCCAAATTACATTAGACAGGGGCTTATAAAGGCAAAACCAACAGGCCGTTTCCCACCATCATCCAATCAGGTGCAGGCATACATCCTGACTTCTGCCTACACGTTTTCCACCTATGTAGGATCAAGCATATATCCTGTGCCATTGGGGCAACCATGCTTGTTTATAGGAGCGAAAACATGAGTGTTGTGCCCAAATTCTGAACCCCAAAATCACCAAGAGGCCCATTACGATGCAAAAGCAAAGAGTCTTTTATTGTAGATGTTTAATGAGCTAACCCTGTTAGCTTGGGCCCTTCACCCCCCACCCCCCCAACCCCCCCACCCCCGCCCACCATGGTGAATGGCTGGAGAAAGACCCCAAGCAACCTCGAGGCAGGGATCTTAAAGGGCAGCGTAAGGGGCGTGTCTAGGGGTATGAAACAGTCTCAGGATTGGTGTGCTTCCAGGTTTGGGTGACCCATCCTGTGTTGATTGGTCAACTGGTTGCTGTGGCCCATAGGCCCTCCCAGGGCAGTTGCTATGTTCTGCACATCACTGTTGTGCACTGTCTGTAAAGCACACCCAGAGCTGTAAAGCACAGCCCGCCAGCTAACTTCTGATTGGTTCCTTGCCACGAGGGCATCTGACCTTAGTGACCAGGGCAGGAGCGGCAAGGTCACACAAGCACATGTTAGCCTGTAATGGCGGCTAAAATGGGGGACTGGTCACTACATGATTCCAGGAAATTAACTGTCCTTGGGCAAGTGGGACTTACAGGTTAGAGGCATTTTTGCTTTATAGGTCTCTTAGGTATAGTAAACTAAACTTAAAACGTAAGCTATCACAGTGGATCAGAGCCATCTTACAGCATACTCAGATACCAATGGTGGCCACACCACACCCTATGTCCCCTACTGTGCTCATATGCTGCCTGGAACAATAGTCAGTCCAGGCTGTCCAAGGTTATTCTGTCTTGTGACAAACTGACATTTACAACTAACCATATATACCTGGCCGTTTTCCTCCTGGTGCTGGGAGCAAGCTAGGTCTCCAACCCTGGGACCTGTATTTTGCTCAGGAAAATTATAGGTAGAATGCACCTAATGGATCAAAAAACCAGGATGAGGTCTCTAAAAGGGTCTGGCCACCCCTGCTTCATTTCCCTGGAAATGGACACCATGGACTTGGGGGCATTAGAAGAACCTGCTGTTGTTTATCTAGTATGCATTATTTTGAGACAAATTCTCTCTGTGTAAAAAGAATGGCCTCTCTCAAACCTCCTGGCTCCGCCTCCTGAATATTAGGATTACTGGCATCCACCATTGTGCCGAGCCAGGAAACCACTCTTTAAAAGTTTTGTCTGTTCTTTTGTAGGGCTATAGTGAAAGGCAGGGATTTATTTCTCATCGGTCTTAACCAACAGTGTGTGTGTATTGGGGGGAGACTCAAGCAGCACATTTTGGAACTCGGCCCAGCCTGGCCTCAGGAATAGGCCTGGACGCAACCCACCTGGCTTTCCAGCCCGTGCTGGAAGGGGTTGTTGCTACTGATTCGTTTTCAGCTGAGAGTGAACCACCTAGCGTGGGACCTGTTTTTAGCATCTCACCTGCCTTTGCTTTTTATGCTAGACCCTTACATTGTTTTAATAGTAAAGTTAGCAAACATAGATGGACAGAAAGAAAGAAAAAAAAAGCAAGCACCATAAAAGGAAGAATTACTCAGAAGAAAAGCATCGTGTTTCCCCTCTTGGGTTAATAGCTTTTAAGAATGCCAGACACTCTTTCATGACTGAGCGGATGTCCCTCATAGCATAGATCAATTAGCACGCTGTGTTATACTTTCTGTCACTACTTTGTAAATTTACAGATAGTAAATTTACATCATAAGCTTGGCCTGATGTTTTCAAAGAAATTCCTCCTTATTAAACAAATTTTAAACAATACATAACAACTGTCTTTCTCCGACTTAGAATTACAAACCCCAGATGCAAGCCGGCTTTTTAAGAGTCAGGAAAAGAAATCTTTAAGTAAACACCATGAAGTGGGCCACAAGTAAAGCCTTTCCGTGAGGCAGGAAGGGAGAGAGACATTCCTGAAAGCCAAGACACTCAGAGAGAAATGTGCCAAGGGGACGCTGACGGGATGCCAGCTTTGGAAGAAGCAGTTCTGTTGCTCTCCAAGCATTCCAAGGACTTGAGAAGCCGGTGTCCACATTCCAGGGAGCCACCACCTTCATGCATGTGTCGTTTTGCTCTGTTTGGTTCTCGCAATACTAAGTGCAGAACCCAGAGCCTCACAAATGCTTGACAAGTACTGAACCATTGAGCTACATTATACCGTACTGTGGAACTAGCCCTCTAATAGAGCTACCGCCTTGCAGGGGACAAACCATCTGCTCCGACTCCAGACTCCTTTCTCTTCTGGGTCACCTGTGCCCGACAATGACAAGGGTAGAGAGCTTCTAGCAAATGCTATCTCTATGTCTGGTTTATCAAAGTTTTTTTTTCCTCTCAGTACTTTCCAGAATCAAAATTAAGATCCAGATAAAGCAGGGTGGTGGTGGCACATGCCTTTAATCCCAGCACTTGGGAGGCAGTATGATCTGCAGAGCAAGTTCCAGGACAACCAAGGCTACACAGAGAAACCCTGTCTCAGACAAACAAACAAACAACAAACAATCAAGATGGAGAAGATCTGGCTAAAACCAGACTAACACCATCAGAATCCTATTGGTTTAGCACAAAGGGAAATGAGATCTAATAGCTTTGAGTATATGCCTTCCCTGAACTCATTCTCTTCTGCAACACAGGGGCACCAGCCTGGGTTTGCAACTGACAATAAAGGATATTTGTGTTTCACACAGCGTCTACTGCTTAGATATTAATGTCTCCAGGCCTATATTGAGGGGAGTCCAGGTATGGGAAATACAGATGGTTAGACCAGCTTTCTGGGGAAGAGTGGAATTTGCCTCTAAATGGTTCATTCCTTTAAATGGTTCTGGAATCTCTAGCTCAGAACCCAGATTGATAAAATCAAGTGGATGATTTTCTGCATCTCTGCTTGCCTGGAGTCAGGGGAGCCAGGCTTACTGTTGACTACCTGTCCCCTTGCAGCTGCTGTCCATAGGTGAGGTTCTGATGTCCCTGGGAAGAGTGAAAGAGGCCAAGCTAGGGCCCCAAAAGACGGAGCTGGTGGGGTACCTTTCCTGTAGACCAGAGTTCATTCTCTATAGTGGCTTTCTCTACACACTCCAGCTCATGGCCTAGGCATGTTTACAGATCTGCGTTTGCACACAGCTCTATCCCTGGCTGCCACAGAGCTTGACCAGAGGGATCTGCTTTGCAAGTGCCTTGTCTTGAAGTAACTGGTTACTGCATTAGGATGGAGACAGATCTTGTGGCTTAAAGCACATTGCCTGTTTGAGTGTGGATCCAAGGAGCCTTGCTGAAAGAGCGGTTGTTCTCACTTTATGTGAGTGATCTAAGCTTAATCTCTTTTGACTCTTCTTGGCTTCATTTCCCAGAGGCTCCACTTGCAAGTGCCCGGGGTACATCTCCTCCTGCTAGAGGAAGAATGTACAGGTACCTTCTGCCCCCATGCCCTGTCTGGAGGGAAAACCAATCTTCAGAAATTAAAATAGCAGTCCTTTTTTCAAGGCAATGAATATAACAGCATTGACAGTAACACTGAGGGTTTGTTCAGTGTAGCAGGCAAAGGAGGCTACCACACAGGAAAACAAAGTTCTTTGGTCTGGGAGGGGATCCTGGAAATAGGCATTATTCACTTGTAAAGCATGGTACTGCTAACCTGTCCCTGACTTCTTTCTTTCTTTCTTTCTTTCTTTCTTTCTTTCTTTCTTTCTTTCTTTCTGTCTTTCTTTCTTTCTTTCTTTCCTTCTCTCTCTCTCTCTCTCTCTCTCTCTCTCTCTCTCTCTCCCTCTCTTCCTTCCTTTTTTTTGTTTTCTTAATTTGGAGGTAGTTACCGATTTTAAATCACTTACTTTGTGCATAACCAAGCCCCAAACAAAACTAGGATAAAAAAAAAAAGATAAGTGCACAAAACTGGAATTATTGTTTTTTGAGCGCCCAGGACAAGAGAGAAGAAAGCTACTGGTTGTTTTGATGGAAGATGCTGCGCTTTAAAATTGAGATGAGGGTTTCTCCAGGAGGGTGCTTTTCCTCTCTGAAGAGCGGGTGTAGAGAGGGCTTTGCGAGCTGCTGCCGCCTGAGTGGAATTGCTAAGGGGTCCTCTCTGGGCCACAAGCTTGACACCAGGCTTCATTTGACTGAGCCAGAAAAGGGTCCTTTTGTTGCTGATTTTTTTTTCTTTCTTTCTTTTCCTCCCTAGTGTCATCTCTCATGGTTGCCTGGGCAACCAGTGTGTATCCTTTCAGCATAGGTTACTGGGCCCCAGGAAGGAAGTGCTCCAGCGCTGGCCTGCTATTTTTATAGAACCGTTACATAATGCAGTCTATTAGAGACTCCCTCTTGGCGTTTTATCGCACAAAGGGGAAATTAAGTTTGATGATTCCTAAATGTTGAATGGAGGATGTCAGGTGACTCTGGGATTATTTGGCTTAGGCTGTATAGCAACAATATTCCCATAAGCAATCCTAGGAGGACTGATATTCATTCGAGACCTTGGCAATGATCCCGTTAGAGGAAGCAGGACTCTCTCTCTCTCTCTCTGTCTCTCTCTGTCTCTCTGTCTCTCTGTCTCTCTGTCTCTCTGTCTCTCTCTGTCTCTCTGTCTCTGTCTCTGTCTCTGTCTCTGTCTCTGTCTCTGTCTCTCTCTCTCTCTCTCTCTCTCTCTCTCTCTCTCATAGTGCAGCCACAGACAGCCAGGCACTCTTCTCTGCTGACGCAGTGGGAAGCTTTTTTTTTCCTGAGACAGGGATTCTCTGTGTAGCCTTGGCTGTCCTGGAACTCACTTTGTAGACCAGGCTGGTTTTGAACTCAGAGAGCCACCAGCCTCTGCCTCCCGAGTACTGGGGTTAAAGGCGTGGGCCACACGGGGGTCTTTTAAAAAGACACAGCTCATACATCTTTTCTGCAGCTGAGTGATCACTGGCAAAAAGAATGGGGTTCAAAGACTGGGCTAGGTTGCCTCCCAAATACTGTTGAGGCATGGCCTGGAAGCTCCGGTCAGTTTTGCCTCCTCCGGGTAGCTCTGAAGTAGTCCTGAGGAGACAGGGCTTGGGAGGGGGACAGATTAAACAAGGAGTCTCTAGCAGACTCATCAGGCCTTTGCCGGGAGACCTGAGGTTTGACTCAACAAGAAGTGGAAACTGTCATCTCTGTTCTTCCCGAAGGACTGCCTGCAGTTTGGCAGCAACCTGAAATAAGGAAGTTCCATCGCAGAGTAGACACAAGCCACTTTGTCCACAGGGAGCCTTAAGACTAAAAGGGCCTGGGGTACTCTCCTTTCTATAGCCTCCTGGCCACTTTGGGGCTTCCCAGCATGCACTGGGGTCTGCCAGGACCTGTAGGCTGTTTTCCTTCTTTCTACTGCTTGGTAGAGGTCCTTGTTTACCGTTGTCTCACCACATATTGATAAACAGACTTAAACATTCTTACTTTTTCTTACGTTCCACCTCAGCAATGCTTACACCACATTTTTGCATTTTTTTCTTTCACATCAACCATTTCTCAGCAGACAGCTGGGTGATAGGTGTCTTACAGTCTAGTTTGAATCTAGCTGCTGCCTAGAGATGAGAATACCTTAGGTGAAGGCCTCGCTCTCCCGTGCTAGAGGCCACTTTTAGGTGGCAGGTCCTACTTCAGCCACAACTTCTGTCTGACCTTGCTACAAATCAGAGGTTTCCAGGGCTCTCTGCTGAGGTCTGGCAGTTTGAAAGGATGGCTGGCAGAGCACCAAATTCTCACCAGTGTGGGTATCTACCTCAGGCTCCACCCATTTCTAGAACTTACTCATGTAAACTCGGGTGTGGCTGGAAGGGGATCCTGTTTTTTTTTTTTTCCCTTCGGTTTTTTGAGACAGGGTTTCTCTGTATTGTTTTGGAGGTTTTGGAGGCTGTCCTGGAATACACTCTGTAGACAGGCTGGCCTGGAACTCACAGAGATCCGCCTGCCTCTGCGTCCGGAGTGCTGGGATTAAAGGCGTGCGCCACCACCGCCCGGCAGGGATTCTTATGAGATGGCAAACAAGCACTCTGTGAAGAGGGACACAGGAAAGTCCAGAGAGTTCCAGGCCCAGTGGCTTCTATCCTCACAGCTTACACAGCAGCTTCTGACTGAATTCCTTCCTGGAAGCAGGATTGTTTAGGTACATGCAATTTAATCATTGGAGTTGGCCCTCAAGTCAACTCTGACATCAACTCCCTTTCTAGGAGACCTGGGTGAGCCTGTTGGTTCCCATCCTCTGAGTGGTTGGCATGCTTTCCACTGTTAAAGGAATTTGCTAGGGGGAGCTGAAGATATCCCCACCACAGTATCGGTCTTTATTTCCACTAACCCATATGAAATGCCATTTTTTTTTGCTGCCCCTTCAGTGACTCTACTGGCTCCCTCATGTTTGAAAATAACTGAATGCAGATACCGAGTTTGGATGACCACCCGCACCTTCATCTCATAGCTATAGAAAATGGGCCTAAAGAAGTTAGGTGGTTGTTCTAAGTTACTTACACACTGGGAGCAGAGGAAAGTGCTCATCGAAAGAGTTCTCACTCTCTCCTCCTTGCCCCATCCAGGCTTAATGGGCTGGCTCTGCCCCCTAAGACTGCTGGGACATGTGCTTACACCAATAGAAAGTATTAGCCAGCTGGTGACCACACCAGGTGTTTGAGACTCCAGTGTAGCCCTGAGCCTTTCTTAGGGTGAACTTTTAAGCACAAAAACCATGTTCTGGATTGGCACATTTCAGTTAACAAGGATAGTTAGCCAGAAACTGCATGGAACTACAGAGACCAAAAAGGAAGGTTAATTTCTGTCTCAGACGGGAACTAGCCCCAACCGTCATCCTGTAGAACCTTGTGTGGACATTCCATGAAGATTTGCAGTTTAAGCATCACATTGGGTGTTTACACCATGCTCAAGTGGCAACAATAGAGGAGACAGTCCTTGCTGTCTTGGAGTTTATGAAGTGAAGGAGGGAGGTGCCACATAAAAATTACATGGCTATTAAAAATGCAATTACACAAAGAGTCAATTAATCACCAACTCGAAGAGCTGTGAAACAACCCAAAGTATGTTAGGGTGGTCATCAGCGGGGAGTGGAGACGAGAGTGGCAGTCAGTGGAGATGAGGATGTAGCGAGACTCCTGAGCCTCCAAGCCTAAAGAGATAGACTGGGGGAGGGGAGGAAGGGTAAGGCCACCGGGGCAGAAGGAACACAGACGTGAGAGCCAAGAGGAAGCTCAAGGTTTCCTGTGACCGAGGAAAGGCTGGGCTGTCCGGCATGAGGCCTGGGGGTGGGTTACAGAACTGTGTGTTGTTACTCTTGTCCTCGAAGCTGGGACATGAGCAGCTGTGACAGAAGACCAGAAGTGGGGAGAGGGCTCACAGTGTGAGGGAACAACCTGTAATGGTGGGGAAAGCGGGCGGCTGAGGTGGCTCATCTTCCGGTGACAGCAGCTGGTAGCAGCTGGTCTCTGGTGGCAGCAGATAACATGGGTGGAGATAGGCTGGCCTGTGGCCCTCAAGAACTGCTCTAGTGATCTATTCCATATTCCCAAAATAGTGTCACCAGCTGTGGGACAAGTGTTCAAGCCCGGGAGCCTGTGTTGGACATTGCTTACATATTTTAACCATGTGTGTACAATTAAACACACACACACACACACACACACATATATATATATATATTTACTGTATGTATCTATGTGAGTGTATGCAGGTACCCAGGGAGGGCACCCGAGCCCCTGAGGCTTTCATAGGTAGTTGTGATCTGCTAGACATGGGTGCTGGGAATCGAACTTGGGTCCCCTGGAAGAACAGAAAATGCTCTTAATGGCTGAGCTCCTCTCCAGCTCCTGCATGCTGTTTTGTTTTGTTTTCTCTCTTGAAGGAAGTCCAGCAGGATGGTACCCCATGTTTCCATCAGCTTTCTGTTTTTCACTCTGCAACATTCTCAGGTCAGTTTCCCACGTGTGGAGCAGGAGGACTATTATGGTATACAGTGGCTTCTTCCTACCCACTAGCCTTGGAAAGAGCTCTAGAGGCACCCCACTCTTTCTTCTTATTTTAGAGCACCCCTCTTTCCCTCTTTCCTTTTTCAGAGCTGAGGGTAAGGCAAGGGCCTATCATCATCAGAGTGAGGTAAGCCACAGGCTCTGGCTTCCCGAGAGTCAGTGCTCGGCTGCCAACCTAGTGGGCAGCAGTCATCTTCACGACCAAGGGGGCTCTTCCGTGGAAGTGTGGCAGGAGCCGGAAGTACTTCCCACTTCAGCATCCTGAGAAAAGATGCTGCTGGCCCTCCTTCTGCCCTAGCAGTAATTCTCTATGCACCAAATCTTGAACTAAACACTGAGTGGTGCCTTCTGAGGGTGCGAGATCACTGCAGTCTCTTGTTGGTGTTTTACTGTGACCCACCCACTACTTCTCTGTGGCTTCAGTAAGGACAGAAGTTCCCTCTTTTGCTAACAAGCAGAAAAATGTTTCATTTTTCAAGGCTTTGGATCCTGAAGGAGGCATTTGGCTGGTTGGACCAGACTCGGTTATTTGGTAGAAGTAGAACAAGAAGAAAGAGGGATAATGAGAGTTACTTACCCTGATACACATTAGTGAAAGAAAGCCCCTCAGATATGGTAGAGTTACGACGGCTTGTTTTTACTGGGAGAAGAAAGAGCTTTGTATTGGTGGACAGTTCTTCATGTGAGGGGAAGACCGTTTGTCTCAGGGCAACAGAGCAGAACACACACATCCACACATCCACCGTTCACACGCAAGGCTCTTGTCAGCGACCTTGGATTCTAAATGGCTGGGGACTTGCACTTGTCCTTAGAGCCTCTTGGTGGAGGGTTGATGCTGCTAAGAATGAGGTTTCTTCACAGCTTCTCGATTTTGTGAGGCTCCTGAGTGCTGCGGAAGCTGTTGCAGCAGAGATGGGAGGTGACACATAGTGGATATTCTGTGTGTGTGTATGTTCATGTCTATGCAGGTGCACAGCATGTGGAGATTAGAAGTCAACATTAGGTGTCATTTCTTAGGATCCATCCATCCATCTTGTCTTTTGAGGCAGGAACCTGGGACCAGGGTTGCTGGCCTCACTGTCTTCACAGTGTGGGGATCACAAGTACATTCCTGGCGTTCCACCTGGGTGCTTGGGATCAAAACCAGGTCACCATTCTTTCATGGCACATACTTTACTAGCTGGACCATCTCCCCAGCCCTGACATCATACACTCTATCTCTGCCTGCTTCTTTGTAGATTATTCAAGACTAATAATTCTACAGATTTTTTTGCTTTATTATCCATTAAAATGTGTGATTTTCCTAAGGCCTCATACTACAAACTACTTAAAGATTCACAGACTATGATTATTGGTGTTTTTTTTTTTTAATGTTGGCCAATCAAGACGATACAGGGATGTTAGCCATCTTGAATTCCAGCCAAATCCACAGTTTCTAAGAGGTTCATGCTTTATTCTGGGTCTCTGGAAACTTTTGATTAATTATTACTTTTCTCTATTCTATTTTATTCTCTGTAACTATAATGCTCTTCAATGATGACTTTTAAAAATCCCTAAAAAAAACCATCCATTCTTCAGGAGGTACTTAATATTCAGTATCATAATAGAAGGTTGCTACGAAGAAAATCTTTCGGTAAAGTTGATTCTTAGACTTCAGTTTGCCAAAATATCCCAAGAAATATTGTGGAGGATTTGCACTGCGGCAGTGTCTTTGAAGTTTGGTTGCCTGCCTTTAATTTTGCAGCAAGCCCTAATCTCATTAGATTTCATACAGTCAGTGTTTGTACTGGCACAAAAGCTGTCCAAACAAAGCCAAAATGTTGACACCACCATCCTCTGATGGCGTTTAGAATGAATACATTAAACACACTTGTGATAGCATTGCATTAAGCTAAGGAACAAAATTTTGAACTTTGGACTCAGCAGGATTAAAAAAAAGCTTTGCTTGATAGCTGAGCAATTGTGTTGTGGTGTTGTAGAGGAATCCACTGTGCTGTTGCAAGGGTCCAAACAGGCCAGCGTTCACGTCATGCGGCAGGTGCTGTGTAATTAAAGACTCCAAGCATCCATTAGACCTCAGATCCAGTTGTGAGGGGAAGGGAAATTAGGCTGGTGCGTTCACTCTGAAATCCTCGGAATAAGCTTCGATTAAATTCATTCCGAAACCATACCTCCTAGTTAGGTTGTGCTGCCGAGTCTGTCTTCAAGCTACATTGCTGGTTTACATATTTAGAAATTTTCTTTACAAACCTGCTAGTCATCTTCCTACTGGTGGGATGGAAGCTGAGAAGTCTCAAGATCCAATGGTGGGAGGTTTCTCTGTGGCTTCCCATGAAAGGTAGGCAGCCACAATTCTAGAAATGAGCATCAACTAAATCTAATGGCTAGAGCTGTTTATGGCTCCTATATATACCATGTAAAATAAAAATATTTTACCCATAACATGTGCATTGACCTACATGCTTAGAATGTGACTATTAGGAAGCCTGTACCTATATATGGCCTTCCATTGGGGAAAATGTTGACCATAAGCCCATGTGCTAAAATCTGTGCATGTTACCATAGGAGCCTTGTAACCCTCAGTCTGCCCACTTCCAGTCTTTTGATGCTATTTGCTTGCACTTGCTTTCAGCTCGCCCTGAAGGCATCCTAAGGCATCTTTTTAGAATCTGTCACACAGCGGTGGCCAAAGTAATACTGAGGGCATGATCTACGGAGTCCCTTTTTTATGACTGCCATGAAACGCATTCTTTTAGGTCTTCATGTCAAGAAAGGTAGTAGGTTTTCAGAATAGCTGGCCTGTTTTTATTTATGTCTTATGATCCTGTAACTAATTGTCAACTCTTTTATCTTTGTGTTTTGTTTTCTAGGAACCTTAGAGTGCTATTTCCTAATGCTAGTAATTAGGGAGGGCTATGGGGGATGTAGGCTGTGTGTATTATTTTCCCATTGTTTAAATGCTCCCCCAGATCAGTGTCTTTTTAACTGTATAATTTTTTTAAAGCTGCTTTTAACCCTTTTTGGAAAGGCATAGAATTGCAGGTATCCATAAATTCATACAAACACACCCCAATTCATGTTTGCTTACCACAGGAATGGGTGTATTCTGGGCTAGAGATATGCACATCTATAAATTCATACATAAATGCACCCCAACTCACACTTGCATGTGGCCGTATGAGTGTATGTTTTCTAAAACTGTAGCAAAGGAGAAACCACAAATTAGGAGTATGATGTTATCTTTAGAAGGGACAATGAGAATGTCAGCTGACACCACAGCCCAGCAGCTCCAACAAGGACCTTGGGAACTATCATAACGACAAGTGTGTGATCACAGCAAGGGCAGCTGCTGGAAGCCAGCTCAAGCAGGGCCAAGGAACCATTCTCATCTTTGCAATCAAAAGTTTGGTAACTGACTGCAAGCAGGCAATGTTCTGGACACTTCAGCGTGTGGGACCTCAGCACTCCACAGACTTTGTCCAACAAGCCGTGCTCTGCTTATTACCAGTTAAAATTAGGAACCTCCCCCAAACTCAACTGTAGGTATCAGAGCACTGGGTTAGCAGAGGGAAACCCTTACCTTCTCACCAAGGCCAAATTGACATCCTTAGAAAAGAAATTGGGCGGGGGAGAGGGGAAAGGGGGGAGAAGCTGCAGTATCACTGGGCTTGAGGTTGCCACGTGGCTTCTGAAGAGCTGGCAGGTGTGGGCATGAGGATGGTCTGCTTTTCCGTTTTACTTGAGCTCAGCTGGTGTCAAGATCTTCAGCGGATTCTCAAGGGCAAAGATAAGATGTATCTTCCATGGACAAGGACTAGTGGTCATGGGCTAAGTGGAAATTTGTTTCAGAATAAGGGATAGTAATATTATGTGATGGGGAACTAATGACTCCCTGTTCTCCATTGGTTCTGGCCTGCATGAGGAGGGTGCTCATCAGGGAGAGGGATTAACCTAGACAATGGGACCCTTACCTGAGTCAGTCTGGCACACAGCCTAAAGGCAAACCCAGTATAAGTCCTAGCTTTAAGACTCTGCCCTGCTGACGTGCAGCTCTCTGATCTTAGGCAAGCTACTTGATATCTTTGGGTTTTAGTTTTGCTGTCTTGGAGATGGCGTTAACACGAAATCGTATGTGAGAGTTCATTGTGTTTCCAATGAATACTTACGACTGTGGTGACTGTATTAACATTATATAAATCGCAAAGATTACATTCATCATTAAATATACTGATGTCAGAAGAAGGAAGAAGCCAATTCAATTTCTAAGGCAATGTGTATGTTCAATCGCTTGAGACAGGCAGCCCTGGGACTCCATATATAGTCCAGACTGGCCTTGAATTCACAGAGATCTGCCTGCTTCTATCTTCTGAGTGCTAGATTAAAGGTGTGTGCCAACCATACCCTGCTCCTTTTCTTGATATTGTATTAAACTTATCCTTACATTAAATTTAATTTGCAGATAAATTATTTTTGAGTATCCTTCCTTTGGTATTTTTACACATCCTAAAATATATAAGTGGGAAAAGGGTTTAGGAAAAACAGATTTGTGTCTTGACAGTTAAAGTTTCGGAATCTACTGAGAATTATTATATAGGAGAGGGAGTGTGGCTCAGTGGGTAGAATGTTTTTGTAGCGTGTATGAAGCCCTGGTCCAGTCCCCAGCACTGCATAAACCAAGCCTAGCCGTGTGGGCCTGGAATCCCAGCAATAGGTCGGTGGAAGCAAGAGGATCAGGAATTCAAGATAATCTTTGGCTACATAGAAATTTGGAAGTTAATCTAGGCTATATGAGATCTTGCCTGAAAACTAAAACAAAACAATTTTATGGCCCGGATTCTAGGCCTCCCATTTTAAAAAGACTTACTTTAAACACAGCTTCAATTCAATTAAAAAAGTTTCATAACAGCAACACTTCAGAACCAAGTCTCCTTATTAAACAAAACAATCACCCACGTGGAGTAACTGTGTGGTGTGTTTATACAAAACACCACTACCTTCACAGAAGCCTCATGTGGTGTGTTAGACTAGCCTTTTTTGGTAGGGCTGCATGCATTTATTTTAACAGTGCTTATTATACATGTCTTTCTGTAATACATAATGAATGCTTATTTAAGATGCTCAAACTATTGCCATGAACATTTCCTGGCACATTGTCTTCCAGTCCTCATGGAGAGCAAATTTGGACACCTTCATAGCTTCCCTGCCACTGTAGCTGGGACCAGGGTGTCTTTTGTGATGTGCAATGGGCATACTTGTGTTCCATCTTCTCACTCAGAATGGTCTTTGGAAGTTGGTATTGTGACTATCTTTCTAATACACATAAACAGGAAGACGGTAACAGCCAACTCTCATCAGATTACATGACTATCACATATGTTGCCAGCCTTGCCTTCTTGTGTCTTTGCTCGCTCTGGTGGAAGCTTGCCAAAGCAATTGCCATGTCCTCTCTAAATACTTGGGTGTGAGTCTATACGGAATAAAGTAATTTTACCATGTAACTATCATAATGTTATCAGGATCAGCAAAATTAACCCCTAACTTCAGTCATGGTCAAAGTTCTAGAGGACTCATGTGATCCAAATCCATACATTGCCTGTGGTTGTCTATCTCTTCAACCTTTTCAACCTAAACGTCACCTAATATGGTAACCCCTGGCTACCAGTTAATTTTAAAACTGAAATTGGACAGGATGAAGAAAATCAGATGTGGTCACACTTGTCCCCTTTGTAGAGATCAGTGTGACTGTTGTGTTGACAGGGCAGGCACGGGGGCTTTACTCTTACACTGGTTAGATTTTGTCAACTTGACACAAGTTAGGGCCATCTAGGAAGAGGGAGCCATTGAGAAAATGCCTTTATAAGATTGGTTTATGGGGCATTTTCTTCATTGATGATTGATGTGGAAGGACCCAACTCACTGTTGGTAATGCTACCCCTGGTTGGGTGGTCCTGGATTGTGTGATAAAGGGGGGGGGCAAGTCACGGAGAGCAAGGCAGGAAGCAGCTTTCTTCCACAGCGTTTGCCTGTCTGCACGCTCCTGCCTTGCGTTTCTGCCCCGACTTCCATCAATGATGGAGTGTCACATAGAAGCATAAGCCAAATAAACCCTTTGGCCAGAGTGTTTAGTCAAGCAATAGAAAGCAAATTTGGCTACTTCTTCATAGGAGGTTCACTGCTTTGGGATAGGCAATGGCTCCTTCCTCACTGTTACTGTTTGGATGTAAAGTGTCCCCTGAAGGGTTCATATGTTGAAGGCTGCTTGTCAGTGGGGCATGAAGAAGGCAGTGGCTTCATCAATGGCTAATCTATTGATAGACTCATAAGTTGATAATGTTGTTGGGAGGTGGTGGAAACTCTTGGAGGTGGGGCTTCCTTGGAGGGAATAAATACCTGGGTTGTTCTTATTCTGCCAGCCTCTTGTCTTTCTGGCTGCATTTCTGAGCAGCTCTACCACCAGTGTCTTCTCTGCCACCTGGTTCTTTCCATAAGCTACAGGAATGAAGCTGTCACATGGCATGGTCTGAGAAATGAGCCCAAATTAAGTTGCCTTTCTCAGGTATTTTGTCACAGCAATTTAAAAATAAATGTGCCACCACACCTATTTCTCCTTGATTACTAGGTAGATGGGGCTTCAGTTCTGAGGACTCCTTATTCATGCACAGGTTAAATGTTGTTTCTTTCATTTTTATTAAAAATGTGACTAAAATTCACATTTAAAAAAGGTTTATTTTGTAATTTCTCTCTTTCTCCTTTTTCTTTCTTTCTTTTTTTCTTCTTCCCCAGAGCTGAGGCCTGAACTCAGGGCCTCGTGCTTGCTAGTCAATGCTCTACCACTGAGCTACATAAATCTCCAACATCCCAAGAAAATTTATTTTGTTTTGATGTGTGTGTGTGTGTGTGTGTGTGTGTGGGCGCGCACATGAGTGTTTGGGTACCTGTGAAAGCCAGAAGAGGCTACTAGATTCCATGGAGTTACAGGAGGTTGTGAGCCACCCTATACATTGGTGCTGGGAACTGAAGTCATACCCACCTGGAGAGCAGCAAAAGCTCTTAACTGCTGAGCCATTTCTCCAGCCCCTAAAGTCCAACCCAGAACCTATTTCTAGAGGAGCAGAGATGTGTGCCTGTGCCTGCCTGTACTTAACCAGCATTTTCACTCTCGCTTGGCATTTCATTGAGTCTGCTATTGGATGCTTGCTATGCTCCCATTCATTCACCTGACATCCCATCTTGTCACAGTGCCCCTGTGAGTAGTTTCCTGAAGAACCCCCGTAGACACCAGTGAAAGGAGGGGCCAGCTTTACCACACCTCCCAGCATCAAGCATCTTGGAAATGCCTATGTCCTTCAATTTAATACTTCCCTGCAATTTGAATAATCTTTTCTTTCATTTGTTCTCACTTCTTCACGTGCAGGGTTTGCTGTGCCAGCAAGGCCTTGCTGCAAACAAGAGAAGTTTCTATTGTCTTGGGCTTGCAAGGAGGATGTGAGGCAGCTTACTCAAGGCCTTCCTGCCTAGCTCCTTCAAGCCTAATAATCCATCTTTTCCCACTATGATTCATGCTGGGCTTAGTGGTTAATCTTCTATTTCTAGTTTTATGTCTGCTCCTCCCTCTTGCCTGGATCTGAGGCATCCTTTCCTTCAACAGTTCAAATGTCTTGCCTATTCATTTTCCCTTTTGGTTTGGAAGGCTTTAGTTGTCAACTCTATTCCCTTGTCAGCAACTGGTTTTATTCTTACTGGCTTAGTCAGTCTGTCTGCCTTGGCTTTCTTTATAAGCGTTCATGGGTGGAATGTTTGCCTCCTAGGACGCCCACTGTAACACGGCACCATTAAGTGACAATGTATGAGGTGCCAGGTCTTTATGAGAAATTTATGACTACTTGCAAGATTTATAACCGAGAGATGAAATCGAAGAGAACCAAATGCTCAGGTTCTATGATATTAATAATAATACTGCTCACATTATTGTTTAACAGTTACTTGAAGCACAGCACATGAACGTGTGAGTGGTGGCTGTGTGCTGTCCAGCACAGCTCCATTTGTGCTGCGTTCCTTCCCTATGTCCTAACCTCCTCTGCCTTCTATACCCTCTTCAGTTTGGATTTTCCAGCCTGCTGGTCTTGGGCCCTGCTTTGACTCTTCTTTAGTCTCTTGCACATTCACAACAGGAGTGAGGTCAGAACCTGACTCATTCTACATGAAACCAATGTGCAAGGTGCTAACGAGTTCAAGCAATATCTGTCACAGGAGAGTTGGAATTGCAGAGAGAGACTTAGTTTTGTTTTCCTGCCCATCTGACTCTTGGTTATTTGACATAATATTCATATTTGGATTGAAAGGAAAAAATAGGGTTGAGGTGGAAAGGAATTAGTCAACAAGGAAACACAAAAGCCCGCAGCAACTATCTTAGCCTGTGATAGAGGAGGGCCATAGAACAGTACAAGTCACAAAGAGTGCCCTGTTGGTGTTTGCAGCAAGGTCATGGGGGATGTCTTCTGTATACTTTGAATATATGTTTCTCCTATTGGTTGATGAATAAATGCTGACTGGCCAGTAGCTCAATGCCATTTGTGGATGGAAGTTTCTGTCCTGCCTGGTCCTGCAGCAGTTCAGTCCCAAATAAACACATAGAGGCTTATATTAATTATAAACTATTTGGTCTATGGCTCAGGCTTCTTATTGGCTAATTCTCTCTTAATTATTAGCCCATTTCTATTAATCTCCATATAGTCCTGACTTACTGGGGTGCCTGGGCCTCTTTCTTCCGTGGCAGCTACATGGCATCTCCCCTGTGACTTCTCTCCGCTTTTCCTTTTCCCAGCATTCTCCTAGTCTGGTAGCTCCACCTATACTTCCTGCCTGGCTACTGGATACTGTATGTTATTGTGTTGTCTTTGAATTATTTGATTGCTGAGGAAGGAACAACAGCTGCTAAAACACATTTAATTATAAATGCTGCTGGTTTAATCCAACATATATGTTTTAAAAATGCCTTGGCTTCAAAATTTAAGTCTAAGGACATGTTACTTTGGAGAAGAGGTTCTGTTTTTGTTTCCACAGAAGATGAAAAGCTATGGATTCCTTCCAGACTAATATGATTTGATCAAGCAAGACCAACTGAAATAGTAGCCCAGGGGATTCAACATACAAAACAGCTGAGATGATGCAGCCTCTAAGACTACTACAGCCAGGATTTGGCCATGCTTCTGGGTTTTTTTTTCAGGATTCCTATGGAATTGACAGCTCCCTGAAACAGCAGGAAGCATTTTGGAGAAAACTATGCCCACATTCCCAAATATTGTTTATAAATGTTTGTTTTCATTTAAATGGGCTTGGTTATAAATGGTTAATAATCACAGTCAATATATTTCTAAAGAAAAAAGGGAATATGATATAGAAATGAATACTTTGCATTGGTATGGATTTTGGTTTATTGATACAAATTTAAGGTCAATTTTGTTAATGTATATTGCTACTCATGTTTAGGTATTGTGTTTATACAGCTCATCTAAAAATGTAATGTATACATACAGATTACAGATAGTCACTTCTAATAATCAAAACTTATGTCAGTTAGGTTTTCTAGATATACAGAGATATAGTTCAAATGGATAGGTATTCTTTAAAACCTTTCAAAGACCTTCAGAATATGGCATTTAAGATGGTTTATTAGGATCTTTCATGACAATAAGACACATTTGCTCCTGGCAGCACCAATCTGCATCAGTGAAGATGATGGGCATCGAAGAAACTCCACTTGGAGTTTACTTTCTTTGTGGAAAAAGTAACCACTGGGAAAGAAAGTGCCTTTGCCTTGAACTGCTGATGGTATGCTGTCCAAATTGGGTAAACATGACACCAAAGAAAGTGACTGCAAAACCTTGCCAAGACAAGGTGGGACAGCCCTTCAGAAAATCCTGCTTCACAAAAAAGTCTGTCAGAGATGCTAGGCTTATGGGCTAAAGATGGATGCCCCAACATTGCAGAGGAACTTTGAGTAACTGTCCAGGCAGTGAGATGTCTCTGTTAGTTCTAGAGTTTATATATTATCCTTATAAGGAGTTGAAGACAGATATAGTTATGGTTTTCCTTAGTTATGATAAAAGATAAGTTACATAAAAGACTTTAGATTCACAAAGATAGGAGATGTGCTAAAATATTTTCTTTACATTTTGCCAAATGTTAGTGGACTAAATATTGTTAGCTATAGCTCTTGCTTGATAACTGTTTTGTTATATATAATTTTACTATGTTAAATTAAAAACTTTCCTTTTTTATTTAGACAGAAAAGAGGAGATTATGAGGGAGGTTCTTCTGTATGCTGTGGATATATATTTTTCTTACTGGATGATGAATAAATGCTGATTGGCCAGTAGCCAGGAAGGAAGTATAGGTGGGGCTACCAGACCAGGAGAATGCTGGGGAGAGGAAAGGCAGAGAGGAATCATGGGAGAGACGCCACTTAGCTGCTGATGAAGAAAGAGAACCAGGCATCATGAATAAGCCAAGACTATATGGAAATAGTCTATAAATTAATAGAAATGGGTTAATAATTAAGAGAGAACTAGCCAATAAGAAGCCTGAGCCATTGGCCAAACAGTTTATAATTAATATAAGTCTCTGTGTGTTTATTTGGGACTGAACTGCTGCGGGACCAGGTGAGACAGAAGCTTCCATCCACAGCAAGGAATGGGCTTTATCCTACAAAGTGACTTCTGCATTCTTCTTCATTGCCTTGATCAGCAGGGTGCAATGGGGGTGGAGCCCACGGGAACCTAAAGTGGTGGGACAAGAGATACAGAGGATGGACAGCAAGACAGACTTTCTGATAGAGCTGCATTTAATGAGAGTTTTGTGCAGGCTTACATAGAGGGATGTGGCAGTGGCCTTGGGGCAGAGGTTGTTAGATGGAAGATGCTGGGGGGGGCTGTTAGGAGCAGGGAGAATTTGATAAGTGATGAACAGGAGATCTCATCAGGGAGTGCAGGTTTTAGGGAAGCATTGTTAAGCCAGGGGTCATCTCTATGGCGCCAGGCCATCTGTGGGAAGGTCCTGAGTTTTGGGAAGTGCCTTGGGGGGAGAAATAGAGATTTACAGTGACCTGATCCTCAACACTTCATTGTATGGCAGTTTAAGGTTTGTTTTCCATTTCCCCAGAGCATGTAAGTAAGCCTGTGGAAAGTTATATGCATTTAAAAAATAAACAGTTAGATTGGTCCTCTGTATACACAACTCTGTAACTTATTTTCTCTTCAAGAATGTATCTCCACACCATCTGGATAAGTGTAAAAACACTGAACAACCCCACTAGAAAAGCAAAAGAGTTTTATGATTCTAGGATGAACCAGTTCCTCCCAAGGCTTATTGGGCAACAAATGAGAGCAATCATGGTGAATAAAGCTGAACAGGCGATAGGATGACATACAACTCTTCTATAGTATTCTAGAATCCCTCTTCCTTCCCTTCAACCTAAGGCCTTGCACATGTTAAGCAAGTACTCCACCCAGAGCTACACCCCCAGTTCTCTCTCTCTCTCTCTCTCTCTCTCTCTCTCTCTCTCTCTCTCTCTCTCTCTCTCTCTCTCTCTCTCTCTCTCTGTGTGTTTGTGTGTGTGTGATGTGCACATGTGTATGCACATGCTCATGGAACTCAGACGTTGACACTGGGATGTCTTCCTTAATTACTTACTTCTGTGCCTTAGTTCTTGAGGCAGAGCCTCTCCCCGAATCTGGAGCCTGCTATTTCTGCTAGACTAGCTGTCCACTGAGCTTCTGGGTTGTCCAGTCCTGGGGTTACTGTCAGGTCTGCCTTTTATATGAATGTTGGGTAGCAGAATTCAGGTCCTCACTCTAGCACATCAAATGCCCATGGAGCAGGCTCCCAGGGCTCTTGATAGTCTTAATTCAGAATCCAATGCCCCAGATTAAGTTGCCAGAGTCTAGTATGAGATCACACTACTTCCTACAGAATTCAAGAAAGACTCTGCCATTTCACGATACTGAAATGATTGCAAAATATAAATACATAAAACTATTACTTCATCTAACACAGAAGGCTATCACTTTTGACCTGGAGATTCCTTCTTGATGGCCCACATTTCTGGGCATCTTTTTAATATGTTTTAAACATGTTTTATGGAGAGATGTCTCGGCTTTACTTAGTTCCTCACTTTCAACTGTATCAGTCAATAAGAAAGAGGAAGCAGTTAGCCTGCCCAAAGGTCAATTCCCCGGCACTGGAGAAAATTAAAGAAACGAGTAAGAATAGCAAGGGTAAGAAACATACATGGCAATGGATTCATTATGACACTTTCACACCTTCTCAAGAGGTAAACAGGTGGGATTAGTCTGTATCGGGGTGTCAAGCCCAAGGCGTGCCAGAGAAATTTCACTTGATGTCATTTAAATATATACGTATATACTACTTTTTATTAATCTTGAAGAACGGCATACATATGACAGAAGTATTTTGATCATGTTTGCCGCCCCCTTTTCTCCCCTAGTCCTCCACCTCACAACTTCATGTCCTTTCTTTTATAAAACTGAGGCAAGCTCACAAAATAGAGGAAAATACGCACTGCAGCCCCATTCCAAGTGAAAGCCTCTCATCCCTGACTGCTGGGAAGACAAGTCATGGAGAAGTGGTCTGTGTCAGAGAAACTCAGCCGAAGAGCCCGGTCTGCTCTTGTGGTGGGTATGAGAGCTGCCCCCAGTGGCTCCTGTGTCTGAGCACCTGGGTTCCTGCTTGGTGGCTGTTTGGTGTCTGGGAGGTGCAACCTTGCAGGAGGAATTGTGCCACTGGGGGTGGGGTCTGAGTGCTCTCAGCCTTGAGGACTCTCAGTTTGCTGGATTCCTGCTGCCTCTGCCAAGCCTGCTTGCCCCAATGGACTCCAATGCCTCTGGAACCCGAGGCCAAAACAAACTCTCCCTTTCCTACATTGCGTTTGGTCACAGTGTTTTTTGTCACAACAACAGAAAAGTCATAGGGTCTCTGACAGCAGGAGCTAGAGCAAACAATGGTATGCTTGCTCTGGGGACATGAATAATAGAACTGAGACCTAAATGTCACCTGAGACATACTCCTGCCATGCCCCTGTCACCCTGAGGCCTGCCTGTGTCACCCTGAGACTTTACCTTGTCACCACCTTGTCATCCTGAGACTTACCCCTGCCACCCTAAGACCTGTCCCTGTCACCCTGAGACCTGCCCCTATCCCCCTGAGACCTGCCCCTGTCACCCCGAGACATGATTTTATCACCCTGAGTTCCTCCCCTGTTCTCCTCAGACTTGCTTTTGTCACCTGAGACTTGCCCCTATTACCCCCTAGACCTGCCCCTGTCATCCTGAGACCTGACCCTGTCACCCTGAGATCTGCTCCTGTCATCCCAAGAATTATAAGCAGGCCCTGCCCTTGTCTGGCTCTCAGGTGTCGCTGGGATGTTGCTGAGCACAGGCGAGCACATGCACCTTTTACTCTTAGAAACCGAATGAACCCTGAAATTAAAGAAGCAACAGATGCCTCTGTGAAGCTCATTTCTAGTCAGTGTGACTTCTCCTTACGGAATATGTGCCACTGCCCTTGTGAACACATGTAGGAAGAGAGGAAAGGAGGAAGGAAGGAGGAGAGAAAAGGAAATTGGGGTAGGAAGGACAATAGGAAGAAAGGAGGAAGGAAGGAAGAAAGGAAGGAAGAGGGAGGGAGGAAGGAAACAAAAAGAAGGAAGTTGGGAAGCTTGGAAGGAAGAATGAAGGAAAGAGGAAGAAAGGGAGGAAGAAAGGAGGGAGTAAGGGAGGAGGAGAGGAGAAAAGGAGGAGGAAGGGAGGAGGAAGGGAGGAGGAAGGGAGGAGGAAAAGAGGAGGAGGGAGGAGGAAGGGAGGAGGAAGGGAAGAGGAAGGGAGGAAGAAAGGAGGAGGAAGGGAGGAGGAAAAGAGGAGTAAGGGAGGAGGAAGGGAGGAGGAAGGGAAGAAGAAGGGAGGAGGAAGGGAGGAGGAAGGGAGGAGGAAGGGAGGAGGAAGGGAGGAGGAAAAGAGGAGGGAGGAGGAAGGGAGGAGGAAGGGAGGAGGAAGGGAGGAAGAAAGGAGGAGGAAGGGAGGAGGAAAAGAGGAGGAGGGAGGAGGAAAAGAGGAGGAGGGAGGAGGATAAGAGGAGGAGGGAGGAGGAAGGGAGGAGGAAGGGAGGAGGAAGGGAGGAGGAAGGGAAGAGGAAGGGAGGAGGAAGGGAGGAGGAAGGGAGGAAGAAAGGAGGAGGAAGGGAGGAGGAAGGGAGGAAGAAAGGAGGAGGAAGGGAGGAGGAAGGGAGGAAGAAAGGAGGAGGAAGGGAGGAGGAAGGGAGGAAGAAAGGAGGAGGAAGGGAGGAGGAAGGGACGAGGAAGGGACGAGGAAGGGACGAGGAAGGGACGAGGAAGGGCCAATGGAGGGAGGAAGGAGAAATGTGCTCTTGAACTTCCTGCTGTGTTTTGCTCATCCTGCGCCTGCTTAGCCCGATCTGGAATTGAAATGTGGTAGTTGATGGCACCAGAGGCTGAGCTTGTGGTTTTTATTTCCTGCTCCAGCTGGAACCCAGACATCCCTGAAGTGGGTGTTTGGGATCTGGGACACAGCCTCTCTGCAGAAGAGCCTTGGACTGCAGGATCTGCTCACATGTAGCTATTTTCACAGGCTAAGTGGCAAGCTCTCAGAATAATCATGCCTGTGAGGTGTAGCTGGGACATCTCTGTTCCCGGCTTCACATAATTGCATAGACTTGAGGACACTTTGAAGGGTAGCGTCCTCGGCTAGTTCCTGGTGGTGTGGAGTAGTTGGATGGTATGGAGTAGCTGGGTGGTGTGGAGTAGCTGGGTGGTGTGGAGTAGCTGGGCTGCTACTGAGTGGTGGATGCAGGGAGGTTTCTCTGGCCTTTTCCTTCCAGCATTTTAATTTCCTTTTCTACCATCCGAGAGGCATCACAGAACACTTCAGTATACTATATTCAATACAGCTGTAAGAGTTTTGTGTGTAAGCCTGAGGACCTGAATAGGATCCCTGAACCAACTTTTTAGAAAGAAGCCATGTGTGGTGGTCCATCGCCCTTGTAACCTCATCATTGGAGAGTTTTCCACAGAGGGGTCTCCAGGGCACACTCGGCAGCTAGCCTAGCCTGATGGGAAAGTCCCAGGTCTCCACCCCAATAAACAAGGTGTCCTGACTGCCAGGGCACAACAGGATTGGAGCCCATGGGAACCTGGAATGAACGAAACAAGAAACACGAGAGAGATGAACAGTAAGACAGACCTTCTGATCAAGTTGTCGTTTAATGAGAATTCTGTACAGGCTTAAATAGGGGAATGTGGCATTGGCCATGGGGCGGAGGTTGTTAGACCAGAGACACTGAGAAGTGAGGTGGGGGGACTGTTAGGGGCAGGGAATGTTTGATATGCGATGGGCAGGAGATCGCACCAGGGAGTACAGGGGTTAGGGAAGCATTGTTAAACAATGGGTGATCTCTATGGTCTGGGCCTTCTGTGGGAAGACACCTGAGTTTTGGGAAGTGCCTTAGGGTAGGAAGTACAGCCAGTGACCTGGTCCCCAACATCTCCTCCCTTACTTTTTATTAATGAAGGAGAGGGGTCTAGACTGTAGGTCTAAGAGTTGGTAGAGGAATAGGCAGTAGGCGTTAGTTATTAAGATCTTAGTGGGAGTATTAAGATGGCTTTTTATGATGTCACCCTTATATTAGGGCCCTTACAGGTACGAAATAAAAAGGCTATGGGTGGAGACATCCATGAGGGGACCGTGTCTGTCTTAGGTCAGGGAGTCTCATGGACCAGGGGTGTTTAAAAGCTTCTCCCTGTCATTGGAGATGACATCATATGATGAATATTACTGTCTATCAGCTATTCCTGTGAGCCCAGGTTTTACTCATAGGGGGCTGGATTATTCTTTAAAAAGACTAACAATATTTACAAGAGGTTCTGAATAACAATGATTGCTCCCAACACAAGATGCATACTGCTTGATGAAGGACACCCGAGGCTGACCTTTGATTCCCATGTGTACACGTGCGCTCATACACACACACACACACACACACACACACACACAGATGAGCATGCGCATGTATGCACACTCACACTCTGAAACATGGACTCGGAGTACGAAATTGTGGTTGGAATTTGTTTTTATTCTTTGGGGGCTCCCTGTAAGTTTCTGGGCTCTGTATACGTGGTGAATTACTTTAGAGAATGGATCCCATGGGTGAATTCCCTTGGCAAAGTGGCCTTGCTGCTTACCGTGTTTGTTGGCTTCCTACCTCTCCTGACTCAGGTACTGGCTGTTCAGACAGCTGAGCATCTAGTCCCTCATCCCATTTTCATACACGCCAGGGGTGCAAAGCGCCCAGCTTAGCCTGTCAGAACCTGATAGCTCTGCAAACACTGAAGCTCTTGTTGCCATAACACAAGGGAAAATAATATGGGATTCTGTGTATAAATATAGTGGAAGCCCCTGGGGAATGGGAACAGTTCGACATGACTTGAAGCTGTGTCACAGCCTAATCTCTCAGAAATAAATGTCAGTGGAGTCCCTGAATTCAGAATGGGTTGTTGCCTGACTGTAGTGCTCAGATTCCTAGGCAATAGTTATGCTTCGGGATTACCTTTTACTGTAGTAAAAGATAAAAGTAAATCTCTTCTGTTGGTTTTCATTATTATTATTACTATTCTTCACATAAGTCTTGGGAAATGACAAGCATCTTAAATTGGGCACAGGGGCCTGGGAATGATTAACTCCTGTTCCACGGGTGGGGACTCCACACAGCAACCTCTTGGCTCACACGCCTTTGGTCCAGCCACAGCAGCCCAGGGCTCTGTACCAGCTCTCCCCTTGGAGACTGGGTGAGCTTTGCTGAGGTACACATGGTATTGGCATGGCATTTACAGGCTGTTGTCTCTGTTGCCCACTCCTAGTGTTCTGCATGTGGCAGACTGCATTTCTATCTGTGCCGAGGTGCTTGCCTGATCTTTGCTTTCGTATTTATTTTTGCCTTTGAGAATCCAAGTTAGACTTGGCCATGGTCATGGCTAAATCTGGCTTATGCCATCAGATTTTATGTGTTTCTCCAAAATACCACGAGAAACCAGGCAAACCTTGGCAAATTCCATATTGAAGAAATTGGAATCAATAGAGAGCTCCATAATGGCCTAAGTTTTAATTATAAGTCAACTCAAATTGTGTTGGCAATCTCAGCAGTCTTAGGATGAAAAATATAAGCCATTAGATAAAAGGTGGAAACCCCACCAGGCCTACTAAGTTCACACCTTCACTTCCAGCACCAGAGAGGTAGAGGCAGGCAGATTTCTGTGAGTCTGAGGCCAGCCTGGTCTACATAGCAAGTTCCAGACCAGCCAGAGCTACAAAGTGAGACTGTCTTAACCCCCTTCCCACCAAAAATCCCACTCAAATCAAAATAACAACAGCAAAAAACTCAAGATGTAGCAACAAATGGTGTGGGGCTATGAGCCCAGTTAGGAGATCAAGAATATGCTCAGGGCCCGTATGTGTAAGTAGAAGGACCGAAATCAAGACCAATTCCATATGTTGTTGCTTCCCAAATGCCTATGTAAGAAGATCTACTTTTGTGGAAAAGCAAGATGAGTTAAAAGTGTCAGAAGAAAATGAAGGTATGCTAAGGACACAAGGGACAGTGGGGTTGTAGGAAAATGTACCCTAGTTATGATTGATTGAGCTGGAATACTCAGGGCACTTAAATTTAGATTCAAGTCAGTCCAGATGTTTGTTTATTAATAATGTCCCCAGTATTATAGAACCCCAAATCCCAGGAGCTCTGCTTGAAATATAAAGACAATGCATGGTCTTTATTCTTTCTCATCTGGTTTAATTATAGGGGTTTTTCTGTAGTCCTGATTTTCCTGTAAATGTGTTTGAAAAGACTGGCATTCCCCATGCCTAGCAGAAGATCTGCCCTAGGAAAGCTTTCCCCTCCTAACATTTCTCTTCTTGCTGCCATGGCAATAAAGAAAGAAACTTGGCATCAGGACATAATCTCTCCAGCGTGTCTCTCCTCTGAGGTTCTTAGCTTCGGCCATCCCACCCAAGACTTAGAATTCAGCTGGCACAGAACAGCTGTCTGTGTGCAGGTTTATTCCGGTAGTAACAAAAGACAAACCTATTTTAGTTGAGCACCCTCGGCTGCTCTCCAAACCCTCACAATGCTTGGGTCATCCCCAAGAAGAAACTTTTGAGGAAAGGGTGAAGGCGCAGCGATTCTTACAGTTTTTGACATGCTGCGCATTTACAGAGTTGAAAAGGTTTTGCACTATTGATTTCTCTAGGTTGAATGCCTTGGAGGCAAGGAGGGGTGCAGACTCCAAAGCTGGGGAATTCTGAAACAGAAGCTCAGCAGGAAGGGGTGGGTGGGGTAACTGGCTTCTGTGTGTTGGGTGAGCCTCACATCTGCCTCTCTGGCTCCATTTCGAGTATTGGCATCGTGTGGGAGGGGGTCACCCCAGCGCCAGAGATCCTATTTTGTCAATAACATTTCCAATCTTGCTATTTATGTGACTCCTGCGTAGTTTAAAAAGCTGGCAATTAAGATGAGTTAAAGTCAAAACATCTGGATGGCTGGTCCAGACAGGCTCTGGTATGAAGGCCTTCAGTGCCCGACCCCTAGGCTAGGCTGTTTCCCACTTCATGTTTCTCTGCTCTCCGGGTTCTAAAATCATCAACTGTCCTTCCCCAACTCCCATGCCTTAAAAGCTTGGTGTGCTGGTGGTGCTATCGGAAGGATGGACCTTCAGAGGTGGGGCCTCGCTGGACTGGGAGGCCTTCTGGTCAGTGGGAGAATGACCTTAAAAAGGGGCACTGTGGGACCCTGGTCTCTTCCCCACTTTTTTGTTCCATGACCCTGAAGGGACCAAGCTTATGCTATCCCTTTCTCTCACCATGGTGTTCAGTCTGACTGCAGGTCCTAAACAAGACCAGTCTATCACAGACAGAGCCCTCCAGGGCTATGGGCCAAAACAAACATTTTCTCTTTCATGCGTGGATTATATCAGGTATTTGTCACAGGGATGGAAAGCTGTGTAATGCATGGCATAATTTATCTATACATTTTTTATTCTGGATGAGTACCACGTAAAGCACATAGGTTTTGGAGGCAGACAGATGTCAGCTTTAGTAATTCCAGATTTTAGATAATCATGCTTGTTGAAGCTCGGATGCTGCGCATAAAGGACAAACCTATTTCACACGGTGCTTAGCGGATTCAGTCGACCTCTCCATGTGTCGCGTAAGGCTAGTTTGGTGCTCTTTGGATGAGTGTTACCAACTGTTCATTACTCTCCTGACCAGAGCCATACAGTTCTGAAGACACAAGTCACTACCACAGGGTTTCTCTCAGGATCAGGAGACAGCTCTCTGCATTGCTTATCCATCACTGTGGCAAAATGCCAGACCAAAGCAGCTTGAAGGAGGAAGGGCTTGTCTTGGCTTACAGTCTGAGGAGATGCAGTCACTCTGTCATGGAGAGTGGAGCCTGAGCAGCTGATCACAGGGCTTCTCCAACCAGGTAGCAGAGTGGGGTGGATGCTGGTTATCTGTTTCAGAGCCCCAGTTCACAGAGCTTAATGTGGGTCTCCCCATCTCCTTTACTCCTCATGGATGTGCCCAGAGGTGTGTCTCCTGGGTGATTCCAGATCCCACTGAGGTGATGATCACTATTAACCATCATAGTCTCTCTCTCTCTCATTTTTTTTTTTTACTTAAGCATAAGATGCCACTACTCCTGCATCTTCTCAGTAAATTTTCCTTGTATTTGACCTTGATCTTTTTCTTTTCCTACTTGCTGAGACTTGGCTCTCCTTTCCAGGATTTTTTTTTTGTGGTCTCTGTCCAGTGTTAGCCTGGTGGTAACCACCTTGCTGGGATGGATGCCCACATGGACAGTTGTGCACTCATTCAGTGTAGATGACATATTCATGTCTGTACACCTGGACCACTGGCCAATCTGCTGGCCTTTGTGGTGTCCTTTTGTTGGGTGTAGATCAAACATGATACGCCTGTCTCCACTCTTCCTCTGAATGTGAGAAGGTGTATTGAAATACCGTTTGCAGTTCTTGCTTCAATCAGAAGTCACAGGGGGTCTGAGCTTCATTTTGGTGGCTGTCCATCCAGCAATGGTAGATAGTCTTCTATCGAGGACCATCTGTGTGCGGCCTTCAAGAAACTCAGAATTTTGGAACCAGAAGACACCAGGAAGAAACAGAATCTCTGAAAGTAAGGCACATCTGTTTTATCAGAGGTGTGATGAAGCTGGAACGTGACAAATGAATGCCTTCATTCATGCAGTGTGACTGAGAAAAACATGACCTCTTACAAAGGTCAAGCTGAGGGCTCCACCTGCAGCAGCGTTGTGAAGGGAAAGGATCGAGGCCACATTCTTCCCGTCTGTTTTGCAGGATTATTGACCTTGGAATTGAATAAAGGAGCACTATGTAAAATATTTCCTTCTTTTGAATCCAGGCAGGTCTGCTGTTAGCGACGACGTCTCCTCTCCTAGCTGGAGCTGACAGTAGGAAGGGAAGGGTGGGCATTCTGCCAGCGGGGGCGCACAGGGCGGGGTCTGAAAAGACACGGCTGTTTCCATATTGCTTTCTGTTCAGATCTGACCTGAGTAATGCATTGATTCAGAGCAAAATCCTTTCTTCTTTGCCTCCCTTTCCTTCCCTTTCTAAGAAGTAGAACTCTGGGTTTGTACTTTTTCAAATGTGTCAGGAGGGTGTCCTCCCTCCACATCATACAGACTGTCAAACAGACATGGATTGTTTCTGGGAAAATATTCGCAGAAGCTATCTTCTACCCTCTTCAGCAAGCATTTAAACATATTTTACTAGGTTTATTCACTTCACTTTATGTGTGAATGCTTTGCCTCCATGAATGTGTTTGCACCACACACATTCCTGGGCCTGCAGAGGTCAGAAGGGGACGTTGGATCGCCTGGAACCACCATGTGGGTGCTGGGAACCAGGCTTTGGCACATGGTAAGAGTGACAAATGTTCTTAGCTCCTGAGCCATCTCTTCAACCCCCAGCAAGTGTTTTGTAATAACACTTAATCTACAGCATGCAAACTTGTGGAGTTGTTTTAGAATTTGTAACTTTATTTTACAGTTTATTTGAACTGGCTTTCAGTAAGCACTATGATTTATAATTGTTTGGGATATTCAATCTTGGAACTATTAATTTTTCCTTTTCAATAGTTTTGTTTATAATATTCTCACCATTTCCATTTTGTAAAGCATTTCCACAACTTGTAATCTGCTCTATGGATCCCCATGGTGTTGTGAAACATTCTCCCCTTCCTGGCATTTCCTATAAGCTGGAGTTAGACCCAGAGGCCTTGTTTTTTTGGGTCTGGAGCAGTTCAGTTCTTTCCTTGGCATGGAGCAGTTATATACTTTCACACCCAACACTGGGTGGGAGTTGACACCTGCTGTGTGACTACACTATCCTACAGAGGTCTCCATGGTGACATGACTGATCTAACATGGTTACCATGAGCCTGCTGAGCTGCTAAGCACTTAGAAAGTGGCTAGCATCACCAAGAAAGGGATCCTTTCCGTTTTTATAATAAAAGATTAATTTTATGTGCATGAGTGTTTTGCTTGAGGGTATATCTGTATTGAACGAATCCTATAACTGGAGTTACGGACGGTTATGAACTACCATGTGGGTGCTGAGAATTGAACCCAGGTCCTCTGCAAGAACAAGTGCTCTTAACTCCTGAACCATCTTTCCAGCCCCAGAGACTGCTTTCTTAAAGATTTCTAGTTATTTTAAATTTAAGGAGCTATATGGGACTAGTGGCTACCTATTTGAAAGTGGGCTCCAGACCATGGACCCAGGAGAGGCCACGAGGTGATAACTTGTTTTTCTCTCCTAATCAGAAGCTTTCTTCATGAACTGTTTTATGCTGTGAGGATTGGTTCATGTGAAAGAGAAAGGCAGGATGCACACAAACCCAGTGTTCGTTTGTCTGGGGCTTCTGTCAGTTCACAAATGAAATAGGAGCCAACTTCGGGTCTACATCATAAAGTGACTGGGAATGCAACAAGTAATGAGGGGAGTGAGGCCTGGTGGTTAGTGCCCACTGCCTGTTTGATGGGGTTCGGGATCTCCACAGAAGCAAATCTGGGTGTGTCTGTGAGGGTTCGTCTAGATTAGGTTAGCTGAGTTTGAGAGTCTCATCCTCCACGTGGGCTATACCATCCCAGAGGCTGGAGTTCCCTCTGAATAAGAAGGAAAAGCCCAGTTGTGTGTCACCATTCATCTCTCTGCTTCTTGATGCAGTGTGACAGTGGCCTTGAGTTCCTGTCATGAGGAACTGTACCCCTAAACTGTAAGCCAAAACAAACCCACTGATCCACCCTTCCTTCCTTCCTTCCTTCTTCCTTCCTTCCTTCCTTTCTCCCTTCCTTCCTTTCTCCCTTCCTTCTTCCTTCCTTCCTTCTTCTTTCCTTTCTCCCTTCCTTCCTTCTTTCCTTTCTCCCTTCCTTCCTTCCTTCCTTCCTTCTTTCCTCCCTTCCTCTGTCCTTGTTTTTGTCACAGCAAAAAGACAAGTGACTAATGCAGTCACACAGCTCTGAAATGTGTCACACAGGAAGATGTCTAGGGAAAGCACACAAGAGAGTGCAGACTAACCTGCAGTTTGTTTCATGGGGTTTCTGTTAGCCCTCCAAGTCTCAGCTATCTGAATGGAAGTCTCTGGGTCTTGACTCTCTCTTCCTATTTCTTTTTGTGTTTTTGGTTACAGGATCTCATTACATAGTCCAGGCTGACCTAAAGCTTACAGTCCTCATGCCCCAGTCTCCTGAGTGTCAGGATTGCTGGTGTGTACCACCATATCTGACCTTTTGGTGATGACCTACTCCTGGAGGGTTACCATAGCTCCTCATATTGAACTTTCCAATGTAAGTTCTTGAGGTTGCCTATGCCTCTTCTATTCAGAATTTTGTATCCCAGAGTTTCAGTGTGACATTAGTTCCTTTCCTGTGAGCCTCCAGGGCTGTCATCCTTTTCTGATCTCACTTACAGAAGACCAGGGCTGTGGGTTTTCAGTCATGAGAGGATGCCGAGAGAGCTGCTTTTCTGCTGTGGAGCCTGATGAGCCACATGAGAAATCTTTGGCAATATTGGGCATATCTTCATACAAGGGGTAGAGTCCAGATCTGGGTGGTGTTCCTAGATAAATGGCTTTATCAGTTATTGTAAGGTGTGTGTGTATGTATGTGTGTGTGTGTGTGTGTGTCTCAGAGGGAGCTGGTCTTATGCCAGGAAGGAGAAATACTTTGGAACAAGGATGGATAAGCTTTGCCTGTAAAGGATTAGGTAGTAAATATTTTGACTGTAGGAGGCCATACCATCTCTACTCAACTCTTAAGCACAGCACTAAAGCATCTACAAACAACTGTTCCTCCCCCAGTCATACAAATAAGCCCATAATTGTGATTCAGTGACACCTAATTTCCAAAATGAAGCAGTGGGCTGAATTTAGCACAAGGCTCCGGCTTGGCACACCTCTACTCTAGACCATCTTCTTCTTGCTTTTGAATTTCTAGGGTGATGTAGGTGTTGGGGGACTAGAAACTCACAGTTCTTGGGAAGACCTGAAGTAGACACAGGCCTAGGCTGAGAAATTTGGGTTGGAGTAAGAAGGGGTATCTTTAGTTCCCAGGGGTTACTCATTCATGAGTCTTGTTCTCTAAAGTCTACTGTGTGATAGGTTTCAGAGATATGAAGATGAAAGATTCTCCAGGAGATCTCTTCTCATAGGAGAGAGCAGCTAGTCACAACACACTACTTGATGGAAGCAGCCGGCCATTTGGGTGTAGACAAAGTAGTCTAAGAACACAAGGCAGGTGATGCACACTTGATGGGGCCAAGCCTAGGAACAAGTGTTCTCTCTCTCTCTCTCTCTCTCTCTCTCTCTCTCTCTCTCTCTCTCTCTCTCTCTCTCTCTGTCTTTTCACTTTTTGCTGAAGACATCCACGTGTCTTGAGGTTTGTTTTCGTAACTTGTGTGGTTGCTATGGGGATTTTGTGTGTCTCTGTTAAGAAACATCCCTTACAAGTTGCTGGGGCTCAGCCAGATTTATCAGGGCTAAGGACACTTGCTGCCAAACCTGAAGACCAGAATTGGTTCCCTGGGACCCACATGGAAAAGGGAGAGACTCAACTCTTGGAAGTTGTCCTCTGACTTCCCACTTAGGTGCCACGGCATATGCTTCCCCCCAAAAAAAAGTGTAAGAAAAGGTTGTTGATGTCACCTTCTTCATTAAGGCACACTCATCCATTGGCAGCCCTGACAGTATGCCCAGAGACTGAAAAGAAGAATTTAACAGACTTTAGCCGGGGCCTCAAACAGGTGGACAGGGAACAATGGAAGCATATCTAACTCTCAGTCTCAGATCTCAGAAACTCCCACATTCTCTGCTGTGTGTTAGGACTTAGACTACCTATCTATCCACCCGGTCCCTGGCTGTGGCCTGTAACATAGGCCCTTGCAGGGCAGGGAGAGTTAGCTCAGTAAAGAGAAGAGCCCAGGAAGCTCAGGCAGACTCTTACACGGAACCAAGAGAACTGGCTCTTTCAGAAAACACCAAGTTCATCTTGAGTGTATGGGAGATACATAGGTCTTTCCAAGGGGCTGAACTCAATGCACGAACAGCAGGTATAGACTGATGTGTCTCAGTTTGCATTTTCCAACACCCTGAGATCTGGCCATGAGACGACCGACCAGACTAAACAGAGTGTAGTCACATCATGAAGGCAAAGAGCCTGAGAATGGGCTGGTTCTGGGTTTGTCAGGCTTTTATTAATCCATTCTTTTTTAACCATGGTGTGCCACCCTTCCTACAGAGACCACTCTCTCACTGTCTTTGTAATCTCAGCTTGCCAGGGGGACTTGTGCATGTCATATAAAATTTAATATCTGCTAAGCATTAAAGCTGCTTGCAGGATGCTAATTTTAATAATCTGCCATATATGAATTGCATGGTTTCCTTGTGTTTTATTTTTTATTTCCTCATGAGGCTGAGTGAAATGAATGAGTTGGACACAGAATCAAAGAGAGCCCCAACAACTTGTTGGGAAATTCGAATGAAGCATTTTGAAGAAACACCAAAATGAGCAAAAATCCTTCCCATGAATATTATACCAAAACTTCAAGGAAGACTAGCAGGATGGGAAGAGAAGACAACAGAGGGGACATCATCGGGAAGAAAGAGAAGAAAAACGAGGAAATGTGGGAAGGGAAAGGGGCCCTCCCTGGGGGTCTGATGGAAGCCCCTGACCATCCAGGAGTCGGAATTCCAGCACAGTTAATGATTGACTGTGTTGGGGTCAACACACAGACAATACTCCTTTCCAAGGAGGACGGCAAACCGTGTTTAAGGCCTTGAACATGGCCTTGTTCCTCTCCCGTTATTTTCCAGAAAACTCAAAAAGATTAGTAACCTTTTCACAGTGGAAATTAACTAACTCTCAGTGTCATGTCCTTGACCTTTGTTTCTACCTTATTGGCTACAATCCTGTCTTCGAACCCTCAGGAGCCATCCCATAATCTCCTTTACACTCCTAAGCTACTGAAGCTGTGATTTCAGAAGCCAGCGAAATCTCATAGGCAACTGTCAAGAAGGTAAGGAGGCGTGGTTCTCTCTGGAGAAGGCCACACCCTTTCCCGTATGCGCTTTATTCTTCCTCTGGACACCTCTCTTTCTAGTAACTCCTCAGAAATCTGTGATAAAATATTTTCTTTTAACAAAGTCCAACTCTGCTTCAAAGTGGCTCAGCCTGAAATTCCTTCCTTTGATCAAACCAAGAACAGCTTCACCTGAGTTGAGGTCTCTGAAAGGACTTCTGGCTGCTCCAGCATGGGGCTTCAGGGTCTGCGCTTGTGTCCCACAGGCACTGACGACACCTTCTGACCTTGCCATTGGGCATCTCTTGTTTCTGGTTCTCAGATACGTTATTTTCAAAACAAGCAGCTAGGACCCACAAGATGGCTGAGCCGTTTAAGGCACTTGCCGCCAAGCTGGGTGACTTGAGTTCAGTCCCTGGGACCCTCATGGTGGAAGGAGAGAATGAGATTCTGCAAGCTGTCCTCTGACCTCTATGTGTGTGCAATGGCACACATGTGCTCCCATGCATGCACACACACACAAATAAGTAGATCCATAAATAAATGCACTATTAAAAAATGAAAAATAGAAACGAAGACAAGCCGTGGCTCGTTCATGAAGGCAGAGTCCTCATGACCTTATCAACCTATAAGTGTGCCACCTCCCCACACTGTTGGCTGCACATTAAGCTTCCAACACATGAATGAACCATTGAGACACAAGCTATAGCATCCGTTCCTATCCTCTACCACATTCTTTCCACATATAAAACGCATCCACACTAGACCAATAGCCCCCAATCTTAACTTGTCCCAGAATCAATGGAAATTTCCAGAGACCAGTTCTAGGGAAAATGAGGCAAGAGTGACACTGAGACATGATTCACTTTGAGGAAAATTCTCCAGCTCTGAGTCTGTGAGATCAAAGAAAGACAATTGCCTCCAAAATACACTAGTGGGGCAGGCCCAGGACAGAGTGGGGATAGAAGAGGCCCTAGACAAGGCAATCCTCAACAAAGCAGACACAGAATCTTAGGACTCTAGAATGATCTTCCAGGATATGAGCTCGATGGTAGATACTCTGGGAGAAGGGATTGGGCCCCAGACCTCAGCAAGCTTCACATTCACCGCTTTCTTGGCCTTAGCCTGTGCTAAGCTCTGGGGCTGTGGCCTCATGTCTGCCACCTTCCCAGGCATTGCACACTGGTGGTTTTTACAGTTCTGAAATCTTAGGACACGCATGCAGTAATGGTTCCATTAGATTTTCTTACGGGGTCTTAAGGACCACTGTGGATGGAACCCTCCCTAGTGGGATCTGCCCCTGGCCTTGGGTAGAGATACAGATAGCATTCTGATCTCCAAAGACTGGAACATTCCATGTTGTTGTCTGCTCTTTTAGGAGTTACCTGGAAGCAACCTAGATACCCCTCAACTGAAGAATGAATAAAGAACATGTGGTTCATTTACAAAATGGAGTATTATTCAGCAGAAAAAAAAAACAATGGAATCTTGAAATTTGCAGGCAAATGGATGGAACTATAAGAAACCATCCTGAGTGAGGCCACCCAGTCACAAAGAACAAACATGGTATGTACTCACTTATATATGGATTTCAGACATAGAGCAAGGATTACCAGCCTACAATCCACACCACCAGAGAAACTAGAAAACAAGGAGGACTCTAAGAGAGACATACATGGTCCCCCAGAGAAGGGAGCATGGGGTGGGAGAGAGGAAAGGGAGTTATGAGATAGAGAAGGGGAGAAGAGGAGGGGGAGGAAGACATGAGGGAGCAGGAAGATTGAGTTGGGGGGAAGAATAAAGGAGAGCAAGGAAAGAGATACCTTAATAGAGGGAGCTGTTATAGATTTAAAGAAAAATTTGGCACTAGGGAAATGTCTGGAGAGCTACAAGGATGACCCCAACTAAGAATCTAAGCAATAGTGGAGAGTCTACCTTAAATGCCCTTCCCTGATAATGAGATTGATGACTACTTTATATGCCATCCTAGAGGCTTCATTCGTTAGCTAATGGAAGTAGAAGCAGACACCCACAGCTAAACACTGAGCCGAATTGCTGGAACCCAGTTGCAGAGATGGAGGAGTGATGAGCAAAGGGGTCAAGACAAGGCTGGGAAAACCCACAGAAACAGCTGACCTGAACAAGTGGATCTCATGGACCCCAGACTGACAACTGAGAAACCAGCATAGGACAAAACCGGGCCCCCTGAATGTGGGTGTCAGTTAGGAGACCTGGGCAGTCTATGGGAGCCCACTCCCCATAGAGGGATACTCTCTCAGCCTAGACATGTGGGGTGGGGGAGCCTAGGCCCTGCTCCAAATGGTGTGACAGACTTTGATGATCCCCAATGGAAGACCTCACCCTCCCTGGGGAGCAGAAGGCAGATGGGATGGGGGATTAGTGGGGAGAATTGGAGGATGGGAAGGAGAGGGAACTGGGATTGATATGTAAAATAAGATTATTTCTAATTTAAACAAAATAAAACAAAACTGAAAAGAGTTCAGCAATCACCTGGCAAGAGACCACCCCTCAGGAAGAGTGCCATGTGATGGAGGGAGAGGAATAATAATCCCCTCAGTGAGATGTACTTTTCCTACTCTGTCACTGGTGCAGTAGCTTACAGAGCATCCACGGGCAGCACTGTGGAGTGTGCACACTTTCCTGAGTTCCAACTTAGGAAAGTGTTGTTTCCCATTTCCTCTTCTTTCTTCCTACCTCTTTCCTTAGCAGACTTTCCTGAACACCTTGGGCTTCCTCGATCTTTCTCTAATCTTTCTCTCTGCCCCTTTCTGCACATGGTCGTGTGTCTACCATGTAGATACTTACCAAAGGCCAGGACTTCCTTCCTTTCAAGATTTTCAGCTGGCCTTCCTCGTTGTTCCCTATGGGTCTGTCTTCAACAAGACTAAGAATACAAAAGATTGAACCTCAGTTTCCCTAGTAACAGCGCTGCCCTGATGGGGACTTGCTGTGACAGCTGACACTGTCGCAATTCCTGCCTGGACTCCTAGGCTACCTGCAATACTCTAACATGGGGTGAAGCCCATGGTGGCCCCCATAGCTTTCAAGTCTGTGCCCCTGCAGAATTAGTGTCACAAGACTACACACACAAAGCCTACCAATGTGCTGTCTGGATCAATGGCCAGAGTCACACCTAGGCCAACTTGAGCTATCGTGGACAGTGTTGTGACACATGGCAGGTCAGACCTTGATACAGAACCACACATGTTGGTGCCTGGTCTCATGATTGTCTTGGATAACTGTGTGTGTGTGTGTGTGTGTGTGTGTGTTTGTAGGTGTGTCTCTCTGTACCTGTCTGTGTTTTTTAATGTGTGTTCTGGAGATCAAACTCAAGTCCTCATTGCTTGTACAACACACACTTTCCTGACTGGGATACCCCCTTCAGCCCCTCTTACAACCTTCAACATTGATGTTCCGTTATCTGTTTGCCTGAGTTTAAAGAAAGGCACTGTGCAACCAGCATTTATGGAACCAGGGGGCCGTGTTTCTTCCTTGTAGGAAAAGGTAAGAACTTAGCATCACCAGCACGAGGCCCAGGGTGGGGGAGGGAACAGGAGGGAGGGAAGCACAGCTGTCTTGTGTGTTTTCTGGTTAAACCGAGAGAGAGCCGTGAGATCCATGTCGGTCAGCTCACATTACTCTTACTCCCATTGATTCTGATCCACGTGGTTTCAGTTTCAGACTTTATGGAATGAAGCAAAGCAGTTGAAAATGTTGACAAGTTTGGAAGCAATTGCTAAAGTCTTATTTTCCCCACAGTTAAGGGTCCATGGCTAGCTGTGGCAGCAGGAGTTCAGGGAGGCTGGTCCCACAGCATCCATGGTCTGCAAGCAGAGAGATGGTTGCCGATGCTCAGGTGGCTTTCCTCTGTCCCCTTTTATAAGTCCAGGTCCCCAGTTCATAGGCTGGTGCTGCCCATCTCAGGGTGGGCCTTCCCTCCTAGTTAAGCCTCTTTGGAAATACCTAAGTGACCCTAAACCCAGTTAAGTTGACAATGCTGCTTATTTGCTTCACAGGGACAACATAAATTTAACCCTTTGACTAGTCAGCTAATTCCATGTTTAACCCCAGCTATCACTTGCATCATATGTACTAACTTGTAATAGATGTTGATTAACTCCTTCAGTACCCACAGTGTACTGATGCTTTAGGGCTTTTGTGGGATGTTTTACGAAAGGAAAACAAGAGTATTCATTCAACATCAGCTTATATTGGGGTTCCTGGCACCTTGGCAGGTTCCAGGTCCTTGGGTCCTGGATCACAGGATTGAACAAAGATGCTCGGTTATACCAGAGGCAGGGCTGGTTTATTAGGAAGAAACGTGTACCTGGGGGAGGAAACAATTTGGAGCAAAGAGGGGCAATGTAGCTTCAGAACTGACCCACAGAGCAACGAGTTGGGATTTCGCCACATAGTGGAGGCGTTTTCACTCATTTCTATAGCCCAGGCGTTCTCTCTCTTGCCTTGTATGTTACATGCAGTCCTACTCACAACCTCAAACACTGCATATCCTTAGCATCTTAAATTGCCACCCAGGGGTTGTGTTTGAATATTATAATGACCCAGTGGTCACCTTCAGACACCAAAGTACCCCATTGCCTAAGCTGTGGTGAGGATTAGTTGACCTGATAGGGGCTTGGGTTCCTGCTTTCTTCCATGTCAACTGTTTTTTTTTTCATGTGCTAATTCTGTACTGTGGTGTGTAAGGCCTTCTGGGTTCTCTCCATAACCCACTTCCCTTTGTTTTTCTTCATGTAAAAAATACCATCTTGAAAGAAAGACGTAGGTTAGGTTTTTGGAGGTTTTAGAAGAATCGGGAGCTCCACCGCCTCCCTTTGTGGTTCACAAAGTCCTTCCTTGCCCGACAACTGTTGCACTGAACCCTCTGTGGAGGCACCAGGCCTTCTCTTCAGGTTACATTGCTGTTGGTCTCCTCTCATCCCTACAGCCACATCCCCAGGCTTGTTTCTGTGGACTGTGTCTTCTCACTTCCTACAAGGGCTCAATTACCAGACTTCAGTGGTTCATGGGGGATGAAACCTTCAGGACTAGAAGAATTTTCAAATTTGCCAATGGCCTCCAAAGTACGTCATTTTCTCAGTAAACTATGGTGTTCAGGCAGAGGTATTGAGAAGATGAGACACTCTCATCTTCACCAGGAGGTCTTCTGTGCTCATCCGGACAATGTGGACACTCAGGCAACAGGTGCCCCTTAGTAGGATATCTTCGTGCTCATCTTTTAAGCTCTCTGCCTGGAAGTTGGTCACTTGTGACTCTGAGGACAGGGACTGTTGCAGGGATCCACAGCTGAATTTCAAACTGTGCTGTGAGCTCGTTTGCTGTTTATATTGTTAGGAGCATAAATTTTAAGTGTACTCTTTACTGAGAGGAGACACCCTGTCTCCGTGTGTGCGAGGTCTCTACACTGTACGTCTAGCTGTGTCCTGTGAGAATTCACCTGCATATGATTGTAGTGACCAGAGATGGAGAGAGAAGAGCTGGGTTTTAGAGCAGAAGGGGCCATTGACCCTCCCTCCGCCTTGCACCTGGAGGAAGTAATTCTGAGCCATGTGTGTGTTGAGCTGCCCTGTTTTCTGCCTCCAGCTCAGTGCAGCGTGCGGGAGGGTCCTGGCAGTACTCAGCCACACTGAGATCCGTCTTGGCTTGTGAAGCTGGCGCTGATCCAAAGTTTCTTCCTTTCACGCTCGGCGGGAAAGTACTTCACATTCACGGACTCTGACTTCACATTTGGAAGAGTGGTCAGAAGAGGGAACCAGGCTCACTAGATGGCTCAGTGAATAAAGGGCTTGCTGTGAGAAGCTGGCAGCCTGAGTTCGAGTCCAGGAAACACGGTAAAAGTGGTAAGAACCAGCTCAGTTCACAAAGCGGTTCTGTAACTTCCACTCCAACTGCGTCACACGCACAGCAGCATTCACTCCTCCCGCAGATGATAACAAAAATTAAAGCAATGCTTTAAAAAGGACCCTGCTTATTGTGCACGAGTATGGTATTATTTCTGTAAGGGTATCTAGAGGGGGATGGTAGCCCGAGTACCACCTGGATTCACACTTCTGCTGAAGTCAAATTTAATTGCTCTTTCAAAGGCAGGAAAATATTCCATTGCCGGGAAATATGGCATAAAGGATTTCTGCAAGCTTCCTCTGGATTTTTCTTACAAATTCTAAATGAGAATTTTCTGCCAATTTCAGGGCAGAAGCAGAGGGGCTGAACCGTTTTGCCAATGGTTTTGATTATGGATTGTCTATACGACATCAATAAAAATAACAAGACCTGGGTCTGATGGGCACTGAGCTTTCTTAAAACGCCAATAAAAATTATGGGCAATGGGAATTCATCTCAAGTTTTAGATGTTTTTCTTACACGACATATGGAAAGTCTATTTCTCAATATTTTAGTGCTAGGAGCACAATAACCGGGGAAGAGTATGTTCTCTTCAAAGTGCCAATAAGAATTCAGAATGTCGTTTTCCAGCACAACCCAGCCCGAGATCAACCTGTTTTATGGTAATTATGGGTTCTGGCAGCAGAACACAGCGGAGGGAGGGTGAGGACTGGACAAGCCGATCGGGTCTCAGCCTCCTGAAATGTGCACCACATGGGCTAATTCGTGTGAAGGGAACGCGGGAGGCTTCAGTACTGGGCTGGGTGATGAGAGGAACTGGCAGCTCTCGGAGAAGATCCGCAGGTGGACATTTGCTATCAGGTGGTGTCTTGGGAGTCAGTGAGGAGTGCCCTGTACAGGGGATATCCTGGTGTCAATGTGAAGGGAAACACACATGTATTTCTCATAACCACTGTGGCGTCAGGCGTGAAGACACAGGAAGATGACAGGCCACATGGCAGTGATGGGGAGCAGCTGTTCTAGCCGAGCGAGCACTTGGTCCTCACCTGTCTCCCTTTCCAGTGTAACCAGAGCCCCTTGTGACACAGGTGTCCTGGCATGGGGTTGCCTTAGACGACTATTAAGCGTGTCACAAGAGGGGAGAATAAAAGAATTTAAATCCTTTAGTGTTCATATGTCTCATATTATAGACCCACATGGAGTGGTAGCCAAATCTTCTTAAGTTCCATTTTTTTTTTAAATCTAAATTTAGTAGTTCCATAACCATCAAAGACACTGAGCCAGTAGCTAAGACATTTTCCTGCAAGGAAAACTTGGGAAGTAGATTTTTTTTTTAACTAAAGAGTCTCCCAAACACTGAAGTTATAATTCAAATTTGGCACATTTTACCCCAAAACATACAAAGGGAAATCAGTTACTAACTTTGCGTGTTTGGAATAGTCTTGACTCAAAACAAAACAAAACAAGTAAGAAAAAAAAACAGAAAATGAAAAACAGCAAAAACAACACTCCACCATTGAGGAAGAATTCAGGGAGTACTCTTCTGAGGAACACATTTTTCCTGAAAATAATTCAATTTTGTGTTCCGTCTCTTTAAACCTGTTCGTCAGACCTACATTATCATTTTTAATATCCTGAATATTTTCTACCAACCCTTTCTTACTCTCCTGCAATGAATTTTGCATTTCCTGAATCCTTTGTATTAAGATTTCAAAACTATCCTGCGATGACTGTATGACCTGTATAAGTTTATTCCTATTTTTGAGCCATTTCATTAACAAAATTATATTGATTATGAAGCTAATAATCACCATCATGGGTAGGAAGCACCTTTCAGGTAGGTCCTCAACCCTTTCTAAAATCCCATCCATACAAAAAACAAGAAAATTCTTAACATCCTGCATCATAGTGTTAGCTGTTGACATTGTATAAAGCAGTTACGTTTGTTACCAATGGAGTAATTCAGGCCGAAATCAACAGGCTGCCAGCGAAAGAGCACGTGGCCGGAGTCAGCTGGCCGCCAGTAAAACAGCACGTGGCCGCGAGAGAAACCTTGGAATTCCGCCTAACCTTACCGGCAGGTAGAAGGTGCTGGTTCCTGGCGGCAGGAATCGTGCCTTGCCGAGCGAAGTGGTGAGGAACTTAGCGAAAGGAGAGTCCACGTGTGCCTGGTCAGGCCGAGAGAAGCGCCTGGGTCCCGATTCCAATCCCGCTCCGACACCAAACTGTTGGCTTTACGGACGCTGTAACGATACGCGACACACAATTAAGGAAAGTGAAGCTAAGTATTTAATTTAGAAAATTACTCACAAGATACCAAACCCCGAGAAGCCCAGCAGATCTCAGCTAGCGACTGGACCGGAAGCCGAACTCCAGGAAAAGAGAGCGAGACTTCCTGTGCGCTGTCTTTTATGCCTTCCCCCATAACGCCCCTAGCCATGCCCAAAAGTGGGCTTGGCTAGTGACGTAGTTCCGCCTACGTATGTATACGTCTTCACGTCCAGCCGTATACGTCTTTAGTCCTGCCTAAAGTGGGTGTGGTTAGCGGTGTGGTAAACCGCCCTTTTATTACCTCATCTGAATGCGCCTCTAGTAAGTCACATGTTTAATGGCGGCATAGACTTAGTAAGTCACATGTTTAATGGCGGCATCAGACTTCCTCCTACATTTTCTCTTTTGTTTTCTCTCTGTCTCTCTCTCTCTCTCTGAGACATGGTCTCACTATGTACCCCTGGCTGCCCTGGAACTATCTGTGTAGATCAGATTTGTCTGGAAATGATAAGATCCCCCTGCCTCTGCCCCCCTAGTGCTGGGATAAAAGGCTTGTACCGCGACACCGGGTAAAGGTCAGTTTTTTAAAGGATGTGGCACCTGGTAGATGATTCTCCAGTGATGGCTTTACATGCATGTGTCTACAGGAAACATAGGCAACACAAATTGGACTCTGTAGGTTAAAAAACAAAGGACACAAAATTGGGAGGTAGATCTGGGAGAAGGTATGGGGAGGAGCGGAGGTGAATGTGGTCACAACACATTTCATGCATGAATCTCAGAGTATTAATAAAATGCATAAAAGATAGCTGGATATAAAATCATTTAATACATGGTTTGCCTTGGGGAGCCTGGGAGATGGCTCAGTTGACAAAGAACTTGATATATAAGCTTGAGAACCTGGGTTCCATCTCTAACACCCTCCTAGGAAGCTGAGTGTCCTGTATGCTCCTGTAACCCCAGCACTGGGGAGACAGAGACTCCTGGGACCTGTTGGTTGTCTTTCCTAGCCGAATCAGGAAGTACTGGGTCCACGGAGAAACTCTTTCAATAGGGTGGAGAAAGACTGAGGAAGATGCCTGATGTCACTTGTGGCCTGCACACACACACACACACACACACACACACACACACACACACACACACACACACACACACACAGAGAGAGAGAAAAAAAGAGGTAAAACATTGCTTTCCTATCAACTACAAGCAAGTACTTATCAAATGGAGTTAAAATGTCCTTAGTGATGTTGTGAACTTCATCAAGGTCTGCATAGGAAATTTATAGAATTACATAAAAAGATGTAATATATCACAATAAAATGAGACATCGATATTCAAGGATCGAAAAGGCCAACTTTGCAATACTTTGTTTTTTATTATTTTAAATTTTTGCCAGGCAATGGTGGTGCATACCTTTAATCCCAGCACTTGGGAAGCAGAGGCAGGCAGATCTCTGTGAGTTCAAGGCCAGCCTGGTTTACCTGGTTTACAGAGTGAGTTCTTGGACAGTCAGGGCTACGAAGAGAAACCCTGTCTCATATATATATGTATGTATCTAAATATATATTCATATATATGTGTGTGTGCACACACATGTTCATGTGTGTTCACATGAATGTGCTATAGTACACCTGTGGAGGTCAGAGGATAGCTTTGTGAAGTCAGTTTTCTCTTTCCAGTTTTGTGTGGGTGTTATGCTTGCATCATCAGGTAACAAATGCCTTTACTTGCTGAGCTATCATGATGGCTCCTGCTAGATTGTTTTTAATTTGTTAAGTTGATTCTAATATTTATATAGAAGTGCCAAGGTCTAGAATTTTGTAAGAAATGGTGCTTTGTTTTGCTAAACATCAAACTTATTATAAAGTGCTGCATTGGTTTAGTATAGTCATAGAAATAAACAAATATAACCATGAGATGAAAAGAAAAACGACTGACTTAGGAGTTGTAATAGTTTTAATTATCAACTTCACAGTGTAAATCACCCAAGAAGAGCTCTCAGTGAGGGATTATATGCATCAGTTTGGCCTGTGGGCATGTCTGTGGGATGTTATTTTGGTTCATGGGAGTCCACCCACGGGAATGGAACAGTTCCCTAGGCAGGGGACCCAGAACTGTGTAAGCATGGAAAAATCTAGCAGAGCATGGACGTACATACATTCATTCCTTGCTCTGGCTTCTTGAGTGCAGATTCAGTGTGACGGCCTGTTTAGAGCCTCTTCCCTCCAGTGATGGACTAGGCCCTGGAAATGTCGGTCAAAATAAATCCTTTCTCTCCTAAGTTGCTTTAATCAGGTTATTTTAACACAGCGAGAGGGAATGAAACTAAGACAGATGTATAACATAGGACAGACAGATGTATAGCATGCATGGATATTTGAGTTTTGATAGCAGTGCTTAGCTGACTAATGGTAGAAGAATTTGCCTTTCATATAGCCAAGGTAAGGTGACAAACAATTAGACTGAAAGAGGAGGCTGTAATATTACCTCACACCATGAAAATCAACGACAGGACTGTGGCGGTCCAAAAGAGAAGTCTCCTCTACAGGCTCATGTATTGAAACATTTGGTCTCTGTTGATGGCAATGTTTTGGGAGGTTATGGAACTTTTAGAATGCGGAGCCATGCTGGAGGAAGTGTCACTATTGGCAGGTTGGAGAGTTTATAGCCTTCCTCTACTTCCTGTTTGCTTTCTCTGCTTCCTTTGAGTAGTTGAGGTATCATCTCTCGGCTCCCTGCTCGGGCTGCCTGCTGCCATGCCAGCCCCACATTATGGACTGCCCCTCCCCCTCCTGTGGAGTAAGCCAGAAGAGAACTCTCTTTCACACTTCACACATTGCTTTTGGCTATGGTGTTTTATCACAGACAAAAGGCAACTAGCGGGGACACCTGCAATCCCAACGTCTAGTACAGATTTTTTTTTTGAGACAGGGTCTCTTGTTGCCTTGAAGCTTATCAGGTAGCCTTGCTGGACTGTCCAGGAAGTCCCAGGGCTTCTTCTCCACAGGTCCCTATCACTTGGATGGCCAATGTGTCACCAGCCAGGCTTGGCTTTTTGGCTCAGGTTTTGGGGCTTGAACTCAGGTCCTCATGCTTGTAAGACAAACACTTCATGTGTCTCCATGATCTGGCCATGGGTTTTATTTATTCTGTGAGAATTTCATACGATATATTTGTATCATACTCCTTCACCTCCTCCAACTTCTCCCTCATACTTTTCCACCTCCCACTCATGTTCTTACTTAAAAAAAAAACACAACAAAAACAGAGGAACAAGGACAAAAGCACAAGGAGACATGGAGTCCGTTTGTATGGCCCAACGACTCCAGCACCCAAGCCTTCCAGGGAGTGTGCTTGAGATACCCAGTGTCACTCTATGGAAGTGAAAACTGATTTTTTTCTCCTCTCTCAGCAGCTATAATTAGAAATACCTTCTTGGCTAGCAGTGGGAGTTTGTGTCTATGTCCCTTCGTGCCCAGGAATTTTTGTCTGGCTTGAATTTGTGTAGGTCTTGTGCGCGCTCTCACAGTTCTTGTGAGCTCGTATGTGCAGCGGCCCTGCTGCATCTGGAAAACACTGTCTCTATGGATTCATCCGCCACCTCTGGCCCGTCCAATCTTCCTCTTCCTCAAAGGTCTCTGAGCCTTGAGGTGGGAGGGGGGTTGTTAAAGACATCCCATTTACAACCGAGTGCTCCAAAGTCTCTCGTTCTCTGCACACTGTCCCAGCTGTGGGTCTCTGCGTCAACTCTACTGCAAGAAGCAGCTTCTCCGAGTGTGGAGTGAGGCTCTCATCTAAGGGTATAGCAATATTAGGGGTAGTTTTATGCCTATTGTCATTTATCAGATAATAGCAGTAGGTTTCCCCAAGTGGCCATGAATATTTTTAAGGATTAAGTATTCACTGCCCATTTCTTTGCCATTAAGTTTGTGCTAATCTTCTTTTTGGTCCAAAGGAGCATGGGAATGTCAGTCTACCAATCCATGCACTAGCATGTTAAAAGGATTTGCCAACTGAAATAACTCCCAGAGGCCCCTTGTTTTCATTAGGACCAAATTGATCTCTATTAAAGAGCTTAAAGTTTTCTCACAGCTTTATTAACTATTTGACTCTCCTCTTTTGCTCTTGTTTCCATTATAGTGTCTGTGCTTTTTCTGTTCTCATGGGGGATATGGCTGCCAGATGCTTTTCTTACAGAGCATACCCTCTTCCCCAGGGACACTGGCAGTAAAGGAGAAAAGTGACGGCTTTTCCTTCCACGGCAATCAGTCCCAGGAATATAGTCTATAACTGTATTGTGTTGCTGCCTGTAAGTTATCTGGGCCATGCATTGTTCCGGTCTGCAGTCATTACTGTGGTAGTAACATAATTTAAAGAGTCCTCTGGGTTGGACCTTGTTTCTTCTCCAAAGCCCAAGCACTGAAGGCTTGGTCTGTAGTGTCGTACTTTTGGGAAGTGATGGAAACTGCTGTCTGTGTTTGTGGTACACCTGCATATGGGAAGACAGAGGCCAGTCTCAGTTGTCACTCATCAAGTATCTATCTTATTTTTTGCAACAAGGACTCTCATTGGATTGGAATTTATAAGCCCAGTCATGCTGGCCCTTGGTTCCCAGAGACCTGCCTGTCCCTAGAGTTGGGATGACATGCGTGATCCATTATGCTTGCTTATTTATTTTTAATTAATATTTTAATATAGATTCTGGAGACTGAGCTCAAGTCCTCATGCCTATAAGCCTCTGACAGCGTTATCACTTCAGCTCAATAGATGGAAACATTTAAAAAACGGAATGTAGTAAGAGACTCCCCACCCCCATTTCCTTCCTTACTTTCCCTCTCTTCTTACTCTCTCTCTCTCTCTCTCTCTCTCTCTCTCTCTCTCTATCTATCTATCTATATATATATATATATATATAGACACACACACACACACACACACACACACACAATCTTCTAAGCAGTCTAGGCTTCTCCCAAACATGGAAGCTATAAATGCTGTCATGATTTGGATTTCATAAGCTCCCAAATCAGAGTGCTGCTGGCTTCATCCCCAAGGCAGCAATGTCCAGAGTGGGGTGTTTGGGAGATGAATGGTCATCAGGGCTTTGACCCAAATTAATCTGTTCATGGAACCATAGCTTGACAGTCTGTAGGAGGGAGGCGGAATCTTCAGGAAATATGGCCTCGTTGCAGGAAGTGGTTCACTATTGAATGCTGTCAAAGGGTGCCTTTGCTGTGGGCCCCTTCTTCTGTTTCTCCTCCTTGCAGCCAGAGTGAGAAATGTCTTTGGCACGTGCTCTGCAGTAGAAGTAGTTGGCGTCTTCCCTTCCTATTGTTATCTCTTTTACGTCTCTCTTGTCTAAATGCTATGGCTAAGACCTCCAGCATTATATTGAATAAGACGGGAGAGACTGTATCCTTGTCTTGTTTTTAATTTTAGAAGAAATGCTCTCACTTTGTCTTCATTTAATAAAATGTTGCTTATAGGTTTGGTGTATGCAGCCTTTATTATTTTGATCTATGCTCCACGTCTTCTTAAAGTTTTCAGAACTTTCATCATGAAGACACGATGAGCTTTGCCAAGGAGTCTTTCAGTGATGATTGAAATAGTGATGTGATTTTTGTCATTAAGTTTATTTAGATGGTGTATTATATTTTTGATTATGTATGTGTTGAATCAGCCTCGCCTTTCTGGACTGAAATTCACTTGGAATTAATGTATAATCTTCTTAATGTGTTCCTGAATTTGGTTGGCAAGTATTTTGTTGACAATTTTTGCATTTATGTTCATCAGAGAAAATCTTTCGGACCTTGTTCTCCCCTATCCCCCCCCTCCCTCTCCCTCTCCTTCTCCCTCTCTCCCTCTCTCTCCCTCTCTCCCTCTCTCCCTCTCTCTCTCTCTCTCCCTCCCTCTCTCTCTCTCTCTCTCTCTCTCTCTCTCTCTCTCTCTCTCTCTCTCTTCCCCTTTCTCTACCCTCTCTTCTAGCATTTTTACCTGGTTTTTGTGTTAGAAGATTATGGACTGGCTTCATAGAGTTAATTTGACACTGTTTCTTCACTTTCTATTTTATGGAAAAAATTAATAAGAACTGAGCTGAGCTGAGGTATTGACAACTTGGTAGGATTAACAGCTGGTCCTGGGCTTTTCTTTGAGGTGAAGCTTTTAATGACAGCTCCCATTTCACTGCTTGCCATTGGTCTGTTTAGGTTATTTATATCATCAGGGCTTAATTTGGATAGATGGAGTGCATTTAGAAATTCTTCAATTTCCTGGGTTTTCCAGCTTTTTAAGAGTATAAGTTTTCATGGTAACTTCTAATGATGGTTTGTATTTTTGAAATAAAAAAATGAATTTGTGGACATCTTTGCTATGCAAGGTGTAATACTAGATATTTCACATCATCTGTTTTTGAAAATACAATGTTCTTTTAATAAAAAAGACTTGTTTACAGATTTTGTGTCGCATTTTGGATGTTAAATATCCCTCCAAAGACGTAACAAAAGACTTGGTTCCTGACCCGTGGCACTACTGGAGGTGACTGGATTATAGGAATTATAACTTCATCAACAGACTCGATGAGTGAGAGGAAGCAAGCCATTATGGGATGTCCTGGAGTGATGTACTTTGGTCCTGATCCCTTGTCCCTCTGCCACCATGGTGCTCTGCTTCAACACAGACCTAAGAGCCAGCTGAAACCAGGAGTCAAACCAAGTCTTCTCTCTTCTCCCCTTGTTCCCCTCAGGGTTTTGTCACAGTGAGGAAAAGCTGACACACATCATGAAAACCAGATATGCCTCTTGCCTTCTGATTCATCCTTAGGACCACAAACATCACTGCAACCGCAGAAACCTTTGTGTGGAATGGATCGATCAAATGTATGATGTGTTGCTCATGTCTCCTCATTCTCCTGATCACTGTCAGTATGCTTCCCTGTATGCGCGCATGCGTGCGGGTGTGTGTGTGTGTGTATGTATGTTAGAAGCAAAGGCTGAGTAGTTTACACACTGCAAAAAGGGACACGGCTTAGGCTGAGTGGAAAGAATGATTTAACCTCGGAATCACCGAGCTGAGCTGTGGTGCTCTGGGGAGCCCTGGGGAACATTTCCATACTGAAATCAGGGCTGTGGGCTGCGAGACTCTCCTCATCAAGACATCATCTCATTGGCCCTACAGCTCTCCCCAGCTTTCAGCTTAATAAGCTTTCTGGTTGGCCAAAACATGAAAATCTCCTCTCTTCACACATCCTTTGAGAGGTTTCTAAATCACACGACATATGAAATGTACATAGCTCTAACACACAATTACTGGGAAAAATCAAGTTATAGTCATTAGGTAGCTCCAGCTAAGGGCAATAACTTTTATGACAGTTTTCCTGGGGCTACGCATGTGGCTTCTGCATCTTTGTTTCCCTGTGCCATTTAAAATGGCAGGATAGGACACAACCCTCATGAGACCCATTAGGACACACGTAGCTTCTTCCGGCCTTCATGAGGTCATCAGGATTGGCACTCATAAGACCCCATAAAGCAGACACAGCTTCTGGCAGCATTCAAGGATTCACTAGGATTGAACAGTCCGAGTGGATTCATGACAGCTTTGAATACCAGTACTCGTGTTTGATCCCTGTGGTGGTTTGAATGAAGATGACCCCCATAGGGAGGGACACTATTAACAGGGATGAGGTATGGCCTTGTTGGAGTGGGTGTGCCCCTGTTGGAGGAAGTGTCCCACTGGGGATGGACTTTGAGGTTTCAGATGCTCTAGCCCAGACCAGTGTCATTTTCTTTTCCTGGTGCCTGCCGACCCAGATGTAGAACTCTCAGCAGTATCAGGTCTCCCTGCATGCTCCCATGCTTCTCGCCATGACAATAATGGACTAAGCCAGCCCCAATTAAATGTTTCCTTATAAGAGTTGCTGAGGTCATGGTGTCTCTTTACAGCAGTAGAAACCCTAGCTAAGATAATTTCTCACTACTGGGGCAACTCAGGTTTTTGACATACACTGTATTTTAAACTAAGCCTATATAAACACCACCAACAGGTCCCACTGGACACCTGAAACTATTCCATCTGAAACTGTTCTGTGGGAACTCTGACTTGTGGTGACTATAATGAAGTACCATTGAAACATTTTGTTAGCCCCATATAATCTTTAAATATAGGCAATAGATTGTAATATTTAAGAAGAGCTTACCTTTAATCCTACTATGTTGCTTGAATTTCTGCCCAGGGATGGAGGGTATCTTTATTGTTTGGGGCTTTTGTTTTTGTTTTTCTTAGTTGGTAATTCCAGGGGCTAGAGAGATAACTTAATGGTTAAGAGTACTGGCTACTCTTGCAGAATGCACAGGTTCGGTTCCCAGCACCCACACAACAGCTCACAACCATTTGTGACTCTCATTTCAGGGAATTTGATACCGTCTACTGGCCTCCAAAGGTATCAAGTATGTACTTGGTATACTTACATTCAGGCAGACACACTTGTACAAACAACAAAATAAATCTAAAAAGGTAGTAGTTCTAAGATCTATACATTTTGAATAGAAATCATGATTATTTGCCTGAGTGGTGGAAGCTTCACATTAACAATAACTTTTCAACCTTTGCACCAAGATCTTAATTTGACATGATAGTAAATTTCAGCGTTGTTTGCCTTTACTGTCAAACTTTAAGGATGTTAGTACATGATACCCACACGTAAATCATAAAAAGAAACCTAGATTTGTTTGCAGTTTTTTAATCTGTTGTTAATAAGCTTGAAGGAACACAGCCTTGTCTAATAAACACATCAAGCTAATGGGTACCAGAGCCCTTCAGAGGGGTGTTTGCTGTTTGCTGTTTAGATTTCAGTCAGAATTAATCAACAATGGATGGGGCCTGCTGCATTTATTAGCAGCTCAAATCTCTGTGATTTAATGCCAGGTCCCTTTGACTCACTCCAGTGAGCGCTGGCAGGGTTACAGCGTGGATACATACATCCTCCAGCCTTAAAAAGAAAAGGAAAAATAGAGCCTACACAGAGAGACCACAGGATTGGCAAGCATTTCCCGAGAGCCATTTTGAATTTAGCCCTGTACAGTGAGCCTGTGAATAGGAAACAATTGATTCAGAAACAGTGGGGCCTTTTTTTTTTTTTTTTTTTTGCCTGAGGAAGCCTTCAGCTGTGCAGACGGCTGGCTGGCATATCCAGTCTGCTTTTGTCTTTTATTTTACATGTTGCGCTACTTTCTTCTCACACTTTACATTGCTTTTCTTTTCTTCTCTTTGCTCTAAGCTTCCAAATTTGGGGGTACAAGGAGAGGTTGCTGGGCTTGGCAAAGAGGCTGGACCAGCCACAGACTTTCCCACAGGTTGGTGACCTGCTGCTAAGAGGCTGGCAATGCAGCCTGCTTGTCATGGTCAGCACCGGATGGTCTTTGCATTTAAGTGTCAACTTTTCAATGAGTTCTCTGGAAGCAGATGCAAAGATTAATCTAGAGAATACGTTTATACCCATGCCCCCAGAAATTCAAGAAAAAAAAAGGAACCTCCTTGTTTAATAGCCCTGTTTCAGGACATTTACTTTTCAAAGTAGCCTTATTTCTCAGTCACAAAGACTGGCATTCTTTACCAGAACCTTCTACAGCCTGTGGCCAACTGTCCTGCTTCTCAGACGTGACTGTGTTGCCAGAGCAGATTATTTGTAGAAAGGCATTATTATTAAGGAACTCTTCAGTAAAAATTGGATGGAGCCTTTGCTATTCTAGAACTGTCTACTTCCCTCAGGGGATAAGACTTCCCATGGCTTCCCTCATACTTCTTGGGTCATGGACTGTGGGACTGATCAAAGTCTCATGGATCCCAGGCTGGCCTTGAACTCACTATGTAGCCAAGGACGACCTTGAATTCAAGATCTTCCCTCTACTCTCTACATGCGGGGATTACAGCTGTGTCCTAGCATACCTACCTCTGAGCTGTGCCCAGACCCAGGAATTGCACGTTGAATGAGTTTGAATAAGTCTCTATTCTTGTCCCTAGAAACAAAATTTTCCTTCCTACTGTCTTGCTTCATTGACTGTAGTCTTTTGCTTTCCCTCTCATATAGGAATACATTTTGAAGAACACTACGGAAAATGGACATTTGTTCAAATATGCTATTGTTACATATTTAAGGTGTATCTTCAGGTTTTAGTTTTCATAGCAAATCTATGTGAAGATGAGAAGCTGCAGTCTGTGTGCCACCTGCCCGTTCCCCTCCCCCAGCTCTCTGTCTGCTGACCTGGTTCCTTGCAGCACACAGAAACTTGGTGGGAACTTCTTCCTTCTTCTCTTTCTCATAGTTCGTCCAGAAATGGGGAATAAGTATGACTTTGGAAAATCTTCCATTTACATGGGAAATGTATGCAGACAGCCCCTCCTTTCTTACTCGTTAAGCAGCGTGTGTGATGCATTCAGCCAAGGGTAGAAAGGGATCTTGTTCCGTGAATACTGGCATACCATCAGCAAGCTCCGAACACAGGGATGCTTTCTCCCTGCTCAGTCATTCTTCGCAGACACAGCACTTTGGTTTGCAAAGGACATTCATTTTGGCTCGCTACGCTTCGTTTTCTTACTAGCTCTTTTAAATTGTGTGTCAAAGGCGTTGCATGTAACAAACAGCTGGGCTCTCTAATGAACAATGTTTCAGTTCAAGACCATGAGTAAATTTTTGGCTAAAAATATGAGTTTGTTATATCTTTGAAATAATAGTAATAGTAATAATAAAAACATACCCAACAGTGGAATTGTGCAGCAGTCACAAATGCAGCCATGGCAACACGGTGCAGGTATCTGCAGTGGGGGACCAGGAAGATACTGCGATCCAATGGATGCTTTTGGACTTTGACATGGATTCTGATTGACACACCAAGAGAGATTAGGTGCATACAGAGGATGGCTGATGTGTATGTAATGTGCTACTGCATGCTGGCCATTGGGGGCGGAGAACACAGTAGGGGAGAGAACTTGCCAGGGAACCACAGGCAACTGAAAATTCATTTTCTTGAGCTGGCTCACACCCCTACTCTCTAGAGCTCACCTGTACATTTGGCAAGATTACAAGTTGATCATTAATGCAACCATTATGAACACATTACCTGACAAATATATAATGTATTGCATTAAAAGCAAAGGCAGTTCCTAGGAATGGTGGCTTACACCTGGAATTCCAGCACTCAAGACATAAGATTATTGTAGCGTGGGCTACACAGTGAGTTCCAGACTTGCCTGAACTATATAGTGAGACCTAGACTCAGTTCCCACATCCCCAACTCACAGACTAGCAAAGGCAGTAAGTTCTGGATGCTCATCACTCTTCAGCTTGGAGCTGACATTGTTAACTATGCTCTGTCTTATGAAATGTCAATTTCAAATGTATTTCTAGGCACCTGAACTGGAAATCAGTAGGTAGAATATTTGCCTAGTGTACACAGAGTCCTGAGTTCAATCCCAGCACCACATAAACTGGACATGGAGTTGATTGGTTGTAAGAGGTAGAGACAGGAGGATCAGAAGTTCAAGGTCATTCTTGATTATATAGGGAGTTTGAGAACACCCTAGCTGCTAGAGACCCTGTCTCACAAATAAAAGGTGGTCTTTTTGTCAATTCTGATATATCAGGTTGATAAGAATGTTACCAATCAGTACCAGAGTACCATATTTATTTTTACATTATCTATCTATCTATCTATCTATCTATCTATCTATCTATCTATCTATCTATCTATCTATCTATCTATCTATGTGTGTATGTGAATATATGAGCATGTATATGTGTGTGCGTGCATGCATGTGTATGTGTACAGGAGAGGATTCATGTCACAATGCATGTGTGGAGTTCAGACAACAACTTTTATTGGGCCTCTATCATGTGGACCCCAGGGTCTGAACCGAAGTTGCCAGGATTGGTGGCAAGCATCTTTACCTGATGTGCCACCTCACCAACCCAAGCCATTTATTGTTTGGTTACTCAACATGATAGAGACTATGCTAATGATGCAGAAGAAGGTCAGCACCATAGACCATCCTGTCAGATGGACCAAAAATTAGGGAAAGATTCTTCTAGTATTTGAAACTCTGCCTGAGGCACAAGGATGAGGGAATGGATTCCGAGATGCATGTTCTCTGTCCTCATGGCTTCTCTTTCATCTTTACTAACACTACTGAAGATCAAGTTGAGCATGCATGATCTGAAATCTAAACTCCAAAATCTGAAACTTGGCTCTCACATGTGATACATACATATGCAGAAATTCAACAGTGAACCTAATCGGATAGTTCAGAACTGAAATTTGACAGCCCAGTACATAGACTACACAATGCATCCAGAGAAAACTGTCCTTGCAGCCCATCAGCTAAATCTCTACACATATCGAGATCCCCTGTGAAAACATGTGTGAATATAATGAATCAGACACAGTGGTGTGTGCTTGCCCGGTGCTGCTGATATTGGAAACAGAGGCAGAGAGATCCCTGGAAGTTCTGGGGCCAGTTGGCCTCCTTGGTAAAGATTCAGGCCAGTGCAACCCTCTCTCAAACAAAAGATGGAAGGGGACATCTTAGGCACATACACAGTACCCTGAGTGCATACACATGTGCACTCATATTGGCACACACACACACACACACACACACACACACACACACACACACTAAAAAAGAAAAAAAGAAGCACCTCTCTTTCCTACTTTTGTATGTTACAACCCTTGACTTTGCTATTCAAATAACATGTATGAAGTTTCAGAGACTACTGGCTATGCACGACTTATATTAACTTTATAAGTACTTGAGTGCTGTGGAGACATCAGCAGAGGGTTCAGGTCTTACGTAGTCTGTCATGTGATCAGAGGGCATGTGCAGGTCAAGCAAGGCTTGTCTTAGAGGAGGAGAAGAAAATGTTTTAAAACTGCGTGTGTGTGTGTGTGTGTGTGTGTGTGTGTTTGTATGTGATGTTTGTGGGAGTGCAGGTGCAATGAGTATGTGCACATGTGGAGGTCAGAGGACAATTTTGTGCAGTGAGTTCTCTCCTTCCATGTGTGTGGTGGTGGCGGTTGGGGGTGGCTTCTAAGGACTGAACTCAGGTTGCCAGGGCTGCATGGTAATTGCCTTTATCCATCAAGCCATCTCACTGACCAAGAGGGAGTATTTTGAACTGTGTTAGGCACAGACAATAAGAATGTTAGCATGCAGAGAGCCAACAAGACCAAGAGACTGCAGAGGTCAGTTCTAGACTTCTGGGACATATGTTGCCCAGGTGCTCTTAGACCATGCTGCTCTGTCAGTTGGATATTAAATGTGTTCTTGCCCCTCCGTTTCTGTCTAGGAAACACCTACTCAGATCTCAGATGCATATTATTTTTAGGGCTTACTGACCACTGACCACTGAAGCAGGTAGAAGAAGTAGAGGAACCCACAGCAGCAATCTTTGGTCTAGGACTCTCCAGCAAGTCTCTGGCTAATGAGGTGTTAATGGGGTGCTATTACTGGCCACTAGACTGAGGCATCAGACAGGCTGGTAAACACACTTTGAAGTGTGCCTCCAATGGTAAGATAAACACATTTCCTGCCTTGGCCTTAGTGTTGTGTCTTAACCTGGGATACAGACTCTAGAATAATACATTGGCTCTTTGTTATTTAGGGAAGAAGTCACAGCAGAGGGTGGCTTTAAGGAGGCTTGGCCTTGCTGTGTTTGATGTGTTGAGTAAAGCTTCACATAAGCAGCCTCTAAATAATTAATTGCAAACCTGCTTAAGTGATCCTTTTCACACTGTCTTCAAAGAGACAAATAGAAGTACAAGTCACACCCTGTGAGATGAACTTGCTACCATTCTCAACTTTGCTCCTGATTTACTGTCCTGTATTCTGCCTCGCCCCAACACTGTAAGGTCAACCACCTCTCATTTTTTCTGAGTCCTGGTCTGCAGTGTGGTAAACACAGATTAGAATGTTTAGTATGGAGACATGAACAGACATCCCCCCTCCCGTGTGTGTGTGTGTGTGTGTGTGTGTGTGTGTGTGTGTGTATGTGTGTGCATGTTCATGTGGGTGCACATGCGTGCATGTGTATGTGGAGGTCAGAAGTCAACCGTAGGTGGTGTCCCCCAGGTGTTGTCTATCTATGTATCTATGTATCTATCTATGTATCTATCTATGTATCTATCTATGTATCTATCTATGTATCTATGTATCTATCTATCTATCTATCTATCTATCTATCTATCTATCTATCTATCTATCGTGTGTGGGTGGGTGGCAGCTAGTTTTTACATCACTTGACACATGCTAGAGTCATCTGGAAGAAGGGGCCTTCAATTGAGAAAATGCCTCATAATACTGAGTTGTAGGCCAGCCTTCAGAGCATTTTCTTAATTGTTGATGGGGGTGGGTTCAGAACCACCCTTAGCTAGTGGTTCTGGGTGCTGTAAGAATGCAGGCTGAGCAGCTCTCTTCCATGGCTTCTGCATCAGCTCCTGCCTTCAGGTTCCTACTGTGCTTGAGTTTCTGCCTTGACTTCCTTTGATGATGATGATGCCCTGTGATGTGGAACTGTGAGCAAAATAAACCCTTTCCTTGCCAAGCTGCCTTTGGTCATGGTGTCTGAGTACAGTAACAGTAACTCTAACTAAGGCAGCATATTTTCCCTGCATACACCACATTCGTGCTTGCTGCCCTCAAGAGGCCAGAGGAGGGTGTTGGATGTGCTGGGACTGGAGTGACAGTGTGGGTGCTGGCAATCAGGTCTGGGTGGTCTGGAAGAGCAGCAAGCGTTCTGAAGCACTGCTCTCTCTAGCCCCCACCTCATTCCTTAAGATGGGGTTTTCATTGACCTGGAGCTCTTATAGGCTAGGCTCTGGCCAGGTAGCCCCAGAGATCCTTCTCAGTGCTAGGCCTACAGCTGCCCTACTATGTTATGCAGTGTGGTGGTTTGAATAAAAACACCCCTCCCCATAGGTCCATAGAGAGTGGCACTATTAGAGTGGCCTTGTTGGAATAGGTGTGTCACTATGGGGTAGGCTTTGAGGTGTCAGAAGCTCAAGCCATGCTCAGTCTGGAGTCTCTTCCTGCTGCCTGAGGATCCAGATGTAGAACCCTCAGCTGCCTCTCTAGCACCATATCTGCATGCATGCTGCCATGTCCCACCATGAGAATAATGGACTAAATCTCTGAACTGTGAACCATCCCCAGTTGCCATGGCCATGGAGTCTTACAGCATTAGAAACATGCAGGAACCTGACATGAGGGTTCCAGTGGACCAAGTCATTCTTGTATGGTAAGTCCTTTATCATCTGAGCCATCTTCTCAGCCCAGGTTAGCTTCTCACACACAGAGATCCCCAACAGGAGTCTTAAAACTGAAAAGACTTGTGCCTTAGCTCTATGCCAGACACGGGCCAGAGGACCCTTACTGCCTTTCAGCGTTTAGACTGTTTGCAGCTCACTCACCTCAAATGAAACTTGATGGGAATTCTTCAGACAAAGCTTTGGGGTGTGTCATGCTTTGAGGGCCAGCTGTCCCCAGCGGCTCATGCCTGTGAACTCTTGATATCTTCTTTTGGGACATTGTGGCCTTTGGGTACCATTGTCTAGCACCCTTCTGTTCTTAGCGCTCTTGTTTGCAAATCTATCAATAGTGGGCAAATTGCCCCTCAATTGCCACCAGTGCTGCCGCCAGCACCACCACTGTCATCGCCACTGTCACCCTAGGGTCCACGCTTTCTTGCCACGGTGGACTGTAATCTAAAAATTTAAGTTAAAATAAACTTCTCCCTTAATGCGTTTCTATCACAGTGTCAAGAACATTAACTAACACAGAGTGTGAGTGCCCAATGGGGAAGGGGACAGAAGTCTCTCCACCAGTTGTGTGTGAGTGTGTAGGGTGTCATTCCCCAGATACCATCCATGTTTTTGTTTTTGACACAAGGATCTCATTTGCTTAGATCTAGTCAAGTAGGCTGGGATGCCTGGTCAGGGAGTCCCAAGGATCCTCCTACCTCTGCCTCCCCAGTGTTGGGATTACAAAGGTATTTCTCTATCATGCTTACCTTTTTTTAAAAAATAATTTTTATTTTGTGTACATTGGTGTTTTTTCTGCATGCATGTGTATGTGAGGCTGTTGGATACCCTTGAATTGGAGTTACAGACAGTTGTGAACCACCATGTGGGTGTTGGAACTGAATCCAGATTCTCTGGAAGAAGAGCCAGAGCACTTAACCACTGAGTCATTTCTCCAGCCCCCATGCTTGCATTGTGTGTGTGTGTGTGTGTGTGTGTGTGTGTGTGTGTGTATTTGAGAGAGAGAGAGAGAGAGGTCTTAATGCTTGCCTTGCAATCACTCCACAAACCCAGTTATCGCTCCAGCCCAACTGTGTCTTTATTAGTACAACTTCCTTTACATCCATCCAAATGACAGCTATGTCTGGGATATTTTATTAAGGATAGGGCACTGTCCCTATAGATAAACCCTTAGCAGAATTCAAGGCATTCTTTGAATGTTTACATTTTACTTAAAAAATAGTTTAACCCCCCCTAGCAGGCTCATAGTTCACAGCTGAACTAAAATAAAGGTATGGAGGTTCCCATCACCCCTACACCCTACACCCACATGTAGCCTGTCTCAACATCACCTTCCTCACACCAGAGTGGCATATTTCTTACAACTGGTGAGCCCATGGTGGTTTTCTCTGGGTGGTCTATGTGCCGTGATTTTGACAAAGGTCCACTGACAGGTGTGTACACATAGTGTCATGCCAATCAGCTCCTAGTCTTAAATATCTACTCTGTTTGTTCATCTTCCCAGGCCTCTCAAGTTCAGATACCATTCACTGTTGCCATGGTTTTGCTTTTGTTCAAACTGTTACATGGTTGGATTCATACAATAACTAACATTTTTCAGACAGTTAATTTACAGTGTTACCTTGCCTGGGTGGAGAGATGTCTAGAGATCTGGAGGTGTCTGTGAGTGTTTCCATAGTGTGGGTCGATGAATGGAAAAGGCTTACTGTAGCATGAATGGAACATGGTAGCCAACCTTGGTTGTTGATTTGACATACTTAAAAAGAAAGACCCTGACATGGATCCTGGAATTGCCTCCATTAGGTTGGCCGGTAGGCATGTCTATAGGGGCATTTCCTTGATTTCTGGCATAGGGCACAAGGGTAGCAGCTTTCCTAGACAGGTAAGTCGGCCTGTATAAGACAGAAAGTCAAGTAAGCCAGAGGGGAAGGAAGTCAGTAAGCAGCTTTTCCTCATGGTTGCTGCTTCAGTACCTGCCTTGGCTTCCCTGGATGATGGACCATAACCTGTAAGTCAAATAAACCCTTTTCTCCCACAAGTTGCTTTTGGTCACTATTGTATCATGGCAACTGGTGAACCAGCCTGCCTCCATCTTAGGCTTGAAAGTCATCTTATAGTAAAGACAACTAGGCTCATTTCTGTTTATGATTAAACCTCTCTTTCTCAAGGATTGGACAATTCCCCACCTGTAACTTCAACTACAAATAGTTCTGTACTGCCTGTTCCAGGAAATGGCAACCATGTCTTTGTTTCAAAAGTTATTATAACCATTTTGAAACCCTATCTTTGTTTTAAAACATTATGATTACCTTGTTATAACTACTTTGCTATGGCCACCCTGTTATGACCACCTTGCAATCATGTCTTTGTTTTAGGAGGTTGTTACGACTAACTTGTTGTGCTGATATTCTGCTCCTGTAACCCTGACTATTTTGCCCACCAAATCTCCCATTTGGAAACCCCATACCCCTGAGCTATAAAAGCCTTGTCTTTGATGCTGACCTCTCCAGCTCTGCCTTAGCGAGAGGCAGACCTGGTAAATGAATGCAATAGCTTGTTTTAATTATCTTCTTGTTTTGATTAATTTGGCCATGCTGATTTGGACTGGTGGTCTTTCTCCTCAAATCTGTGTTATTAACAGCAACAGTGAAGCACCTGGGACAGGCACCATCAGACCAGCCCCATCAAGAGCACAATGGGAGGGCCCGGGCTTCTGAACCAGGTACATGTCTCCATGCTTCCTGTGGACATCAGGCTTGGGGGTCTTCAGCCTTCAGAATTTGCATTTGTGGTAATTTTTGGATTCTTAGGCCTATCAATCTCTTTCACTCAGTCCTTCCTCTGCTCACCCCCAACACTCTCCTCTCAGGGTCTTACTCTCTTGTTTAGGCTGTCTTTGAACTCATGATTCTCCTACTGTCATCCAAGTGGCTAAAAATTCAGTGTTCCGTGTCAAATACCACATGACTGAGAGGATGTTGGGGCAGTCCATTCCTTTGAGGGGAGCCACAGCTGAAGAGGAGGGTGGGGCAGTGGAAAGACTAGAAGTCCCTAAAGAGCCCCACCCCTGTCCTGTGGACAGAGAGGAAGGAGGGAGGGAGGAGGTGGGCTGGCTGCTCTAAGTCACTCAGTTACCAACCTCTCACAGAGCTAGCCACTGTGTGTGAGGAGAAGGTCATTTCTGGTAAAAATAGAAAAAAAAAACCCAAACCAAAAACAGTTAAAGCTCTTTAAGAACAACTGTGGGGAGTTTTAATCACAGGGTGGTGGTTTCTTCCTGAAAGAAGAAACAGACATTTCCATTTTGTAGTTAGTGGGTTGAAAGGCTTTGTCCTTCAGTCAGTGTGGGACATGCCAGCCCTCTTCACCGTGGAAATTATGACCTGACAACGTAACATTTTCACTTAAAAAAACAACAAACCAAACCAAACCAAGTGTTCCTGTGATTGGTTTTTCACCTCAGAAACTTAGGTCATTGCTGCATTTAGAAAGAAAAAGCAAAAATACCAGGCATAATTTCTATCTTTGTCATAGAAATAGAAATCTTATTATGGGCTAGATTTCTTAGTTTGGTTAAGTTTTATTTATTTATTTATTATTTGGAATTAATTAGTCCTTAGAAACAGAAAAAACCAGCTTGTTAGTTTATTTTAAAAATTGTTGCTTTCTCCAGTAGCTGATAGAAGCAGAAGCAGAGATTCACAGCTAAACACTGAGCTAAACTTCTGGAATCCAGTTGTAGAGAGGGAGGAGTAATGAGCAAAGGATCAAGACCATGTTGGGGAAACCCACAGAAACAGCTGACCTGAGCAAGTTGGAGCTCATGGACCCCAGACTGACAGTTGGGAAACCAGCATAAGACCAAACCAGGCCCCCTGAATGTGGGCGTAAGTTAGGGGGCTTAGGAAGCCTATGGGGCCTCTGACAGTGAAACCGATATTTATGCCTTGTGCACTAGTGAGCTTTGGGAGCCCATTCCCTATGAAGGGACACTCTGTCAGCCTAGATACATGGGGGATGACCTAGGCCTGCTCCAAATGATGTGACAGACTTTGAGGATCCCCCATGGGAGGCCTCACTCTCCCTGGGGAGAGGATTGAGGATGAGATGGGTGGTTGGTGGGGAAATGGGAGAACAGGAGGGAGAGGGAACTGAGATTGGTATGTGAAACAAGATTGTTTTTAATTTAAATGAAAATAAATTTAAAAAATTGTTGTTTCCAGGACCTGAGAGCAGGATCAGCAGTTAGGAGTATTGACTGCTCTTGCAGAGGACCCAAGTTCTGTTCCCAGTACCCACAAGGAACTCCAGTGGGCAGGCACCACATACTTGTGGTACATATACATACGTGCAGGCAGAACATGTATACACATAAAATCAAATTGTACAAAAACTTAATAAACAATTATGCTTTGTCTATGAGAGTTTCAGAGGAGGGGCTGACTAAATTGTAAGATCCTATATTTCTTCTTAAATTGTGTTTATCATTTAAATACTTTTTACAGACATTTCATAAAGTTTTGCTGGCTGAATTTTGAGATGTTTAGAATAAAACTACACATTAATCACTTAAAATTTATTACATATCCATAAGTACTAATTAAGATAATAAAGACATTATTCCCAAAAGATTAATAAGAACAGTAAGGGTGAAAACTATGACTTCATGAGCTCTCCTCTTGAAGCTGACAGCACTATATTTTGGATCAAGTGACAAATCATGTCAAATAATAATACTCAGGACAATATATTTCATGGAATAGCCAGACCAACAGACACAGAGAATTTGTATTGGTAAGGATGTAAATTGTAATTCATGGCAAAGGGGAAATTATTGACAGCCAGAGAAGAGCAAGCAGTCGAGAGTCTGAGCACATGGCGTATCTACGGGTAAGCTGAGCACAATCTGGATACACAGATGTGGGTCACATCTTCCATGTGTGGTACCTCTCTTCTGAACATACCTACTTGCTTCACATGGTCTTGGTTTCTTTTCCTGTTTATTCTGTTCTCTTTTGTGGGCAAATATACTATGCTCAGTTGTTTTCTTTTTTTAACTCTTTATTCTTTTGACTTTTTTGTTCTTTGCTCTTACCCTTTGGCTCTTTTGGGGGCCTGGCCCCTCTGTTCCCAGATAAATCACATGGAGGCTTATTATTTGGCTTATTGTTTGGCTTGTTTCTAGCTAGCTTTTCTTATATTAAGGTATCCCATCTATCTTTTGCCTCTGGGCTTTTATCTTTATTTCTGTATCCCTTTCTCCGTGGCTTGCTGTGTAGCTGGGTGACTGGCCCTATGTCCTCCTCTCCTTGTTCTTTTGCTCCTCCTTTTCTTCCTTTCCTCATTTTTTCCTCTCCTCCCAGATTTCTTCTCCTGTTTATTCTCTGCCTGCCAGCCCTGCCCATCCTTTCTCCTGCCTCGCTATTGGTCGTTCTTTACTAGACCATCAGGTGTTTCAGACAGGCAAAGTAACAAGACTTCACAGTTAGACAAATGCAGCATATAAGAATGCAGCATATAAGAATGCAGGGCATCGAGCTGGGCGGTGGTGGCGCTCGCCTTTAATCCCAGCACTCGGGAGGCAGAGGCAGGCGGATCTCTGTGAGTTCGAGGCCGGGCTGGACCGATAGCCTCCAAAAAAACAATTCAGAGAAACCCTGTCTCGAAAAACCAAAAAAAAAAAAAAAAAAAAAAAAAAAGAATACAGGGCACCTTTACATCATTAAAACAAATGTCCTACAGCATAAACAAATGTGACACACCTTAAAACAATACTCTACAGCAATGTTCAAGCTAACGAGGCCACACAGTTGAGTTAACCATAACTCAGTGAGGGTAGCTGGGTAAGGAAACCCAGACCAATTCCTCCCCTCTCCTGGCTCCTTGACCTGTGTGCTGGTGACAAGGGACTGGAGGGATTCTGTTTTCCAGATTCTCCCTAGGACGTAATATGACCATTGGTCTTCATTGTCAAATTGATGGGCTTCAGAATTACCCTGGAAACACACCTCAGGATGTGTGAGTGAGGGTGTTTCCTTCTTTCCCGAAGTTGCCTTTATCAAGTATTTCCTCACAATAATAAGAGAGGTAATGAATACGCCCACTGTAGAGAACACCCAGGATCTTGACTGTGGGGTACATGTTCCCGCTTCCTTGGCCCATCAGCTAAGTGGCATGGCTCATCCTGCTTCTGAGCCTGGCTTGGTTCACATGTTTCAAAATATTCTTCAGTCCATCTTCACTTTGTGGGTTCTAGGCCTTGGATTCAGCTCGGAGTTCATCGGCCCTGGTAAGCCTCCTATGATGGTACTTTCTTCTCTTCTATATGAGCAGTCTTCTGTTCCTTTGTGCTGTCTGTGACCATGGCCTTCACTACGCAGGGCTAGAGGGTCTGCGTTCTCAGTGGATTAAATTCCACGATGGCGGGATTGCATAGTATTCATCTGTCAATGCCACACATGTATAGCGCCTTGTGCGGTAGGGTATATGACAGCCAGAGTCATTAGGGGAACACGTATACACTGACTCCACTAGGATCCTGGGCCTGGTGCAGGAATCCTTGTTTCCCTTAGTGGAATTCCTGCACTGGAATCCCTCCCAGAAAACTTAGCCATCCAGATAGTCAAACTTGCAGTATTTATTTATTTATTTATTTATATTTTATTGTATGTGTGTCTGCGTGAAGCAAGTATACATGCCATGTGCTTGTCTGGTGCCTATAGAGGCCAGAAGTGGGTGTCAGATTCCCTGGAATGGAATTCAGGTTGTTGTGATCTGCCGTGGGCATGCCAGGAACCAAATTCAAGTCCTCTGCAAAGGTGGTAAGTAGACTTAAACATGGAGCCATCTCTCTAACCCCATGTGATGTTATTCCAAAGAATAACTGTTTTCTAACTTGGAACTCATTCCTTTACATTATTTACAGGCTTTTAAAAGAAGTTGTAATATAGCTTGCAAGCTGGCCACATGTATTTCCCATTTGATCATTTTTCCCCCTACAGAACATTTATTAAGATGATGAACTCTCTGAATACGTGGGGCAGATGGTTATGAGGTGTCTGTAGTAAAATGGGTCAGGCTGTGGATTTTCTCATAGAAACCCATAGGCATTTAATAGATGCTTCTGAATACAAAGCATGCAGCGGTAGCTCATTTGCTTGCTGGGAGAATGCAGTGTGCTGTCATCCGTTTGAAGGCTTGTGTGATTGTTTCTGGAAGACTGGGTTCATTCTACCATCATCCATTTTGCTTTCCTAGGCAACTGCATATTTTATTTGCGTGGACATAAAACAAAGTGTATGCTATTTTTCATTTTTACTTCATGTCTTTGGTTTAAAAAGATGAATATTAAAAAAATAACAGTATTTAAATATTGTACTGAATATCAAGTATAAGCGAGTGAGGGTCATGAAAACCTGTTACATGAGGAGGGGGTAATGGGCTCCTGAGACATCTGGAAGGTTTGGCATGGAGTTGGCTGTGTCATCTTCCCCTGTATCAGCATTAGGCAACAGCTTCTGGAACCCTCTTGAGCCAGGAGAGGCTTAGACTACAGATGCCATTGTTAGTCCAGTAGAAATCACACTTTCAGACTAAAATTTGGCCATCGGTGGTTTTCAAGTCTGTAAGAGAATCTTAGCCCCTTCCTTTCTGTTTTGGTGGAAAATTACCCATTTTAATGAAAACTTTGCAAGTTTTATCCCTAAAATTGTATTTGTTCTTTCAGGAATGGTAATTTAGTCTAATGTAATTTAAAGCAAGCAATTGGTGACTTAAAAATGTTTATTCTAGATACACGAATTCGAGATAAATTATGAGGTACCATGTGCCTGTTAACCCAAAATGTCAAGACCTTAATAGAAAAATTTAAGTTTCTGATTTTACTTAACATTTTCCCCGTGGGTACTGACAGCTAGCTGTCTTCCCAACACTGAGAAGGAAACGGTTGGAGAGTGCAAGGGCTTCTCTTGTTTCTCCCTATTGTGTGGTCTGTCAGCATCCTCCTGGCTCCTCAAGGGGAGACGGTAGGATTCTTTAGCCATGAGGTTAGCTACAAACAAGCTCATTCAGCTTCTGCTTTTAGAAATCAGACAGACTAGGCAGCCTGTAGGAGGGGTGGGAGTGGTAAATTGGAGGTTGCGGGGCTGGCCGGTTCCACGCTGGCGGAGGGCCTGGAAGCCGCTCTTCCTCTCTTCAGGAAGTCACTGACTTGTGCTGAAAGATGATGGAGACAGATCTCCCAGTCCCCCCACCCCCACCCCACTTCATGTTTGCTTAAACCCCAGGCCCAGTAGGAAAGGGCTTCCTGACTCCCTGTTCATCAGGGGCTGTGTGTTTTCTTTGCAGACTGTCAGCGGACTGCTCAGACTGAACTCACCGAATGTTTCAGGGCAAAGGGTGACCATTCTGGAACAGTGCAGACCTTACACACCACCTTTTCTGTTGCCTCTCTATAGAAACAAATTATATTTTTAATTTTACTATTAGTATTTTAGGAGACAGGATCTAGCTATGTAGCCCATGTTGGGTTCAAGTTCATTATCCTCCTGCCTCAACCTCCCAAATCTTGAGATTACAGACACCCTTATTCATTTAAAAGGCAACCGTATGCATTATTTGTTTTGTGTGCAGAGCTGAATTGGACACCACGAAGACCTAAAAGAAGAAAACATAGCTGTGTCCTCAGAGTTCTTCCTAAAAAGCTATCAAGCCCCAAACTGGCTGGAATAGAAATGGAAATTTAAATGGAAAAGTGGTGATTTTTCAGAATGGTTAGGCTGTTCCCCTTCTAATGGATACTTACGCAGAGGGAATTTTAAAAGGTTTATGAATGAGTTGGAAATATCAAACAATAGGTGGAGGAAGTAGAAGTGTCCAGCTGCCGTGGAAGCTGATAGCCAGCCCGAGTTGAATGCCCATTTCACTAAACTGCCCAGCCAGAGGCCAGCCCTCATGCTCACACTCTCCTGGAAAGGGGGCAGAGGGTTCACATAGTAGGTGGACACAGGGCTCACACAGTAGGTGGACACGTGCCACAATAGTAGAGGAAATTGGGGCAAATTTGCTCTAATGGGTTCAGGCATCACCCCCCAAACTCCTGATCATGCCTTAGTTCAAAGGAGTGTTTTCACATCTTCTTTTCCTCCATGTGTTTTCTCCCCCTTCCCCATCGTTCTTGCTGTTTTTCTCCTTTTATTTTTGCCTGCAAGTGTGTCTATGCACCACATGTGTGCCTGTTACCATGAAAACCAGAAGAAAGTGTCGGATCCCATGCATGCAGAGTAACAGATGGTTGTGAGCCACCACGTGGGTGCTGGGAATTAAACCTGGGACACCTGGATTAGCTGCCAGTGCTCCTAACCACTGAGCACGCTTTCCAGCCCCTTCTTTTGCTTTCTGACAGTTCTGATTGCCTATGAATCTTTTTGATTGGCTAGTAGCTTACCATTAAGTCCGTTCCACTCAGAATCAAGTGCATGGGTAGTCATGCTGCCACTTGTATAGTTTAATGTAGATAATCCTGTGGTCTGGTTAGGAGTTGAAGCAAATTTATTGTGTTTTGTGAAAGTGAGAGAAGAAATAATGGAATAAGACATTTATTGCAGACATATACACATAAACACAGACCATAACACACAGATATGCACAGAGACACACAAAGACATAGACACACAGGACATACCAGACACATAAGCAAACATACATTCATGGAGACATACATGTATGGGTTTTTTTTTTTTTTTTTGGTTTTTACGAGACAGGGTTTCTCTGTATTGTTTCATGTATGGGTTTTTGACCATAAGAAATGGCATCATTCTGGCCATATGGTGAAGTGGAATTAGCACTCTGTGCACAAAAGGCAACTGCTGGGATCCAGACTGTTCATTTCCATCCATTCTACCAATGTAGAGTGGCATATATCTCCAGAGGTCTCAGGCCGTTCAGGCTGATAGTTGTTCCACCAAGAACATTAGAGAGCAAAGCCCTGGAACTTTGATGATCTGGGGATTTGCTCACAGTCAAATCCTTAAGCTAAGAGTCTGGATGGGGCATACTTTCCTGTTCATTCTTTACAGCTGTGATTGGGATGAGGCCTGTTGCTATGATCTCATTAGGAAACGATGCTCTGTCCAGCTCATAGTTCCAAAGATGACTGTGTCACTCAGACTACAACCCCTGCTACCACGCTGCCTGCCCTCCCATGCCTCCTGAGATTGTTCTCTCTGGGACTACGTGCAGTTTGGTGTACCTGAGTTTTCTTACGAGGCCCAAGAATCACTAGTTGTAAAGACCTTTCAGGGTTAGGAACCAGAAGGGAGCAGACTGGCAGGAAGTGTATTTCTTAGTGTCTGACCCTGACCAGTGCCTCACTGATAACTTTGCCCAACCTGGAATTCTGAGCCAACTGATTGCGCGTCTGGCTGCATAAATAATTTACCTTATGAGGTAATAAAATGAACAAGAATGCTTTTAATCCAACAGCCAGCAGCATATAATGTTGCATGCTCATTAGAAATGATACAGGAGAAAAGGGCAATCAAGAACATTGGCTATGCTCTCACTGTGCATTCATGTGTGTCTGTGTATGTGCATGTGTGTGTCTGTGTGTGTATATGTGTGTCCATGTGCTTCTATGTGCATGTGTATGCGTGTTTGGATGCATTTGTATATGTATATGTTTATGTCTGTGTGTATATATAATGTAAGCATACATGTATGACTATGTACATATGTGTTTTTGTAAGTATATATTTGTGTATGTATATGTGTGTTTTTGTACTGTGCATGTGTATTTGTATATGTGCGTGTCTGTATGTGTGTATATATATGTATGTATGTTGTGTACTTATATATGTAAGCTAAAAACTGAAAAATGCACACACAGAAGTATGGGCCCTCTTGCTCTATGGGGCTGAATCTCAAAGGTTACAGAAAGAGAGCCTACACATTGCTTAAGAGGATAATTTATACTAAAAAGTAAACACAGGCATGAGAGCGGTAAGGGAAATTGCTTCATTAATTACCTGGTTATCTTATCAGGGCTTTAATTTTCGGGCTTCCTGGAATGTGCAGCAGGGTCGTGTTGCTTCAGCGGCCTACAGATGATCATGGGTTTCCGGTGCCTTGCTCAGTCTGCCCTCAACTTGATGATGTCAGTGGCTGCCTGAGCTGTGGCACACCTGGTCGAGGAGGGCTCGGTGGCTTCTCTCGTATTTTCAGTATCACTGGGGACATACTTCCATCTTTCACAGCAAAGACAGCTGCTGATTCTTTCTGAAGCAAACTCTAGACTCTGGCGTTCCTGAAAGGGGAAAGAAGGGTTGGGCCTTGGAACTTTAAGACTTTAAGAGTCACATTAATACATCAGGGAATATAGCAGTTGCTTCTCTATTCCTGTTTTGTTTTTCTGAGATGGGATCTTCTGATGTTGCCCAAGATAGCCTCCATCTTGCCATGTGATCAAGAGTGACTGTGCATTCTGGATCCTCCTGCCACCACCTCTGAAATGCTAGGATAACTAGGCTGCCATCATGCCTGGGGTTATTTTCTTCCAAGTGTCTAAAAATGTTCTACCTCCTTGTGTGGATTTCATAAAAACATTAATTTCAAATGTGACTCCGTATCTGTAGGCTTCTAGTCCCTGGGTTTCAGAAAAAATTATCAACTGTGGTCAGATGTCACTGTTGGCATTCTCCCACAGCCCCCTGCCCACGGTCACCTCCCTGCAGCCACAGCCGGCCCTACTTTGGCCCTGGCTGTCAGCTTTTTCTTTTCTTTTCTTTCCTTTTCTTTTCTGGTGAAGAGGGGCCGCTGATGAAAGACGGGATTGCAATTGCTTTCTTGAGAGAAGCATCTTCTTTTCACACTACACAAGACTGCTGGGTGGAAAATGAGTGTGACTATCCCAGCTGCAGGTGACAACACAGTGCCTCACTAAAATCTACTCGCTAAGGCATGTAGATTTTAGAATGCTGGCATTGCAGTGTACAGGCCTATTGAAAAGCAGACGGGAAACAAACGTGTTCAAAGGCACAGGGGGTGAACCCTTGACCCCAGATGGCAATAAACAGGCAAGAGATTATCAGCCTAGGACAAAAGTTCCGACCTGCACATGCCCTTTAATAGGGCTTCACATATATGCATCTTGTTATCACACACACGGCCTCTGAGATAGATGGACAGAAGCTGAATGCATTTATAGAGATGCTGGGGAAACTGCTTGGTGGCTTCTCCACCATCAGCACCACTGCAGGTCACCTGGTGCTGGGATGAGGACCAGGCTCTGGCATTTCTCAGTGCATCCCGCACCTGGTGATCCTTGGCTGAGCCAGGGGCTCTACTTCCCTTGTCCTCACCTGAGCCACTGTGTGGTCCCCTGTATCCCAGGACAGCTTCATGTTCCTCTCTCCTCCACGGCAATCTCGTGGATGGTGGAATGAAGAAGCCTCTTTACAATCCCTCTTTCCTAGCCGACTCCTTTTTAGACAAGAAGCTGTGCTCTAGGGGCAAAGTGGGCTGGTCTGACATGCGCCAGCCTAGCATGTACGGAGTCCTGGGTCCTACGCCCAACACAGCTGGTAGAACACCCACGTAGTATGCATGAAGTCCTGGATCCTACCACAGCACCACACAGAATCCAAGTGTGGTGACACACCACTGCGATTCTAGCAGTTGGAAAGTGGAGGCTGGATGGTCCAAATATTCAAGCTCATCCATGTTGGGGAAGTCCTGTTATTTGTCAATAAAGTACTGTTGAGCCTATAGAAAACCTAGATAGGAGGGACTAGGAGTCGAGGAGGATTCTGGGAAAGAAAAAGACAAGAGAGTTCGAGATGTAACCGCGATTGGGGTAGGAAGCCTGGAAACCTCTCCGGTAAGAGACATACTTAGATTAACAATTATGGGGTAATTACTTAAGGCAGAGCTAGCCAGTAAGGGACAAGCAAGGCCAACAGCTTCATAATTAATATAGCCTCCTGTGTGTTTATTTGGGACTCATGCGGATCTCGAAACAGGCTGGCGCGGCAGAGCCCAGGCGACTGGCGGGGGATAAACCAAAGCGGCTAGCAAGGAAAAAGCTTCTCTTAACACATCCACAGTTAGTCTGTGGCCAGCCTGGGATACACAAGAATCTATGTAAAAAAAAAAAGGTGAAAATTAAAATGAAAAATTAGGGCTGGGATGTAGGCCAGGTGTTTTTTTTTTACTCCATCAGATTAACAAACATCATCGTCTTCAAGAGCAACAAAAACAGTTTTTTGTTTGTTTTTTGTTTTTCAAGACAGGGTTTCTCCATGGCTTTGGTGCCTGTCCTGGAACTAGCTCTTGTAGACCAGGCTGATCTCGAACTCACAGAGATCCACCTGCCTCTGCTTCCTGAGTGCTGGGATTAAAGGGATGTGCTACCACCACCACCCAGCAACAAAAGCAATTTTTTTGAAAATCAACTGATTATAGCTACTTCTTGTTTCCTTTAGCTGGTGACAGGTGATGGCCTTTGTGTCGAAGACTCGTCTCATTGGAATGAACAAAGACAGGTGTCCCTTTCCCTGCCCTACCTGTGATGGAGTTCCAAGTTCTGAGTTACAAGGTGGCAGCAGAGGATCCCTGAGACAGCACAGCCACCAAGAGCAGAGTGTGGGCTGGAGTCAGGGAGGACTACAACACCAGCTTGTTTGTTGAATGCAGACTTCAGTAAATTGGCCGCATAGACATCTCGTGTCCACTATGGTGCTGTCTGTGGAGGCTTGGGGAAGACTCAAGACAGGTAGGTGAATTGTGTTTCCTTAGTCTTCATTGGAGAACTGGGAATGGCAGCTGCTGGACATTGAAGTCTACCCTTCAGTGGGTATGAGAGAGAATGATATATTTTCTGCATTCAGCACTTGGGTCTGCCCAGACTTTGAGAAGGCAACAGGTTTCTGTTGAATGTGTTTGTCCATCCAGGCAAGTGTCAGAGGTCTCTGTGACTTTGAGTGATTTAGTGATTTCTTCCTCTCACAAAGAAGAGGGGATAAGTTATAGGTTACACTCCTGACACCTGAGCATAGGACACAATAGTCAGCTTTCTGTAGTTCTGTCAAAAAATACCTGAGGTGAATCAGCAAAGAGAAATAGAGATACATTTGGTGGGTAGTTTCAGCCATAGTTTCTTGGCCCTGATTCATTGGGCCTGTGTTGAGAGGCAACAAGGGATGAAACGTGGGGAGAGGCGGATGCTGATCTCATGGTGGCCAGGCAAGGACAGAGGGGAGGAGGGAAGCTGGGACTGGGATCCTAAAGTCACACTCAGTGACCTGCCCACAATGCCCTAGCTTCTCACCACTGGGTCCCTCCTCCTCCAGGCTCGACAGACCAAGCCTTTAGCTTAGGGGCCATTGGTGAACATTTATGATTCAAACAATATTAGTGTCCCCCAAAAGGCTTTTGGATTTATGGAACTGGAACTTCAAAGTACCATAAAGAAATCAAAGATCCAGATGGGCCACCTAACATATCAATGCTAAATAGCACGTGGGAGTTTGTAGCCATAGGCTGATAGCCCTCGATGCACTCACCCATAGCACCTGAAAGGCCAGGGATCTGCCCCACACTGAGCATGGAGAAGCCACACCTCTGTCAGACCATTATGAATAAAGCACACCTTTTAATCTCAGAGCCAGAGCCAAAGCAGCTGGGCAAATTTGCTGGGGGCTGGCAGCAGATCGGTTAGGCAGGCCATCAGTGCTTCCAGATTCGGTGTGACAGGAAGCTGGGGTTGCCATGGTCATGAGCCAGGGATAAGTAAGACCAATGATTAGGCCTTGAGTGGCTTGGAATGTGTAGGTTTCTGACCCAGGGCGCAGAGATTCCCCAAGCACTCAGACATTTGGTGAGCAGCCCTTTCTTCAGTCAGTCAGGAAGTCAGATGGAAAATAAAAACAAGTAAGAAAATTAAAATCACCGAGTTGTTTCATTCATTTCCCATTTCATTCCATAACACAGCTTTTCAGCATTTAAATGAGGAGCCAAGCGGAAGGTAGGAGAGTGCACAGAAGGTAAGCTAAGCCTTCCACACACAGCCAAGATCTCTGACAGAGCAAAAGCAAGGCGTCAACCACAGACCCATCCAGCTTTCCCAATACAATGTGTAACAATGAAGTAACAGTGAGTTAGGGGACTTGATGCCAATGAGCAGCTTCGACAGCGGGCAGGTGACAGGGAGAAGGCTCTTCATGGAGTCAACTTAGAAACAAGGGCTAGCTTTTCTCCTCCTCCTCCTGCCTGTGGAACTGTGCTCTGCAGACATCTCAGACTCTCCAACACTTCCAGGGATCAAATGACTGTCCTGCTGAAGGATTAAGGGCCATCCTATCCCCTTGGCTTGGACATTGGAATTTTCATCAAAATGACTTTGGGTGTGTTGAGCAGGGAATTGGGCAACAAGGATTAAGTTTTAAACAGTTTACCTGGAGAACCGACCAGAGGGCCCCCTGGGGAAAGGCTTCCTTCCAGACCTCCAGCAGAGTCATAAGCTTCTTCAAGCTTCTCTCACATGGGATTAACCTCTAGGGAGACACTAAGCAAGGACTTCAGGGGTCTTAGGTAGGCAGAATGGGGGAAAATAAGATAAAACATTCTCTTGCCAGCCAGATTATTGCCTCTTCCAAGACTCTGTCTGCTGGACATGGAGCTCTCTTCTCCCTCCTCATTGGCCATCCTCGAAGGAAGGGGCAGTGTCCCCTCTGTGCTGTGTGATTTTACTTTTCTTTTAAAAAGCAGGCTATCCCAGAACTAAGTAGAGAAGGATGGCTTTGCATGCCTGACCCTCCTGCCTCTGCCTTCCAAGTATATGATCAATCATTTTAAGGAGCTTCATCCATACACAGAGACAAGGCTGCTCTTACAGGGAGGCTGAAGGCCGCAGCCTAACTCAGATGTGCCTTCCAGCAAACCTGAGGGGGGCAGCAGCCTTGAACGTTCATGGGTACCCAAACTCTGACAACTAATATAAATGTGAGGAGAACAGGTTTCTGAGATTGGATAGATTTTTTGAGGTAGACTTTGGGGGGGTGTGGGGGGCAGAGGGTAGGGTGGAGGGGGAATTGGGGTCAGGGAGTGGGAGTGGGGGTGGGGGGTAGAATCACAGAAAGGTTCCCTTGTAGGATTCCCTATTTCTTTTTTGAGACAAGGTCTCACTACATAGCTCTGGCTGTCCTGGAACTCACTCTGTAGACCAGGCTGCCCTAGAACTCATAGAGATCTGCCTACCATCACTTGGTTGTCTAGGATTCTTTTTTAATAACACCAACACATGCAGCACAAGAACTAGTGATATCTGAAACCTGTGGTGAAATTTGGCAGGAGTTCTCTGCCAGGCAACATTGACAATTCCTCAAAGGGTATGTCTCTTTAGGCTCTTAAAACTCCCACCGGTCATTTTCAGTTCCTTGTTTTGAGATAGTCACTCTATGTAGCCAGGCCAACCTGAAACTTCTAGGGAGCCCCTTGCCTAAGCCTCCCGAGTTCTTCTGTTGCAGGAGCATGCTACCATGCCTGGCCAAGTCGGGTTCTTAAGAAGCCAGATCACAGGAAGAACTCTCTTTCCCATTGGTGGTTAGTGTGTGAAAAAGCAAGAGGTGGTTGTGACCAGGGTGCTCTTGAAACCTGGGTTGTGAGATTCACAGGTGACCACAGGCCCAGCTTAGGGTTCCCATCCAGCCACCCCCCACCATTCATTCTGGTAGCTTCTATAGGGCCAACTTTACACTGGACAATTATACACACTATTGATGGATTATTATGTTTTCTTTTTTGAGAGACTAAGGAGTTGAGTATTCCAATGCTGGAGTACAGGAGATTTTTGTGGCCAGATGTTCAGCCTGAGAGATCATTTTTGGGGGGTATGAGAATGAAAGAAGACCATTATGGAGAAAGGCAGGGGAAGGGAGCTAGAGAATAGTGATGGCTTTTGACATTCCTAAGGCAGCTGCTTGAAGCATCCTGTTTTTTGTTTGTTTTTGTTTTTCACAGCAACAAAGAATAAGATGATGGTAAAGAGTTGACAATAAGAGGGTGTAGGTGAAAAAATGCTGATCCGGTTGGGAGATTGTTGTGGAATATTAGTTGAAGACATGTTACATTCATTTATGCCATAGAATGCTTGTTTAATGTTGCAAAGATGTGTTGCATTTTTTAGGTGGCATTTATTTAACTCTATGAAGCTGTGTTACTTTGCCTGCCTAAACACCTGATTGGGCTAATAAAAAGCTGAATGGCCAATAGCTAGGCAGGAGAGGGATAGATGGGGCTGCCAGGCAGAGAGAATAAATAGGAGAAAGAGAGAGAGAGAGAGAGAATGAGAAAAGGAGAGAAATACATCAGGGCCCAGGCACCCAGTCACAAGCCAGACACAGAATAAGCAGTAAAGAAAAGATAGACAGAAATAGAGAAAGGGAACAACCCAGAGGCACAAGGTAGATGGGATAAGTTAAGAAAAGCTGTCTAGAAATAAGCCATGCAAAGTCATTCGTAAGAAAGAGAAAGTCTCCATGTATTTATTTGGGATGTGTGTGGCAGGCCCCCAAAGAGTAAAAAGAAGTTGAAAAGGAAAGCAGCTACAGGAGATGGACCCACAACTTCATAAAACCTGGTACTGGGAGCTGGGGCCAGACAGGTCCTTGTGACTTACTGGTCAGCTAGTCTAACTGGTGAGTGACAGGCCAGTGAGGTCCCTACATGTGGACACACACACAGAGAGAGAGAGAGAGAGAGAGAGAGAGAGAGAGAGAGAGAGGGGGGGAGGGGGAGAGGGAGAGACAGAGAGAGACACACACACACACACACAGAGAGAGAGAGAGAGAGAGAGAGAGAGAGAGAGAGAGAGAGAGAGAGAGAGAGAGAGAGAGAGAGATTTTTTTAGGAACAGGCATTCTCAATCTGGGTTGGAATGAGAAAACTGAGTTGTAAACCGAATTCAGAAGGTTCAGAAGGTGCTCAGCTGTGTGTGGCCCAGGGTGATGTGCAGAGGGCTTGCTTTTCAGAGGCTTCTGCGTGTCTATTGCGCTCTTTTCTTTTCAGCAAGTTTAGAAGAGGAAATATTTGACCCTTTCCATACTATATCCTGCATCCAAAGCCCACAGGAAATGACAGTTGGATGAAATAATTATGCTCTATTTTTATCCATCTGAAGACATCAAAATTTCTACTGAAAGAAAGCCAGCAGGTGCGTAGAAAGTCTGAGACTGAATGCATACGCTGTCAAAACATACGGGAACTACCACAATGCACACATACATTATTGTAATCTACGCATGTGCCACTGGAATCCGTGCATGTAGTACTGTAATCCATATATGTACTATTATAATCTATATGTGCACTATTGTAATCCATGCATGAACTGTTGTGATACATACACAGATGTTTGTAATCTATGCATGCACTACTGTAATCTATGCATGAACTGTTGTGATACATACACAGACGTTTGTAATCTATTCATGCACTACTGTAATCCATGCATACACTATTGCAATTGATGCATACACTACTATAATCCATGTGTACACTATGTATTGAGACTGATATACAGTGGTTGCTGACTCTTTAGTGAGTTTCCCTGTTGCACATACTTTGAGTGTGTCCTCGATGTTCAAGTCTTGTGAGAGTCCTCTCAGAGATTGCTAGCCCCTTGATTGTTTCATCTGCTTGAGTTTATATTGTATTCATTTTTAATTTCAAACTGTGACCATAGCAATGACCATGTACTTTTCTTCCCTGGAGTTCACCTAATGAATCATTAAGCATGAAGATGGCCTGAGCACTCAGCTACAACTTATTGTTGTTATGAGAACCATAAAAAACGGACGTTGCTGTGCAATACAATGTTGCTATGTGGTAACTTTTAAATATCATTGAGAACAGTTGAAAAAGATCCAAAATAAACAGCATGCCTATGGACTAGAAGATTCAATCCTTAATGTTCCAACTTCTGCTGAATTTATGAAGTCAATGTTATAGTGAAATTCTAGACTTTTTTTTAGGAGGTTAGGTTGGTAAGATCTTTATAAGGTTCACATAAAAATACAAAAGGCAAGGAATAGAAAGGACAACCTTGATGCAGAATAAACATGAAGTGTTTATACTTCTGACATCAAGATTTATGCAGATACTGCAAAGTAACTGAGAGAATATGATACCAGTATAAGAACAGACAGGTTTCCTACTGGAACTGAGCAGAAAAATTACAGCTGAACACTCTTCCTACTTTAGGAGGCAAACTTGTTAAAGACAAGAATCAGTCATGTAAGGTAACAGTCATACAGTCATTAAAACAATATAAGTCCTCTGCTTGTCAAAAGACATAGTCGTAGATCGAGAAAGTGCTTTGAAACAATTGTCTGCCAACGGACTCATATCCGCAATGTAGGAAATCCTTCAGATAGTAAGAAAGAAGCAACTCAAGAGTGGGTGGAAAGGCCACCAAAGGGGATGTGCACAGAGAAGATGAACTTGGGTTCTGGGGATCTGAATTCAGTCCTCAAGCTTGCATGGTAGCTGTATATACCCGTCACATTGACATCTGGATGTGAGAGGTGTTCATGAGTGTGTGTACTTTCTCTACATGAACATTAAGATTTTGGACACATGCTTCCCACATAATTAAAAGTTTGCTTAGTCTAAAAGATAAAGGAGAAAATGGATCATTCTTAAAGGACAAAACTATTTTTTATGTTAAATGTCAGTAAAAAAATTATGAAACCTTAAATCAGCTTTATTCCTTCACATCATACTGTTAAACCAAGAAAATAACATCACATTTGCTTGCTTTTAAAATAGGTTCTTTCTGACATTTATGTTATTATCTATTTATCTAGTTGTGTATGCAACTACCTGTAGAAGCAGAAGAAGTAATCAAATCTTGTGCTGGTGTTACAGGTGGTTGTGAGCTGCCCCACATGGGTGCTGGGAACTGAACCTGGGTCCTCTGAAAGAGCAGTGGGTGCTTTTGATCAAGCCCTGAGCCTGTCCTCATCCAGGAAATGTGCTTTTACCCTAAGGGGAGTCTCACTTCCCTGGAATTTGACCCTAAATTTCAAGCATCTTTTACAAAAAGTAGAAAAAAAAAAACAGTAAGCAGAAAACATAATCTGTAATTTGAATTTTTGTTTTGTCCTCTGTGTGAAGTTTATAAAAACCCTTGTATGTGCTCAAGTCTGCCTCCACACCTCCTCAGGTATGTTCCTCTGTTTATTTATTTATTTTCTCTCTCGCCTTCATTTCTTAACTTTCCCATGTCTGTTTACTCGAGAGACAGTCCTAACCGTTTCTCACAGTCAGAGCGTTCTCCAGACCGGATGATTCACCAGTTGGAAACTGTCTCAGGCTCCCAGGATAATTGTGGAATGTTAGCTCACTGCGCAGAGTGCACGTTCAGCTCGAAAGGGTGTGAGACATGAACTTCAGAAGGCGGCGAAAGTTAAAAGCAGTTAAGTTCAATTACAGGAAGGATTCTCTACCCCCAAGCTGGCACACATGAAAGAAAAAACAAAAGACAAAAAACAAAAAACAACCCAACCTAATCATTTTATGTTCCAAACATTTGAAGATCTTACAATTTACCTCTAAGTTCACAAATAAAACAAATTAACCTGTATTATCTGCTCAAGAGGCAACATAGAAACACGATCTGTTTAAAAAGCACATTGTGACGATGATAAATTAGATTTATAAGTTATACTCAACATTAGGGGATTCTTGACTTTCATTTTTGGGGGGGCCTTCATTTTTGGGGGGGAAGGAGGGGAGGAAATTGAGTAGTTACACCAGCTGAGAGCAGTGTGTTTTACTCACGTCAGTACTTAGAATTCATTCCTTAAGAAGAAATCATAAGCTTTATGGCACTATGGGGGTCTCTAAAGATAAACACTTTATATTGCCTTATATGGAGGCCTACATCAGAAGGCTGCTATAGTAAGGGGTGCCTGGTTACAGTGATTTGAATAATCTCAAATACAAAACAATCATTTAAAATACAAGTTTCATTTAAGATCTCATGGCTGGCCAACTGTATGCAAAGACATGATAATTTCAAAATTTTGAAAACAGATAGTTTTTAAGTGTTAATGAGTCTAATTCCCAAGTTTTGGGGATTTAGGAGTTACTTGCTAAAGATTATGTGGTTTAAAAGTTACAGAACAATGTAAAAATTATTTTAATTCTGTTTTAAATGTGTATGTCTGAAAAGTGTTGTTTTTTTAGTGACCCAAAAAGAGCAGTCACACACACACACACACACACACACACACACACACACACACACCACATACACAGTCTTTTTCTTTATAACCCTGGGTTCAGGGTTGTAAATCTGAATGGATAAAAATGTTAGTGTGCTGGCCTGGTGTACTTCACACTTCTTCGTGGTAAAAAGGAAGATTTAGCAGCAAATGAGGGCAGGGGACACCCACACTCCTTTCTGAAGGGACTGTGGCCTTGGAGCCAGGGAAAGCACTATAGCAGTGCTCCTCAACCTTCCTGAGGCTGCAACCCTCGTGTTGTGCTGACCCCCAGCCACAAAATTATTTTCATTGCTACTTCATAACTGCAATTTTGCCACTGTTTGCTACTGTTATGAATGTAAATATATGTGTTACCAGGTGACCTCTGTGAAAGGGTCCTTTGACCTCCAAAGGGGTTGTGACCCACATGTTGAGAACCACTGCACTATAGGACTCTGGCCACAACTAAACTCTGATAATGCTGCCAAAGAGATTCCTCGAAGTGTGTGCACAGTTGTTATTATATATACCCAGCTTTGGGCTTGACAGTCGACCGGTAGTGACCCTAAGGAAACTTACATGGATGTCCATGACCATAAAACAAGATTGTGACGCTATTAAGTGGGCAGTTATCTCTAAACATGACCAGGGAAGCTTCTCAGGGACTGTTCTTTTTCATTCTCATAAGAAACAACATAGAAAAAGACTTGAAATGCACCACGAGGAACTTAATATAGAAATCATGACTTCCTGACATTGGGTTGAATGTTCACCAGGTTCCGGAAGTTGGCATAGATTTCTTTGCAGAGGTCTTAGGGCTGGATCATCAGCAACACTGAAAGGAGACCTTGAGGGATAAACACTGGCAATTTCGATGAGTGCAGCTTGGGGGAGAACTGTTGGCCAAGGGACTGGCTGTGCACCTCCCCTCAGCTGCATAGAAAGCCTCTGGCCTGCCGCTTGAGCTGATTGGACACAAAGTGATTGTTTGTAAGCCCCAGAGAGCCTTCCCACATCCCAGCCCTGGGGCTGCTCCTGGTATTTCCTCTGGCCTTCAAGCTTGGACCCAAGAAAACTGGAAAAATCCATCTGGTGTGGGCTGATTGTAGAAATCTGGAATGTATGATCATTTTGACAAAAGCAGAAACCAGACTTGGACTCTGAGTACTAATATGTCCTGGGAAGTTCTGAGGCCCAAGACACTATTTTTCTCCCAAATTGAATTGAGTTGAGGGGGAAAAAAGGGAAGTGGATAGATGAACTATTCACTGTGCAAAGTTTAGCCCCTTAGCCCAGCAGCAGCTTGTATGCACCTAATATGGTTTTGTGTTTTTGTTTTTAATGAGAAACTACTATAAATTAGCTATGCTATCTTGACTCAAGAGCATTTCAGTCTCTTAAAAAAAACCTATCCTGTGTAAAAAAATTTCATAAGTCTTATTTTAAAACAATAGCTTTATGAAATGTCTCTACAAGGACACCATCATATTTTAATGATTTTTGTAATATTAGAAATAGTATGTCTTTGAATGTCCATGCGAAAATGGGTAAAAACAGATATTATCAAGCACACATCCTTATAAAACCCCAAAATAAAATAAAAGCAAATAAAATGAAAGTTTTTAGTTAGTATGAGCTTTGTTTCATGATTGTCTCTAAGTATGAAACTGTGGCAAACTTTGGAGGGTATTGATTTTTGTTTTACTTAATGTAAATTGTTAGTGGACAAGTGAGATAAGTAGCTATTTCCATGGCTAATTATGTATATCTGGGTATATTCTCTACTTCGTCTAGCTTATGTAAATTAGTTATGACCAGAAACAATGGCAATACTATGGTTTTGGTTAGATCAAAAACAATGATTACCACTGGTAGAATAATTGGCTTCATGTTTGGGTTCATTGTTTTGTGGTATAGTTACTCAGCTCCAGTACCGACGTATTCTCTTGTTCATGTGATAGACAGTTGATGTCAAGATCCATGATTTGGGGGTTTGGATGAGAATGGTCCCCATAGGCTCATATGTTGGAATACTTGGTCCCTAGTTAGTAGAAATGTTTGGGAAGGATTAGGAGGTGTGGCCTTGTTGGCAGAGATGTGTCACTGGGAAGGGGCTTTGGGATTTCAGAAGTCCACACCAGGCCTAGTCTCTCTCTTTCTGCTTGCTGCCTTTGGATCAGGATGTAAAGCTCTCAGCTACTGCTCTAGCACTATGCCTGTCTGCTTCTTGTCAAAATGATACTGGACTAACCTTCTGAAACTGTAAGCAACCCTCTCCCCTGCCTTCTTTTATAAGCATTGCCTTGGACATGGTGTCTCTTCACAGTGATAGACAGTAACTAAGATACATGTTAAGCATTGGAGATGATAGATTAGCTACTTCTCTGGTTATCTGTGATCAAATACCCAAGGAATACAACTCCAGGAAGGTCTGGTGATTTGTATTGTCAGCCGCACAGTAGATAGTCCCTGGATTCACCTGTGTCTGGCACCAGTCCTGGACTGAAAAAAAGTGAGCTGAGCACTAGCATTTGCTACCCACTGATTCCTGATTCTGTACCCAAGGTGACTACCTCATATCCCTTCTGCTGTGACTTCCCCAAAATGGTGAATTCTACCCCAGCCTCTGAGCCGAAACATGGTCTCCTTCAGTGAGTTGCACTTGACATGTACATTGCTATAGCCATGAGGAAAGTAACCAATGCAGCAGGGAGGGAATGTTGGCAGGGGCATGAGGCAACTAGTCACTTTGCACCCATACCCAAGGAGCAGGGAGTGAATAGGAAATGCACCAGGCTGAAAAACTTCAAGACCCACACTCAGTCATCTACTTTCTCCAGTGAAGCTTGACCTCCTAGAGGTTGTATAACCTTGACTTTCTGCAACAGCATGACCAGCTGGGGACCAAGTGTTCCAAAGCCAGAGCCTGTGGAGGGCATTTCACATGTGAACTGCAACAGGTGGTGCCACATGGTCCCTGCATTCCAGAAGAGAACAGTCTGTTATAGGAGATCAGACTCATGGGGGACAAAAAGGAGAGCTTGGAAAACTCTATTAGTTAGACTGTATTGAGGGTTGATGTGATTCAGACCCAAATTGAATGAGTTTAAGAAAAAGGAACTTATTGCTTACAGAACCCACTCACCCGGTGCCCTGCTCGGAGCTACCTGAGGCCTGGGGACTGTGCACGGAGGAACCCGTCCCAGCAAACCAGCCCATCCAGAGTCTGCCAGCATTGCTGTGCTAGTCCTGCCTCCACCCAAGGGAAGAGGAGAGCCATCAGAGTATTGGATATGCTTGCACCCACTGGAAGAGAACCTTGGTATTGTACCCACCAGGAGAGGGAGAGACCCCACTGGTACCCACTGGAAGAAGGGATGGAAAGACAACAGTATAAGAACACAGTCAACAACAGAAAGATTAATATGACACCACCAGAGTCTAGGGACTCCACACCAGCAATACCTGAACATCCCAATGCAGATGAATCAGAAGAGAACGACCCTAAAAACAACTTTATAAAGATGATAGAGACCCTCAAAGAGGTAATGAGAAAAGAAATGGAAGAAAAACAAACAAAACATTCAAGAAATGAAGGAAATGAAGGCAAAGACAAGCCAAAAATTGCAAGAAACAATTCAAACAGTGCAAGTTTTGAAAGCTGAGACACAAAAAATACACAGTATGAGGGAATGCTGGAAACTAAAAAGCTGGGTAAACGATCAGGAACTACAGATGCAAGCACAACCAACAGAATAAAATAGATGAAGGAGAGAATCTAGAAGATACACTAGGAGAAATAGATTCATTGACCAACGAAAATCTTAAGTCCAACAAATCCCTAATACAAAATACCCAGGAAATATGGGACACTGTGAAAAGACCAAACCTAAGAATAGAAGAAGGTGAAGAAACCCACCTCAAAGGTGCAGAAAACATGTTTAACAAAATCATAGAAGAAAACTTTCCCAACCTAAAGAAAGACTTGCCAATGAAAATACAAGAAGCTTATAGACCACAAAAAGTTCCCTCATCACATAATAATTTAAACTCCAAACATACAGAATAAAGAAAGAATATTAAGAGCAGCAAAGGAAAAAGGCCAAGTAACATATAAAGGCAAACCTATCAGAATCACACCTGACTTCTCCAGGGAAACTCTGAAAGCCAGAAGGTCCTGGATAGATATTCTACCAACACTAAGAGACCTCATATGCCAGACCAGACTACTATACCCAGCAAAACTTTCAATCACTATAGATGTAGAAAACAAGATAGTCCATGACAAAACCAGATTTGAACAATACATATCCAATAATCCAGTCCTACAGAAAGTTCTGGAAGGAAAACTCTAACCCAAGGAAGTTAACTACACCCACAAAAACATAAGCAATAGATAATCCCACTTGACCAACAGCCAAAAGAAAAAAAAGGGGGGATTCACACATAATACCATCACCACTACCGAATCCAAAACAAACAAGAATTAACAATCAGTGGTCCTTAATTTCCCTCAATATTAATGGTCTTAACTTGCCTATAAAAAGACACAGGCTAACAGAATGGATACTAAGACAGAATTCATTCTTCTGCTTCATATAAGAATCATACAACTTCAAAGATAGATGGTACCTCAGAGTTAAGGGTTGGGAAAAGATTTTCTAATCAAATGGACACAAGAAACAAATAGGAGTAGCAATCCTAATATCTAAAAATTAGATTTTAAGCTAAAATAATCAAAAGAGATGAAGAAGTTCATTGCATATTCATCACAGGAGAAATCCATCAAGATGAAGTCTGAAATCTGAATATCTATGCCCCAAATACAAAGACATCTATATTCATAAAGGAAACATTACTGAAACTCAAGTCACACATAAAACCTCACACACTTATAGTGGGAAATTTCAACAACCTACTATCACCAGTAGACAGGACCACCAGACAGAAACTTAACAAAGAAACAAATAGAAGTTATGACCCAATCAGGTTTTAACAGACAGCGATAGAACATTCTATGCAAACAAACAAAAAAAAATATACCTTCTTCTCAACACCACATGGAACCTTCTCTAAAATCGACCACATACTTGGCAACATATCAAATCTCAACAGATACAAAAAAAATTGGAATAACCTCCCATATATTATCAGACCACCATGATTTAGAGTTAGAATTCAACAACACAAATTGCAGAAACTGTACAAACTCATGGAAATTGAACAATGTGCAATTGTACCATTCCTGGGTCAAGGAAGAAATAAAAAAGAAAATTTAAGACTTCCTAGAATTCAATGAGAATGAAGATACCACATACCCAAACTTATGGGGCACTTTGAAAGCAGTGCTTAAGAGGAAAGTTCATAGCATTAAGTGCCCACATGAAGAAACTGGAAAATAGCCACACTAGAGAATTAACAGCACAACTGAGAACTCTAGAACAAAAAGAAGCAAACTCACCCCAGAGGAGTAGATGCCAGGAAATAATCAAATTGAGGGCTGAAAGCTGTAAAGTAGAAACTAGGAAAATACAAAGAATCAATGTAACAAAGAGTTGGTTCTTCAAGAAAATCAACAGAATAGACAAACCTTTATCTAAACTAACCAAAAGGCAGAGAGAGAACATGAAAATTAACAAATCAGAAATGAAAAGGGGGACATAATAACTGACACTGAGGAAGTCCAGGTCATACTTTGAAAACCTGTTTTCCACAACATTTGAAAATTTAAAGGAAATGGACAATTTTATGGATAGATATCACTTACAAAAATTAAATCAAGAACATATAAGCAATTTAAGCAGCCCTATAAACCCTAATTAAATAGAAGCAGTCATCAAATGTCTCTCAACCAAAAAAGCCCAGAGTCAGATGGTTTCAGTGCAGAATTCTACCAGAAATTCAAAGAAGAGCTAATACCAGTATTCCTCAAATTGTTCCACAACATAGAAGCAGAAAGGTCATTGCAAACTCTTTTTACGAGGTTATAATTACCTTGGTACTCAAACCACACAAAGACACAACTACAAAAGAACTACAGACCAATATCCCTCATGAACATTGATGCAAAAATGCTCAATGAAACAATGGCAAAATGAATCAAGAACACATCAGAGAAATCATCCACCATGATCAAGTAGGCTTCATTCCAGGGATGCAGGGATGGTTCAACATACAAAAATCCATCAATGTACTCCATCATATAAACAAACTAAAAAAGAAAAAACAATATGATCATCTCACTAGATGTTGAAAAAGCATTTGACAAACTCCAACACCCCTTCATGATAAAGGTCCTAGAGAGAGCAGGGATAACAGGAACATACCTGAACATAATAAAAGCAATATACAGTAAACCAACAGCCAACATCAAACTAAATGGAGAGAAACTCAACGCAATCCCTCTAAAATCAGCAACAAGACAAGACTATCCACTCTCTCCATATCTCTTCAATATTGTACTTGAAGTTCTAGCTAGAGCGATAAGACAACAAAAGGAGATCAAGGGGATACAAATTGGAAAGGAAGAAGTCAAACTTTCACTATTTTCAGGTGATATGATAGTTTACATAAGTGACTCAAAAAACTCTACATGGGAACTCCTACAGCTGATAAACACCTTCAGTAAAGTGGCAGTATACAATCTTAACTCAAAAAAATCAGTAGCCCTACTTTATACAAATGATAAATGGGCTGAGAAAGAAATCAGAGAAACATCACCCTTTACAATAGCCACAAACAACATAAAATATCTTGGGCTAATGCTAACCAAACAAGCGAAAGACTTGTATAACAAGAACTTTGAGACTTTAAAGAAAGAAATTAAAGAAGATATCAGAAAAATGGAAAGATCTCCCATGCTCTTGGATAGGTAGGATCAACATAGTAAAAATGGCAACCTTGCCAAGAGCAATCCACAGATTCAGTGCAATTCCCATCAAAATACTGGCACAATTCTTCACAGACCTTGAAAGAACAATAATCAACTTTATACGTAAAAACAAAAAACCCAGGATAGCCAAAACAACCCTGTACAATAACGAAACTTCCAGAGGCCTCACCATTCCTGACTTCAAGCTCTACTATAGAGCTATGGTCCTGAAAACAGCTTGGTTTTGGCACAAAAATAGACAGGTTTTCAATGTCAATTGAAAACCTTGACATTAACCCACACACCTAAGAACACCTGATTTTTGATAAAGAAGCTAATATTATACAATGGAAAAAAGAAAGCATCTTCAACAAATGGTGCTGGCATAACTGGATGCTGGCATGCAGAAGACTGCAGATAGATCCATATCTATCGCCATGCACAAAACTTAAGTCCAAATGAGTAGTGAACAGTATGGGGCTACAACATTTCTCAATGATCCGGGCGAAGGGCTGAGGATTTAAATGAAGACAAAAGACAGCAGCTCATTCTTGCAAGGAGAATGGCCTTTACTACCAAGGTCCAGAGCTCACGTTTCCAGGGCCCTCTGGCAAAGGATGGGCAGACAACAGGAACTTGAATTTAGAAAATAAGGATGGGAAGAAAATAGAAGGATGGAACAAGAGGTATTTGCTAGAAGCTCCTAGTCAAAAGCTGGTCAGCAGACCCCCATGGGGGAAGGGTGCAACACAAATGGATCAAAGACCTCAAAATAAATCCAGCCACACTGAACCTCTTAGAAGAGAAAGTGGCAGGTATCCTTGAAGGAATTGGTACAGGAGACTGCTTCCTGAACATAACACCAGTAGCACAGACACTGAGATCGACAATTAATAAACGGGAATTACTGAAACTGAGAAGCTTCTGTAAGGCAAAGGACAGTCACCAAGACAAAACAGCAACCAACAGAATGGTAAAAGATATTCATCAACCCTACATCTGACAGAGGACTGATTTCCAAAATATACAAAAACTCAAGAAGCAAGTCACCAAAATACCAAATGATCCAATTAAAAAGTGGGGTATAGAACTAAATAGCTAATTCTTAACAGAGGAATCTTAAATGGCTGAAAGACACTTAAGAAAGTGCTCAACATCCTTAGCCATCAGGGAAATGCAAATCAAAACAACTTTAAGATAGTTTCTTGCTCCTGCCAGAATGGCTAAAATCAAACCACCAATGACCGTTTATGCTGGAGAGGATGTGAAGAAAGGTGAACACTCCTCTACTGCTGGTGTGAGTACAAACTTGTACAGTCACTTTGGAAATCAGTATGGAGATTCCTCAAGAAAATGGGAATCAGTCTACCACAAGATCCAGGAATTCCACTCTTTGGCATATGACCAAAAGATGCACATTCATATAACAAGGACATCTGTTCAACTATGTTCATAGCAGCATTATTTGTAATAGCTAGAACCTGCAAGCAACCTAGATGCCCTTCAACTTAAGAATGGATAAATGAAATGTGGTACATTTACACAATGGAGTACTACTCAGCGGGGGTGGGGGCTGGAGTCTTGAAATTTGCAGGCAAATGGATGGAACTAGAAGAAACCATCTTGAGCAAGGTAACCCAGTTACAAAAAGACAAATATGGTATGTACTCACTCATAATGGATTTTAGACATAGAGCAAAAGTTTACCAGCCTATAATCCACAGCGCCAGAGAAGCTAGGAAACAAGGAAGACTCTAAGAGAGACATACATGGTCCCCCAGAGAAGGGGAAAAGGACAAGATCTCCTGAGCAAATTGAGAGCATGGGGGGGGGAGGGGAGAGGGAGTTAGGAGAAAGAGAAGGGGAGAAGAGGAGGGAAGAGGAGGACATGAGGGAGAAGGAAGACAGAGTCGGGGGAAGAATAGAGGAGAGCAAGAAAAGAGATACCATAACAGAGGGAGCCATTATAGGTTTAAAGAGAAATCTGGCACTAGGGAAATGCCCAGAGATCTACAAGGATGACCCCAACTAACAATCTAAGCAATAGTGGAGAGGCTACCTTAAATGCCTTTCCCTCTAATGTGATTGATGACTGACTACCTTATATGTCATCCTAGAGACTTCATCCAGTAGCTGATGGAAGCAGAAGCAGACACCCACAGCTAAACACTGAGCTGAACTGCTGGAATCCAGTTGTAGAGAGGGAGGAGTGATGAGCAAATGGGTCAAGACCAGGCTGGGGAAACCCACAGAATCAGCTGACCTGAACAAGGGGGAACTCATGGACCCCAGACTGACAGCTGGGAAACCAGCATAGGACTGATCCAGACCCCCTGAATGTGGATATCAGTTAGGAGGCCTGAACAATCTATGGGGCCTCTGGTAGTGGATCAGTATTTATCCCTAGAATACGAATGAACTTTGGGAGCCCATTCCACATTGACGGATACTATCTCAGTCTAGACACACAGGGGAGGGTCCAGGCCCTGCTCTAAATGATATGATAGACTTTGAAGATCCTCCATGGAAGACCTTACTCTCCCTGGGGAGCAGAAAGGGGATGGGATAGGGTATCAGTGGGGGATAGGGGTGTGGTGGGGAGGGAGAAGGAACTCTAATAAAATAAATATAAATAAAAATAAAGTACTCACTTAGTTTCAGGACAAACAGAAGAAGACAAGCCTTGGAGACAGTGGACAGTAGGAACTTCCCACAGGTTCGGGAACTTTCCATGGGCTCAGGTTCCTATCTTTACCTCTGTGTTGGCCTTCATTGTCCGTTATCACAGTGTGTGTGTGTGTGTGTGTGTGTGTGTGTGTGTGTGTGTGTGTGTGGTCAGACACAATAGGCTGACTTTCACATTAGCACATTAGTAGAGGAGGGACAAGGAGGAGCTAAGGAGGGAAGAAACTACTGGATATCAGGAAGAAGCTAGAGTGAAAGGTGAGGAAGTCTGGCCTAAAGTCCAGGTCCAGATTTAAATTAGAAATGGGAATCACTTGCTGGAAGAAAAACTTCTAGAAAAAAAGACAAAAAATGAATTTAAGGATGAGCATAAAAATTATTTCAGAACCATGGAACTTCAAAATTGGATTTGACAGTCAATGACATCAAATTGCTTCTTATTAAGCTTTTGACTTGGGGTTCTAGTCAACTGCCCAATTAATTCTTTGTTACCTAGGGTAACAGAAAGTGGATCCTTTACATCTTTTTATATGACGGACTTCATGTTGAGTTCATAGAAATATTGCCCTGTTGGTTGATTTGCTAATAATCTAACACACACACACACACACACACACACACACACACACGTCTTTCAAGAAATAGCAGTTGTGTGCTAGGCAAAACACATTTAAGTGAACTGATCTTCTGACTGGAAAATTACATTTATGCGATGAAGATTCTCTGTAAGTAGCAAGATTGCCTTTGCCACCAATGTAGCAACCCATGGCCAGTCATCACATGTGCAGTTGGAGATCTATTTCTGATCTGGGGAAGATCTGTTGTGGACTGAAGCAAGCTTCAAGCTCACAGCATAAGCTCTCCGGGCTTGCTCCGAATCAGCCTTTTGTTTTGGTACACATGATTACGATTTTGGCTGAAGACACCAAACATAAGTCTCAATCCAATTTAGTTCCTGCTCCAAGCGGTTCTCCTTATTTGTTCAAGAATTTCAGACTGATTTTTCCCCCCACTTACTCTGTTCACTCATCCTTCCTGTATTTCATGGAGAATAGGCACCCAGGGTTTTGAGTTTGATTCACAGCATGCATTGTTAAAGAATAGTCTGTGCTTGTTCAGCCATTCTCAATAGGGACAAGTTAGATAGCTGATATTTCACAGGAATGAGTTGTTTGTTTGTTTTCATGCAACACAAGAATGTTCTTAGTCTAATGTCATTTAGACTCTGCTTGTTGTAGTTTCAAGAGATGGCTCCTGTCCACTGTGGATCTTTCTGATAACCCAGGTCCCTCGTTCCAGCTACAGTTCACTTTGTATAAGCAAAACAGCTCATCAGGCTCTCAGTACATGACCTTGGTTCCATCCCCAGCCTTGTAGAAAACGAAAGTGGCAGCACACACCTCTAGTCCCAGCATCTGGGAGGTGGAGGCCCGAAGGTCAGAAGTTCAAGGTTATCCTCTGCTTCAGAACAAGTTGGATGCCAGCCTGGAATTCAGCAGACCTTATCTCAAAAACGCTTTCCCCCACAAACAAAGACTGGATTGTCTATTAAATGCATTTATCTGTTTATGGAGAGTCATGCAATCCTTTGGAGGTACTTCTGTTCCTACTTGCTAAATGGCTTTCTCAGCAGTACAGCTGATGACGTGCACATGAACTTCAATATACTTAGACTTGACAAAAGTCACTCTGCTAGTGAGTCACAAGTCAGAGATGTCAACACAAATATGCAATCTTCCCTAAATTCCCATTTAGAAAAAAGAATTATGTATTTTTTCAATTGTTTTGACAAAGACTCATAATACCAGATGAATAAAATGTTAGTTGGCTAAGAGATCCTAGAAATGACCTAGCCCAAAGGCTTTGTTTTTCAGATTTGAAGGCTGCCCAAGAGAGCTGGCCTTCAGCTGGCCACACCCAGAGTCAGCCTTGTGGCCTCCACTGGACAACTCTCATAGGACATCTCCATTTGCTTGTGCCTGAGTTCTAAGTGTCAGGTTTCATACAGCATGGAGAGAGAGAGAGAGAGAGAGAGAGAGAGAGAGAGAGAGAGAGAGAGAGAGAGAGAGAGAGAGAGAGAGAGAGAGAGAGATTATTAAAGGGGTGGGTTTACTTCTTCAGCTAAGGGTCTTCAGTTTTAATTGAAAACAAATTCTGTTTCATCATTTAAGGAAGCACAGAGCATTACAGCAGTCAGAAAGAGAGAAAGAGGATCCCGCTGATGGGTGAGATCTCTAGGGGTTCCAAACTAGATGAGAGAACCAAGACAGAGACAGTTGGAGAGGAAATAACACAGGGAGGAAGAGGGAAGAGCTGTTTACTTGGAGGGATGATCTCATATTGCTGGGTTGGGTATGCAACTCGAGAGGGACAGAAGCCATGTTCATGACAGACTCTAGTGGGTAGGAAGTATGGCTAATTTTGCACTCTGTGAGGGCCATTTCTCTACTTAATGTGCTCCTAGGGTCTTTTCACTTCTCTCTGGTGACTTAGAAGGAAGTGGAAGAAATAAACAATAAATAAATGCAGCCCAGGAAGTCATCATCACACTGACTTCTGCCAGTAGTTAGTAAGAAATACACACAACAGACACTATTTCTGACCTTATAAAGCTTATGTGGTAAGGCACACATGAGTGTGTATGTGCACAAACATATGTGTGTGTGTGCGTGTGTGTGCTTGTGCACATGTTTGGTCATTGATACTCTTCCATGATGCTATCTCCCTACACTAATGAGCACTCTTGCATAGACTTTTGGCTTTTGTCCTCACCAAATTTCCAGTGAATGTAGAGGTTGAGTTGGATCCTGGAAGATGCTTGTGCCCTAACTAATCAAAGGCTTTGTATTTAAAGGAATATTTTTTTAAAAAGTTTTCAAAAATCGCTATAGCCATAAGAGTGCTATGTTTTGAACACACACCATGCTGTAGCTGTTTGCATGAACATTAATCCTGCAGATGGGTGAGATCTCCCAGGGTTCCAGACTGGATGAGAAAACAGAGACACATGGCAGGAGAATAAATAACCAAGGGGGGAAGAGGAAAAAGCACTTCGTTTTCTTCTGCCTGGAAAATAAATATGCAGGACATTTTAAAATCAATGACAGATGCAGACTATTTTTACAGTTAATAGCCATGGAGATAGCTGAGAAAACAAATAAACAAACAGAACCAAATTGCATCTGGAAGCATTTTCAGTAGAGGCTCGGTGAAGATGGGGTTGGATGATACATCCAGAGAAGGACTGGGTGAGAAGAGCTGAGGCTCAGGATGGGATGTTTTTGTTTGCAGTGTGTCTAGAGAGAAGAGATAGAATGCTAATGGGAGAGCTACTCCACCCCCCCCCGGCTTGGTACTCCACTATCCACAAGACCACCTGGTGGCCAAGAAGGCTGGGTAGCTGTAGCATAGCAGTTTCCAGGCAGTGGAAGAAAGAAGGAGGTGAGCTGACCACTGTCCCTTAAGGACATGCATCATAGATTGTAAGCACCGCTTTAGTTCATATCCAGAAGTTAGACAAATGGCTACAGCTGGTTCCAAAAAAGTTAGGAAGTAAGAGTATTTCAGATGGCCTGGTGCCATTACTGCAAAAAAAAAATCACAGAACAGGCAGGGACAGCTATTGGATTTCAACCGCAGATGACTCTCCCTGCTGTCTCCCTGAACCCTTGTAAGTCTATAATTTTAAATCCAGTACCAGCACGTCCTCAATGGGACCTATTCTTTAACTTCCGAGTTGTACAAACACCTCTCAGTGCTGTGGTTGTGGGTGCAAGCTAAGGATGTTGGGAGAAGAGGAAAGAAAGCCAAGTGGATTTGAACTTGGCTGGCTTCACTGAAGTGCCACAGTCACGCTGTGTGATCTCACCAGGGCCCAAGTGCCTCACAGTGAGAAATTCACAGTCACAAAACAACTCCCTCTAGCACTGGGGCGTGTGGAGCAGAGGCCACATTTATTGCAAACCTCGAAACCGTTGGGACCACAGTCCCTGCTTCATTGCCTCCTGAGGTTTGTCCCTTCTGGAGTTTTAATAGGTGTCTTTAGCCCAGCAGGGGAGACTTGGCAAACCTGAAGCTTGTTTCTTCCAGAAGCTTCCTGATCCTGTCCTTGGCTAGGGGCCAGATTTGCCAATGGGAAAATAATCTTTAGATGTATCATGAACTAAAGTGTTTTGCCATGCTCTGAACACTGGATCTCAGCAGTGAAAACTTAGGCTTGCAAACAGGGCACAGAGCCGCCTCTTGAAATGGTTAGCAGGTGGCAGTGCCCGCGGCAAGAATTCATGTAGCTCTTTGGAAAACTTCAGTGGACTTAGGCACACTGGGAAAAAGTGAGTCAAAACAGAGGCATGCCCAAGATTTCATAGCAGCATGCTGAGGTAATTTCCCCCATGATCCTGTTTGTGGGTTAAAGAGAAGGCCATGTCTTCAGCAGCCTGTAGAAACGATACTTTTCACAGACACTCTTCAATCTAAATATTGTTTATGTTAGGGAGCTTCCCTGCTCTTCAACCATGGTTTCTCATTGTCTTCCTCCACATACTGCAAACATGATCTGTATGTTCCACTCAAAGAGTAGGGGAGACACACGCGGAAGGGGAAGAGTGACAGAAACACACAGCAGGCCACCGGATAGCCTTGCTGTGAAACGGGGTTGTGAGTGGGGGGGTAGAACCTGAACACTTGCTCCTGCCCCAATGTCAAAGACAAGCAATTACTTTCTGTTTGGTTCAGGACCTGTGTTGTGACTCAAGATTGTCACCAGCTTTTCTTGTCCTTGAAAGATCAGGGGAGACAGTGTTAGCTCTCAGATGTTGGACAGTGTTCTGAGGTTTGAAAAGTGTCCCCATCTATTTCTGTGCAAGCTCCATTCTGGGTCCTCAGCAGCTACAGCTGACATCATTTTTCCAGAGTCAGAACTCTAGACTCTGCCCTGCTTGTTTTACAGCCTGTCGCAGAGGAGAAAAAGACAAATAACAAAGAACAAGATGCCTGGGGTGAAATGGGAAGGTACCTCCTGTCTCCTAAACATCCCCTAACCTGGAAGAAATACCCCGAGAGACAAAGGCATAAGAAGGTCACTGTTTCTGGGAACTACTTGCCCCATAGAATATGAGCAGCGCTGTATGGGCCGGCTCCTGAAAAATGCTCTCCCTCTTGAGTCTCTTGGTCCATGACTTTCTCAGTGGTGCAGGGCAGATCCTGCTGTCTGTGCAATTTCAGTGAACAAGGTTCATCTGGTTCTTAATCTGCAGCAGGTTGGGAGCTGACTACAGCTGTGTGGGAGTTGCCTGAGAATGCCACTGATCACGGAAGGTGTTTAATGTTTGCCAGTGGAGCAGAAGGCTTGGTACCAGGCTCAAGGAGCCACTGGCTACTGGGAACTTTCGATCTGTGATATGCTGGTCACTGAGAGGAGCCATACTGGAAGAAGACCATGCCCTACGGTGATATGGCTACAGCCAAGCCTCAACCCCTTCGTACTCAAAAATGAGCATGTAGAGCCGTTCTTACTGAGGCTTTCACCACAGCTTCTCCTGGGAGGCAGCTCAGTAGGCCCATCACATCTATATTGGCTTGGAAGTCAATTGTGGACTGGTTAGATACTGCAATTGATTATGAAAGTTGTCTGTTGTCAAGGAAAACATCTCCTTATGGTGTGTGTGTGTGTGTGTGTGTGTGTGCAGGTGAGAAGACAGCTTTTAGGAGTGGGTTCTCTCCTTCCATCATGTGAGTCCTGGGAATTGAATTCAGGGTTTCAGGCTTGGTACTGGCACATTTACCCACAGAGCCATCTCTCGGATCCTACTATAACTTGTGATGCTTAAGTCTGATCACAGCAGTGAGTGGCTCCTGCGGATCAAAGACCAGGAAATCTATTGCCATGAGACTTGGGAAACTGGAAACTCATTACTGTCTGAACTCAACAATGTGTATTTACACCAAGATCATCACAAAACTTCATTTACAATGCTTGGTGAACATAGTCCACAAGCTCTGGTGGCTATTAATGGTATATATCTAGCAGTCACAGGTACCATTTATTATAGGCAGACTATGTGCCTGGTGCTTTTAGGCAGATATGTTGCTTTCTTCTCTCATTTGAACCTTTGTCTTATAAAACAATGCTCAAGATAGTCCCTTGCTGGAGCTTATTCATATAATGTATACAGCACCTCTATGTTTCTACCAATTTATTTAATTTCTCATCAAGAAACTGGTACAAATTTCTCTTGAGAGTTCATACAACATGTCTACTACAGGTTAAGCATGTTTTTTCGTTATGAGATGGAAAGGAAAGTAAAAACAGTTTTGTCTTTCTTTTTTCTCAAAATCTGGCTGTGAAGAGTGAGACAGCTGTGTAGAGCCCTTGATGCGAGAATGTCAGCAGCTAAGGCCTCATCACCAAGGGGCCTGGGTTCATGTCCTCATTTTCTTCGTTCTGCATAGCCGAGAGGCTTGATTCTCTCTCTCAACATTGCTTCTGTTTTGTCACTGAGTCTAAGCCGGTGATCTGGCTTAGGCCTTTCGAGCTTGACATTGTATTTTCCACCATGTTCAAACTCTGCTGATCTAGATGATAAATGCCCATTATAAGTAACTAATGCCTGTTAGGTATGTTACTGAGAGTCTCATATCTGCAATAACTACCTGCCATGTTTGATCATTCTGTGGCCAAATGCTCACCAACAATTAAGAAGTAGAAGAGGGCTATTTTCTTAGTTTTATGGTGGGGAGAGTATGTCAGCATCCTCTCCCTTTACTTTCACCCGGTCCCAGGTATTGAACTCAGGTCTCCAGGCTTGCACCACAGGCCCCTTACCTGCCAAGCCATCTCACTGTGTTCCACAGTGGCATGATTATGAAAGGGCCTGAGAATGTGATCCCACCAAGGTTTACTTTCTGTTCCACTTTTTATCTGTTAAAAGAAACATCACAATTCTAATCAGAACATTAAGTGGCAATCACTTTTACACTTCTACACCTTGGCATGTCTCTTGTCACTCATGTAATTTAGAAGGCAGCAGGAGCAGGTTACTGTGGCTTTGCTGCATTTTTCTGATGCTGAGCATCTTTGGATAGACTCACTGGCGCCTTTGTAGAGATTTGTTCAGATCCATGAGCCGTTTGCAAATTGGGCTTCTGAGATATTTTGTGTTGAGTGGTAGGAGAAGCTGTCTCTCTGCTTGTTCCTTCCTTTGCTGGGAAGAAGCTTTTGGATCCGACGTGGCCTCACTTGTGATTTCTGCTGCTGTTGCTTTGTTTTTGGTGTCACCAGAGAAATCACCCTTGGGACAAGTCAGAGTTTTACAGCTTAGCACTTAGTTTTATTTTTGTGTGTGGTGTGAGATGGCTCCAGTTTTATCTTTTCACATGTCAGTTTCTGATTGTCCCACTGTTTTTCATCAGTGTTTCCTATGCTTCAATTTACAAGTCTCTCACCTCAGTAGATCAGCTCAATTCTAAATATTCATCATTTTTATGCTTTTGTTTTCTACGTCCTTTCTAGAGACTTTGGTATCAGTGTATAGGGAGGCAGATAACTGCTACCAATTTATTGATTCTGTTTGTCAACTATGTTGAACTTGCCTTTAGTGTGTTTTATTTGTTTGTTTTAGTGGAGTTCTTAAGATTTCAGTATACAATGCCATGTTAGTAGAAAACAGAAACCATTCTATTTCTCTTTCTCAGATGTTTAGAATTCCTTTTCTTGCTTCATTTATTTGCCTTGAATGTCATCATTTTAATGAAGGAAAATTACAAGGGTTTGTTTCATTTCATCTTCATTCAGGATTCCAGGGGGAAAGAGTCTAGCTTTGCATTGCTGAGATTGATGTTTTCTGTGGGCTTTTCAAATATGGATTTTGTTCAGCTTTTCTCTTTTTCTATTTTTTGACTTTTATCAGATACTTTTTATACAGCTAGAGAGATATCATGTGATTTTTGCATGCCATCTGCTAATTAGAGCATCACTTTAACAAATGACTATTATTATTTGTATATTGAACCATCCTTGTATTCCAGGAATAAATTCTATTGGTCATTCTGTGTGGTCCTTTGAGTGGCATTAAATTTTCTATGTTTTTGTGAGAACTCTATGTTTCTCAGGGAGACTGGCCCATTATTTTCTCTTGTCTTTGTCTGATTTGGGACATAGTATAAAATGCATTTGAAAGTAATCTTGAATTTTGAAAAGTCCAAGGACTATTGTTAATTATTCAATTAGTATTTGGTAGGTTTTTCCAGGGATAATATTTGGTTCTGAGTTTTTCTTTGTTTTGGACTTTTCTTCATCTTTAAAAGAGGTTTTTATTTCTGACTCAATCTGCTTATTATTAGATCTAGGTCAGCTAAGACTTCAGCGCTCTGATATTTGAGATTATAAGTAAGAAAACTGTGTTATCTGCTGTTCCTAGGTTGTCCTGTTTGTTGGTATGTAATTGTTTGTAGTAATCTATGTTTTTAATGTTCATGGTATTGGTTGTAATGTCTCCTCTTTCATTTTTAGTCTTACTCATTTATGGCTCTTTCCTTTTTCTGTAGTTTTTTTTTCTTTTTAGCTAAAGTCTTGTTAATTTTGTTTATCTTGCCTAAGCCAACTCTCAATTTTATTGACTTTTTTCTATCCTTTTAGCTTATTTCTGTTCTAATCAATATTATTTCTTTCCTTCTGCTAACTCTGGCTTGGTTTTGTTCAGCTTTTCTAAGTCTCTTATAATGTAAAGTTAGATTGTTGATATGAAATATTTTTTCTAATTTCTATCCATATAAAGTAATGTGTTTTGCTTTGAACTTTACACACATACTCATTATTAGTTTGTTAGTATTCACCTGCCCACTTTCCTCCCTGCCTCCCTTTCTGATCTCCCTCATGCACTGCAATAGTCACTCCCCTCAGTTTCACATTATATATATTCTTGTATATATCTCTGTGACAATTCCATGTCATATGTATTTATATGTAAACCCTTCCCTGTTTATACCTTCCTATCCCTTTAGACACCTTTCTTCTCATATATGCTCATGTTCATAACCTATACACAGAAGCAGACACACGCACGCCTAGCTTCTTTATAAGAAAAAACGTGTAACATTTGCATTTCTGGGCCTGGCTTCTTTATTTTACACATCAAACTTTGGTTCAAACTTCAGTTCCTCCTGAGTTTTCTCTTTACTGCCGCAAGCTTCCCTCGTATTACCCATATCTGGTGCTTTATTTCTCTCAGTGCGTTCTCTAATATCACTTTGACTTGATTACTTGTCCATCGGTTCTTCAAAAAAAGCATAATGTTAAACTCTATACTTTTTGAGTTTTCCAGTTTTCATCTCATTATTGCTTTCTAGTCTGACAACCTGTGTCCAAAGAAGATGCTAATCTTGAATTTGCTGAGATGAAAATGACAGAGAGAGCCCATGGCCACGGTGAGAATGACTGGTTTTCCTTGCTGTCGATTTTGTCTTCTCACGGTGTGCAACTTTTCCCCCCTTGCCCCTGCTAGGACTAGCTGGTTTCCTTCTTGTCACTCCCCTTGTTGAAGGCGTCTGTCCATACAGAATGGGGCAGGGCTATGCACCCACAGAGGCATACAGTTGTTTCTTTACATCTTCCTTTCCAGATGTTTAACTTTATCTCATGTTTGTTCTGGAAACAATAGGAAGTTTCTGAGTAAATGTGTGGAAAGGCAGAACAAATACACAATGTAATTGTTTGCTAAAATAACCTAAGCTGTTTTCATTTTACGGTAGTAGGGAGTTGTTGCTCAGAAAATATAAAATATATACTTATGGAAAATGATTTTTACACTCATCTATACTGAACCTAGAGCAAGTGTCAAAATAAGAATTGCAATCTACAAACATAGTAGAAGTTTCTTTCACAAAGCTATCCAAGGAAATTAATGTAAACCAATATACCGGTCAAAAGGTACAGAGTGACAGGACCGGAACTGGGTAATCAATGGTGAGTTGATGACTGAAGAAGTGGAAGCCATAGCTGCTGGGGACAGTGTGAGCTGGGACAGACAACAATGGCCTTGACTATTAGTGACTGGCATATCAGAAATGCAAACCACAATGGATCATGCTTCACAGGAAATGAAAATGTAAGCTCATACAAGAGAGCATACAGGTCTTTCTCCAGCCATCCACCATGGTGGCAGGGTAAAGGGCCCCAGCCAATGGGTTTAACTCGTTAAATAACTTTAATAAAAGACCCTTTGCTTTTGCATTGGGAAAAAGAGAGAGAGCATACATAAAAGGATCTCTCCGAGTACAAAGATTTCTCAGAGGCAGCATTAAAGGAGTGCCCTATAAGAGAAAATATTGGTAAATTGATAGCCATCAAAATTAAATGCTTATGTTCTTCAAAAGAAGGATGGTGAAAATAGTTGCAAACACACAACTGTCAAAACAAAAGCAACAATCCTGTGTCCTGAAGAAAGAGTGATAGACACTTCTATGCAAGTAAGTGCCCCGGTGAAACAGAAAATAGTTGAAGGGAATATTTTGCAGGACAATTACGGACAGCACGTAAGTGATTACTACCATCAGGACTTGGAAAGTGCAAATGCAATGTCTAGGTGCTGCTGGACAGTGGTGGCACACACCTTTAACCCCAGCACGTGGGAGGCAGAGGAAGGCGGATCTCTGAGTTCAAGGCCAGCCTGATCTACAGAGCGAGCTCCAGGACAACCAGGGCCACACAGAGAAACCCTGTCTTCAAAAAGCAAAAACCAAACCAAACCAAGCAATGCCCAGGTACTGTGAGGAAGGACCACAGTGGGAACACTCACCCATACCCTGATGGTTGGAATAAAAAAATTAATTGGTTCATTAATTGTTTGAGACAGGGTGTCACTTTATAGCTCTGGCTGGCTTGGAATTCACTATGTAGATGAGGCTAGCCTCAAACTCACAAAGCTCCATCTGCTTTTGCCTCTCAAGCAGTGGTATTAAAAGCCTGCATCAAGCTCTAGCCCTGGGCCGTGATACAGCAAGAGCTACAGCTCCTCACCCTGCCATGCAGATGGCAGGGTCAGCAGTCACCCAGGAACCACTAGGGAACTCTAGCCCCAGCTGCAACACAGCGATAGCTCCTGACCATGCCATGAGGCTGAGGCTGGTGGGGGGGGGCGTTAGGTCTCAGCCAAGTGCTGCCTGGTACCTATGGTGGAAGAGAGAGGGGGGGGGGGGATGAAGCGGGGAAGCAGTTCATGGGCTGAGAGTACAGGAAGATCTGAAGAGGTGAGGGTGGTGAGGAACAGGTTAATGTGAATGGCCTACTAACTACCTGAGTCCAGGTAGTTTCCCAGCCTGAGCCAAGTGCCAATATTGGTCCAAAGCCCTGAAGCAGCTTAGGATGCATGAGGTGATGTCTGTGACACACATATATGAACACAGACATGTACAAATGAACACACACACACATACACACACACACACATGAACACAGAAACATGAACACAGACACACTCATGAACACACACACACTTACTGTCACACATGTGAACACACACACACATGCACTGTCTCTTACTATATAGGGTCTATAGACAGTGATGGATGTATTGCTGCCAATATAATCCTCTTTGGCACAAAGTAAGTTCTTCTATTTTTAAGTGTTTATTTACTTATTACAAAATCTGATGCAACCCAGGCAGCTTCTAACTCCTGTGCAGACAAGGATGACCCTGAACTCTGAATCCTCCTGCCTTTACTGCTCAAAACCTGGCATCACAGGTAGGCAACATCTCTACATCTGGTTTTATGCGACGATGGAGACTAAAGCCATGACTTGCATTCCAGGCAAGCCCTCTGCCTACCAAGCCATAGCTCTAGCCGTACGGTGTAAGCAGTTTCTAAACCCGTGAAAATTCCAAAGAAGTGGCAGAAGGACCGATTAATCGCTTCCCACATCACCGTCTCCTGCTGCGTTAGGAGTGTGCTGACTTCTCATTGTCTGTTTGAAGTCAAGCATGATCATCAGCTCGTGTTGTGAGCACATGAATGGGGAGGTGGCTGCCTGCCAGGTAGCCTTGTGCACACGGCTCACGCCCACACACCTTTACAGCTGTGTACTCAGGCGGACTCAGGAAGGTCTGAACCATAATGAGGAAAGGCAGTTGAACGGAGCATGGCCCGGAGGTGATACTTAATCTGTCTTTCTTACAACAGATGTATATTTATGTAAATTCCAAGAAACTAAGTGAATATGCAATGCTGTCTGTGTCTTAGGGTTGTTTATATAGGTGAGGAATTCCAATGGGAGGCAGCCCAGTCATGTCCTGTCTTGGTTCAAACACACCTGTCACTCTAGCCGGAAACACCAACTGCCCCGTTTTCCCTCCTGATGGCTGTTTTCTCACCCTTTGCCTTTGGATAGCTAATACTGGTTGCTTGTGTTCTTTGAGAGCTATCTTATAGGTAGCTCTTTCTTTTTATTTTTTCACTTCAACTTCCCAGACTTTTCCTTTCTCTAGACTCACGATTTCTTATACTTCAGATATTCGCTTACTGTGGACATGTGAGGTCCTCTAGATTCCTTGGTTATTGTGAGGCCAAAGGTGGCCCTGCAGCAAGCTCCTGCCTCACTGGGATCTTGCAGTATAGACCACACCAATCGCGTGCAGCTGCACCCAAACCCACACAATGGAAGGGGTTATAGAAGAACAGAAATGTCTGAGCTTTATTTATAGTATCATTGTGAGGAAGAACAGCTCTAAGTCAGCTTTGCCTGGGTGTGGGCTTGGAATAATGCACTCAGAGCGCTGTTTGTTCCCTTGACTTTGCCTTGTTCAAGCTTCCGTGTCTCCTGTGGCTTATTACTTCACAATGTTTGGACAAACATCAATTACCACGCACCAAAACGCTTCCAGTTGTGTCCCGCTACAAATAGCAGAGACCAGAAAGACCCAAGAGGCCTGGAAACGGGGGCACAGAGAGTACCAGAGGCTGAGGAGGCTGGTGGCAGAGGTGTGCTATGCTCTCTGGTTGGAAATATTGGGCTCCTTTTGGAGTGTGGAGTAATTATTAAGTGGAGTGATAATGACCAGCTTGTTGGAACCTTTAGCTATCATAAGGAGGTTTTACTTTAAACATAGGAAACTGGGTGAACTGAGATAACCTGTCAAGTTGGCAGAGTGGGTGGCAGGGTCTGCTGCCAAGTCTGATGACCCCTGTGTTGGAAGGAGAGAGCAGACTCAGTTGTCTTCTGACCCCTACACTCAAGCCTTGCCCCCCCCACCCACATACAAATGAATAAATCAATGCGTTTTGTTGTCACTTAAGAAAAAGAAAGCAGGGAGAGCATGCAAATCTGGCTGTCCAAATCCAAATCGTAACCGGCAGAAGTTCCAAAAGTTTTCAGTCATTTGAGAACTTGTAAATCTTTTTTGAAATTTTCTCAGAGGGCTAAAGACATCACTAAAAATTATTTATTTAATATAAATACTTTTCTTTTAGTTTTGAGGTTATAATTACATCCTTTCCCCTCCTTTTCCCTACTCCAAAAGCGCCCATCTGCCTTCCTTGCTCCCTTTCAAATTCGTGGCTTCTGTTTTCATTAACTGTTGATGTGTATATGCACATACGTGTATATGTGTATGTGTAAAGAGAAGCTTTTTCCTTGAGAGAAGCCTTCCCGCCAGCCTGGTTCCAGAGCCGCATCAGTCCCAAATAAACACACAGGAGGCTATATTAATTATGAAGCTGTTGGCCTTGCTTGTTTCTTACTGGCTATCTCTGACTTAAGTAATTTCCCCATAATTGTTAATCTAAGTATTTCTCTTACCGGAGAATAGTTCTGGGCTTCCTACCCCATGGCATTACATCTTGACTCCTGTGTTTCTCCTTTCCAGAGTCATTCTGGACTCCTAGTCCCACCTATCTTGATTCCCTATTGGCCAGCAGTGCTTTATTGACAAATGCACAGGACTTCCCCCAACATGTATGTACATACATTATTCGAAATATAACCTGCTCAGTCTGTATACTTTTACCTGTGTATGTTTTCAGGGCTGACCTTTTAGCATTGGACAACCAGTTGGTGTGTTCTTCCTTGGGGGAGACTATTCTCCCACTCTTATCATTCCTTGGTTTCGGTTGCCTGAAGTTCCTTATGTAGAGGTGAGGGCTCGTGGTCTGCACTCTTCCCATCCACTTTAGCAGGCCTGTTGTTATTGTCCTTTAGAACTCATGTTTATGTCATCATACTGGCTAGACTGTGATACTTGTGTGAGACAACACTCTTACAGCAGACTCCCTGACCCTCCGGCCCTTACAGTCTTCCTTCCCCTCTTCTGCAGTGTTCCCTGAACCTTAGGTGTGGGAGATGTTTTGTAGACATACCCGTTGAGACTAGGCTCTGAAACTCTACATTTTGATAGGGCTTGTTTTAAACAATATGAATGAGAGACTGATTCTTTAATGTGCGTGTTTGAAAGGATTTATATTTGTGATTAGTGATACCCAAGAAAAATAATGGCAGAGCTGTACTACACTATGAATATGTGCCATCTCTTACTTTGGAAACAAGTCTACTAGGGTGTCATCTACCACGAAGCCAGTGCCATGCGAAGCTGGAATTAATTCATGGCCAAATTCATAGCTGTTGTTGTCACTGATTACTGTGAAAACAGAACAGAGGCTCCAAATGTCAAATGTCACTCAGTACATGTTTGTCTGATAGTGTCCATCAGGGTGGAACTAATATACAACCATTTTCTTAAATGGCCTTATAAGTTGGACAAAAGCCAGGCTTTTTGGTGATTTTCTTTCATAATTTTTAAACCTTTTTTTTTAGAATTTCATACATGAATACTGTAATTACATCATTTCACCCCATATTCTTTCCCCTCTAACTTGTCGCATGCTTCCCCCACAACTTCCTCTCAACTCATGACCTGTTCTTAGTTATCGTCTCTCTCACACACACACACACACACACACACACACATACACACACACACACATACACACACACACACGTATGTAGAAGTATAACATGTAGGATTGGATAACCTGTCAGGGGCTTGTCCTGGAAAGGCTGGCTCTCCCTCTCTTAGTAGCCATTAACTGCCTATATTTCTTAATCTAGGGGTGGGCTTTGGGAGATTTCCTCAATCCACATTGGCATGCCATCTGGTGTTGCCACTGTGTAGGTCTTACTATGGTAACCATATTGTTGAGATTTTTATGGGTGCGGTTCCCTGTCATGGACAGATGACACTAGCTCATAGCAGATGTCCTGGTCTTCTGGCACATAATCTGCCCATGCCATCAATGCTTCCCTGAGCCATAGGTGGCAGGGTTGTTTGTAGATGTATCAAGTGGGCACCCCACACCTAGTCATTTGTTCTCTGCTTTTGACCAGCTGTGGATTTTTGCAATGATCTCCATCTGTTGCAAAATGAAGCCTTCTTGATGAGGGGTTGAGAGCTACATTTAACTGTAAGTATAAGAACAGGTACACAGAATGTAGTGGAAATATACTGCTTTAGGAATATGGCAGTAATAGGTTTTCCTCTAGGGTTCCTGAGTTGGCTAGGTTTGCAATAGCACTCTTTCTTATCAGGGGGGTCTTGAGTCTAGTTAGGTGGCTGCTAGTTATCTCCACTGTAACTTGCCTTAAAAATACATTGCAGTGTCAATGAAATTATAGCAAGTGGGATATATTTTTTCCTTAGTTCACAAAGAACTTTTAGAAGTTCAGGAATCAGTTTTGTCCCACTAAGCTAGGTTAATTGTCATATGACATTTCTTTTTAAAAAAATAATTTACTTATATCTGCATTAGTGTTTTCCTGCATGTGTGTCTGTGTGAGAGTGTCAGATCTTGGAGTTACAGATAGTTGATAGCTGCCATGTGGATGCTGGGAATATTCTTAACCACTGAGACAGATCTCCAGTCCTATCAGATGATATTTCTTGTATGCATGGAAAACAGTGACCCTCTGAAGGGGAAGCCATGAACAGGACTACACAAGTGTGGTTTGTGAATAGTGATGATTGGTCTAATATTCCAGATGCATCTGGTTATATGGGGTGAGGAACTCTGGCGTATTTCACTTTCAACTGATATTCTTGGGTGTGTGTATGTGTGTGTGTATCTGAATGCATTCATGCCACCGTGAATGTGTAAAAGGAAGTCAGAAGACAGCTTTTGGGAGTTGGTTTTCTTGGTCCACTTTGTAGGCCCTGCAATTGAACATCAGCCTCAGCAACAAGTGCTTTCACTGGCTGAGCTACCTGGCTGGTAGTCAGTGGATATTCAACATCAGGAATGGGTGAAGCTGAAATCACAGGTTTTGGAAACATAAGTTGTTTTCTTAGTTATTGTTCTATTGCTGTGAAGAGACACCATGACCACCTCAACTCTTTCAAAGGAAAGCATTTAATTGGAGTTGGCTTACAGTTTAGAGGTTTAGTCTATTTATCCTCATGGTGAGAAGCATGGCAGCATGCAGCTAGACATGGTGCTGAAGAGGTAGCTGAGAGTTCTACATCTGAATGGGCGGGCAGCAGGAAGAGAGACACACTGGACCTGGCTTGAGTGTTTGAAACCCCAAAGCCCACCCCCTCACCCCCCCCCCCGTGACATACTTCCTCCAACAAGGCCACACCTCCTAATCCCTCTCAAATAGTGTCACTCCCTAATGACCACACATTTAAATTTATGAGCCCCTATGGGAGCCATTCCTATTCAGATTGTCACAGTTGCCCACCTATGATGGGTGATTGTTGCTGTCTCCCACAGTTGTTTGTGCACCCATGTCTTCCACATCTCAACACCAGACATTGCCTTTCTTCTTCCCCTTCATGCATACAATTGCCACCACAGAGGTATCTTTACCTTGATTTGGAAAGTCAGTCACCCCTCCCACCCCCTACCTCCAATGTGTGGCAGGTATCCCTGGTCATAAAATCCTTGTGGGACATTTTCACAGTGTACAAGTGACATGACAGCCTGCGCTTCCTAACCGGCAAAGGCCTGGCTCCTGCCAGAGTGGGAAGAAGGCTCTGCTGCCTCAGTTTAGCTGGAGAGCTCTCTTGAGAGCCAACTTGGACCCAAAGGAAGGGAATTTGCAGAGATGTCATCAGGGACGAGAGGATCTGTGCACGGCACCTCACTTGGAATTTATAGTTTATAGAGACCCAATAAAGAGAATGTTGTGGAAAAACAGCCCGTTTTGCTATTTTGCCCTGATTATACACTTTTGGCTCTGTTCTACTTGGAAGTACCATGTGGCTTGGTGCCTCATTTAGCTGGTCAGAGCCTTAGAAGTAGACCAAGTGTAGAGTGAGGTTTAGAGACAATGTAGAGGAGTGACTGTCACCAGAACTAGCTACCTACTCAAGACTCTGGACAGGTTTATTGGAGTCACCTTGCAACAGATTGTGTTTCTTTTTTTTTTTTATACTTTTGCCTCAGCATACTTACTGCATGACAAGGGTCTGCGGTGATCAATGCAAACTTGGCAAAATCTTTCCCATGTGGTCCCAAGAAAGATGCCCCGACCTGGTTCAATTCAGTTTATTTTTGGTGAAAAGCAGGCTTCCAGTATCTTTTTCCATCAAATTGTTTTTTATTGGTTGCCTGTCACACAGCCGTGTCACTTTTAGATGCTAAATGAAAAGCATATGTGGGAAAGCACAGAAACACACTCTAGTCCCTGCCACCATGGGTAATGTCCAGCATGAAATGTGGGGTTTTCTTGAAGTAGGTAGAACACACTACTTTAATTATTACATGCAATTTGGAACCACATGAATATTTATACAATTAGAAACTTGGAAGCCTAACACGAATTCTTTCTCGTTGGACTCTGACACACACATTCTTCTCATGATCCAGTCTATAAATGCAGACCCTGAGATGGAGGATAGTCTTGAAGGCATTGATCCGAGAGAAGCACACAGCAGAATTGGTTATGAGGCATAGGACCATTTATCTGCTGCGGGATTGTCATTTCAGGTCTGTTTGCATGAGTGACACTAGGTCTTTTGTCACTTGTGTTTGAGCTGCTCAGGTCTGAGTGATCAAAATCAAACCACTTAGGGAGTATATAGCTTATTAGAATATTCAAAGAACGTATTTAAAGTTGTTGGTCAGCATCTCTTATAACCTCTTTGTTGATTTTTTTCGTATCTGCCCTGCTGTAATTTATATGTACAAAGATGGATATTCTTATATATTTCCAAGTTAATTTAACTCATGTGGAAACGAATTAAACCTCTTAAAATTTAACACACACACACACACACATCATGAGATGTTTCAACTTCTATTGTGCACATGTACTAACATATCACATGTACCCCATAACATGCAAAATTACTATGTGTTTGTAAAAAAGAAAGCAAGTAAACACGTGCCTACTTCTGGGTGTTTATTCCAAAGAAATAAAAGTGCACCCAAGATACCAAGGAAAACGGGCTTTGCCGGCTTTCACGTTCAGCTTTCTAGATGAAGGCGGATGTTTGATGATTTGTTTTTCATTTTCTTTTTTAGTTTTGTTGCTCTTATTTGTTCATTCATTGGCACTAAGTTAAATTTACTTGAATTCTTGTCATATATGCTGTCGAACTTTTACGAAGGTCTGTGCTGTGCTTTCAGGTTAGTGCCCAGTTGGTGGCGCTGTCTGGGGAGGCTGTGGAGCCATTAAGAGTCACAGTTTTGCCTCACTTTCCACCCGCTCCTTCTCTTTTTGTGGATGAAATGTGATCTCTTTGCTTCCTGATGTTCAACTCCTGCTGCCATACCTCTCCCACTGTGATGGACTGTCCCCACAGAAACTGTAAGCAAAATGCAAAGCCTTTCTTCCCTAACTGCTTTCTGTTGGAGTATTTTTATCAGAGCAACAGATTGTAGGAGACAGTCTCTGCAGTTGTGTCTGCTCCAGGGAGTGGCCAGCTCGTATGGGGAACAGGTTCTGGTTTTTTTGTGGGGTTTTTTGTTTTGTTTTGTTTTGGGGGGATCTAAATAGAATCTGTAACCAAAGTTGGAATTGGGAACTTTTCAATCACATTGCTCAAATACAAATCCTACAAACATATTTCATAATTCTCATTGAGTCAATGGAAATCAAAAGAATAGATACATGAGAAATTGTATAAACTCTGGTCATTCGTCCTCCTAAGGCTGGATTGGTTGAACAAGGGAATACATTTTCCTGGGAAATCACTTACAACAATCAAAGCAGGTGTGGCCTTTTGATATCAAATCATGTGTGTGTGTATGACTTGACTGCATGTGGAGGAAAACCTTGTGATGGGGTCCCAGGACACAAAGGACTGCAGTTCCTTAAGCACTCTGAGTAAAACCTTCTATTGTCATCAATGTTTTCCTCTGTCATCATATACCTGCCTGACAAAGAGCTTAAAAAGATGGGGAGAGGACCGGAGATGCTCACATCTGTTCCCAGGAACTTTGTCTTCTCATATCTATCTCCCAGCATTACAGAGATGATGGTCCAGAACTTTCCAGGTAGGCTAGGCTGTCCAGGAGGCCACAGGCTCTGCCTGCCTCTGCCTCCATACTGCTGGGATCACAAGGGCATAATGTCACACTTGGCTTTTTAAAACTGAAATATAGGGACTGAACTTAAGCTCTCATGCTTGCATGGTGAACATTACACCAACTGAGCCATCTCCCTCAATCAGGGATTTATTTATTTATTTATTTATTGTAAGGACTTTTGAGGAAAGTTCTGAGCAAAATGATAGAAGAGATATAGCATGGAGTGTGTTTGTGTATGTTGGGGGGTTGCTGCCATGTCAGGGGGCTGGGGCATGGAGTCCCTGGTTTTAGTTGATCTTGTTTTCCTTACATGGGGGCCTCAGGAGTGTAGCATGCTGTTCACCTTCCAGAACCTGCCAGGACATTCTGAGAGTGAAATAAAAGTCCTTTCTACTTTCTCATGGCATCTGTTTCTTAACTTTTTGACCACACCTTCTGAGTTCTTCTCACACTCACCTCAGAGTGATCACAGCTGCAAAACCATACAGCCCAGCCGGGGACACAACACACACACACACACACACACACACACACACACACACACACAACCAGTATGTCCTCTGCCTGTTTTCATGGCCTACTACTTGTGATAGATAAACTGGATCTGCAATCAAATAAAATATAAGTCTGGTATGGGAATTCCATCAGACTATTTGAAGGAGGAAGACCCGCCCTAAATGTAGGTGGCACTTTTGATGGCAGCCAAGGCGAAAGCATGTGCAAAAGTGAAGCTTTGGCTTTTGGCCTACTTGTGTTCATTCCTGCATTCCTTTGGGGTTTGAACATACATTGAAAACTAGGATTTCTCTAGGAATCCTCTAGGCTTTGGGCTGCAGAGATGTCCTGTCTGATGGACCGAGTAATTATTGGGTTCTCAGGTTCTCCAGCATGAGATAGCCATTGCTAGGCTACCATAACCATACCATGTAAGCCAATCTAATAAATCATATGTGTGCATACATTCTATCAGTTCTGCTCCTTTAGAGAACTCTGACTAACACATGTATGAATGGCCTTACTTTGCCATGGAGTATGATTTCCGTAATCAGGCTTAGAGCAGACCTGGCCTGGAGAAAGGGAATCCATGGCTTTTACTTGATTAAAAACATCTGAAAGGGAGAATTTCAGAGGGATTCTGATTTTGCCTCTTTTCCATTTCTCTGTTAGTTTTTCTATGCTGCATTAATCTGATTGTTAAAGAAAATGGAGTGGATTCTATTTCAAAAATTTTTCTTTTACTTTTCATTTCTAGAATCAGTTTTTTATAATTACAAAAATAAATCTTAGTTCAAAGATGCATCCTGTAGCCACTGTAAGAAAAAAAAAAGCCTGATTTATTTATTTCAGTTGAAACTAAGAGTAGAGTGGTGGCTTCTGAGGGTGATGTTCATCTGTCTGTCCGTCCATCTGCCCGTCTCAAGAAGTAATTTGTAATACTTGGCTCCAAAAAGCTATATTCTAGATGGTAGAATTTAAGCAGAGATTAAAGATCGACACATAGAACCTGCTCACTTATTCTGGAGAAAGGCATTAACAAAGAATTACAAAGTTAAAAATAAGAATAAGTGCTATAAACACATATTTGCATGGCTAGACATCAGCCTGTAATGGCAGACTCTGAGAGCAGAGAACCATCCTTATAACCCCAACATGTGACCCTTCACCCCTTTCCTCTTACTGAGTAGTCAGGAGGAGACATCTGTGTCTCAGTCATTCCACCTGTCACATTCATCTTTTTCTCAACAAAAACCGACCATAGGTTAATCTCCATCTTTTATATCCCATTTAAAGCTTATCAGGTGCATGGCCTTGCTGGCGAACTTGGATGTTAGTGATTTTTCTTCTCTAAACTTCTAGTTTGGTGTGGAGTGGGGGCAGCTTAGCAGAGTTGGGGAGGGTAGCCAGACTAGCAGGCATTTGCAAGGTCTAGTGTTTTCTGTTCATTGGTAGCTACTCTTAAGCTGGCTAAAGGCACCTCAGAAAATGAACCATTGGATCAAGTCGCTTACATGAACATGGCTTTCACGGCGGGTGGAGGGGAAGGGAGTGGTGATGGGTCATCGGCTTAGTTTCAGGTGAAATATGACTGAAAGGGTTCAGAGGACATAAGAGATGTGGGTGGGAGTTCAAAGTGGGGGTGGGGTTGCTCAAAGACTTTTGTTTGGTGCTCCAGAGATTGTGAGAATGCCAGGCTATGTGGGGACAGCCAGGAGGTTCCATCTACTTCCTGCCTATTACTTCTACAGCAGTGGTTCTCAATCTTCCTGATGCTGTGACCCTTTAATGCAGTTCCTCATAGAGTGGGGAACCCTAACCATAAAGTTATTTTTGTTGCTACTTTGTAACTGTAATGAATCATAATATAAATACCCGTGTCTTAGACAACCCCTGTCAAAGGGTCATTTGACTCCCAAAGGGGTTGAAACCTGCTGTCCTACAGGAAACAGCTCTCTTATTCCTGGGAACCACGTGAAACTGACTTTAGAGCTTAAATCTGTCCTTAAGAAAAACGTTTTAAAGTACAGAGTTAGGGCTATCGATGCAGTCAGGGTCATTGAGAATCTGAGGGCTTCCTAGTCAGTCAGGGTAGTTGCATTTCCTCCTTTGCATCTGTGGCCAGCCTGACTCACAGGAAGCCAGGTCAGTAGGGTTGCAAGGAAATGGGAACACAAGTGTCTAGTGTCTGGTTCTGGGGGAAGGGAGAAGGATGACCATTGTGTAAGAACCAGTTTGCTCCCACAGGTGTCTGTAGGTGGATTACTAATGCACAGCAGAGGGACAGAAGCATGCAGCAAAGTGGTGACTAGAATGCAGTGGGTTCAGGAGTCCCACCACCATGTCCATCTAGGATCAAACCGTAGGTGTGGTCGTCATGCGAGCACCACCATGTCCATCTAGGATCAAACCGTAGGTGTGGTCATCATGCGATCACCACCATGTCCATCTAGGATCAAACTGTAGGTTTGGTCGTCATGTGAGCACCACCATGTCCATCTAGGATCAAACCGTAGGTGTGGTCGTCATGCGAGCACCACCATGTCCATCTAGGATCAAACCGTAGGTGTGGTCGTCATGCGATCACCACCATGTCCATCTAGGATCAAACTGTAGGTTTGGTCGTCATGCGAGCACCACCATGTCCATCTAGGATCAAACCGTAGGTGTGGTCGTCATGCGAGCACCACCATGTCCATCTAGGATCAAACCGTAGGTGTGGTCGTCATGCGATCACCACCATGTCCATCTAGGATCAAACTGTAGGTGTGGTCGTCATGCAAGCACCACCATGTCCATCTAGGATCAAACCGTAGGTGTGGTTGTCATGCGAGCACCACCATGTCCATCTAGGATCAAACCGTAGGTGTGGTCGTCATGCGAGCACCACCATGTCCATCTAGGATCAAACTGTAGGTGTGGTCGTCATGCGAGAGTGAGTGCTGATGAGCTGAGCACCTGTGCTTGCCCGGTGAGACTCACCCGGATTCTTCTTCCACTTAGGTGAGGTGCATAGACATGGCAATTCTTTCTGTGCATCTACAATTGCAGACAGTTCAAGTTACCTCATGAGAGAACCCATGGCATCCTGAGAATTTTTGGTAGGAAGTTCTTTTCTTTTTGAATGGGTTCTCCAGTCCTAAATTATTTTTTAAATATTACACGTGTGTTTTACTTCAATTTAATATGTTGATAATACAATATTAATCGCACCAACAATTCTTTAGTTTTCAGGCCCCACCTAGGCAAGCTATCATGGCTAAAGTGTAGCATATGCAGCCAGTGTTGTGGGGCAGTATGTAGGCAGGCAGCAGAGACCTTGTCTAAGTTGTATGAAGGCCCAGTTCAATGCACGCGCATGCGCGCGCACACACACACACACACACACACACACACACACACAGAATCTGTTGTCATTACTGACACAAAACCAGTATGTACTTGGGGTTAGCTAGCAAGTAAAACTAGAAGAAAAAATAGAATTGTTTCCAAAGACAGATTTTAACATAGGCAATATAACAAATATCCTAGGCTATCTCCATGCTTACAAATCTGCTTACAGGGTATTTGAGTTTCCAGGTACCATTGAAGTCAAAGTTTCAAGATAGAGTTTCTGAGGTCAGAGTCAGCTCTGTAGCTGTGTGTCTGTTACCTGGCTGTACAGAGGCAGGCTTGAGCTATGTCCACCAGCAGCTCCTTCTCTGATTATTTTTGCTGTAAGAGCAAATAGTGAAGGACCTCAGCATAGAGGTTTCACACCCTCAGTGTCAGAGTTGGAGCCTTTGGCACGAAGCAGCCTAGAGAAGACGAAGTCTTTGCCAAGCCTTCTGAGCACCAGCTATCCTCCTGACCAGGACTTCAGACACCAGTGTGCTTTAGGCTGCTTCTTGGCTTCCAACTGGGTCCTGGATCTCCTTCAATGCCCTGTTCTTCAGCATTATGAAAAGTGTTCTGTTGCCCATCCCCACCCTGCTGCTTCCTTTCACAAAGAAAGAGAGGGCATTATCTATAACTCTCTGTTATGAAGAACACAGGAAATTGATGGAGATAAGACGAATCCAGCTCCAGGGTATGAGAAATGAGTGATGTGAGCACACACACACACACACACACACACACACACACACACACACACACACACACAGATACAGAGAGGCAGAGAGACCGGGAGAAGGAGAGGGCACAACGGTGCAGGGTTATAAGTCCTGCAGTTATTTCTAGCTTTGAATTGTGTCCAAGTCTCATACATTCACAGACGGCCTCGCCAAGGCCCACAGCTGTCCTGCATTTTCAACAGATCCCACAGGGCCTCGATGAGGCTGGGAGACATTCCTTTGCTCTGACATGGGGGCTAGAAGAAAGGCCGTAACATCTGAGGCTGTGGAGGTGGAAGCCTGCAACCAAGACGGCCTTCCTGAGGCGCCTGGACATACGTGTCCCAGAGCGCGCTAGATGGTACATCCTGGGAAGGCCGCCAGGCCTTTAGGTGGCTGTAGAAGCCCAGACACCCAGTGTGCTCTGCTTTCTGTGGCCCTGGTGGACAAACACATGTTCCTGTTGCTGTTTGGGATGTTTGTCACAGGAAAGGCATGTTCCTCTGGAGATCTTCCCAGCTGTCAGTGGTGTGCTGATAGACCACGGCCAATCCTAAGCAGGCGAGCCAGATAAACAGGATGTCCACAGTATGTGAGAGCGCATGAGTGTAGCAACCCTCTGCCCTTCTCTCAGCCCCGTAAGGGACTGACATGCCTTGCTCCATCTGCCTGTGAAAGGGAATATAAGCACAGAACATGTGTGAGAAAAGCCCTCTCACTAGCTACAGGGGTCATTGGTATGACTGGGAGAAATCTGGCGTGAATGGGAAGGAACATGGCTTTCTTGTGAGTCGTTTCCTTGCTGGGAAGCACTGTAAGACATCCTAACACAGAGGGGAAGACATGATTAGATCATCAGTGGCTATTGTGGGAGACACGTGGGCCGGTCTGCAGGAATAGCTCTGCATGCCAGTGGAATCAGCTTCATGTTTTCTTCTTGTCAGACACACATTAGTTATTTATATGGATGTACAGAGACAAGCGGTGGTTATGTCATTGCCCTTCGTGTTTGGAGACGCCATGTCTGTGGATGATTAGTGTGTAAACACATTCTCAAGGAGACAGTAGGAGGCACAGTGGCCCCTTCAATAGCCCTTTGCAGGCTGGGTCCTGGGAGGAAGAATGGCAGACATCCTGGTGGGGGCTCTTCTGTAGCTGAGAGAGTCCAAGGTGAACCCCAGAGTAAGGACATTAAAGCTGAAAGGGAACGCAGCGTCTCTTCCAACATGAGTTTACAGATATGGGAACCATGGTTGTTATTCCCCAAGGTCTCCCAGAAATGTGGCCAGAAAGTTGGATATGTGATTATTATTTTCCAAGACTCTGTGATGCTTTCCATGGCATGGTGCACACATCCTACTTTTAGTACACCGGATGAAGCTGCATTTGCGTGGATCCGTCAGTACACAGGATGAATTTGCAGTCACATGGGCCCATCAGTACACAGGATTAAATTACATTCACATGTATCCATCAGTACACAGGATTAAATTGCATTCACATGTATCCATCAGTACACAGGATGATGAAATTGCATTCACATGTATCCATCAGTACACAGGATGAAGCTGCAGTCACATGGGTCCAGTGTTATAACTAACTGCTTTAAACCAAATGTTGATTGTTTTAATTCTCTGTACTCTGTATTTCAAGCTACCATAGAAAGAACAAGAAGAAAATACCCTTTCACTTTTTGTTTTTTATTACCTCAAAGCTTAGAATGTAAAAAATTTTAATGATGAAAGAGGTTAATTTAATAAAATAGAAATTTTACGTAAGGAAAAAGAAGAGCAAATTGAATGATGATATACATCTACAGAGAGAATTAATATTTTTTCTTCGTGTATATGTTTGTACCTGGTATGCTGGATTACATTTAAGAATTTTTTATGTGTATGACTGTTTACTTACATGTCTGTATGTGCACTGTGTGTATGTCTGGTGCCATGGAGATGAGAGGAGGGTATAGAAATTGGAATTACACATGACTGTGAAACAAAGCCAGGTCCCCTGTAAGAGGAGCTAGCACTCTTGCACAGGGTCATTCCTCCCGCTCTGCAGAATCACATTTAACCTGTGTTTTCTAGCTTGCATTTTCATATACACATAGATGCACATGTACTCCTTCCCTCCCCTCTCCCTACTCTCCTCCCCCTTCCTCCCTGCCTTCCTCCCTCCCTCCCTCCTCCCTTCTTCCTTTTTATTCATTGTTGTTTGGAACAGGGTTTCATTCTGTGGCCCAAGCTGGTCTGAAACTTACTGAGTAGCTTAAGCTAGCCTCAAACTCCTCCTGCCTCAGCCAAAATTGAATTACAGACACCACACCCATCACTGTAAGATGAACATTTGCAATGTGAACAAATATATATATGTGATATCATGCTTGTTGGCACAGCAAATCCATTCTCTTTACTAGTTTTTTATTTTAGAGTATTTGCTTATCTGTAGTATTTGAGTGCTTGAGAACAATTTTTGTCAGCTGTAAATTACTGTACTATGAAGTTTCAGTGAATTATATATTGGCTCTTCTCATAACCCTCATTTCCATGAGTAGGGTTTCTGGGTCAAAGGCTATGCAGTGCCCACCTCTCTTCCCAGGGTCAACACCTCTGTGGTCTTCATGTGGGGTTGTGGGACCCTAACATCCACTAAGACAAACAACTAATAGAAACAAGACAGTCTCTTTTGCTAGATAGGAGCAATGGTTGAGCCCCCACCCATCAAGGCTTTCAGCTTCTAAAATACATTGACTGAGAAGACAAAAGGCATTGCATAGGCAAAGAAGACACATGTTTGTGGCAGGAGTCCTCTCATTTGTATCCTTCAAAGACAAAGAGGTGGTAAACTTCAACTCCACAGAGTCCTCAGAAAGAGTCTTGGTTCCATCTTGGCTGTTGGTAACAGACCTGAGTCACGTCTGTTTAGTGAGAAGAAGATTGAACACAATCTCCCACAGCCTGGAAGTTGTCAATTAGAAAACAAGAACACTGACTGTCTTGAGACAATTAGATGCTCGGCTGTGACTTACTACACTCACTTCTGATGAGCAGATGTGAGAATAAGTACTAGCTGTTATCATTTTATGGCTTGGCTTACAGGTGGATAGAAAATGAGACTGTTAAATTCAGAGAGATTTGCATCTATCTAAAAGAAAACAAAATGAGTATGGTGCTAAGAAAATAACTTCAGAGAGAAAAGTACCTCTGCTTTTCCTTTATGCTGTGTGAACCTGTGACATTGTGCTGGCAAGTTTTCTGGAGTTAGAAATGATTATGGACACTTTTCGAGAGCGTGTATAGTCTTTACACACGACCTTAGAGCCTAGCTCCTCATCTGTAACTGGTTTCCCTCGTTTGATTGTTTCACGTCACCTGTAGCAACAGAATACAAAAAAAAATCACTGTATCTTCAAAGGTAAGATATCTTTTTTTTTAAGGTAAGATTTCTTTAGGTAGGTATTTCATGATCATACAAATGTTGGTAGAATTTCAGATTATTCTAAAACTGAATTATTGTTCCCCATATAAATAAGCAACAAATTTTACTATTGTTATTTGGTCATTTAGTTCATTTTTTAGAAAGTAAAAATTGCAGTTAAAATGCTTACTTTGACTGTGGAGTTCTAGAACATTCCAGTAAAGCTTCATGAGGTTTTTATTGCCAGTGTTTTGGGTAGTGAGGATTTTAATTTTATTAATACACACAGCTCATATTAATTAGTAAATATGCCACCAGATATGCCGAGTCTGCTTTAAAACTGCAGGAGAGGAGGTTGCAGTATTGGAGAGCCAGGTAGGCACATTTAGATACAACAGAGGGAAGTGGAACAGTAAAGGCCAATCCTGAGGGTAACCCCGGGCTCAGTGTGGACTCAGGTTGTGCCTACCAGAGAGTTCTGGGTGAATTCTGTATGGAATGAGAGCCTGGTGGGTGTTTGCCCCCAGATCACATGTTTAACCCAAGTGATAGCTCTTCAGATCAGCTTCCCCCAGCTTTGTCATTGCCCGACTCCTGTCAGGATTCCTGTCATTCACACTCTGTGACCTCTAACCCACCAGATAATGCTGGACTTCTCTGCCACTCTTTGCAGTCACCTTGGGTTCTATTTCCAGAGACTGGGTCTGTATCTCTGTCACTCCCCTGTTAAACTAGAATCATGATTCTGGGACTGTGTCTACGGCAGAAAGCTAAACATTGTACCTAGTTAGGAATCTGAGCACTTCCAAGTAAATGTAACCCCTGGCGTGAACTTTGTACCAGGTTCTTAAGCAATAAATGGATCATATTTTTATTTTACTTATATATTCTAATTTACATTTTAAAAATAAAACATTCATTTTATTATAAGTTGGGCATCTTTAAATTAAAAAAATCTTTGATCTGTGGTGCCTCAAAATCGCTTTGAGTGTTGATATGATTGCCACAAGTGGACAGTTCCATGCCATCAAACTTAATTTCATACATAATTATTTAAAAATATCAAGAAAAATTTCCTCCAGGCTATGTGTATAAGGTTTACAAGACACATAATAAATATTCTAAGGCACAAAAATCATCTTTACCTCACTGCCATCCCCAAGGGATCTCATAAGCAGATGTTCCAGTCTGAACTCCCAAATCTAAAACACTTTTTTTTACCAAGTATCTCAGCTGAGGGGAACCCAACTATAGAGAGACTGAAGGGAGAAGAAACAACAAATGCAGATGTATCTCAAGAAAAGATGGAGTGGAGCCCTGAAATAATCATAGAAAACATCACAGCAGGCATTGCATGGAACCTTTCATTACTCGGTGCTCCACAGGTATGGAAATAGAGTGGTTTTCTCCGATTAATCAACCAATTAAGAGGCTTGATCTAGGATACTGAAGGAGCAAGGTGACGCCTTGAGACAAAGATCCCAAGTTGTATGACATGACAAAAACACCACAACAAACTGTCTATGTTTTCCACATCTGTTTCTACTGGGCTTCAGCCAATAAAGAGAACTGATGCTTCGGAAACTCTTCTGTTTAAACGTGCAGACCTCTGTCACTTAGAGGCAATAGTAATCGGTCCTATGTCATGAGCTGGGGAGTTTAGAGTGGGTTAGAACAAGGTGGGGTTTTTCTTCCCTGTTCTAGAAATATGGGCCACTGTATCTGTAATCTGGAAAAGACTCCAGCTGTCTACTTACTCTATCCTAGTCAGTGGTCACTGTCCACTTAACACAACCTGGAGACATCTGAAAGAAGCTTCTTTGCGGAATTCCCCAAATTAGATTGACTTGTGGGCATATCTGTGGGTGATGGTCTCGATCATTCATTGATGAGGAGGATGCGTCCCACAGTGGATGGAGACTGGGATCTGATAAGTAGCATTCTCCATGGCCTCTGCTGGGCTTCCTTGGCTATGAGTGAGTTCCCTAGTCAGAGGTGATGATGGGTAGTGCCTCAGGCTTGCCGTTATGTTCCTGCCTTGAGTTCCTACTCTGGTTTCCTCAGTGATGGATTGTGAGCAGCAAGTAAGAGCCAAGCGAATCTTTTCCTCTCCCAGTTACTTTTAGTCATTGTGTTTTTCACAGCAACAAAAATCAAACTAGAACACTGTCTAGTCATTACATGCACATTAAGACTTTTCAAAGAAACAATTGAAAACTCTTATGAATATGAGCAGTCACAAAAGGTTTTCATTATACTGTAGTGTTGGGAAGAAAATTTTGTAACCACTGTTGTTACACTTACTATGGCCTAGACTTTGTAGGCATTCTAATAAAAGCTATTTCTTTGAAGGCACCAAGACTAATTACACACACACACACACACACACACACACACACACACACACACACACAATTCTATTCCCATAACTGAGATTTGTTTGCCAATGAAATTTAATTCACTCAAATCTTATCAAGTAATATCTAATTGTAATAGTTTCCATGATTAAGCAGCTTTCTGCTAGCATGGTAGACCATATGATATCTAATGTCGTTGAAGTCCAAGCCATGATGAGGAAGCTGATGGCTGCAGAAAGATGTCATCTGAGGCCAGACCAAATGAATGGATGCAGTATCTTCCCACCAAATAAAAACGTCTTTGACTCAATAGAAAAAATCCGCTTCATCCTGCAAGGAACACGTCCTTCCCTGGAGCAGCGCTGATAATTAATGCCACAAACTCTTGGTTAGAAATATATATGAGTTTGGTCATAGATGTTCTCAGGCATTTTAAATGTCAACGATGTGAATAGCCTTTATTATTTCAGAATGATAGCTTGTTCCCAGACACTGCTACTTTGCAGGGAATGATGACCACTTTGGCACATAATGAGGCATTCCGAGAACACGCCTGAAGGATCTGGAAGACATTCCCATAGTTGAGAATCAATGGAGGAGAGGCAACATATACAGGCATAAGAAGAGGACAGTCAACCTCAACTCTGTCCTTGCTTTCACGTGGGTGCTCATGCGTCAGTCTGTGACCGTCTGAGGCTTGGAAAATTTTTCTTTTTCCTTCTTGGACAATGGTCCTTTCTTTGGCCTCCTGGACTATGTGCTCTGCTTCATGGTCTCTCCTGCTTTCTAGACACAGCATTTGCTTGTTGCTTTAGAAGATCCCCAGGCACTTGACTTCTGCTGGTGATTGAGAGAGAAGGCGCTGCAGGTGCAGCGAGACCATGGGAGACTCACAGATTGTTCTGAGAGCAGCCAGACCACGAGGTGGGCTAGTGGCAGTGTGAAAGTTGGGCTTGTAGCTTTGACTCTAATACATAAGGAGCTTAGAAGTTGGAACTGGAACTTCTGTACCAAGAAAAAACTAATTAAAGTGAAACTTGATGGGTTTGGGGGCCCATCAAGACACAGCTGGGTTTTGTATGTTTGTCTGATTTTGGTACCCAGGGTGTCCTAAAACTCAGGCTGACATGACACTTGCCGTGTAGCTGAGGATGACTTTGAATTTCTCATTTTTATGCCTTCACCTCCAGGTGATGTGGTTACAGGTGTCCTCTATTGCACCTGGCTTATCCAGGGTCTGTGAAAGCAGGTGCTTGTTATCCTACAAGCTACTCACACCCCCAGTCTTGTTTCTCTCCTATACCCTTTTTCAGATAGGGTCTCTGGTAGCTCAGGCTAACTTTGGACTTGCTATGTAGTTGAGAATGACTGAATTTCTGAGCCTACTATCTCTACCCCCCCCAAGTGCTAAGAAGATTGGTGTGTGTCACACCATGTCTAGAACAAAACATGTATATTGCACCTTATGTTTTGGACCAGGCAAATTGAGAGAGTCCCAGCTGAAAGCTGTTAACCCTGAGTGGATGCTCTTTGTGCACTGCGTGTTGTTCATGCTGCATGGCGAATGGGAGGACATTCAGGTGCCGAGGTACCTGCAGGAGAGGGAGGGCTTGCAGTGGTGCATAGATGCCTCCCAGATTTCTGGTGTCACCTTAGGAACAAAATTATACCATGAGATCAACACTGTAAAGGGTATACAGTCTGGCCCACTAACCACTAATACACTTCTAGAACATTTCCCTCCTTCACATTAAAATCACACCAACAGGATTGGAGTTAATAAAAAAATGGATTGCAATGGAGAGAGCTGTAAGGCAGGAACTCTCTTTACACAACAGTGGTTAAGGAAGCCCTATGGAAGATAAAGACAAGAGCTCAGGATGATGGAATCCTGCATCATCCACAGTTAATGGCAAGCAGCAGGACATGTCTTCCCTCTACAAAAACATCTCATGGAAGACAAGCATCAGTAAAAGCTCGATGAGAGAAAGCAAGAGGAAGACTCACACTTGTTGTGACACAGACATTAGGATTTGAAACAACTGCTGTGTTTAAAGGTCCTGATGGAAAATAGGTAACTAGTAGAAACAGACATGTATAAGCAAAGTTCTGGAGATAGTAGAAAGCTGAGAATAGATGTGGGTGCTGGCAGACGGTGATGATGGGTGTCTGAGGGCTCATCAGTAGGATGAATATTCTGAGAGGCTGGTGGGATTGAAGGTGGCTCAGTAGAAACACAACTACTTGAAGATAAAGAACAGCAAAGAATCAGTGTAGGATTGGGTTAAGAATGTGAGTGATGGGACAATAACAAATGATCTTTATAGGTTAACATAAGTTTATTTCTTGGTCAATGCAAGATGATGAATTATTCCTCCATGGTGGGGAATGTCAACTGTTACAGGTTAGAGATCAAGGTCTTTCCGTCTTCATGCCTAACATTTCATTGGTTATGGAGGGAGAAGGAGAGGGACAGGGGAAGAGAGGAGGGGGGGAGGCAAACAAATGGAAGAGGGAGAGGAATGGGGAGAAGGAGAGGCTGAGGGAGAAGAGGAAATGGAGGGGGGAGACAGGAAGACGGATGGGGAAGGAGGATGAATGTTATGGGGGAGAGAAAGAGGGAGGAGACAGAGAAGAAACCATCCACTCATAATTCATGCATCTTTCTCCAAATGCCATTGAAAAGACAAACTTAATGAGAAGACCCACACTCAGTTAAAGGAAGATGAGTCATTAGAGCTCAGAGGGAGTTATCCTTATAACATCAATTTAGGGCATTTAGTTACATCAATACACACGTTTTTCACTGTAGTATTTTGAGTAAATTCACATACACACACACACACACAAACCTTTAGGACTTAAAGAAATGAGAAAAAATCAGATGATGTAAAAATTACTTAGATAATTTCTGGGAACTAATTTTCACAAATTCTTTTGTTTATTTTAGCATAGTGTTTTGCTTTAGATGTTTGTTAGCTGGTCTACTTAAGCAAAGTCTAAAGTTAAACAGAGTACAAGAAAAAATGCTGGCTTAAAATATTTGCTCTTCTCCTAAATTTATGACCTTTACTTCCACTGTTACCGCACATTTCCATATGAATGGGTTGGCGTGTAATTAGAATCATATGTCCAACATAAAAAGAATCCACTAGAAGTACATTCAGTATCAAGGAATCTGAAGACAATTTAATCAATTATTAGAAGCTGGGAAAGGAGGAAATAAAAAGGCTTAAAATTAGGACAAGATAATAGAGAATAATTAACCAAGTTACTTAATATATACACATTGATTAAGATGATCAGCTAAAGTACAGAATTTATATTTAAAAGTTTTTTGTATTTTTTCATAAAAACAGCAAAAGAGATAAAGTGTTATAAACAGAAAAATATATCAGATAAATACTATATTATGGTAATACCAAATAGATGTAAAAAACAAAACGTTACAGAAGTTAGGATTGGCTCACCCTGATGAACCTGCAATGTTGCCTTCTTGAATCTGTTTAGAATGAGTCACATTATCCTCACACTCTGGGCAATTGCTGGAACACTGTAAAAGTGAAATTAACGAGCCGGAAGATTGAACGCAGCTCTGTGACAAGGTGATAGCCCAAGCGTCCCACATTTAATTTATTACGCAGACGAACTGAATAACAGCATGCTTGGCATGACTCCTCAGTGGTTAATCCGTCCCAGTGATTAGAGAATTAGATTGCCTCCCATATACTTATAGAATAGCTGTAAAGGTAGATTGTACACTAGACAAGAAACAGATGATAAATATGCCTGAGTCAACATGCTGTAGCCTGGTTCAGGGTTCAGGGTAATACAATCAATCATACCCCAGTGTTTCAAAGAAGCATCCAAACCCTGTTTTTTTTTTTTTTTTTTTTTTTGGTTTTACGAGACAGGGTTTCTCTGTATTGTTTTGGAGGCTGTCGGTCCAGCCCGGCCTCGAACTCACAGAGATCCGCCTGCCTCTGCCTCCCGAGTGCTGGGATTAAAGGCATGCGCTACCACCGCCCGACCAAACCCTGGTATTTTAAAGCAACTCCATAGACTATACCATGAATTTAATTTTCATATGTATATATAGTGTGTGGTGACAGCTGTTTACCAAAGTTCACTGGGCTCTGTGTAACATGCCTTCTTCAGCCTCAGGGGTGAGTTGTTCTACCCAGGGGTGAGTTCTGCCCAGGGGTGAGTTCTCTCCCAGGGATTAGGTTCCGCTGTCACCAGTGTTTGGCTGATAATAAAAAGAGTCAAAACCAAAAAAAAAAAAAAAGACTCAAGACTAATGATGGATTTGAGGTTCGAAGCAGAGACTTGATTTCAGACACCATGAGTGCTGTAACTGTATGTCAGCTGAGCCTCAAATCTGAGGAAAGGACTCAACAGTGTTAACAGTTACAAAAAGGAGTGCATCATTTTACCTTCCTGTTATGGTAGAATCACATCGTAAATTAATGTTTTAAAGATTAAGAACAAAAGTTAGATGAGAAAAGCCGAGGGGACCCAGCAGCCGGAGAGGGGTGAAGCCGGACCAGATTGGTAACAGAAGCAAATCTCAAGGGTGAAAATGTGGAGGCGGACTCTAGAACGAAATTTATCAAGAAAATTGTGATAATTACATGTACGCATGAAAATGTGTCTATAATGTGTCTGCGGCCATACACAGAACAGAAGCCTCAAAAGTCAATGGCAAGTTTCACAGGGATCCTGATACTAATACTTCGGTGAGTCAGTTTTCTAGAAAAATGCTGTTCTGGTTAATTTTGTTGTTAACTTGACACACCTGGGGAGAGGAACCTTACGCTAAAGAATTTCCTGGATCAAATTGACCTAAGAGCACATCTGTGGGGATTTTCATGATTAATAGTTGGCGAGGGAGGGCCCATTCACGGTGGGGAGTGTCACCTTGGGCAGGTGGGCCTGGTGGGTATAAGAAGGCTAATCACCAGCTGTGAAATAAGCCAGTAAGCAGTGTCCTGCATGGCTTCTAGGTCAACCTTGGCTACTCTGTAACCTGCAATTCAAATTGATTCTTCCTGCAGCCAGATTGCTTTTGCTCATGGTATTTATCATAGCAACAGAAAGAAAATTAGAACAAATTCACATTGCTAAAGCAGACGTTACATACATGCATACACTGTGTTTGAAGCCCACACACACACACACACACACACGTGTGTGTGTGTGTGTGTGTGTAAACCTCTTGATTCATCTAATTATGATTTAGACAATTCCATGGAAATTCTTTACCTCAAGTTTGAGAACTTGTTTGCAAAATAGTCACAAAGTCAGATAATTTTAGTTCCTGATTTTATCAGGTCTTCAAATAGCAGACAGCAATCCCTCTGAGGTACAGTTACAAAGCCTGAGTCTGCGGAAGATTCCCAAACTTACTGGAGTCAAAGAAGATAGGTTGTAAGAAAAAAAAAGTAGGAATACGTTTCATTTTTAGTATAGATGAAAAATTAGCAAACTAACAAACATATATTCCTCAAAATATATGCCATCTGATTTTGGAAGTATGAAGATGAGGGGCCAGTGCCTGACACACTACAATGTTTTCAGTGATGCAATTGCACAATCAGGAGGACACTGCCAAACATCTGTTTTTAAAATTCTGTCTTGATAGCTGGAATTATTTTCCAGAACAGTCCTTTTCTCACTTATTAAAAATGCCTCTTTTACACTGGGACTTATCATGGATGTGTGCTTTTGAATGCTGTGAATTCGCTGTTTCTCATCATAGGAAAGGTCAAAAATTTGGGGCTGCCTGGTTTTTGTTGTTTTGTTGTGTTTAAATAAAAGGAAAACATGTAACTCATTTTCAAATTCTCTGATGTATTTGAGAACTTTTTCATGAGATAACCAACAGATGTCTATTGCACATAGAATTTGCATGTTAGCTCTCTACTCTAGTGTAAGTGCTTTGGAATATGCTTCTATGTAATGCAGTGTGTACCCAAATCAGTGTAATATAATCCTAAGGATCTACAAACTGAATGACAGAACCAACTTAAACCTGCACATGAATTATCACCAAGTCAGTTGCCTTATGTTTCTTCTGAAAACTCATATAAAGGTCCACCTCGTGTCCACTTGGGAAACTGACATGCCCGTGTTAGAGACTGTCTCTGTTGTAAAGGTCTCCAGAAATGCTTCCTCCTGGGGTGTGGCCTGGAGAGTCAAACAGGGAGCTGCTTGGAGTACCTCTTGAAGTGTTCTCAAGACTCATGGTCTAGCTCATCCAAAATGATCAGCCTTGCCCATGGTCTACTCCAAGTGGTGACTTGGCAATGTGACCAATGTTCTGGTCCAATGATGATTTATTAAAATGCATTTTGGAGCACTAATAGGAAGGCTTTTGTTTTCTTTCTTTTTATTTTTTAGTTTTTCCAGACAGATTCTCTGTGTAACAGTAAGTTCTGGCTGTCCTGGAACTCATTCTGTAGACCAGGCTGGCCTGGAATTCACAGAGATCAACCCGCTTCTGCCTCCCAAGTGCTGGGATTAAGGGTGTGCATCACCACATCTGGCTAGGAAGGTTTTTCTTGGACTCAAAATACTTCTAAAGAACTGTGTTAGTTCCAACTGATTTGAATGCTGAATATATATTCTCCAGGAAATATAAACATGGGGCAATGGTTTTAGGGCTATCCTTTGTATTGCAAGTCAGAAATACTTACTACTTACAGAAATGGCTTTTTTGAGTTTTTAAACCCGGCCCAGTGCTAGCCAGAGCTCCATGGGTTATATAAACACTAATAGAAATTTCAATGACCAGACATCAAGCCCCTCAAAAGAGTCTTTAGAGGAAACATCCTTGTCTGTTTTAAGAGCCAGCGGACTAAGCATATTATACATCAGAAAGCTGATCCCTAGTGTTTGCCTTCATTAGTATTGGGATTGCAAACAGTTTGTCTGAGGGGAAGAAAAGGAGACCGAAGGCCTTTAGAACGGCCCTCATTAATTCCTTGTACAAACAAGCTCCAGTGTGGTATAAAGGGAGATAACCCAATGGGTGTTTTGTAGAGGATGTGTGGCCACTTTGTTTAGCAGTTAACGTTTATCAACTGAGATGAACCAAGACCAGCCAGGCAAAGTTTGCAGGCCGTAAATCTCAAAACATTCTCCCAAACACCCGATGGTCAGGCTTCAGCTTCCAACGGACTTTAAGAGTCGAAGGTCACAGTTCTTGAAAACAGAGGGAACAGCACATGCAGTTTGTGTTTATTTTTGTGTCCCTTTAAAAAATCAAATATGGTCAGCAGAGACATAAAACACCAATAATCAACTACTGGAAGCAAAAGAGAGGTACGAGGGTATCTTTTTCTCCATTGCCTTGTGAAATAAAGGCAGAGAGGCGATCACATTCAGGTTTTCTCTGTTTTTTTTTTTAACCGATGTTTAGATGCATTTGTTTTAAATAATAGATGCCTACAAGGGGAGGCACATCGGGTCAGCGGCTCAGGAGCGCACATGTGCAAGCCTTGGGTGGGGCTTCTTTCCAGTTCAGGCAGGATCTCAACTTTGCACAGTTTGCTTTCAGGCATCACAATTACTCAATGCTATGAATCTTATTAATTCCTCATCCTGATTTCTGTAGCTTAAATAGTAAAAAGTCATGTTTTTGGGAACGTCCAATTTTGCACTCAGCTGAGTCAAATAATGTGATGACTTCAATCCTCAAGGTAATTTTTATTATTAACATTAACAAGGTGAGGCAGGCTGCTCACTGCAAAGTCACTAGGGACCTTAAGGCTGGGGAAGATTTTTTATGAAATGAATAAGAGTTGGGGCCCCAAAGGGGATTCAGGTTTCTGATTAGGTGACCAAAACTTTATGTGGTCTACAAGTTTTGTTTTGTGTGCTTATAAATAAAAACAGTCATTGTTCTTGGGCTGGGAAGATGGCTTGGTGGATGAAGTACTTGCCTCCCAAGTGTGAGAACTGAGCTTTAGACCACAGGACCCAAGTAAAATTTGGGGCTGGCCATAATCCCAGTTCTGGAGGGGCAGATGAGGCTCTCCTGGACAAGCTAGCTAGTCAGACTACCTGGAATTGATGGGCTCGGACTCAGCAAGAGACTATGGTTCCATATAAGATGTGGAGAATGATCAAGGAAGATACCCCACCAAAATTAATATCAGGCTTCCACACATGTGTGTGCATGCACACACACCCACACACGCACTTATGTATATATACATGCCAACAAGCATGACACAACACACAAAAATAAATACAAATTAAAAATGAAATAAAATAAATCTTTGTTCTAAACACTTTAAATGTAGGGGCAGCAGGGAACTGATCTTTGCTATCTGGTCACAGGGATGCTAGATCTGGAGGGGAATATTTTTCCCATTATTCAGATAATTGCTTTAATAGGGACTGTATCCCCTCCAACTGTAAGACCAGATGAAGCACTCCTCCCTTAAGCTGATTCCAGACAGTTGGTTTGTGCTCCTTGGATGTCATCACAATCATATTTGCTATGCTAACTGGCATTTTCTTTTAAAGAACAAGTTATCACTACAGCTCATGTCTCTTACCTGCCACTTACAGCAAAGCCTTTGACAGTATCAAAGATCTGACCTTGACATTCACAGTCCATGGGACAAGAGTCTGATTAGTCATTTGGGTTTCTTAAATGATGATGACAGCTATCTGGTAGTCTAAATCAGATTGGACCAAGGTCTTTCCTCCATTATAGAAATAAACATCAATGAGAAATTTTGGGTACCAACCAAGTGATTATCTTTAAAAAAGAAAAGAAAAGAGTTCTGAGGTTCACACACAAAAAGAATGATGATTAAGAAAGATACTCATGGAAATCTCGATGATTGACAACTTGTAGGCAGATTTTTGCACTTGTAAGTTGTCTATGAAAAGATGACAAGCAACAATATGCTGTTAGATTTGCACCAAAAGTGGTTGTGTTAGAAGCTGGGTGTCCATGGCTTGGAGCAACTGCAAAATACAAACAGGCCAGGCATCCATAAAGTCTAGTCTAGAATTGGTTCTCAGAAAACTGCCTGCATGGTCACAGAACCAGAGGAAATTTTCAGCTTGCTGACACTAGTTTCCAAAGAGACTGCCAATATGTGTTGGTGCTACACAGGACCAAACTGGCATGCAATAAAATGGAAGTTAATCCTTCCTGCCAAAACTTTGGAAAACATGCTTATCAACTAGAAGTGATCACCAAGCATGCATGTAAAACACCTGCAATGGGTTTTGACAGAGTGGAAGCAAATTTTGAAATAGGAACATGGCAAAAGCACAGCTTTAAACACGCAGGCCAGAAGCCAGCAGGGCTAATTTTTATGCTTAAGTATTTACTTTGGAGATTCACAGACCTTGTTGTGTCAGTTGGCTTATTTTCACATATAATGAGGTGGGCCAGCTCCTCTGGGTTGTAGCATTTCTGGGTGACATTTTCTATAGTCACTCTTGCTTCAGTAATTTATAATTGCAGATTTCCCGCCTACCTCTGGTGTTTTATTCAGAATAGAATATGTTTCTATATTAAGGTTGATGTGGAGCACAAATGTTTTTAGGCATATAAATTGATGGTGTAATTTGCACTTGACCTTGGCTCTTGGTATTTACAAGAGAAGAGAGAAAGAAAGGGGTGTTTTTTTTTTCTTTCTTTTTTTTTTTTGCCATTGAGAAACTACCAAAAGCATTATTTTAAAACGAGACTCACATAATTACCATTACATTTATGTTAGAGGGCAAATTCTGTTATTTCCTCTTATTGCTTGGTTTTACAGAATGTTATGCCCCACTGCTTTAATTAAATTCAAGTAATAGAGGAAATAGCAGTGATTAACCTCCAGCGCTGGTGAAAAATTAGTCTTGAGTTAGTATGGCTTAAAATCCAGTCCCTGCTTCTAATCTTCTTTGAGTTCCCTGGCCAAGCACAGTGGGGCTTTGTGTGATCAGCACCCACTTTTATTAGGACAATACGGTAAACCCAAAATGCAACATAAAGTAAGCCTCAGGGAACAAGGTCAGATTGTAATGCAAGTTGTACTCTTATGAACCATGTTAAAGTCTGCATGATACTGCGAAAGTAAATATCGACTCCCAACATCACATTTTTTGGGACTGAAAAGGGAATTAGCTTTGATAACTTGAGTCCCTTTGCTGCAAGGCTCTTAGGAATTTAATATATAGTAACAGGACTTCCAAACTTGACCATTTAAAAACTCGATTGTTTTAAAATCTGTCTCTTTTCTATGCTTGCCTACATCGAATTTAGTCATTTTCTGAAGCGATTCTTGTTATTTACACACACCTTGCCTCCCATGTTCTACAATTCATATACTTGATTCTGTTGACAAATTTATTTTGAATCCACAAGAAGTCAGATAATTTTATTAATTTTTAGACAAATGAAGAAATGCATTTGTTTCACATAATCATTTTATTCAGGAAACTATTTTTTTGATAGAGATTTTAACATCATGTTCTATTGATTAAACAGATTAGCCCTCTGTGTATTTATAGTTTGATTAATATTTTACCTGAATTTAACTTTAACAAAATGTATATGTACTAAGAAATGCAAGTAAATAAGAAAATTTAAAGATTTGTTAGATTATTTGATCTTTAAAGTAAATCTAAAATGAATTATCAACTTTCTTAAAGGTACTTAAAAACATACCTCTTAATTGTAAGTATATTGTTTCCAAAAGCTAAGTGTATTTGGCATAATTTAAAAACTAAGGACGTATGAAGAAAAGCCATTTGAATCAACTGTACTTATTTAAAATACAGCATATTCAGAAAAATATTAATATGAGAACACTGGATTTTCTGCATCTATTCAAAGAATTATCCTGGGAACATTAAGAGCTTTCGTGTGAATTAAATGGAACCACCTACCTGGCAGTATTCTGTAAGTATACGAACACTAAATAATATTCGATAGAGGTGTAAAAACTTTCAAGTTCTGGTATTTCTAGGTACATGTTTGACAGAAAATAATGAAGAAAAGTAAGTGCTGAACTCAATCTTTAGATAAACACAGATTGGAGTTGGTCATGTGAGCAGTGTTATTGGCAAGGCTCAGCAATGGATTCACTTTTTAAATTAACCACTTCAATGGTTAATTGAGGATTTCTAAGCCAATAAAATCTCCCTTCAGCGTTACCGACTGCGAGCTCAGTTAGCATCCCCAACAAGCCAGCTGTGAATGGACCAGTCTACCCCCACCGACCAGGAAACTTCCCTTATTCCGAGCACATTATGGGACGCCGTATTTTCCCACTTAGGGCAGCTTTTGTGCAAGGAGCATGTGGCTGTTTAAAGGCCACAGCGGGACATCCTGGGACCTCAAAGAAGGGGAAAATGATTTGGAACGATTTTCTTTAGTTCAAGGGCACCCGAAGCAGCCTGCAGCTGGCGCGCCGCTATTCTGGTCTGCTTCAGAAGTCCCTTCCTGCGGCAGCCCTCAGGAAGCTTTGCTGCGGGCCGGCTCCTCCTGCTCTCAGCCTTTGATCAGTGGGCCCCTTGCAAGCTGCTTAAAAATAACAGCTGCCCAGAGCAGCCAGGTCTTCGGGAGAGGAAAGCGCCTTTCCTTTCTTTTTTCTTTTTCTTTTTTTTTTTTTCAACTCTGCAGTCTTGCTCTTGCGTATGGGAACACAGATTCCCGGCTCAAGGAGATCAGAAAACAGGGCGAGTAGAAGTAGGAGCCGGTTAAGGCAGGTGAGGTAAGTTTGATAATTAAGCCAACCACTTGCTTCCAGGCTCATTTTTTTCAGTAAGCCCAACTTTTGAGAGGAGCAGGAACATTGTTTTCTTCTGGTGTAGCCCAATCAAGCCTGGCTTTGTCCTCCTAAAGGCCAAACTTCTTGCAAACCTTTAGACCCCCCAGGATGGCTTTTAAGCCAAAGACAAACCAAGCCTTCCTTTCTTTCTTCCTTCCTTCCTTCCTTCCTTCCTTCCTTCCTTCCTTCCTTCCTTCCCTCCCTCCCTCCCTCCCTCCCTCCCTCCCTCCCTCCCTCTCTCTCTCTCTCTCTCTCTCTCTCTCTCTCTCTCTCTCTTCTCCCTTCCTCCCTCCCTTCCTTTCTTTTTTATTCTTTCTTTCTTTCTTTTTTTTTGAGACAGGGTTTCTCTGTGTGGCCCAGCAGTCCTGAAACTCACTTTGTAGACCAGGCTGGCCTTGAAGTCAGAGAATCTCCTGCCCCTGCTTCTCAAGAACTGGGATTTAAAGGCATTAAGTTTTTGATTAAATAATGCTAATTATTAAGATAAAGCTCGAATAAAAGTAACTTTTTATTTTTATTTTCATTCATCAGTGCTTTCTAAAAATCTGTTTGTTGACCAAAACCGAAAACTGAAGTATTTCTAACATACTTTAAAATTTTGAGGTGGAGTCCTCTCTCGTCTGGAATTCCTGATCCAGCCCTTCAGATTCAGGCTCCTGAATGCTGAAATAAGAGGTGTGCATGCGCCACAACATCAGCTCACAGACATTTGTTGCTGTTGTAGTTTAGGTCTTTCTAAGAATTTTGATTGACGTGATTACCATGCAGGGTTTAATGACCTTCATTATTGCCTGTTTAAACAACAAAGCAAATGCACCAGAAACTGGGGCATCAGCCATGCGACTGGACTTGAAATGCAATCTTGATGGTAAAATTACAGTCACTTTGGCTACAGCAAGGTCACACAAGGCTAGCAATAATGACATGTGTACATGGGCCTTGGGGGCCTAAAAGCTTTCTCTGCAGTGGGCAGGGTCATCTATTGTTAATCCACTTGTGCAGGGTTGATGGCTCTGGGCAAAGCAGGCTGTGGTGGTGCCCTCAGGGAGGCTCAAAGCTGCTGGGGTTTCTTCCTGGTGGTTTGATGACCTGTATTGATTTGGAGAAAACTGAGACAAAGGAAGAACTGTGGAACACACTTGGAGAATGGAGGCTAAGATAGGGTTCAAGAAGGGAAGGTCAGCTTCTGTGTACTTCAGGGTTGAAGGCGGTTTGAGGGTTGCTGAAGTGGCAAGAGTCCAGGTGGTCGTGAAAGATGGGGGTGATGGAAGTAAGAGTGGCTGGGGTCTAGAGTTGCAGAAGCAACCAGGGTCAGAGTGTGGAAGGCCATGCAGGCTTCCACCTGGAGTTGTAAGAGTTAGTCTCCATCCCAGAGTGACTGTGCTACGATGCTGCATTCACTCATGCTTTCAGAGCTCCTCTTTGCCTAACTTTCAGAATCAATCTCCCCTAACAAGGAATTCTAGTAGTTCTTGTGCTTGTCTTCAACACCATCAAGTGTGACAGCTCACATTGCCGCAGACATCAGGCCTCAAATCTCCAGGTCACAGCTTGTCACGTGAAAGCACCCCCTCCCTTACTGGCAGGGTGGGACAGTCCTCTCTGGCAGTCCTCACCACTGAATCCAGCCTGGAGGCCACTGAACTTGGATAATACTTACCTCTCAGGGAACTCTGGAATGTAGTATAGACATCCCAGGTCAGGTGACTATGTCCTAAAATGGGCGACCCATGATTTACTTGTGTCTGGAAGCCAGCTTTCTCCTAATAGATTAAAGAAACATAGCAGAAAAACTAAGCACCTTGACCATAGCTTATAATGTTTGGGGGTACTATGGGACCCCCTTTGGCCCATGACTCAACATGAAGTTTGTGTAGATATGTAGGAAAGTAGGGAGGACCTGCAAAGAGTTGGGAGAGGGGAAGATATGATCAAAATATATGGTGGAAAAGTTTCTAATTGCATGTAAAAAATCCAAATAGATCCATACTTATCACTCTGCACAAAACTTAATTCCAAATGGATCAAAGACTGCAACCTAAAACTGGATACACTGAATATGACAGAATAGAAAGTGGGGAATAGCCTTGAACTCATTGGCACAGGAAAAGACTTTCTGAACAGAACACTGTTAGCATAGGCATTAAGATCAACAATTAATAAATGGGACCTCATGAAACTGAAAAGCTACTGTATGGCAAAGGACACTGTCCTTCAGATAAAGTGGCAGCCTACAGAATGGGAAAAGATTTTTTTTTACCAACTACACATCTGCTAGAGGATTAATATGCAAAATGTATAAAGACCTCAAAACTGGATATCAAAAGATAAATAACCCAATTAAAAATGGGGTACAGATTTAAACTGAGAATTCTCAAAAGCAGAAACTCAAGTGGGTGAGAAACACTCAATGTCCTTAGCTAGCAGGTAAATAAAAATCAAACTACTTTGAGATTCCATCTTATACCCATCAAAATAACTAAAATCATGCAAAGATATTGAATTAGGGAAACTCTCATCTATTGCTGGTAGGACTGCAAACTCATGCAGTCATTTTGGAAATCCGTGTGGTGGTTCCTCAGGAAGATGGAAATTGATCTACTTCAAAATCCAATTGTACTACAACTGTACTACTCTTAGGTTTCTACCTAAAGGGTACTTTATCCTATCTTAGAGTCAGTTGCTCAACTATGTTCATTGCTGCTCTATTCATAATAGCCCCAAATTGGAAACAACCTAGATGTTCCTAAGACAAATGGATAAAGAAAACACGAGAACACACACACACACACACACACACACACACACACACACACACACACACACTCCTTATTCAGCCATTAAAAACCTATATCTGATTTGACTTAAGGCCCACTCCAGGAGATGGAATTCTTACCTGATGCTGTGTGGGTGACCAAGAACTTTAGACTAGATAGCCCAGGGACTTAAGGCAAAACCAAATACTAATGTCCTATAAAAAAAACAAAACAAACAAACAAAAAAACAACATAGTAATAAAAATGACTCCCAATGACATTCTGCTGTACATAGGTGATCCAGTGTGAACCACAGGTATGGGGCAGCCTGGGGATGACGTGGTGTGACTACAGGGATGGGGCAGCCTGGGGATGACGTGGTGTGATCACTGGGATGGGGCAGCCTGGGGATGACATGGTGTGACTACAGGGATGGGATAGCCTGGGGATGACGTGGTGTGACTACAGGGATGGGGCAGCCTGGGGTGATCCAGTGTGAACCACAGGAAAGGTGAGCTTCCCCCATCGGGCTGTGGTGGCCATGTCAGGTAGAACACGCTCCAGTCTCATGCACACAACCTGCTTCTTCCACATACACTTGCTGTAACAGAATTCCTGAACTCCCAAGTTCCATTCTCTGAGGAGCTTAGATGTTTCCTTAGAAGACTTCACAATACAAGCACACCTTCCTCCCTTTCCTGGCTTCTGTAAAGGGCTGTGTTGGTTATCTGCGTGTGTTTCAGAAGCAACTTCATCACTGTCACAGTGACACATGGGTGATGCACTGTAACACAATGAGGCCACTTAGACTTGCTTGTGATTGCCTTAATCCACTGAGGACACCATCTGCCCATTCTGATTCCAAAGCCACACAGCTGCAGAAGGTGACTCCAGGACGCATTTCATCACCCAGTTGGCAATGACATTTATTTTCATTGCTGGCTGGTGTTGTTTTGATCTGGGTTTTCCCCCAAAGGTCTGTGTGTTAAACACTTGGCCCTCTGGCCATTGTGCTATTGAGGGATGGTAGTAGTTTTAGGTCTACTCAAACTAGCTAGGGAACCAACAAAAGACCTAAGTAATAATAACTATACTATCAAAGTCCAATTTGGTGAATCTATAAATCTATGGATTTTATAGGAGGAGGATGGATGAGGAGTTACAGAAATAGGGAAGACTCAAAGATGACTGTACCACTGAAAGCTAGAATCTGGCAGCTCTCTGCTCAACTTGTAGGCAGCTCTACAGATAGGTTGGAGAATGTCCTCCCCTCTGTAGTCCTTAAAGATATCTAAATGTACTAAGATTCTAAGAGCCTTGGAATCTTCAAGGTTTGAGGGACTCTTGAGTTATTTATTTCCACAGTCTCAATGAGTTGAGAAGTCTGTGGGTCTCAGTATTTTCCTCCAGGATAGAGGGCTACAATTTGGAGAAAGTGATTACAAAAAAAATCCTCAGGGAATAGGGGACTGATAGAGGATGTCCTTCTGTATATTTGTCTCTTTTATTGGTTGAAGACTAAAATACTGATTAGCCAATAGCCAGGCAGAAAGTATAGGCGTGGCTACCAGACAAGAAGAATGCTGGGTAGAGAGGACGGAGAGAGAGGGAAGCTGGGAGGAGACGCCAAGTGGAGAGCAGGCGATAGGACACACCAGGCATTCTCTGGTAAGATAAGGCCAGGTAGAAATACATAGATTAGTAGTTATGGGTTAATAATTGAGAGAGTTAGCCAGTAAGAAGCCCTAGCCATTGACTAACAGCTTTATAATTAATATAGCATCTGTGTGTTTATTTGGGATGAATCGACTGCAGGACCAGGCAGAACAGAAACCGCCATCTTCAGGGGACCCTGGTAACCTCTGTTTGCTTCACCCTACACCGCTACAAAATGGACATCTTCTTCTCTGTGGCCCCTGCTATGATGCTCTGCCTTACCATAGGACCTAGAGCCGGGAGGTTAGCTGTTTATACACTGGTGAGGTCACAAGCCTGGACAAGTCCCTTTGAGTTCTCTTGGGTACTTGGAAAGTGGGCTGAGACACTGGCCATGCCTCTTCTACTGTCTGCTGAAGGATCCTGACCCAGACTGCCTGAAGCTTCAAATTCTCAAATCTTTGATTCACTCTGTAACTATTGCTATTTGGTCTTTTCTCCAGTCCCTTCATTCCACTTTTTCTTTTGTCCTCTCCCCACCATTTTCTTTGGAAGCCCAGTGCCAATCAATCTTGTTATGTAGATAGAAACCACCCATGTGTGCTGTGAGCTCCCCAGTTATCCATAGCCAGGGTTCCATGAGGATCCTTGTTGTTTGCTCCATCACAATTCAGTGAAATCCAGGCACCTCTGGGCAGAGGTGGGGAAGTGCTGTAGATTGATTGAGACTCTGCCCTTGTAGCATGTACTCCAAGTGTGTTCCCCTCCCTTCTCTGACAATGCAGGTTTTCATGCTGTAGGTGTGCCTTGGGAACAACTCCCTACCATCTGCCCAGAAACGGACACAGTTATCACAGAAGCCTCCAGAGTTCTATGTGGGAACTACCAGAAACACCGCCCATATAACAATTCAGGCTCTGAATATGGAGGAAGATAAAGCCATAATTCTTGTATATCTTTCTTGTAAATAAAGGAAAAGATGGTTTAAGTAAAGTTTTCATTATTTCGTGAGTTCTAGGTATATCTGTAAATCCAGTGTGAAATCCTCTCTCCTTAGTTATATAACCTCCATTGGATTACTCTGTTCCTCCCTGAAAATTAACAAATTCCTATATTTTTGGTAATAAAACGACCAAGCAAAGGAATGAGCTAGCAATTATTTACAACATGGGGTTATGTAAGAATGCAAGATAAATGTGCTGAATTGAGCAAGCCCACTCTGGGCATCTACCTGAGAGTTCATCACGTCCGGGATACCCAAAAGTCACTGCTGATACAAACTTTCTGTTCACACAGTGGAGAGAGTTCTGTAGATGGATGGAGTCATGGCAGCACAATGCGAATGGCCTCAGTGCCTTTGGATTGGGAGTGTAGACGTGATCTTTTTTTTTTTTTTTTTTGGTTTTTACGAGACAGGGTTTCTCTGTATTGTTTTCGAGGCTGTCTGTCCAGCCCAGACTTGAACTCACAGAGATCCGCCTGCCTCTGCCTCCCGAGTGCTGGGATTAAAGGCGTGTGCCACTCCCGCCCGGCTCGTGTAGACATGATCTTAAAGTGGTAAATTTTATGTGTTGTGTGTAAATCATAGTGAGAAAAACCTTTAGGACCGGGGAGAAAGCTTAGTCTCATGTAAGCAAACGGGATATGGTGGTACACATTTGCAATCTCAGAGCCAGAAGTCAGAGACAAGATCCCTGAGGCTTGCTGTGCAGCCAACACAGCGTACTTGCTCAGGGACCATGTCTCACAAAATATGGTGGATGGCACCTGGGGACATCCAAGGTTGGCCTCTGGCCTCTCTGTGAGCAGGCACACATGTGAACAAACATACACACTACTGCACTTTAGGTTGTATCTCTAACATGAAATTAGTTACAAGTTCCCTTCCATAGGTGAACCAAGACATTCACCTTCCCTACAGTATTTCTGATTCACGTTTTTCTGACTTCAGGAGCTTGGGAATGGACATTGAGAGCAGCCAGGAGCCTTTAGGAGAGCTTTGTAAAGAGGCAGTAGCAGAGCGATGCCAGTCTACTTCATGCCATCTCTGTCCCGCCTCTCTTCTGTCACTCGTGGGTCACCAGCTCTTACGTGTACACACATTCACATCTACGTCACGGTAAGGAACATGCATCATTCCTTATCCTATGATTACAGTGTCAGATGCCATAAACACAAAGGAGACGGACCGCATGGTGAACACTGCAAACAGTGCGCAAAATCTGTTCACTGCCCATGACGGGGAGCGATTCCCATTGCCAGGTGCATCTGGGAGCGTTTCGCCAACACACCCAGGCTCCCGACTCAGGGAACAGGAGTCCGGGTTTGTGATCACACCCTGGCATGGTGGTGAAGGCAATGCGAATGAATTCTACCCCTGAGAACAGCTTGAGACACAGGCCGCCCTCAGACTTTATCTTCCCTCCCAGTTTGGGGAAGAGAATGAGTTATTTGGCAATGTCTTGTAGAATCTTTATGATTCCTTTCCCTCCGGATGGGGCTTGATATGTGTTTGTTGTGTAAAAAGAGTAGTCTACCTGAGAGAGGCAGACCTTGGGTCCTGTGGTAGGCAGAACCGTCCAGCCTTGCTGGAACTTGTGTTTCTAAAGTCCTGGCACAGAGCATGCTGAGCAGACCTGCCCAGGAGCACAGGTACACGGAATGTGGGCCCTGGGGACCTCCGTTTGGGGTGCGCTGTGTCGTAGGGTGAGGAAGTGAACAGACACCTCCAGCTGCCATCCATCAGCCCAGAGCCTGGCCGGAGCCGCAGTGGGTGGATACTGCTCGGTGCGGGGGAAACACAAGGAGACAGAGACAAATGTTCCCCGGCCTCACAGTCCTCCGCTCTGCCCTGTCACAGTCCTTAACATGCATGCTCAAATTGATTTAGCCCCTTTCCCCTCCGCCCAGCCGTCTATTTTCCTCGCAGACTGACAGTTTTATGTGTGGTTACCCTGCCAGTAGCTATAGTGTTTCAGAGACATTGACTTCTAGACTTGAAGGATGAGTGGGAGGGGGCAGGGGGGAGGGGAAGGGAGGTGAGCTTGACTCATTTTAATTCCTTTTTTTTTATGGGGTGCAAAACATGCCCATCACGGCACCAACTTTGTCTCTCCCTCTTGTTTTTCTTTTTTATTCCTTTTCTGTGTCAATGATTTCCATGAAAAGGTTTGAATAAAGCCTCACACTTGAAAAGCACATCTGCCAGGTGATGTCAACGCCTGGCCTGCTCCGTTTCCTGTTGGGTGGTTAACATGCCATTCTCTCATGGCCCTGGAATGTTGATTTGGTCCAGGGGCGAAGGCCAAACACAGGTAGGGTCAAGCTGGAGAAGCCTGGTGGAGGTGATTTCTGTCCTCAGCTCAGCTTTTGGGGGGTTGGGGCCTGGGAAGAGTCTAGAAGCGGTTTATTGTCTGTGCTGCACTGTAAACTCGGAGAAGGGGGCAAGGGCAGGAAGCAAAAAGTGGGCTGTCAACAGTCTCTTGTCAGCTGCCCGCACAGCATGCCGACATGCCAAACCTTGGGTGGACTAGAAACTTTGCCTGGGACAAGCCAGGACCTAGGTCTGACCCTTACCCCGACATTTTTGGAACTGGATGAAAGCACCTCATCGGAATGTGTGAGAATATTTCTGGCGTTGAAGGTCGAAGACTGAGCCTCAGAGTTAAAATAAATATTCAGGGTAAGGAAGGAAGCAGTAAGGTTAAGGGTTTGATCAGATAGGAGCTCTGAGCTCACTGAATTCACCTCTCTCCTTGTATCCTCTCCGGTTTCATGGGCTCATCTACACAGCAGCCAACACACAGCCTGTCCTTCCTGCTCCTGTTAGGAAGGGCTGAAGGGAGGTCGTTGATTTATGCAGACAAATAAAGATAAAACAAAGTAAAAGAAGGTAGTTTGAAGCGTGGTCCCAGGCCTGAGTATTTTTGGTTATTCCCTGTGGGTGGGTATTTAGTTCTTTACAGTGCCTTGCCCTATAAAGTAGTAGGAATGACAGTACAGGAAGAAACAAAAGTCTTAAGATAGTGTTTTCACCTTCTTATAACAAGAATAATCTGGGGGAAGAACTGTAAGGCAGATAAATACTTATCTATGCACACAAGAACATACGAGAGAAACTTTCCCATGGTTAACTTTATGGTTTAAGGCTCTAGTTAGGAGCAGGGTGACCTCACTTCTGGGTGCTTTCTGGGATGCTATAGCTGCTGGGAGTTGCCATGCTAGGCACCGAGATAATGTTTGGGGTCATCCTCACGTTATCAGGACTCACAGGGCCGTCCTTGTCTCCCTGAACTTCTCAGGGTCTTCATGGTTGACTGTTCCTAATCAGACACTGCTCTGATATACCCAGTTCCCCTGGAGCCGGGCACAGGATGCCCCTGGGGAAGTGAAGCATGCAGTCCCTGAAGCCAGACATTCAGTCTCCACTGAGGACCATGGATGGCTGGGAAAGCCTCCCTGCTGGCCTCTGGCTTCTTCATCTTGGGATGCAGGGAGCACTGTGGCCCACTTGCTGCCTAGGGTGTGGGCAGGGGCTGTCTGGCAAGGTCAAGGGTAGCTTGGGGAGTTCCTATTATGCTTTCTGCAGTCATGGGGCTTTCTTTAACACGATCCCATGAAAACACAAATTTTGCTCAGCATGAAGATCCAACAGGTGACAAGACCGCTGAAGGGAAACCGTTTCCTCTGACAGTGAACTTTAAAATGACTTCAAATCCCCGTTTAAAGGCCATGAGAACATCTATACATACACCTCTCAGTTACTGAAACATCTGTCTTTATTTCCAGTGACATGGTGTACTAGAGGGTGTCAGTGTTAGGAATAATGCAGAGTGGGTGGAGCCTTGATTTTAAAGACCCAGGGTACATACAGCTACCCTAGGCAGCTGGGTGGGAGGTGGGCCAGGTTTGCCTGGATTACAGCAGTCATTCCTCTGGGAAAATGGGAGGTTTACAGGAGCATGTGCTCTGACTGCAAACTTGGGATCTACATTAGCCTTCCCTTAGCTATGACAGCACTTCCTGAGGTTTTAATGATAGCCAGCTATGATCTGAGTACGTGGAATGGGAGAATCTATAATGTGTAGGTGACATGCCATTCTAAGTAATATGAAGACAGGGTGTGACAGGGTGTAAATCATCCCTTCACCAGGCACATCTATGAGATATCACTCACATCTCAGCTGGGCTGGAGATAAGGTCCTGACCCATAGCTTCTCAGAGCTTGTGTCTGAGTGGCCTTAGGGGCAAGAGTAGTATTTTGGGAAACTTGAGGATAGCATAAACCTTACAACTGCTTTATTATAGCGACTGCTCTAGTTTCGTTGTCATTTTATTCTTTGCTGATGTGATGAAATGCTTTGACCAAAAGTGATGCAGGAAAAAGTTTATTTCATCTAACAGGTCACAGACCATCAATGAGAGAGGTCAGCGTGGCTTGCTAGCTGGCTTCATCTCTTGCTGGCAGGCTTATAGGCTCAGCTAACTTTCTGATCCGTCTCGGGCCTACCTGCCTATGGAATGGTGCTGCTCACAGTGGGCTGGGTCATCATCTTACGTCACCCAAAGACATGTCAAAGGCCAATCTGATCTAGGCAATACCTTAAAGTTTTTTTTTCTCAGATGACTTCAGGCTGTGTCGCATTAGCAGCTACAGCTAACTAGGACAGCTGTTGTCACCAACATCTTCTCATGGCTAACATAAATTAGGTATAATCAGAGGGCTGTACAGGAAGGATGGCATGTATGTGAGAGCTCAGTCTACTGGAAGACCCAATTTCAACCATTGCCTGGGAGTCTAGAAACATTTTCCCCGGGATCATAGAGAACTACTGTGTGTTGTGAAACATTAGGCCTGCCTCCTGGGAACCACTGAGCAAACTGTTTAAAACTGAGAATTTTCCATGAAATTGCAACAAAGCGTTTGCCATGTTAACCGCTTGCATAATTAATTCTTCATTGGCCCTTAGACATATTTTATGTGTGTAAATCTTTTCTCTAACAAAGTGGAACAAGAGGAAGCAAATAACAATTTTTCCTTCTACTCAAGGAAGGAAAGGAAGCCTTTCAGGTTAGAGACTGGATGACTGGTCTGTGGTAGAATGGGTGTCTCAGTCATTTGCACTTTATATCCTGCCTGACAGTGGTCCATACAGCTTTCTGATAATGTTTCCGGATACTCCACAGGACACAGAAACCCAGAGCCAAGGACTGGCACTTGGCATTATTGACTTCCGCTTTTAAATAAGCACATCTCTTCAACTGCAAACTCCGGCTCAGTGATAGCTTTCGATAAAGCTCAGTGCTGAATAGTTGTTCAAAAATTGTAAATTTGGGGGCACAGCAAGTCATGGATTTTTTGTTTCTTTGTTTGGATATGTGTGTGTGGCCTCGTGATTCAGCACTCCCTAAGAATGCCTGAGTCTGTCAAATCTGTTCAGAGCTAGTAGAAGCAGCCATACCTACAAACGAAGGGCTTGTGTTTCCCAGAAGAAGAAGAGGGGTTGTTGAACAGCAAATTAAGGGTCTAGGGAGGTGGTTTAGTGGTTAATAGTAATTTACTGCTTTTGCAGAAGACCTGGGATAAGTTCCCAGCACCAGAGCTAGGCGGCTTACAACTGCCTGTTACTCCAGCTGGGGACCCAATCCCTCTTCTGGCCTCTAGGGACATCTGCACATGTATGGCACACAGACACACACACACAGACACTCACACACACACAGGAAAATTAAACTTCTTAAAGTAACTAACTATATCTTATGTCCAAGCAGAAATGTTCACAACAAAGCTGCTTATCTTTTATGTTCTTTGTGCCTCAGAATTCTCCTCAGAGGAACCAGTCTGTTGCTAGTGGATATAGAAGGAACTGCAAACCTTTTTTTTTTTTTATCTTACCAAATGTAAATGGTCATGATCATCCTGTGGGCTCAGTCAAGTTAGACGTGGTTGTGAAGCAGAGTGCCCTGTGCTTTGGAGTCAGCCCTGGGAAAACCATTTTGGAGGATAGTGTAAGCTTTATCAGGGTGACATGGTAGCACAGGTCTGCACACATGGTAGCACAAGTCTGCACACACAAGAAAAGGATCCCAGTAAAGGCGCCATGGAGAACACACACAGAATCACGGAGGTATCGATTCCTTGCAGTTAAATGCTCGGACTGAGTTACAGCTGGATTGTGAATATCGGGGGATGATCTGGAAGAATTCCAGTCTGAACACCTGTGGCAGGTTACATCGGACAGTGCCTTACAAAGTGCTGCTCCACTATCAGAACACACATCGTTCCAGGGAGTCCAACCTAATCAGGGTGTGTAGGCAGTGGCTTATGTAGGTCATTTTGTAATGTGAAGTCATTGTTTACCACACACTTCAAAACTGGATTCAGGCAAACCCAAGGACCACCATTATCAGGGGGCTGGAAATTGTAGATCTTATTATATCTACCGACCTACCTTCCTGCCTGCCTGTCTGTATGTCTATGTGTTTGATTGTCTGTCTGTCTCTCTAATCTAGGTATTTATGCATTTTTGTGTTTGGAAGGACACACATGTGTGTGGAAGCCAAAGGATGACCTTGTCTCTTGTTTCTTAGGTCCTCCTACTTTGCTTTTTGAGACAGGATCTCTCCCTGATCTGGGGCTCACCTAGTAGGCTAGATTAGATGGCCAGCGAGCCTCAGGAGTCCTCCTATTTCTGTTTCCCAGCCCTGGGATTACTAGTGCACACCACCACACTCAGCTTGTCATGTGTGCTCATGGTATGAAATCCAGGTCCTAGTGCTAGCAAGACAAGCACTACAGCAACTCAGCCCTAAGACATTTTATTTCCACAAAAATTGCTGTGACAACCAAGTGAATGGTGTTATATCCTTCAGGTATATAGACTGTTCCAGAGGTACTGAAACACAGATGGGACAGTTGAGGGATTCTCTCATCTAGAAGTTTCAAGTGAGACTTAAGACACCCCTTGAAAATGCTCACCAAGCTTCTAGTAGAAGGTTTTCAGAACTTCATGCTGTTTTCTACATTACTTACTTAGTAATACCATTTCTTTTTGTTGTACTCTAAAACTTCTTCTTGTGTGTGTGTGTGTGTAGAAGAACTACCTAAACTACATACTCACGAAGTTTCATTGAATTGAGTCCTATGCACATTCGAGATAGTTTCAGAAACTTTGAGAATTATGTAATTATTATCTTGATGCTCAACTTTAATTTAATGATCTTATACTAATTAATGTTATCAAACCTGCAATACTTTGGCTAAGTCCAGATTTTAACAAACCGACTTACTATGCTTTTCAGTCTTATATTTTAGTTATGAGAACCATAATAGGTAGCTTATAGGAAATCTTGTCAGTTTTATGTTATGCTGACTTAGCCCGTATTCATGGTTCATGCACACAGACTGTCTAGCTTGGTGTGTTCTCTGAGGCAGTGGCTTTGCCAGGAAAACTGACAGTTATATCATTCTATTTTACCAGTAGGAAAATCAATGGCTCATAATAATCAATAACAATATAAATACACATAGTGTTAATAAACTCCCACACAATAATTTTAGCATAACACAGAAATTATAAAATTTCTCCTTGAAATGCAAGTGTTAGCGTTTGAAGAAAGGCACAGAACTTTTGCAGTTATTTTCAACATCGGTCTTCTTTTTTTCTGTTCATAGTTCTGGCAGAGAATTTCCTAAGTAGCCACCTGCTGCAGGTGTTGGATGAAGGGACTCTGGTGGTTGCAAGTTGAGGCATAGGGAAGTCACAGGCAGGCACAGGCATCCTCTTTCTGTTTTTCAGAACGAGCAATGCTGCAACTGTAAACAAAGCTCCCTTCCATTTTATTTGTGACCGAGGCAAGGACACCAGGAAATGCTGAAGTCACTCCAGCATGGACCTAGTTCTCAAGGAAGTAAAAGTTCTGGTTATACTTAAGAACAGAGTATGTGTTACTAATTGGAGAAAGGATTCAGAAGAGTCTTGGACACCTGTCTTTGGAGACAGTGATCAGGTAGGTGTCTGCAGTTGGATAAAGCTCTCTTATGGTAGGAATGACTCTGAGAGGTAACACTAGTGTGGTTAAGGGGTTTCCATGACCCTTATTATCATGGCATGAATTACTGGAAGACTTCTAAACTACAGAGTGCTTCATTCCAGGGGTTTGAACACAGAGATTCTTTCTCCCAGTTCTTGTTGGAACATTCCTCATTGCACTTCAGCAACGGATAGGCAGTTCTTAAGGTCTTGGGTAGAGGTGGGGGGGTGGAGGGAGGTGTTGGATGTTGAGGGTTGGGGTAGCTAAGGAACATTCCCAGGCCTTTGAAGGGTGTACTATAGCTGATTTAAGAAACCAATTTATTCTTTGGTTGTACTTAACCTGTGAGGATGTTCTGAAATTTCAATTTAAATAGTAGACGGGAAGTTGATCTTGACATTCACTTCTAGTATTAAATTCATGTTAACTTCCTCTCTTAAAGCTCAAGTGGTCTAGAATACTAAACTCTGAGTGCCCTCCAGAGACCTTTGGGCTCAGTAGGGGGTCACACAGATCACTTACCCCAGCTTCTCACTTCTATGTTCCCCAGATTCATGTCAGATGTCAGAATTGTTGAAGCTTAAAATAACACCAACAGCACATTTCATTCCTTGTTTATTTGATAGGGGTAGGTGTGTGGGACAGAAAGGCCAAGCCTGCTTGCTTATTGCTGAGGACAACAGTCGAAAACTACCCCTGCCTACTCCTAGAAAAACTTAGGCTGCGGCGTGCATAGCAAGGCCAGAAAGATTAAGGAACTCATTTCAAATACTTGTAGAGGACCAAAGTTGATCTCTGGACCCCTGAGATGGCTGTCTTTCTTTTTTTCTTTACATAATCGACTGGATCATGAAACCCTAAAGCCATTCAGACATCACACCGATGCCGTCATCAGCTTGTTGGTCCCTCAGACCTTTCAATTTTTCTGACCATCGTCAGTCATCACCTAACCATTTGAGTCTGACAAAATGCCATTTTTTATATTCTCTGTAAGACGACAAGTTGGTGAGTGACACAAGAGGGAGCTGGCCCTGGGTTAGGACTGTTATTGAATTCCTATCACGGGGAGTAAAAACAAAAACCTCTGAGGTGCCCCCATGTTCCGCCTACAATGAACTGAGTAAACATCTTAACAGGCATAGAGGATGCGAACAGATGTTCTAATCATGGGTCTGTGAGAAACTGTTGTTTACCACTCCTCTCTGGCCTGGCCTTTGAAACCTCCGGAAGTTCCCCTTCCCAGTGGGGATATCAGTGATTTATTGATTGCAGTACAATGGAGAGTTTAGGAACTAGCAATATTTTTCAGAGGTTAAATACACCCTTACAGGGGTCAGCACTAACTCAGGCTTCAAGGGGCATGCCTTCCCCATTTTAAGGCAGCTGTGGCCGGCACTTGGCTGCATTCCTGGCTAAGTGGGAAGGGGCTCCTGAGGGAACAGAAGGGGATTCCTAGCAGAGAATGTGGGATAAAACATTAGCATAGAACTTAGTTTTGTTTCCTCTTAATTTTTCCCCCTTGAGCAGAAAAAAGTAAGTGATGTGTAAATAAAAAAAAAAGATTCCTGATTAAGATTCCTAATTCATGAAAACAATAAAAACGTGTCTCAGGCTTATACTCCAGATACACAGCACTGATCAAATAGTCAGGCTCAGAAACCTGGAAATTAGATTAAGTTTTGTGCTCTCCCTCTGTGCTGGAATTCTGGATCCATGCTATTGTAATTTCTTGCCTGTTCTTCTATCTAGATTCTGAAGCTGGGTTGGTAGAAATGTTTTGCTCTTGTGCTTTCTGCATTCATAGACTTGTCCCAGATATTGATAGGTGTCATGACAGCCACAGTGGCTGCCAATGCCGACCCTGTTTACCCCATGTCACATGATGTATAGGTTCTTCAGACTAGTCATTAACAGAGTCTCACTGTAGAAAAACACTGAACCCACTAACAGGCAGTTTTGGGACAGATGACGACAGTCCTTCATCTTAGATACTTGTACAAATTTTATCCAATTACTGGCCATTTTGTTGTAACAGTAGACTGACAATTTTCCTCTTGAGATTAAAACAAAAATAGTCAATGAAATTTTGTGATAAGCCAGGTCTCCCACAGGTGTTCTGTGTCCCTAGGCCAGTGCTGTGGGACATGGTAGCTATTGGCCACCTATGGCTGCCTGGCACCTGAAACTCAGGTGATGAGTGGAGGAATAACCGTCTGAAGTCATTAACCTGTTCTGTCAATGTGTGTGGAAACCGTAACATTTTGAGCATTGTTCCAGTTGGCTTATTTTGCTGTGATTAAAACATTCCCCAAAAGCAACTTTGGGAAGAAAGAGTTCATTTGGCTTACATGTCCTGATCACAGTCTGTCACACAATCCAGCACTTCCTGCCTATACTACCCACAGTGGGTTGAGGACCTCCTACAACAATCATAATCAAGAAAATGGCCCCAGAGACATGTCCACCGGCCTATCTGATGGAAGCGATTCTTTGATTGACATTCCTTCTTCCTAGTTGACCCTAGCCTATGCCAAGTTGACAAAAAACAAAACAAAATCAATCAGCACAGACATATTGGGTTAAATGAAATATAACATTAGTACTGATTTCACATTTTACTTTCATTTTCTAAATTAAACTACTTATTTTGTGTGTGCATATATATGTGTGTACCTGTCTATATATGCATTTGTGATAGGATGACAAGAGAGGGCAACGGGTATGTGTGAACACAGCTGAAGTACATTGTATAACTACCTTTATGGAAATGTCACAAAAAACATATTATTTTGTACAATTGATATACGTGGGGGTAAGGGTCAAAGTCTCTGTCTCATAGAGCTGTATTCCAGCAAACAGAAGCAAAACACCTATAAATAGACCCTAGGTAAACATGTAACCAAAGGCTAGGAAATCCCGAAGGGACGAGGATGAAGTGACCCCATACAGTGCTACATGCATCATGGTGGTCACATTAGATGAGGATCACAGTAGGACACACAGTTAACACAGGACACAGACAGCCTGGGAAAGAATCAGAAGGGAGCTTTCCGGAAGAAGCAAGAGTGAAGTCCCCAAGAATTGAAATAACCAAGGTTGTCCATGCAGCAGAAAGGAGGCCATGGTGTTGAGTCACACAATGGTTGATGTGATGAGCTTGGGCCCCACATGGGGACTGGTCTCATAACACGTTGAGTGCTGTAGTCACTGGCTTTGATTTTTATTCTCCTAAAGGCAATTTGGAACTATGTAACACAAAACTCTGCAGGGGACACGAGCCAAGAGGATGCTTGTTGAACAAACGAGGACAGACAAATATAAGTGCTGAAAACAGATTTGGGATTCAGCCTTAAAAATAGGATCCTAAGAACTGTGATGCTGAGAACTCCATCTTGCTAGTTAGGGCCAGAATATGGCTAAATTAGGACATTTTAACTTCCTCAGCTAGAAGGTCTCATTCTAGATGCTTTGCAGTTGGCCTGTCTTGTCTATCACACATGACTCCACTCTTTGACCTTCAGCTTCTATTCTAAGCTTAGTTATCATTCCTGGCCACCCAAGCCTGATTTCTAGTCTCTGCCAGATTAAAAACTATTCCTTCTCCGCTTGTAGTGGTTGTTTTTCCCACTGCTGAGACCAAATACCTGAAGAGAAGCAGCTGAGGGGAGGGAGGCTTCATTTTAGCTCATATCTATCCTGGTGGTGCATGAGGCTGCTGGTCACCTTATGTCTGGAGTCAGCGTGCAGAGGACAGTCAGGAAGTAGGGCTAGGCTGTAAAACTTCAAGGCCCACTTTCTCCAGCAAGGCTCTACAACCTTCCAAAATGGCACCCCGGATGCTGCCTCAGCATTCAAACACATGATCCTATGGGGAACAGTTCATATTCAAACTACACTATTATTTCAATCCACCTAACTTGCAAGTTAAGTTTACCTTTTATTTTTTGGTAAATTTGCACATTTACTCTTTCATAAATGGACTTGTCTTATTCTGAGAAGAATAGGTGGCCATTTATTAATTTTATATTTTTGATGACATTGAAAGCAATCGATATTTTATAGGCACGAGACTGTGACTGTAGGGGGCTCTATTCAGGGCCAGGGAAGACTGAACTGGTTGTTTGGGAAGTGCCTTTGAATCAGGCTTGGTTTGAATCTGAGTCAGGGCACCAAATATTAGGAATACAGTGGCGAGGGTTGGGACCTTGGGTGGCAGTCCCAGCACCATGGTCCCTCAGGTGCAGTGGGTGATGGATGGTAGGCAGATGGGGAAACAGAGACCTGTAGCTGTGGCTAATATCGAAAGTTTTATTGAGGGGGAGGAAAGGAAATAAGGGAAGGAAAGAGAAAAGAGGTAAAGAAACAGAGAGAAACAGAGACAGAGCTGCCTACTCGGAAAGAGAGTCCAAGGGGATGGAGTTCTCTTCTTAAAGGGCTAGGGTACATACACCTGCCATGACAGATGGGTGAGAGGCCGGGCCAGGTTTGCCTGGATTACAACATTCCTCACTGTTTTGTTAAAAAGGTGAGGAGTTGGATGTGGCAGGGAATGAGTTCTCAAGGCTACCTGCTGACCTGGTGGGGGGGGCACTGACCATCTTTGGGGGATCTGAGAAAGCTGAGGTACTGCCATGTCCTGGGGATAGTTGGTTGTTTCAACTGTTGTCCAGGCTCTTACGGAACTCTGTGGCATCTCTTATGTTGACAGAGCAGAGGACAAGGTTAAGTTTAGGAAAATAGATTTCTTAGGTCCTGGTAATTGAGGGGAGGAGGATTGGAAGATGAGGGAGGGGTTCAGGGGTTACTTCCAGGTTCACCAGTGGGCAGGCCACCTTGATCTCACTTGGGAAGACTGACAGATCAAAGGAAATGCTTGAACCACAAGGTTCATTAGCTATATTGCTAATTTGCAATATAGCAAGGAAGAAGGGACAAAGCAGGCTGACACAGGCCAAACAGAGCGAGCAACATGCAAGGAAATGCTGGCTTAGGCTACATTTGTATATGCAAGCCTTCCCTGCTCACAGTTTGGTTGCAAAGTTAGTAAAAGTGGTTCTCAAAGACTATCCACTGTAACACTTTGTTGTCTTACAGGGCAGAAGAGGCACTTTGTAGGTATCACTGTGGAGAAGAGCGTTGTCAGGATCCTCCCTGGGCTAATCTAGTCCAGGAGTCCTTATAGCTTGGAGGCTTGTCTCCTGGCTGCCTTCAGCGATGTAAGGATAACACAGCCTTGTTTGTTTGTTTGTCACTGTGTGCTACTCAGGCAGGAATAAGGAAGTTATGCCAGATGTGAGGCCTAGCCATGCTACTTCAGTTATAGCTCATTGTGGGCTATAGCTTTGTCTGCATTTCCAAGCAGTGCTCATCTGAGGAATGAACTGGTGTCTAAGACACCACAGCTATCAGCTAGAAGTGGCACGGGCCATGCGTTAAGAGTATTTAAGATTTGCTCAGCCTTTCCATCTGTGTCTATCTAAAGCTAAAAGTCTTATTTGCTTTATTTTTAAAAGGTGATATTGAATACTGCAAACACACTTATTAGATCTGTTTCCCGTGTGTGACACTGACTGAATGACTGTACTTACTGTTGTGGTCTGAGTGCTTTGTGGTCACTCCTTCAACCATTCTCATGTTTACATCCTCATCTCCATGTGGCCCATGGTGGGAAGCAAGTCCCTTGAGAGTCATTTGGCCAATAGGATGCTCAGGGCTGGGTTAGTGCCCTCATAGAAGATGCCTGGGAGATGGTTCCCAGAGTGAAGCTTCCATATATGGACCAGATACCCAATCGGTCCACATCTTCATCTTGGATTTCCTAACCTCCAGAATTCTAAGAACTTTTTCTACTATTCCTAAGCCACTCCATTTATGGTGATTCAATAGTATTCCTAATAGGATAAGATATTTATGCCCCCCTTTTTCATTCCTTCCCTGAATTATTATGGGCTGTACAGAAAACACTAAGAAGGAAGATCTCCCAAGGAAGCTATTTACACCAAAGCAAGGAACAGCAAGGGCCATTGCTACAGTTTACATCTAGTATGTTCCCAAGGGCCCAAATTTGGTGCTACCAGGAGATGGTAGGAGCTTTGAAAAGTGAGGCCTGGTGGGATGACTTCTGGCTATTTGGTTACTGGGCTGTGCTCCTGAGGGCACCTGTGGGACTTTCCTTTCTCTTTTTACTATTTCTTGCCATGAGGTGAGTGGCTTGGCCCCTCTGAGCTCTCCAATAAGAAGTGAGGTCTTGCCATTGGCTTAGAAGCAATGGGGTCTGGCAACCATGGGCTAAGATCTCTAAAGTCGTGAGCCAAAAGTTGTTACAGTAAAGGAAAGCTGACCATCGTGAAGGGATGAGGATGTGTAGAAGAGAGACTGTAGTCTGGGGAAATGTAGATTCATGGAGCTATTACGGTAAATAGGACAGATGTTCCTCAGAAAATTAAAAAAAAAAACAGAGCAGCCGGGCGTTGGCGGCGCACGCCTTTAATCCCAGCACTCGGAGGCAGAGGCAGGCGGATCTCTGTGAGTTCGAGGCCAGGCTGGACTGACAGCCTCCAAAACAATACAGAGAAACCCTGTCTTGTAACACCAAAAAAAAAACAAAAAAACAAAAAAACAAAAACAAAAAACAACAACAACAAAAAAAACAGAGCTATCACAGACTCATCAACTCCACTCACAGGGTCACAATGAAATAAATGGAAACTAGGATTACAGCGAGTTATCTGCACTCTAGCTCACACTCTATCATTTGTTACAAAAGCCAAGACTCAGAAGCAACCGGAATGTCCATTTACAGGTGAATAGACACGGGAAATGTGGCATCCGCACACAAAGGACAACTGCTCAGTCTTAAGGAAAGGAGATCTGCAGTCTGTAACAGAAAATCCACAGGACATTGTGCTGAGTGAGCTGAAATGGCAGGACAGATGCCACAACACAACACTCACATCAGATGCCCAAACAGTGGCACCCATGGAAGCTGAGCGTGGACACTTCTTTCAAGAGGCCATCAAAGATACGAGGATTTCTTACACATGATGAGTAAATGCCAGGGATCTGTACACCATACGTACAGCAATACACTGATTAGGTAAAATACGCCAAGAAGGAGGGCCTATGTTAAGTATATTTACTGCACAGGTACAAGATAACAGTGGGAACTCTGGAGGTGATTGACAGGCTTAAGGCACAGGAGATGATGGTGATTTCTTGGGTATAAACATCTTCAAATCCTTCATGTTGTATACATCAAATAGGTACAGCATTTTGTATGTCAGTCATGCCACAACAAAGCGGATAAGGCAAAAGGATTCCGCAGCTGGCAGTCTCCTGAAGGTGTCTGGAGTGGAATCCAGTCAGCACAGAGCTGTTCTTGTGACAGCGCTCCAGGATTCTCGGTGCTTCCTTCATGTTCTTCCCTCTGTGGCCCTCTGCAGTGGTTCTGAGCAGGTTGTCTTGAGAATCTTGTAGCACTTCAGGCTAGACAGACTAAACAGAAGTGCAGGGTTTTGTAGTTGCTGCAAACTTTGAAAACTCTCTGTTTAGTCTTACGAGTGAAGTAAGTGAGGGAGTCACATCAACACATCAGCGAGCACAGCCATTTGTGTGCAGGGACAAGCTATCTCTGTAAACATTTGTTATGCATAAAGCGCTCAAAGGCTTGGACGATTCTCACACCACATGCAAGCGTACGTAGGAGGAGAAAAGGTGGCTTGAAAATGATAGGTGGCTTTCGTTCCAAATCTGAAATGTTTTAAAAATTAGATTAGTATGTTTTCAAGTAACGACACACCAATCATTGTTGTCTGCTTACTTAGCTTGAGAAAAACAAATGTAGTGATTGATAAACACGTGAAGTGAAAAGTAAAGACCTTGATGGTTATGTTTTGACAGATAGCACTCACGCCTGGCCAGGCTCATCTCGGCCTTTCCCACTTGAGAGCCGTGTTGTGGCTACTGGAAATGGCCTGGAAGACTGTTTCATACTGTGAAGAACAAATGAATGGCCCTCCAAATCATACATCTGCCCTGACATTGTGAAGCTGGCTTTCTTGGTAAAGGGTCCCCCTCTGACTCTGAAGTTTAAGCCATTTTTCTAAGGGTTTAGGATTGACTTTGTGGGAGTCGTATGTAGTTATTGAGTCTTTATTTTCATTGAGAAGTTCTTTTTTTCCCATCGTGTATCTGATGAGTGAGAAGGCACCATGACTATTGTAGCAAGACTCTAATTCTGATGCCAAACTCATGAGTATGTCAATCTCCCCTTAAGTACGCAGTAAGTAATAAGGTGGTTTTGGTTTTTTGTTTTCCAAAAGTCTGTGTCTATCCAGCAGTTTTGTTAAATAATTAATCAGTGGTCAATGTAATCAAATTATCTTCTTTGGGCTAGAAAATTGAGTTAAGCCATTCAACGTCACAGCAATAAAACAATTCTTAGGCAAATGTTCTAATTGAACTGGATACGTGTTAATGTGATTCAGATTTCCTAGACCAGCCAAGTGGCCATTGTTTGCTGGTCTGTCACACCCAGGACTGAGCAGCCATCCAGCTTCTGTTCATGTCACCAGGCTGTCAGTTCCTTAGAGATCAACCCTGAAAAGCTAAACACCATCTTGCCTGTCTATCAGCCCATGGAGGGAGCCACTTAGCTGGTCACTAGTGATACTCTAAGCTGCTGTGAACCAGGTCTGAGGAAGGAAAGAGAGCTGTGATGGAATGTTGCCATAGAGGTCGGGAAAAGACAAAAGGGAGTTGTGATGTGCCCACTGAGTAGTGCTTAAAACTTATTTTAAGTGTCATTTTAGTGATTTATACTAAGAAATGGCATGGGAACAAGGAAGGGATGGAATGAGAAACACATAACAAAACCAGTGCCCACGCCCTGTGTACAACAATCATCCCCAAACAGATCAAGTCCAAATCACAGTGACAGCTGAGACCAACATCCAGAGAACCAACACTGAGCGTGGGATATACAACTCATGTTTTCACACAAGCCAGGGAGTTTATCTTTGCCTGGGTCTATTACAGCTTGCACTGAGTGGAGAGAACTTGACATGAGGGGCCGCATTGAGTGGGGAGAACATGAGGGGTCACAGCTGGGAGTACTATTTTGGAGACAGAGGATGGCCATTTACTACAGTCCCCATCAGTCCCCATGACTATCTTCTTGAGCTCTCTTCTTTGGGGAGCACCAAGGGAGACTGTAACTGGGGGGGGGGGCTCTGGGGCCTTTGTTGGAGTTTGGACAGAGAGAGACACTGCCATCATTTCTGTACTCTTGTCTCTCCCATCCATCCTTATCTGGTTTGAGTTGTATGGGTCGATTCCTATTCAGTGGCTTGTTCTGTTTTCTCCTCCCAATGGCCTTTTGTTCTACACATTAATCACCAAACTCTTTTCGTGAGATCTCCAAATTTATCTTTGAGAGAGGTCCTTTTGAACAAAAATTTTTAAGGATTTATTTTTAATTGTGCATGCGTGTGTGTGTGTGTGTGTGTGTGTGTGTGTGTGTGAGAGAGAGAGAGAGAGAGAGAGAGAGAGAGAGAGAGAGAGAGAGAGAGAGAGGTGAGCAGCCTGACTGACTTGGGTGGTAGAAATTAGTCTGGGTTCTTTGTAGGAGCAGTATTAGCCTTGCAAGAGCTGCACCATCTCTCCAGCCCCCTAAATGGACTTTTTAGGTTATTATACAAAGCAGTGGACTCTTTCATGGCATTTCATAATATGCCATTGCACTTACTTTGCTTTCATTACTTCTCTTTGTCACCCTGCCTCTGTCCCTGTCCCTCCCCCACTTCAGCTTTTAAATATGGATTCCATTACCCTTTATTTTATAACCTATTTATGATATCTTTCTCCCTTTTATTATTCCTTCTAAATTTCATGACTTGTACACACACCTTTAAGTACACACATATGTATACACACATATAATTTTAAATCTAGATTATACATGTTAGAGAAAATGTGTGTGGTATTTGTCTTCCTTTCTGGGTCTGGTCTGCTGTCTTGATTGTTGGTTGACATTAGAGGATCCATCCCACTGTGGGCAGTGAACGCCTGAGCTGGTCATCTTGGGTTGTGTAAGAAAGTTGACTGAGTATAAACTGGAGGCAGCAATCTAGTGAGCAGCATTGCTCTATGGTCATTCCTCCAGGTTCCTGACCTGACTTTCTTGGAAGTGCTAGCTGAAACAACCCCTTTCCTCCTCAAGTTGTTTTGGTTAGACTATTTTTATCACAGAGCAGGAAAGCAATCTAGAGTAGCACCAAATATGATTTAAATGATGGAATTACTATCTGCATACAAGGCTCTCTGCAGTAGGTTTTCTCCGAAGTTCTTGTCTTCAAGCCTTTCAGCCTATGCTCTCCGACTTGGCAGACACAGGTAGTGAGTTGCTAGGAAGCTCATCACCTGGTGTGAAGGTGGTTGAGTGTGTGTGTGGGCATAGGGGAAACTCTCATTCCTGGTTTCACTGTTGGGGAGTGCCCAAGATCATACATATAGGCAAGTACACTGCCATTGAGCTGCATCCCTACCTCCATACTTGGTAATGTCATTACCAGGTCTGTGACTTGCTGTTTCTATTTGCTACTTGTTCTTATGTCACCTACACAGTACAGAAGACTCTGTTCTGACTGCCTGGCTTCACTGCTAGCCTCATGGGGAAATGCCCCTGTGGTCTGTGTAAGAGCAGTTGGTTTGTGTTGCTCCTTATGCACTGAATGGTCAGGACAGTTCCAGGAGTGCCTCAGCTATTTAGAGACAGCTATAGATGTGGTGGGCTGGAGTTAACCTGCAGAGTTTTGATTTCTTTTGGAAGGGTCCAGAAGGGATAAATAGTATCTTACTAGCACCCAGAAATGCAACTCTCAGAATCTATGCTCTTTGCATTGAAATCTTGTCCCTTTGTTGTATATAGTCTTGATCAATCTGGGAATTGCAGTCTCGGTGTTCCAAAACGTAAATAAAAGCCATGATAAAGGGACAGTTGAATAACAAATATCTGGAGATAGAGCTACAGAGAACTATGTCTACAGTTATTTTGGGAGCCCTTGGAGTTAGTCAAGCTGAGGGCAAGTGAGAAGTGCTTCTTGTGAAGGAATTTGTTCTTGGGCTATAGATAGCCGATGGTGACTGGGGAAGCTCCAGAAAGATACTTTATTGAGATGCACAAGTACCCAGGAACAATCTAGTTGAAGCTCAGTGTTTTCAGGCCTTGGTAGAAGTGGTGGTGACAAGCCAGAGTTAAGAACAGTGGCTATAAAAGTCTCTGGTTTTGTTTTGGAACTATAAACATTGATTCTTTCATTCTGAAAGTATTTCAAAGATTGTATCCAAATGTTGTCCATGCCGGGCAATGCCTGAAAGCACTGTGCTGGTGCCAACCTGCAGGCTGTCTTCATTATAAATTTTAAGATGTGTTTCCGCTCTGGGGGTCCAAGGCAAATATTTCTTTATCTGCTTTTCAAAAGTTTCTAAACTTCCAGCCAAAATGGAAAGTTTTCTTGTTTGTTTAGAGCTTATTTATTTTCTGCTGTACTAGATGCTGGGAAGCAAAGACACTTAAAAACATTAAAGAAACTGCAAAGATAATATCTGAGCCCCTGTTTTGGAAAACACCAATCCCATCAGTGAAGCTCTGTGTGCTCATGTTTTCTGAGAAGTAAAATACCTTGGAAGGAAGGAGGGGAGAAAGAGAAGGAAGGTCTATAGGGAGAAGAAGGGAACACAGGATCTTGCATTACTGTGCTGGTCAAAGATAAAAAGCAAAAAACAAAAAACAGGACTATATTAGGTTTCTGGCCTGGTGCAGCCTCTAGATCAAATGACATCTGTCAGGTTAGGGCTTAGGTGGTTTGACTGCTCAGCTGCACGATTCTCCAGGATGGAGTGGTGCTGGAGTGTGATGCCACAGCACTCAACTGTGGGAGAGGAGAGAATGTGGCAACGAAGACAAACTTATTGGAAACAAATTCTGAAGGCACAAGCCCCTTAAGCCCTTAGATCTGGCCCAGGATGCTTAGTGTTTGTTGTTGTTAAAGATACTGAAGGTGTTGTTTAGACAATCAAAAGATTATTGGTTCCTTTGGAATCATCCCTGAACCTCTATTTAAAAAAAAACAAGATAAAAACCATCCAGTGCATACCAATGCTATTCCAGAACTCACATGTGTGTGTATGTATGTATATATCATATATATGTATACATATATATATACATATGTATATATTGCATGTGTGCATGTGTAAAAGACAGTGTGAATAAACACTGGGTACACAAACTTTTTAGCAGAGGGGAAGACATTAGAAAAAACAATCTAAAGAAACCTGAAAAAGCCGTAGGTCCCACTCACAAATGTGAAAATGAATTAAACTGTACTCAAATACAAATCCATCCAAACAACCAGCCAGATAAAATAATGGAAGACTCATGTCTCATAGTTCTGGTGTCCAGGAAAGACTTATTACTTGGATGATTTATCTTGTGACACACAAGAAAAATACAAAGTCAATCAAAAAGTCCCACCTGGAACAGAAAAAGCTAGCCTTTGTCAAGTTTTCCATTTATTTAAACACTGCTCTATGAAGACATCCTGACTACTTTTTATTGTCCTTTAAGGAACAAAAAAAGCATTAATAAATTTTAAAATATTGTTACTTCAAAGAGCTATAAAAGAAGGTTTTGGGGAATTTTTACAGACCTAGAGAATGTTACAATTAGCTGATTCAGAGTGAGTTCCCTAGACTGACAGGCAGAAGAGAAACCCGAGAGTCTACCGAGTCTTTCTTGGTACCCCATGAAGCTTGTCTTCTGTCCTGTGCAAAAGTACTCCTCCATACACAGGGCACTGAGAAGGGGGCACTTCTCAGATAGAAAACATTCCTTTGGTTGCCTGTGCCCAAATGGCTGGAGCTGTGGGACCTGGTAGGCAGAAGGAGTGCTGGGCCAGGATGCTGCTCTTACCTGGACACTGAGGGTTGAACTCATCATCTGAGTTCTCCACTTCTCAGGCAAGTCTCTTTCATTCAGATTTCGTTGTGCTGTCCCTCCCTATGTAGCTGCTGAAGAACAGGGTTGTTCACATAGGGGCCCTTAGGTGACAGCTTAGCATCTTAACACTTCATGTTAGGTGACAAATGCACCTTGAGGTTGAGGTGTGATCTTTCCAAATTATTCCAGTTGAATGCATACGTTGAAAGGAACCATTCAAAATCAGGTAGAAGGGCAGGACATTCTTTTCCTAGCATAGCGGGGAAACTCTAAGACACTATAATGGTCCTGAAGCTTGACCCTCCAACCGTTGAATGTAGGAAAGTCTTCCACAGGACTATCTCCTCTTTAGAGTGACTCAGCCAGCTGGTCGTCCCATCTATGATTGTCTGTATGGCAGACTTCCAGGCATTGCCACAGCTCAAGCCCCACTGCATACAAGTGGTTCTACAAATTTGCAAAGGAGAAATATTGGAAGCCTTAGCTGCACAAGGAAGAGCAAGACACTTTGCAAGGCAAAAATATTTGATAGTAGTATTTGTCTCCAATGGATGGGTGCTCAATGTTGTTCACACACTTCTTGCACAGAATACCCAAAGCAGGGACATCTGACATCCAAGGGGCTACTGTTAATATTTGTTGAACATTTAATTTGCCCAGGGATAGACAGAAGAACTAGTTAAACAAATAAATAAAACAGTAAAGGATGTAGGAATCTCCAGGAGAGAAGCAGGTCAAAATCTGAGGATGCTCCCTCAACTTTCACAGTATGAGAGTTAGTTGTATTCTTGGCGTTAGATGTAAGGGCACTGACTGTAATAATTTCTGAGTCTGAGATACTAAGACAGCTATGAACTATGTCGGGTGCATTCTGCTTAAGAAGGCACAGAACACAGCCATATACACGCAGGGCAGTTCACTGATGGTAAAATTCATTAAGTGGGAAATTCATTACGTGCATGTAAGTTGCATAGGAACTGTGTTTTTTGTTTGTAAATTATTAATTCAATTAGGAGGAAGGAAAGAGGTCTGGAAGACTGCCATGGTGAAGGTCTTATTTAATCACTTTTTCAATCCACCCACCTATGGGCTCTGCAAAGCACTGGCTTTTAATTACTCCCCAGCAAATGAAGTAACACCATTCTTCCCTGTTGCAGAATAAAATTCCGTTCTGTGTAACTACAAGATTGTCTCTAACCATTCATCTGTTGATGGACATGTAGGCTGATTCCACTTCCTTTTTGTTGTGCGTAGTGCAGAAGTAAACATGGATATGCAGATGTCTCTGTGGCGTGTTGACGTCCTTCAGGTATCCGCTCAGCTGGGTCACCTGGCAGTTCTATTTTCAATTCTCTGAAGAACTTGCATTCTCCTTTCTACTGTGTTGTGTAAGGGTCCCTTTCTCCACATCCTGGCCCGCATTTGTTGTCACTTGTTTTCTGTATAGCCAGGGTAAGACTCCCAGTGTAGTTTAACTTGTGCTTGCCTGATGGCTAAAGGTGGTGAACATATTCTCACAGGCTTTGGCCATTTGTACTTTATCATCGGAAAACTTGGTGTTCATTCCTTTGCCTATTTATTCATTGGGTTGTCTGGGTTCTTGGTGGAGATTTGTTTTTATTTTTGCTTTTTTAAAACTTTTATTTTTAGTTCTTCTACATTCTTGATGCTAACCCTTTGCCAAAAGCACAGAAAGCAAAGCTTCTCTCCCCTCCTGCGGGCTGCCTTGTTTCCTTGTCTCTCTAGAAGCTTTTTGGGTTCATGCTGTCCTGTCTGTCAGTTCTTGGTGTTATTTCTTGAGCAGTAGGGTATTTTTTCAGAAGGGCCAGGCCTGTGCCTGCATCACAAAGAGCTAACAGTTCGGAAGTTTTGGGCCTCATGTGAAGGTCCTGGATCCTTCCTGAATTGACTTCTGTGGTGGTGGGAGGCAGCTTCGGTCTTCTCTGTGCAGATGTGCAGTCTTCCCAGCACTGCCTTTGAAGAGACACAGTTTCTGCCTTGCATGCTTTTGGCATCCTCCTCAAGAGTTGGGAAACTCAGGCTATGTGGGTTTCCTTCTGGGCCCTTGTGTTTATGCAATAGCTTCAAGAACAATGGTTGTAAGTTCATCTTTAAAGGTCTGGTAGTATTCAGCAGTGACTCCATCTGGGCCTGAGAAGTTTTCTTTTCTTTTGTTTTCCTCCTTTCCTCCTCCCTTTTAACTTGGGAGACTTTTTATTACTACTTCAGTCTCATTGCTTGCTATATAACTATTTAGGTCGTTTAGATTCTCTTGGTTTTAGTTTAGTGGGTAATACGTGTCTAGAAATTTATTGGTTTCATCTGGATTTTCCAATTGATTAGAAAATAAGTATGATGGCTACTCTTATGTCAATTTGGCTGGATCTGGGACCAGCTAAGAGACACTCTCTGTGTGAGTCTCTGAGGGAATTTTCAGGAAGGATTAACCTGGGGAGAGGAGGCTTCTTCAGAGTGGGCGGCTGCTTCTTGTGCCCGTCTGCCCTCTCTCCACTGCGTGGGAACACCTGCCCTGGTGCTGCCACTGCCGCCACTGTATCGATGACATCAGAACCAGGTGCTCTGGCCTTCTAGCATAGGCTAAAGAGCCATGGCTTCTCAGGCACCCTTCAAGCATTCAATGCCAGATTGGGATTACTGAAGCATCCAACCTTGTGGGCTGAGCAACTTCTGAGTTCCCAGCTCACGCACCCCCCATCACCATTGTTGGAATACCCAGCCCATATTGCGGGAATCAATCTAATAAATCTCTTTCGTAATATATACTTTTTCTATCAGGTCTCTTCCTCTAGGGAAACTTGTCTCATGGGATATGCTTTTAAAATATGCCATAGTGACCCTGTAGGTTCCATCTGTGTCTGCTAAAATCTCTTTCGGTTCTGATGTTAATATTTTGGCACTGCACCTGGCATTTTCTAGAATGTTTGGTGCAATCTTGAACAGCATAGACCTAGAGTAGACATTCAGATACTGGGAACCCTGGCAGAACCCCAAAGCTACACACTATGGGTTGCTGTCTCTGATTTGGACATTGTGAAACTTCCTCCCCTAAGGCCATAAATACTGCCTTAGACACAAGGTTGAGGCTGTGTGCTTGCAGCTTGGAGAAAGCAGAGGAGATAATGTCAACTTTAATTCCTGTGTTTTTCCAAACACAAAGAATAGGCCAAAGGTCACAAGTGGAAATTAAATAAAAATGGAAAACAGATGTTAGGAAGCTCACTAGTAATGGAAACACAAGAAGCAATGAAAATTATTAAAAAGAAAACACCGCTAAAAATATGCATACAACCCAGAAAGTAAGGGTCTTAGGAAGGTTTTTTTTTTATATTGAGTGTTTAGAAAAGCCAGACTTTTTAATATTTCCTAAAGTGATTTAATTTCTTACATTCTCTTCCTTATATTTAGAGACAGAATTCAGCAGTAAAGATGGCAGAACTTACCCTCTGCAATATCCTGAAAAGCCAATGGACCAAAAGCACACATATGCTTTGTCATAACCAGATTTCAGCTAAGAGAAGATGCTTGTCTTTCAGTTGGCAGGTTGCCATTTTCAAAGGTGCATTGATTCTTAAACCAGTTTCCTGTTCAGATCTGGGCACATGACCTGGGCATCATCAGGGACAGGGTTGTTCTGGGAGAACAGCCGCTGAGGCAGAATTTCATTAAATTATAATGCACATCCCAAATGTAGATTCTTTTCTTTCTGTATTTAAAAGGAAGCCCTGTGTTTGGTGTGTGCTGACTTTTATAGCTGATCTCCAGCCAATAAAAGATGTTACAAAGTTAGTGGAAATACCTAGCTCTATGTGTGATATTTTGGAATGCTATAAACAAATACGCAACGGACATCTAGACTCTGCCCTGAAGCTTCTTCCTGTGTTATCTTTTAAACAGTCATAAAACAAAGCCAAAACCATATTGTAACATGACTGAGAACGTTCTAGCATTTAAAGTAAAACCAGGAAAGAGAGATGATTAAACATACACATCCCCCAGCATGTCTTCCTACCCACGGGCTGCCAGGGAGGCTTCCCGGGTGTCTCGGAGCATGCATCCGTGCTGGTTAATATTGACCAACTGACAGAGGAGGTGGCAGAGGGGAGTTGGCACACCTTGGCGGCAGCTATGTAATTAAGAGGAGATAATTAAGGATCATTGCTGGATGTGCTTACAGCAGGCATGTAATTACGAAGGAAGAGTCAGTGCAGGAGCCAGGATGCGAATGCCAAAGTATGCTCGGAAACCTGGAGCCTAAAATCACTTCCTCTGTGGGAGGGAGGTCATTCCAGTCTTGTGCTTTACAGGCTGTGCTGGTGCGGGCCAAGGATGAGCCCAGTAACCTCCATGTCCAGCCTCGGCAGCCTTAGCAAATCATCCGGTCTTTTCATTGCTCATCCCACCCTCCCCGACACAGTCCAGGACATTCCATTTTTATGTGCATTTGTATTTTCTCAGGAGTAGACACATTAACAGGATGGGTTTAACCATAGTTCAGTTTATTTATGATCCTCTGGTTAAATGTTAATAGCCTCAAGTCAAGTATCCAACACAAGAATTTGGAGCTGGGGATCTTGCAGGCTGTATTTAGTGAGCACTCAACAGCATTAACAACCAGCTGTTTCTTTTGTTTTATTTTTAATTACATGTGTGGAGGTTTGGGAGGTACAAGTCCATGAGTGCAGATGCCTTTGGAGGCAGGAAGATGGTGTCAGAGTCCCAGAAGCTGGAGTTACAGGTGGTTGTGAAATGCCTGACATGGGTAATGGGAACAGAATTCAGGTTCCCTGTGAGACCAGAAAGCATTCTTCACCAAAGAGCCAGATCTCTAGAGCCTCTTCAGCTTATGGTGTACCAGGCACCATTCTAAAGACTATGGGCAGGCCAAGCCATTTAATCCACACGAGACCAACATCTCCCTTTTTAAAGAGGACATTTAGGTAGAGTGCCATCAAATACTTTTCCCAGGGTCACACATCTGATGAGTGGCACAGCTGAGTGTGCTCCCTTGACCATCACCCCATGTCTTTTTACAGCTGCCATGGAAGTCCTTTCATAAACATTTCCTTATTAGGGGGTCAAAACTGGTTATTAGATTATTATTGTTTATTTGTATGAGGAGGGATGGAATTGTCTTGAACTGTCTAGGTCAGCTTAATGTTTTGGAGAGAGAGCTTGAGCTACTCACATGTGACTTGGCATGCCATCTGCTGTCATTTTCTGAGTACCCTGTCAAATCTTCCTGCTGTAGCATTGAAACCCGCTGTCCCAAGCTGTAACAAAACTCTGCAGAGATAGAATTCAAAGACTAGTTTACAAGATAGGAGATGATCTCAGGTACTTTCCAAAGGCAGTTTCATCTGCATCCCAAGAGTTAATGCATACTGCAGGGAAGTGGATTGAAAATTCAGGATGACTAGGGAATCCCATTAGGAAAATCAAACAAATCAACACATACACACAAAACCAACAATAAATCCCCCAAACCAAACACTGCAGAAGCAACACACCCTGCTCAGCCCCCACAGAGCCTGCATAGGTAGAGGAGGTTTACCTTACATTGGTATTGCCTTGGACACCAGTAATCTTTGTTAAGACATAACAACATTATCCCATAACTGCCCTCTTCCGGCTGGCCAGCTGTGGCCACGATGGCACATTAACTAGAACCTGATGGATTTTAGCCCTGTTCAACAGTGCTGGTGAAATACTGTAATTATACAGGATGCTGAAGTAACGTTTGTCTTGTACTTAGTTGTGCTCCCAGATAAGTTCACTTGCCAGTCTTCAGGCTGAGCTTTGTGACTATGGGTCTTGTCCATGAAAAAGAGAGAGAGCTGGGGGTGGGGGACCAACAAAAACAAAACAAAGTGAAGGCCCCCAGTGAAGCTAAAGATTTCTGGAGACAGGAGGTGGCTCTCTCTTGCAGACTTTCAGAACTGTAGGGACCAGCCTTCTTCAGGCAGAGAATCTCCACCCTCAAAAGCCAAGACATCCTGCTCTCGGGTGCGCAAAAAGTTTGCTGTTTGCCCATTCTGTCCACGTACTCTTGAGATTATGAATTTTTCATCAAGCTGGAAAAGTAGCCTCTGTCCTATTTTCCCTTTCAGAGGAAATAGATTCCCTTCATCAGAGTGCCATCCCCCTGTGAACTCAGAGGGGGAGCGTGTTCCTGGTGGCAGGCAACCAAGTAGAAGCAGGCTTCTGGAGAATGGCCTATTATTCCAAACATTTTAATGACCCAGAAGCAAAATACTTTTGGTCTTTAAGTTCTAGATATAAATGCTTCACTTCAGATTTCAAGGGCCAAAACATCTAAGATAGGATAGCTGGAAATCAGCCGACAGTGACTAGCGTAGACAGCATTTGTTCATGGTTGATGAAGAGTTCCTGGCTACTCACTATTCACTAGTTCAAAATGCCTCCTTCTAGGTCTTGGAACTCCACTGCACTATACAAATGCCTCCTTGTTGTAATAGACTCTGAGTCGAATGAAATTAGTTCAAATCAGATTGTGTAGGAAGGCTTTTTTGAAGCATAATCAGATGTCTCTGTATTTTTCTGTGGTCCTCCCTTATCAAAGAATGATCTCACCTACCTTCTCCTAGTGAATTCCTGTTTGTCTGTCAAAACCCACACCAGTGATATACTCCACGGAGGTCTAATCACTGCCTCTCTTTTCCTTTCTCCCAGTAATGAATTCCATCTTCAGTTTGGGGTTCGTACACTAAAAAATTACTACTGGGTCTACGGGTCATTCTTCAGCTAGCCCACCCAGAGTACAGTCTGTGCTGAATGTATGGGTAATTGTGATCAATGAAGCGGGTTGTTCTCAAGGCAAAGGATGCCATTGCTCTGTAGTCTCAGCACCTGAGCCTTCAAAGCATCAAAGAGAAAAACCGTGTTTTCCAACCTACGAGGTTACTTGATGATGACCTTGATCTTGGGAATGCATGAGAATTCTTTCTCCTCCCCACCGAGCCACGTGTGGTGGGGGAGAGAGACACATACCCCTCACTCTGCAGGTGTGGGGAATGCAGGAGAGGCAGTGGAGTCTCTCTCCAGCCCCTTTCTCCAACTTTCTCACCGACTGATGGGGTCGGGGGAGAAGCAGAGCAGAGGTGGGGTTGGGTTTTCCAAATCCGCTTGGTATTTCAGCTGCAGAGACAGTGTCGAGTTTTCTGGGTCCTCTCGTATTTCTTCAGCTCTGCTTTTCACACGGAGGCAAGCTTCACAAGGGACCTTTGCACCTTCCTGCATCTTTGGGTGGGTGTGTATTTTCGATGCAGGGGAGTATTTATTAGGCCTGCAGAAGAGCGTGGCTTCCTCAGTAAAAAGCTGCTCACTTTTTTGCTTTCTATTACTTTTAATTGACTGGCACTTATACATATTTATGGGATATTATGAGATGTTTGGATGTGTTCATACATTGAGAGTTGATCAAATCAGGCTAATCAGCATATTTAATGTCTCAGACACCATTTCTTCATAGTGCCAATTCTAAAAGTTCTACTCTTTCAGTTATTTTAAAACACTTGATGTATTTTAACGAACTGCAGTCACTAGGCAACAAAAGCAAAAACAGACAAATGGGATTGCATCAAACTAAAAAATTTCTTCCTGGGGGTGGGTAGGGAAAAAAAACTAGCAGAGTAAAGAAATGACCCACAGGCTGGGAGAAAACGTTTCCAAATTACACATCAGATAAGGACTCAAACTTCTCAACAAGGACAAAAATACGAAGTATTAAAATAGACAAAGGAACAAAATAGACCCTCCACAAAGGCCAGTGTGTGAGTTAAAAAAAAAAGGTTGAGTAATGTCAAGTGACTCAGGGGGGAGGTTCCAAGGTAGGAAGATCACAAATTCAAAGCTGTGCAGCTAAGCAAGATTTTGTCTTAAACAGATAGGCAGGGGATGCAGCTCAGCAATAGAGCCCAGGTTTGAGTCCCCAGTACTGCTAAACAAACGAGCAAAGACTCCTTTCCTTAGAATGGAATCATGGGGCTGGCAGGAAGGATCAGTGGTAAAGGTGCTTGCTGCCAAGCCTGACGACCCATGTTCAATGCCCAGGACCCAGATGAAGGAGGGAATCCACTTTAACGAATCATCTTCTGATGTCACACCTGTCTGTGCATCTGTGTGCCCCACAAAATAAATACATTTCAAAAAGTGGAAGCATGTATGTGCAAAGGAGGGCTTATGAGTTTTGGTGTAAATCATTCTATGTCAAAAGAACTCAGGTAATGGAAAGTAAAACCTGAATGACAGCATTACCATCGCCACAGGAGGACTGCTACTTCATGGAGGCTTACGGAGGAATTTTGCAGTCACTAAAACAATTGCGTGCAGAGACTGCAGGAAAGGCAGTCATGACCAGTAAGGACATGGGCAAGGGGCTGAAGGCGGGGGAGGCAGGAGACACTGGCGCTCAAAGTGAGTTTGGCTTTCTATAGCCCTCTAGAGAGATGGGTGCTGATGCAGAAGAAGAAAGTCTTTGCCACACATGGGATGGGGATGTGGCCAGATTCAGTGTTTAGAAGAATCACATAAGGGATTGTACAATGGAAACAGGATGAAATTCAAAGCGGAAAGGCCATTTGGAAAGTTTCTGTTTGTCTCTCTTTTGATGTTTGTTGTGGTTCAGCTGACTGCTGAGAAAGTTGCTGGGAACTGAGATGAAGAGTCAATGATATATGTGAATGGTGTGTGTCCGGCACGTGAAAGAAACAGAATTTATGGGTGTTAAATGTGGGTGAGAGAAGGCAAGTTTAATTTGGAACAGACTTGGCTTCCTTGGGGTATTCAGGTGGGAAAGTCTAGAATGTTAGATGTCCGAAGGTAATGGATTTTGGAAGAGACTTGAAAGCCTGATTTGGGAAACGTTAACACAGGAATGGTACACTGAGTCTCCAAGAGAGGACTGCAGCAGTGACCAGAGCATCAGCCTTTCCAGAACTGGTCCAGGGGATCAGCAAAGCCACTTAGGAGAATCTCTGAGCCATAAGAGGAAAGCCCAGAGGGAATAGAGCTATAGATGCTGAGAGCAGACAAAGCTTCTCCAGGGGGAGTATTCACCTTTGTCAGAGACACAAATGAAAAGATTGTGTTGAGTGGAAACGAATAATCTGGTGATTTCTTGATGAAGCTGTTATCAGTGGCCAAGAGTTATGTAAGAGAGCTGAGGTAGCCAGGCAAAACAGAGATTATGTTTCGGCCAGCAGCTGAGATAGGGTGGTGTGTAAGAATATGATGAATACACAAAGAATAGTGACTCCTTTGGCGTCTCTATTTGACTGTTTATTATTTTGCCTTATCATGTTCTGAAAGGCAAGATGGCTGGGCAAGTAAAATCATTTGTTCAACGAGCATGAGGACCCAAGTTTAAATCACCAGAACTCATGTAAAAATCAGGTGTGGTCATATATATTTCATGCTGTATACTGTATTATGTCATGTATACTGTAGGTCATATATACTGTAACTTCAGTGCTTGGGGTGAGAACAGAGACAGGAGATGGTTGGGGCTTGCTGGTTACCAGTCTAGCTCCAGGATTGGTGACAGATCCTGCCTTAAGTGAATAAGTTGGGGAGTGATAGGGAGAGACATTCTGTATTGTCCTCTGGCCTCTGCTTGAATATATACAGACCTATGAACCCAGACATATCCATGTGTATGTATACCACACACAAGTGAAAAAAAGAAAAGAGTTAAAACAGAGCTTAACACCTAACTGCATGTTGAGACTGGACTCCTAGAGTCAAATACAATCATCTGGCAACTCTTCTTTTCCTGTAGAGATAAAACCTACACCTCTACTCACTCCATATAGGAAGTCATGAGAGAACAAAGTATGAGCCCCACTAAAGTTTTATTGGGGTTACTTACAGGAATATGGATGAAGGGATATTTACAGGAGCAGAAATGGCCATTAGACACTGCATTGCCAAAGCCTATCCTAGCAGGATGACCGCTTACAAAGCTGGTAACCTGAAGCACGCTGTATACCCTGGAGGCAGCTCAGCATGTTGAAGAATGTTCTTTCCAAGTGACTCAGTTGGTTCAAACCTCTTCTGGCTGCTCAGCTGGATCCTGCTTCTTCCAGACAGCTGGTTTGGTTGTAGAGTTTTGGCAACTTGGCTTGTTTGAGAGTCTTCTTTGCAGTTTGGCTTGTTTAAGAGTGATTCAGCAGCTTGTCTTGTTTGCTTTGGGAGGGACCAGCCTAGTGAATATGTTCAGTTTCAGGGATTTCCTGAAGCTATTTTGAATTGTTTACCTTCCTGCTTAAGGAGCTTCCTTGCAGGGTGTAATCTTCCAATTTCTGAGGAAACTGTTACACAACAAGGGCCAGGCTCTCTTCCACCAATCATCAGTCAAAACAATTCCCCACAGACATTCTCACAGGCTAATCTGAGAGGAGCAATTCCTCAATGGTCACCTCTTTCCAGGTGACTCTAAATTGTGTCAAGCAGACATTAGAGACTAATGAGCATGCTACCTCCTGCCTTGTTTTCTCCAAACTCCCAAACAGCTATCACTTAGACTAAAAATCTCCAAAATTTGAACTACAGATTTGTTTACCTTTCCTGAATATGAAAGTTGTAATATGAAGAGTGTTACTGACTTAGGAATGCTCAACTACCTGTAAAATTCTGTATGGAAAGATATAGGTAAGACTGATAGAAAAAAATAAAACATTATCTAAGAAGTTTATCTACTACCCCAGAGTGTTAATGAAACACTAAACAAGAAATGAAGAGGAATAACTTGTTTAGGTGGGGTTTATACATTTCCTATTTTACTGAATTATTAGAAGAATCATTCAAAGTACTAGGTAATTATGATAGAAATTTCTGGAAATGACTGTGATTAAAAATACTTTTGGTTTTAATTGCCAATTAGTACTCAATTTTCAATTTTGCATGCTTATTTCGAGCCTTTTTCCACTGGGAGGAAAAACCCTCAAAAACAAAGAATAAGAAAAAAAAAAAAGAAAATGAGACAAATAATCAGGAAATGAAGTTTGTACAAAGTAGAGCAATTTAATTATCTTGTGTAGACTGATATTTAAGAAAATGGTATTCCATGATAAATACCTTGTTCACTTGTCCTACAACTCCATTATGGCAATCTTGAAGTGCTAAGAGAAACAAGTAGAAGTTACATCTAATTTTACTGTAACTTTGAATGTAGATATTTTAGCCTAATTAGGTAGGTCTTGACCCAACCACGTTACATGAAAACAACCCTTATTTTTCTTTTGTGACTCTTTGGCCTTTTGTTGAGAACAAATGTCTCTAATGACAGATTCATTCAATACTGTTCTCAAAAATTCCCCCCTTCGTCTTCCTCTGCCATTGGAAGCTTGCCTGAATGGTCATGGCTGGTGACAATCTTCTACCTGAGGTATACTCTGCTGCCTTGCAAGCACATTCTGGTTTTGAGATCCCACTAAGCAGTTGAGTTATTTCTGTGATGAGGTTGTATATTGCATTTTGGTAGGCAATCCCCAGTGAGGGTAGACAATCCCCTTAGGGCAGGTGTTCCATTTGTCCTCTGGAAATGAGGTTTTTAGGAGAGCACAGTACATGTGAAGTTAGACACAAAGGCCCCTCCATCCTACTACTGTACTCCCACTCTGGGGTTTGTATCTGCCTTGTGTTTCATCCTGTACAGCATCCATCTAGAAGAGGCAAGAGGACAGGAGCAAGGTGGCCACGCTCATTAAATGCATTTTCAGACAATTATACACATTCCATTTACATCCCATCAGGTGAAACTTCATCGTAAGTTCATACATAGCTGCTATGGAGCCTGGTAGTCTCTGTCTCTCTCTGTCTCTCTCTGTCTCTGTCTCTCTCTCTGTATGTATGTATGCATGCAAGCTCATGCACACATGCGAGTGTGTGAGTGTGTGTGTGTTTGTGTGTGTGTGTTTATGTGTATGTGTGTGTGTGTGTGTGTGTGTGTGTGTGTGTGTGTAGGCCAGAGAATCATCTTGGATGTGGTCCCTGGAACTATCCCCCTTGTTTTTTATTGGCCTGGTTCTTCCAATTAAGCTAGGCAACTAGGCAGCAAACCCTAAGGATTCGCCTGTCTCCATCTTGCTAGTGCTGGGATTACAAATGTGGGTCACTATGCCTGGCTTCATTTTCCTTTAATCATGGGTTCTGGAGATTTAACTCAGATTTTCATGTTTGCACAAGAAGCACTTTACTGACTGTACTATCTCTGTGTGCCTAGTGCATTGTTTATTTTTCTTGTCTCTGGGACACAAATACCCAACAAGAGCCAACAAAAGGCAACTTAAGGGAGGAAGGGCTTATTTTGTCTCCTGAATGATTCTTCTTGTTCTTGTTCTTGTTGTTCTTGTTCTTATTCTTGTTCTTCTTCTTGTTCTTGTTCTTCTTGTTCTTGTTCTTCTTCTTGTTCTTCTTCTTCCTCTTTCTCTTCATCTTCCTCTTCCCCTTCTTCTTTTTTTTCTGAAACAGGATTTCTCTGTGTAACAGCTCTGGCTGTCTTGGAACTTGCTCTGTGAACTGTAGACCAGGCTGGATTCAAACTCACAGAGATCTGCCTGTCTTCTCCTCTGGCATGTGCCACCACACCCAGCATTTCAGGATATTCTTTATCATGGCGGGGAAGGCATGATGTCTCCAGGCTGTAGCAGCAGGAGGTATGTATCTATGCATGCCACGACACAGAGATGGGACAGGAAATAGTGCCTTGCTATAACTCTCAAACTCTCAAAACTGTCCCTCTGCGACCCACTTCATTCGGTAAAACTCCACCTCTAAAGGTTCCACAACTTCCCCAAAACAGAGCCATCAGCCGGGAACCCAATGTTCAAACACATGAGCCATTGGGGACATTTCACAACAAACCATGATACTCTGATAAGCTTTGGGGTGCTCCATTGGAAGAAGGGAGACAGTGGAGATTGCAGACAGCTGATAAGCAGTATCCAAGCAGAAGTCAAGGCTCCAGACATCAGAGAAGAGAATCAATATTAGATGGTACTCTGCAAAGCTCTCTCAGAAATACTGTGAAATCTATGGTTCATTCCCTACAAACTGGGTGACTTTGAACAAGTCTCCTGCAGGGTGGCTTTTGAGCTGTCTTTTCGGTCATGGTGCTGCTGTTTTCTGTGGGGGTAAGATCTGTGCTTGTCCCTCACAGCCTGGAGTGTGAGAGATGACTCTACTTGAGTGTGAACAGAGCAAGCTCTGGGAAACCTCTTTCCCAGCAGCCATGTGGGAGACCAACTCTGATGGTCTGAACAGTAGACTGGAAAGAGAGATGAGCTAGAGAATGAATCTGAGTGAACCAGCATGTTGAGGAATCATGCATCCGAAAATGATGACCTAATTAAAATAGAAAGAGTCACTGCAGCTTGACTGTCTTTATTTACGGTCTATTAGTTTTTTGAAAGGCCTCCTGAAGCTCATATAATCTTTCTACTCTTACATTGAGTGATATTTATTGATTGAGATTTCCTAAACAACTAAGCTATGGCTGTTTTATGTAGAGGTTGAAAGCCAATGTTGGTTGTAAGCAGATTTTATGATGCCCATTAATTAGCACTTCCAGGTAAAATCAACACATGTAAATTTGGAGTCAGATAAACCATGAAGGCTTTTGTTTGTTTGTTTAGCCTGTGTGTGTCCTGTGTAATATTTGGACCACACCTGAACTAGAAAGTTCAGCTGCTTTTTTAAAGCTCAAATGTAACTGGGTTCCCTGTATTTTACTTCCTAAGACTGTCCTCTTACCTCCTGCTATCCATCCTACCTCTTTACTCCATGGCATGGCGGCTCCTTCTAACAATGGTCTATTTCTCTACTAAGTCAGGCTGACTTTGTGATACTTTTTTTCTGACACGTAAAACACAGCCAAAGAGATGTGCAAACCAGGGCATGCAGGCTGGGATATCAAGTGATTCCCGTCTTCACTCTCCCAGAATCCTGTGGCTATGTGTGTCAAAGGCTGGAACTCAGTTGCCAAGCTGAGCTACATGGAAAGAGAAGGCCCCAGTCTGATTAAAAGAAGCTGTTGCTGACCTAGGGCTCTTAGGAACCTTCAAATGAATGTGACTTTTCAAACAAACTAGGAGACGGTAGCCAAATAAGCCAGGCAGGCAAAGAACAGAATATGGACAGCAAAGCCATGCTGGAAGTTTGATCTGCTGTGTTTTGGGGACAGTTTTCCATTTCAGGGAAAGCATTTAGAACTTTCACATTTCAGTACTTTTCATCAGGTACAATGTGTCTCCAATGGGAGGAGTAGACTTTTGATGCAAAACACAAGCCACATAAAACACTGAGAAGCATAGTTACACCATATGAGCACTTTGTATTGAGAGAACATAGGGAAAATAACTAGAAATCAGGAAGAAAAGTGAAGTAAGAGCCTGGAGGTTCTAGGGTGCTGGGACTGGAACTCACGACCAGACGACAGGAAAGAGCAATGGCTGGCAGGAGCCACCTGTATTTCTTCCTGTTCAGACCTGCTCTTAAAGCCTGTGAGGTACTTCTGGAGACCTACAAACCGTGGTCTGAAGAATGGCACATTTTATCTGAAGCCAGCGCAGCAGGCTGGGGGCTGATTCCACCCAGGTCCTACAGTGCCCTCCTCAGGTCTACCCTGGGAATCCTGAGGCCCCCAAATGACTCCTGCTTCCAGCAGGCTATTCAAATACCTGAGAATCCATATATGTTGCTGAGGATGAGGGAAAATAGACACACATTCTTAGGCAACAAGGAGATTAACATGAGTACAAATCTAATAGAACACAAATCTCAAGTTAATTGAGCATAGACTCATGTCTATGATATGCCATGTTTGAAACCACCATGACAGAGTTGCTTTTTGATAGTGTATTAGCTAGTGTTCTTGATTCTGTAACAAATTTTCTGATGGAAACCACTTATGTATGGGAAGAAGGATTTATTCAGGCCTTGGTGTCAGAATTTCTCACCCATTACAGTGGGGAAAGAATGTAATTGAACTTTTTTGTTGGAACTGTCAGCTCCCCAATAATGACTTCTTAATTATGGAAACTGGCCTTGGATTCGGCTTGTTTCTAACTAGCTCTCATAACTTAAATTAACCCATATTTTAAATCTACATTCTTATGCCCATCCTGTTTATCCCACATCTGACTGAGACTCTGCCTTCTTTTTCCCAGTGTCCTTTCTGTCCAGAAATCCTGCTTAGCTATTGCCATTCAGCTTTTTATTAAACCAGAGTGACACATCTTCACAGAGTACAAAATGATTATCCCATAACAAAAGAAACAGCCAACTCTTGGAGACAGTGGCTGGACATATTGCATGCTATAGCAAGGAATAAGAGCACTCAGGGCCAGAACCAGGGTGATTATAACCTCAAAGACACACATAGGTCCCTTACTTCTACCAGTAAGGTCCTAGCTTCTATGGTCTCTACACACAGAGAAACAAGATTTTGAAACATGAGTCTGTGGAAGACATTAAATTGAAGCCAGAGCATCCTGGTCCTGACCCTCATAGGCTCAGGGCTACCTCGTAATACATTCTGCCTAGTTTCAAAAGTCCCTCTACTTTTAAGCCTTAGTACAGTTCAAAAGTTCAAAGTCTCTTCTGAGAGTCAAGACAAACTCTTATCTGTGAGTCCTATATGATCAGAGGTTACACATTACACACAGTAGACAATGGCAGGGTGAACACCCTCACTCTGAAAAGAGGGGCACCAGAGGAAAATAGAGTTAGCACAAGATGGAACCCAGCAAGAGCATATCTAAAGCTTACAGCTTTGTGTGGCATGTGTGGTGGCGTGATATGAGGTTGGGCAGTCTCATTTCTGTGATCTCGCCCTTTGTGGCCCACGTATCCTTTCTCTCAGGTCATCTCCACTTGGTGTCAGCAGCTTTCCTCAGGAGATACTCCATGTTGTTGGCATCCGACATCCTGTGGTCTCCATCATAACTTAGCCTTTGTCCTTAACGCATCTTGTACTTCCACATGAGACCTTTATGGAGAGAATGGGACCTTACACTGCTCACCCTCACAGGCTCCTGCCAAACTCTTGGTGCAAGTTCCCCTGACCTCAAAGCTCTTTTGAGATTTTGCATTCTGCAATTCTGCAAAACAATAACTTTGTGGAGAATGCTTAAGATGTAGCCGGGTCTCCTTAGAAAGTGACTGCAGCAGCCTGCGGTATCTAGATGGTTGAACTTGTAAATCGTTTTCCTATGGAGCTCTGTTTGAGCAGGGTGCATCTGCAGTCTATCCTTTCAGGCAGTGTCTTCGTACGTGACAGTTTGCATTTGTTATACCCTAGAACCATTCAGGGATGGGGTGTTATTCTCAGGGCACCATTATGCTGCCCCAGTGCAAAACCCTCAACTTCTCTCCAGTGTCCCCATCTCTAATGATTACAGGCGTTTTGCTTCATCAGTGCCACTGTCTGTAACATGCTCAGTATGTTCCCATTCCTTTCTACACCAAACTGCATCTCCACTTCTTTCTACTCTGCTTTTTCCTCTCATCTCTCACCATGAAGCTGAGAAAACCCGGTTAGCAATAACTGCGCATTGCCTGACGATCCTTCTGTCTTGAGATTTCCTATGAAATAATTTTTAGTTCACTATTTTTGAATGTTCACAAAAATTTCACGATAAAACAGATTCTTGACTGCAGTGTAGCATGAATGGCTACTAGTCCAACTCTTTACAGAGTCTCGGCACCCATTTGAAACCTCATAGGCACAGTCTTGTGACCGCATTTCTGTATTCTGCTCTTCAATATTGCCTTGAGAACAGCCCATTAGACTCAGTTTTCAGAATCTTCAGGCTTTTCTAGACCACAGCTCAAGACTCATCCACACCTTTCCCATAAGCCAGTTCCAAAGAATAAAGAGTCCCCTGGCCAAGTTTAATACATCAATAACCCCACTCTTGATACCAATTCTTTGCATTAGTTTCTTCATCACTGTGATGCTATCTGATAGAAGCAACTCAGAGGAAGAAAGATTTCTTTGGACAGTGATGTCAGAGGTTAAGGCTCCTCATAGTGGAGAAGGCATGGTGGCAGTAGCAGCAGGCTGCCTGACTCTGGGAGCTTGTCACTGTGACTGTTCACCTGACATGGATAGGAAATGCATGCCATTTCTTTCATGTCTTGCCCTTGGTAAACCGTTTCAACCAGCCAAGCCTCACCTCTTCAAAGTGCCACAGTTTTCAAAATACCACCACAAGCTGGAGGCAAAGCATCTGTAATTTGAGCCTGCCCATTCAGGCTCAGATTTCAGCTTCAGACCATAATATGTAGTAAGAATAATTATGTTTTGCCTTATATCATTCACAAACCAAGTTAAATAAATGAACGTAGTATATTAATTAAACAAATGAATATAAAACTGATTATTCGCATTGAGTATCTTGGTTAGGGTTACTACTGCGGTGATGAAACACTGTGACCAAAAGCAAGCCTGGGAGGAAAGAGTTTATTTGGCTTGCATTTCTATGTAACTGTTCATCACTGAAGGAAGCCAGGACAGGAACTCAAACAGGGCAGGAACCTGGAGGCAGGAGCTGATGCAGAGGCTATGGAGGATGCTGCTTCCTGGTTTGCTCCTCATGTCTTTCTCAGCCTGCTTTCTGATAGGTTCAGGACCACCAGTCCAGGGGTAGCTCCATCCACAATGGGCTGGGTCCTCCTGCATTATTCACTAATTAAGAAAATACCCTACAGACTTACCTACAACCTGGCATTATGGAAGCATTTTCTCATCTGAGGTACCCTCCTTTCATGACCATAGCTTGTATCAAGTTGACAGAAAAACTAACCAGCACATTGGGGAAAATCTGGGTTCTACAAAATGTTCCGTTGAATTTATAAAGTGAGACATTGTTGCGCTTTGGCCTAGATCTTTTATGATGCATAAGACCAAATTCACTGCAATTATGTACAGACATGAATGACATTGGTGCAGGAATGATACTTTATGCCCAAAGTTGAGTGAACAAGTGTTTTTCTACCACTAAACCCAATATTGGAGCTTTAATTTCAAGACAGCATTTGCCATATATAATTCTTCCTATTGGTTTCAATTGGATTTTATTTTCAGTTTTTAAATTTAATTTTGCATGTGCTATGATTTAGTGGTTTTAGAGCTATATTTTCTGGTTTAATGTTTCCCCCATACTGCATTTAAGTATTTACCATAAAATTAACACTACAAGATGCTAGAATGTATTTTTCCAGTAAAAAAGAGTCCCTGGTAACTTAACCAGTTGACAGTTAGATAATGTGTTAAACCAGTGTGGAAGTGTGGGAAAGAATCCAATACATGCAGTTCTTTCTGTTATGAAACACACAGTGGAAGGACAATAGAAAAATGAGCAATAAATTCAAATTAAGTAGAAAGGAAAACAAAAAAAATGTTGAGACAGTCACATGTGAGACTGCAGTATGGTACAATGTGAGTACTAGGAAGACAACCTACCCATGGAGAACAGACTTCCCTTTGCACCCTTTCCTGTCTCCTGTTGACCCTGAATCCCCTCTTCATGGCGTCAAGTGGTGCATCGCCTTTCACTTAGAGAGTAAGCAACTGTCTGGGACCACTTCCGTGTCATCTCTGCTGTTCCGGGTTGTGTGTTTGAGCGATGCCGCATGGCTGTCGGGGTCGGTATCTTGACATTGGGCTCCGCAGAGCACGTGCCCCCTGAGTTCCCACAGAAGACTCCTTCTGTGAGCCACATGTCACACACACTTGTCACAGGTGACTGGTACAGTTTGCGTCTCGGGACCCTCACATTTTGTTTTTAGTGTTGAGTCATCTGTTGAACAAAGAGATTCTCCCAAGGGATTTCTGAGCCGAATGAACCCTCCAGCCTGGGGTACAGATGACTGAAAGCTGCAAAGACACATGGGAAAATCTACTTTATCCTAACAAGCAGAGACCAACGTTTTGTCTGTTTAGCAATGACTGCTCCGCATTGCTCATGACCCCATCCACCTGGTCTCCACAACAGCAATGCCTGTGCTTTGTCATTTGGGGAAGTGTCCTAGCTGCCTGGGAAAGGCTGTGTTGGACTTGACAAAGGATGGAGGAGAAACTCTGTGACCCAAGGCTGAGAACATCATTCTGAAGCCACCCAGTTAGACAGAGACATGGAAATACCTTCCATTGTCCCGCATCAGTTAGTGTCTCATCCATGAGACTGGATGACTGAAAGGGAGACCTATGAAGGACAGACTTGTTCCCATTGATGGTTCGGGAGATATGGCCTTCCACCATGGCAGGAAAGGCATAGTGCCTAACCCAGTTGAGTCCATGGCAGCGGGGGCTTGCAGCAGCCATTCATATCAGACAAGAAGCAGACAGTTTGGGCCAGAAGCGAGGCCATGTTATAACTTTCAGAGTCCCTACCTGGTGACTTTCCTCAGAAAGCTAGTGCCTCATGACTTCAAAGTTCCACACCCTCCCCAAACACCTTCATGAGCTGGGGAAGAGCTAAAGATAGGAGCCCAAGGAGCCATTTCCCATCCAAACCACAATAAGAACATTTTTACAATTTCAGAGTCAGACAAAAGTTAGATTTTCCTTCTAGTCAGGAATTTTAATACAAGAAAATGTTAGTACATTTTGAATGGAAGAATGAGATTGCTCCCTGGCTACTATTTAGAGGATGGATGCCCCAGGCAGGAAGGTCAGGAGTTCAAAGTCAGCCTGAGCTACACAGTGACCTTACCCCCTGGGTGTCTCAGCAGGCTTACTGTTGCTCTAATAAAACACCTTAGCAAAGCTTACTGGCTTGCTCCTCATGGCTTGCTCAGCCTGCTTCCTTACAGAACCCAGGGCCACAATCTCAGGGGTGTCCCCACCCACAGTGGGCTGAGTCCTTCCCCACTGATCACTAATTAAGGAAGTGCCCTTGTCTGCTTACACAGCCAGATCTTCTGAAGACATTTTCTCAATTGAAGTCCCCTCCATTCAGATGACTACGGCTTGTGCCAAGTTGACATAGAACTAGCCAGCACTCTGGGGTACAGGACAAAACACTGTGTCTCTAAAAATCAGCCTCCCCTCTACTAAACAACTCTAAACCAACCAACCAAACCAAAACCAAAAGAAAAGAAAGAAGAATGGAATGAGCTAATACTTGCTGTTGTCTTTGGGGAGAAGAGATAAAGTAACATCAGAACATTCTCAGTTTCTCCATTGCTGGATCGGTACGACCTAGTCTTGCCTAAGGAGCACAGAGGTCAGACAGTATGGGAACACACACAGTACCACAGCTGGCAGATTCCCCATGCTGACATACCTCCTGCCTTTCCACACAGCCGTTAATTATAACTCGGAAGAAAACCCTCCTCTTTAATTACTGAAATCTTAGCTATCCCTCGAGTTTCAATTGAGATGCTTCCTCCTCCAGGAAACGGCAAGGCCCCCATCAGATACTGTAGTTCAGCTCTCTGACTTCTTTCCTTCTGCATTTGATTTATCTGCCGTTGCACGTTGCTCTGTTGGGTGTGGAGCTGGATTCTCTTGGACAGCACATGAATCTGGATTCCATTAGGCATTAAGTCTCTGAAGGAGAGGTGGGTGTGCTGTAAACCGTTGATGAAATGAATTAATCCACAGCTGGTGTTTTCACCCTGAAATTCAATCATTAAAGCACAGTTTTCTGTTCTTCCAGGAGTGGCTCATGAAAACTCGTTTTTAACAGACATCCCAATGTGTATTTCCAGTGTACCTCTGTGCATATTGAACTGAATTTAGCTATAAGTAACATATTTGAAGTTTCCATTAAATATGACTAACTAGGATTTGATTAGATAGTCTCTTTTCAACTGGTGCTCTTAAGGCAAATTTGGATACTCTAAAAACTGATCAAAGTGGCACATATTCATAGACACTGCCAGTCAAATTTAAATAATACTGTGTACACTAAGAATCCTTGTCAAATATCAGTTACATGGATGCCTGTGGAGGTCAGCCTATGCCCTGCTGAAAGGTACAATATAAAACAGTAGCTTTATAAAACAGTAGCTTTCAGAAACCTGCACCTGGTCCTGAGTGACACCATTGTACAAAACACAGTTCACTCCATTTTGAATGAGACTATTCCTATTTTCTTTGTGGAAGGAGTTACCATTTGTCCAGAATAGTCTATGGGACCAAGAAACTCACAACTAAAATGTTACTAAATGCGAACTTAGAAATTAGACCAGGAATGCAAGGACATGTGTGTATCAAAACCCAACATAAATGTATAGAGAACTAATGAGTTTGTACTGGGTTGGAGGGACTTACAGGATCAGAGGTGACTCAGGGATGCTGAAGCCTGGAGCTTTCTGCACAGCCTGTAGGTAGCTCCCGGTATGAAAGTCTCCTCCCTTTCCAGTTTGTGGGTGGGCAGAATCTGTTAAGCTTTTGTACTGCTAGGGAAAGTCTCTCAAGAACATCCCTGCCTTCCAAGTTTCTGTCCTCCCAGACATGTGACTTTTTAAATCTCCCGAGTGAGTCCCCTAGGACATCCTCTCCTCCAGGAGCCAACGTTTAAACTGGGAGGAACTGGCCATATAGTACTCTTTACCTTCAGGGGTGTTTTATGAATGCTGTGAGGAATTAATCCTTTCAGGCCATTCTGTGATTCCCTCATAACTGCAACAAGTATGGAGTGTGACCTGAGACCATACCAGCAATCAAGACAGGAATAAAGGAACCTGTGCTTGCAGTGGCAATGGCTGTCCCGCGAAACCACCAGTGCTTGGTGAATTAAAGCAAAAAAAAGTGGACATAGCTTGTGACTTTATTGCTACTCAGACAATTCTGATATTACTAAAGACTAAAATACTATCTGTATTTTTGGCAGCTCTTACTCATTTACTTATACATGTCCTTTTGTGAGTTTAAATGATCATTTTATTAACTTTTTTCTTTCTCTATTTTTTAATTTAAATTCGAATCAACCTTGTTTTACATGGCAATCCCAGTTCTCTCTCCCTCCCCTCCTCCACTGCCCCCCACTAGCCCCCATCCCATCCCCTTCCTGCTCCCCAGGGAGGGTGAGGCCTTCCAGGGGGGGAATCTTCAAAGTCTATCATATCTCTTGGAGCAGTGTCTAGGCCATTCCATGTGTATAGGCTGAGAGAGTATCTCTCTACGTGGAATGGGCTCCCAAAGTCCATTCGTATGCTAGGGATGAATACTGATCCATTGCCAGAGGCTCCATAGATTTCCCAGGCCTCCTGACTGACACACAACTTTCAGGGGGTCTGGATCAGTCCTGTTCTGGTTTCCCAGCTATCAGTCTGGGGTCCATGAGCTCCCCTTTGTTCAGGTCAGCTGTTTCTGTGGGTTACACCAGCCTGGTCTTGACCCCTTTGCTCATCACTCCTCCCTCTCTGCAACTGGATTCCAGGAGTTCAGTTCAGTGTGTAGTTATGAGTGTCTGCTTCTGCTTCCATCAGCCACTGGATGAAGGCTCTAGGATAGCATATAAGGTAGTCATCAATCTCATTATGGGGGAAGGGCATTTAAGGTAGCCTCCCCATTATTGCTTGGATTGTTAGTTGGGTCATTCTTGTAGATCTCTGGATATTTCCCTAGGGCCAGATTTCTCTTTAACCCTATAATGGCTCCCTCTATTATGGTATCTCCTTTCTTGTTCTCCTTTATTCGTTCCCTGACTCAAACTTCCTGCTCCCTCATGTTCTCTTCTCCCCTCCTCTTCTCCCATTCTCTTTCTCCTAGCTCCCCCTCCCCTCCCCCCATGCTCCAAATTTACTCAGAAGATCTTGTCCCTTTCTCCTTCTCCAGGGGAGCATGTATGTCTCTCTTAGGGGTCCTCCTTGTTTCCTAGCTTCTCTGGCAGTGTGGATTGTAGGCTGGTAACTCTTCACTCTGTGTCTAAAATTCATATATGAGTGAGTACATATACATACACATGTTTCTCTTTTTGTGACTGGGTTATCTCTCTCAGGATGATTTCTTCTAGTTCCATCCATTTGCCTGTGAATTTCAAGATTCCATTTTCTTCCCCAGCTGTTAGTACTCCATTGTGTAAATGTACCACAGTTTCTCTATCTATTCATCAGTTGAGGGGCATCTAGACTGCTTCCAGGTTCTGGCTATTACAAACAATGCTGCTATTAACATAGTGGAACAGATGTCCTTGTTGTATGAATGTGCATCGTTTGGATATATGCCTAGGAGTGGAATTGCTGGATCTTGTGGTAGACTGATTCTCATTTTCCTGAGGAATCTCCATTTTGATTTCTAAAGTGACTGTACAAGTTGGCACTCCCGCCAGCAGTGTAGGAGTGTTCCCCTTTCTCCACATCCTCTCCAGCATAAACTGTCATTGGTGTTTTTGATTTTAGCTATTCTGACATGAGTAAGATGGTATCTCAGAGTTGTTTTGATTTGCATTTTCCTGATGGCTAAGGATGTTGAGGACTTTTTTAAGTGTCTATCAGTCATTTTAGACCCCTCTATTAAGAATTCTTTAAGCCGGGCGGTGGTGACCCACACCTTTAATCCCAGCACTCTGGAGGCAGAAGCAGGTGAATCTCTGTGAGTTCGAGGCCAGCCTGGTCTACAAAGTGAATTCCAGGACAGGCTCCAAGGCAATACAGAGAAACTCTGTCTTGAACCCCCCCCAAATTCTTTATTTAGTTCTCTACCCCAATTTTTAATTGGATCATTTGGTGCTTTGGAGACTTGCTTCTTGAGTTCTTTGTAAATTTTGGAGATCAGACCTCTATCAGATGTGGGCTTAGTGAATATTTTTTCCCATTCTGTGGACTGCCGTTTTGTCTTGTTGACTATGTCCTTTGCCTTACAGAAGCTTCTCAGTTTCAGGAGGCCCCATGTATTAATTGTTGATCTCAGTGTCTGTGCTACTGGTGTTATGTTCAGGAAGTGGTCTCCTGTACCAATTTGTTCAAGGCTACCTCCCACTTTTTCTTCTAAGAGGGTCAGTGTGGCTGGATTTATGTTGAGGTCTTTAATCCATTTGGACTTAGATTTTGAACATGGATAGACATGGATCTATCTGCAGACTTCTACATGCCAGCATCTAGTTATGCCAGCAACATTTGTTGAAGATGCTTTCTTTTTTCCATTGTATAGTTTTAGCTTCTTTGTTAAAAATCAGGTGTTCGTAGGTATGTGGGTTAATATCAGGGATTTCAATTCTGTTCCATTGGTCTACTTGTCTACTTTTGTGCCAATGCCAAGCTGTTTTCAGGACAATAGAGCTTGAAGTCAGGGATGGTGATGCCTCCGGAAGTTCCTTTATTTTACAGGGCTGTTTTGGCTATCCTGTGTCTTTTGTTTTTCCATATGAAGTTGATTATTGTTCTCTCAAGGTCTTTGAAGAATTGTGCTGGGATGTTGATGGAGATTGCATTGAATCTGTAGATTGCTTTTGGCAAGATTGCCAATTTTACTATGTTGATCTTACCTATCCAAGAGCATGGGAGATCTTTCCATTTTCTGGTATCTTCTTTAATTTCTTTAAGGACTCAAAGTTTTTGCTATACAGGTCTTTCACTTGTTTGGTTAGCGTTACTCCAATCTTTCTCAACCCATTTATCATCTGTATATAACAGGACTACTGACTTTTTTTTTTGAGTTATATCCTGCTACTCTGCTGAAGGTGTTTATCAGCTTTAGGAGTTCCATGTAGAGTTTTTTGGGTCCCTTATGTAAACTGTTATATCATCTGCAAATAGTGAAAGTTTCACTTCTTCCTTTGTATCCCCTTGATCTCCTTTTGTTGTCTTATTGCTCCAGCTAGAACTTCAAGTACAGTATTGAAGAGATATGGAGAGAGTGGACAGCCTTGTCTTGTTCCTGATTTTAGAGGAATCATTTTGAGTTTCTCTCCATTTAGTTTGATGTTGGCTGTTGGTTTACTGTATATTGCTTTTATTATGTTCAGATATATTCCTGTTATCCCTGATCTCCAGGACCTTTATCCTGAAGGGGTGTTGGATTTTGTCATAGGCTTTTTCAGCATCTAGTGAGATGATCATGTGGTTTTTCTTTTTCAGTTTCTTTATAAGGTAGATTACATGGATAGATTTTCCTATGTTGAACCAACCCTGCATGCCAGGGATGAAGCCTACTTGATAATGGTGGATGATTTTTCGGATGTGTTCTTGGATTCGATTTGTCAGTATTTTATTGAGTATTTTTGTATCAATGTTCATGAGGGATATTGGTCTGTAGTTCTCTTTCTTTGTTGTGTCTTTGTGTGCCTTGGGTACCCAGGTAACTGTAGCCTCGTAAAAAGAGTTTGGCAGTGAGCCTCCCGCTTCCGTTGTGTGGAACACTTTGAGGAGTATTGGAACTAGCTCTTCTTTGAATTTCTGGTAGAATTCTGCACTGAAGCCATCTGGGCCTGGGCTTTTTTTGGTTGGGAGCCTTTTGATGACTGCTTCTATTTGATTAGGTATTATAGGGCTGTTTAAATTGCTTATCTGTTCTTGATTTAATTTTGGCAAATGATATCTATCCAAAAAATTGTCTATTTCCTTTGAATTTTCGAATTTTGTGGAGTACAGGTTTTCAAAGTATGACCTGAAGATTCTCTGGATTTCCTCAGTGTCCCTTTTCATTTCTGATTTTGTTAATTTTTATGTTCTCTCTCTACCTTTTGGTTAGTTTGGATAAAGGTTGTCTATCTTGTTGATTTTTCTCAAAGAACCAACTCTTTGTTACATTGATTCTTTGTATTGTTTTCTGTGTTTCTGCTTTCAGCCCTCAGTTTGATTATTTCCTGGTGTCTACTCATCCTGGGTGAGTTTGCTTCTTTTTGTCCTAGAGTTTTCAGTTGTGCTGTTAATTCTCTAGTGTGACTATTCTCCAGTTTCTTCATATAAGCACTTAGTGCTATGAACTTTCCTGTTTGCACTGTTTTCAAAGTGTCCCATAAGTTTGGCTATGTTTTGCCTTCATTTTCATTGAATTCTAGGAAGACTTTAATTTCTTTATTTCTTCCTTGACCCAGGAATGGTGCAATTGCATGTTGTTCAATTCCCATGAGTTTGTAGAGTTTCGGCAATTTGTGCTGTTGTTGAATTCTAACTTTAAACATGGTGGCCTGATAAGATACAGGTCATTATTCCAATTTTTTGGTACCTGTTGAGGTTTGCTATGTTGCTGAGTATAATCAATTTTAGAGAAGGCCCCATGTGGCACTCAGAAAAAGGTATATTCTTTTGTGTTTGGGTGGAATGTTTTATGGATGTCTGTTAAACCCAATTGGGTCACAACTTCTGTTAGTTCCTTTGTTTCTTTGTTAAGTTTCTGTCTGGTGGTCTGGTCTAGTGGTGAGAGTTGGGTGTTGAAATCTCCCATTTTAACTGTGTGAGGTGTTCGGTGTGATTTGAGTTGCCTTTGTAGTTGGGACATAGATGTTCAGAATTGAGACTTCTTCCTCATGGATTTTTCCTATGATGAATATGAAATGACTTTCTTCATCTCTTTTGATTGATTTTAGTTTGAAGTCTAATTTGTTAGATACTACGATAGCTACACCCCCTTTTTTCTTGGGTCCATTTGATTGGAAAATCTTTGAAGTAGAGGTGTGTTTCTTGTATGAAGCAGAAGGATAGATTCTGTCTTCATATCCATTCCGTTAACCCGTGTCTTTTAATAGACAAGTTAAGACCATTAATACTGAGGGAAATTAAGGACCATTGAGTGTTAATTCTTGTTTGTTTTGGATTTGTTGGTGGTGGTGGTATTGTGTTTGGATTTCCTCTGCCCTTTTTTTTTTTTTTGGCTTTTAAAGTGGAATTATCTATTACCTATGTTTTTGTGAGATTCTCTCCTCCATCTCTTGTATTCTGTTGGTTATGCTTGCATCTGTAATACCTGATCCTTTACCCATCTTTTTTAATTCCAGCATTCCCTCAAACTATGTTTTTTATTGTCTCTATTTCAGCTTTCAAACCTCTCACTGTTTGAATTGTTTCTTGCAATTTTTGGTTTGTCTTTTCTTCCATTTCTTTTAAGGATTTTCTCATTTCCTCTTTTAGGGAAATCTTCATGAAGTTGCTTCTAAGGTCATTCTCTTCTGCTTCATCATTGTTGGGATGTTCACGTCTTGCTGGTGTACAGTCCCTAGACTCTGGTGGCATCATATTGTTTTGTTGTTGTTGTTGTTGTTGAATGTGTTCTTATATTGTTGTCTTCCCATCCCTTATTCTTGTGGGTGCAGGTTGGGTCTCTTCCTCTCCTAGTAGGTACAGGTCCAAGGTTCTCTTCTGGTGGGTGCAAGCAGGTCCAAAACCCTGATGGGTCTCATGGTGGGTGCAGGGGTGTCTGAGGCACTCCCTCTCCTGGTGGGTTGGAGCTGGACCAGCACAGTGCTGTCAGCAGACTTGAGGTTGCTTGGTTCGCTGGGGAGGAGTGGACCTGCCTGCATTCCCCAGGCCAGGATATCCCAGAGTGGGCAAGCAGAAGTTGGGCCGGAGGTGGGGGCTGGAGTTCACCTCTGCCTTGAGTGGTGGCAGGAGTTGTTTAATCAACCTTTTAAAGCTCCAAATTGTTGTAGGATATTTGATCACACTGTGACACTCTGTTAATAAATGTAACATTGAATCAGGGGGCAGAGCCAGCGACTAATGGACCAGAATTAGCCATAGAAAAGCCAGAGATTTGCATGGAGACGATGCAAAAGAAGGAAAGGACAGGACTAGAGTTTGGGCTTGGTTCTTTTGGATTTTCAGGACAAGTGAAGAGACATATCTCTTCAAGGTCACCTGATTGCTCCTCAGCTTGTCTGATCTAGTGAGTTTTCACCCTCACACCTGACTTGTGAGTCTTTGTTGGCTAATAGAATGATCGAGACTTAGTTTAAACCTACATATCTTCTAGGCCTTGACTTAAGAGACTTGTGGGTCTGTGGGGCTGCAGATGGTAATTAAAATATCAGTAGATTCATGTGCAGCCCCTAAGCAGACAGAAAAACTAGGCTTCTTTTTGTTATTTACATATCTCCTTCAACTGAGTCATCAGAGAGATTAGAGTGAAGTTGTGTAACATTGGGTAATATTGCTTTGTGTTCAGCGTGAGGTTGATTTATGAAAGGTATTAAAAGGCAAAGAATGAACAATTGATGTCTGTGCAATAAGATGACTTATTCAGGACCATTCAGTCTAATCCAACTACCCCACCCCCTGCACCCGCAGATATTATCTGTGTGTGTGTGTGTGTGTGTGTGTGTGTGTGTGTGTGGTATATAAGCATGTGAGGGGGCATGTGTGCCCATGTACATATGAGGAGGTCAGAGGAGGACATGCTCACTCTCCCCCACTTGTCTTGAGGCACAGTCTCTCACAGAACCTGAAGCTAGGCTGGTGACCAGAAAGCTCTGTGACCCTCCTATCTCTGCTCCACACATGCAGGGATTACAGCTGTATAGCACCATGCCTGGCTGTTTGCATAAGTGTGGGTATCCAAACTCAGGTCCAAATGCCCACAGGGCCCTCGCTCTTACCCACTAAGCCATCTCCCCAATTATAAGGTGTTATTGTAATCTGCAGTACACTTTCTCTTTTCACATGTATTAATTTTAAAAATGATGTTTTTATTTCTTACTCAGATCTACGAAAATATATTTATTTCACATAAGTCTAAAGAAGTAGACGTCTGTCTTATAATTTCTGGTTATAACCCTTTGCCCCATTCAACTTTGAGATTTTGCACTGGCTGCAAATGTAGTAATACTTAGCATAACATAAAAAGAAACAGGGAATGGACAGAGGCTGAAGACAGCAATACCACACACACACACACACACATGCACGCGCGAGCACACACACACACACAGGCACGCACACACGCACGCACACACACACACACACACCCATCTCTTCTCTGTCCCCCATCCCAATTACGTCATGAAGAGCATCCGGTGAGTAGTCTTGTGCTGATGGACCAGTTTTCTCACTTCCCCCTCTGCCCTCGGAGACTTCCAAGTGTCAGAAAATGGTGGGATCAACATTCCACTTGGTCCCCGGTGGAGTTGGACTGCCAGTGAGCTGCGTGATTTGCTCTAAGATCATGGTTACTACTCATTTTATGTTTATCTGGGCTTTGTGGATTATTGCGTTTAGAGAAGGGATCAAGTATTTTTTTTCTGCTTGCATTGGAGGTATGCAAGGAGAATGCCTGCACAGTCTTAGGCAGTAGATGATTTGCTTGGTATCTGAGCAGAGTGAGGCTCAGCCATGAGTATTTATTACTCATTAACACAGGGACCATTCGGCTTTTGGGTCAACTCACATACCAGGAAATCATCTACGCTGGAACATTTAAAACCTGGGAAAAAATTTATGTAATTTTAGGCCCCTCTGCTAACTTACCTGCAAAGACCATTATGTGAGATAATGATTTCAACAGGTGGATACCAGCTGGTACTTTGCACAATGTCACATTTTATTAGGAAGGATCTGGCATTTCCTCATGGAGACAGGACCAGTCCTTCGTGATCCAGGCATCAGAGATGCAGCCTTGTCTTTTGGGTGTAAAAACTTTCCTCTTAATATTGCCCATATCGAACAAGGAATATTTTTATGCTGATACAAGTGTGTGTATTGCCAGATAGCTTCAAATGCACAGTTAACATTAATAATGCAAAGAAACAGTCTCTTTTGTTTGCACTGTGGAAGATAAAAGAAGCTCTAGCCAAGAGACGCCTTCGGAAAGTTAGGACAAGTAATGCTGAGGTTGGCACGGAGTGAGTGCAGAAAGGGCAGGTAGAGGACCATGCTTGCCCTCAGCATCTTGTACCTTCTTAGGAAGGACCAG